>NW_027071992.1:4870000-5538535 GCF_038088225.1 Cyrtonyx montezumae | reverse complement strand
AGAATCTGAAATTAGTTAATCATTAGACTATAGTGTGGGAATCCTGAAATTCGTCCAGATGCTTTACTGACTTTTCTGATACAAGGCTTTCATTGTAAAGAATATATCCTCCCATTTTCTGTTACCTTTTATATAGTTCATATGAAAAATAAAACTAATCATCATCAGTACTAACTAAACTAAAACACATCAATATAATTTATTTCTGAAATTATAATATGAACTTTTGTAGTTGACAAAGTACACTTGTGAAAGAAAGCCCACCTACTCACCTACTAGCCTTGATTAGTTTTGTTTTAGCTGCTTTTAATATTGTTTGTACATGAATGACTTCTGTCAATTTGTAACTTAGTCATCACAAAAAGTATTATGCGTAAAAAATCAGGAACTGCAAAATTATAGGTTTTCAATATTGACATTATACCACAAAAAGGGTTAGTAATTATGAAAGAAATACAAGTAAGCTGAGTTTACTAAACTTGTCTTTCCCTCCCAATCAGCATGTCCTCACAGACAAGAATGGTCTTCCTATGTTTTTTAATGCTTTAATAGTTTGAGAACTTAAGATTTCTAAGAATTACATTCCTTCCTACTTCTTTTAATCTGATTCCTCCCTGAAGTTATGGTTTTCTTACACTGAGTAATATGAGAGTATCACTGCACTCCCACAGTCTACCGTTTATAACACAACTACAAAAAAAATTTAAGTTAAATCCTGGAACTTTAGTAGCAGACTTTGTCTTCTCTCACATCCATTCTAAAATTCTTTTGTTGATACCCATGCTTTCCATCTGAACCAGTCATCTAACACTTCTTTGTCTAAAGATAAGATTGCTGAAATCAAGATAATGTAGTAAGCACATACTAATTTTATACAAAATATTGTATATAAAAATATTGTATATTGTATATTGTATATTGAATATATTGTATATTGAATATACAAAATATTGTATATATAAAACATTGGGAAATTATTCATTACAAAGAGAAGTGGACTAAAATGTTCATAAAGAAAGCTGATCATAAAGTGTGTAGTAAGATTTATTAAATGAAAACAGGCCAATATTTCCTATAATGCAAAGCCATTCTTGGTTTGTTTTAAATTTATTATTTAGAGAACTGCAATAAAGAGCAAACGTGACAGTGTAAATAGTGAAACTCTCAGGTTTGCAGATTAAAGTACAGAATTCTGAGTTTACAGTAGCTATTTTTTACAGACTGAAGACTGAATTCTATGGCATTTACATTGCAGAAAAAGTTAAACAACAACCCCACTGCCATCCTTGCTAGTAACCATTACTGGTATGATTATGAACAAACTTCAGCGGTATTAAGAAGCCTCACTATTTCCTGGAATGTATACAGTGTGAGAAATGAAAGCCTTCTCCCCTAGCATATCTCAGAGAATGAAAACAGAAATACTTTGAATCTGGAGAATCAACTTTCATGAAGAACACAGAAAACAGAAAAATACTAAGTTTTTTTTCTTTTTTTTCCCTATATACTCATTATCTTTTCAAAGAAAAGTCTCCTGAATCAGGCCTTTGTATGCCAAGTTTGTAGTAACTGCTGGAGATAGCAAGGTATTGCAATATATATTACGCTTATATGCCAAATCTTGGATTGATTCAGATATTACTTTCCAGAGCTACTAAAAATATTCCTACAAGCTTAAGTCATCTCTATTGAATTAAAACAAATCAAATCAAAACAGAACAAAAAAAATCAGATCTTTTCTGGAATTTTGTTATTGAAAACAGGTACAAAGGTAGGCATCTACAGTTCCAGTTCAAATTAAGACTGTTTACTAGCTACCAACAACTGGGAAATTGAGAGATCACTTGTCATGATAACTTCAGGGCTTACTTTAGTCAAAACATAATTCATTCTGATCACAAACTTCAAAGGACATGGAAAGCCAAGGCAGGTCTATTTGAAGTAGAAAACACTTATTAGTCATATTATGAATGGGCCATATTGACTGCACTGCTCTGGCTATTTAACAAAAGCTATATAGATTAAAATGGACTATTTATAATGCCTTAGAACTAGATATCAAGTGCAGAGTAGGACAACAGTGTAGGACAAGTTTAAGAGATGCTAGCAGGATGATTATTGAAGAAAATGGAGAAATTTGATTTTTTTTCTCCTACATTTTCATTTTTGAGATTTCTTCTTTGAACTAATTGAAGTTACAACAATACTACGGTTCCCTGACAGTTTCATGAGTACTCATTACTCCTCTAAAAACATGTCCACCTTTGTATAAGATCCTTCAGCAAAGGTAGATCTGGGATAAATTAGTTAATGCAGTGAAGAAGGAAAGCAAGCTTTCAAAGCGTATTTTGCTAATGTTTTATATTTTCAAAATTGTGCACACAATATGTCATAATCAGTGAAATAAAAATGTCTATGATGTTCTCCCTCTACGAACAGGACAATTTTGCTACTCCCTACAGAATCATCCCAAAAAGTATAGATGTAATTCCTTATTGCTCAAATAAGAATTAATTTTAAAATAATGAAATGCTGTTTTATGCAGAAGTTATTTTTTGTGAGGATTTGATAGATAGCTGATTGTGAAAATGACCATTAGCACGTTAAATATAAGACGACAGTATAATAAATGTGAAGCATATCTTCTTATTGAAATGATAAGCTAAACCTGATGAGCCACTGAATGACTATTTCCCAAATAATATGAGGTTGCCTAGTAATTAAATTCATTATCAAAATGCAGTGTATACTTAAAAGGAAAGAATTTGACCACCTTATAATGATGACTCATAGTAGTATATTTTGTCAAGCTCAACTTTAATCTTGCTTCAGGAATAATTAGAAATTAGTTGCTGGACAGGTATGCTTTACATCCACTTTGCCCATCACAAGCTCAATCTCTAGATAATATTCTGTTGAGGAAAGGGTGTATCATTTTCTTGGTAATGAATTGATTCATCTTATATTTGACACGGTATTCAACAACTTTTTACCTTGTATTACAGATCTTTGTTATTGTGAATACCAATTTATGAACTAAAAGAAAATGTGGAAGATTTCTGATCTTCTTAAGTGAAGTTGGATTGCAAAAAGATTGAGAACCACTGTTCTAAGCAATTGCATTTAAATCAAAATTTAAACACTGTATATTGAAACTTAACTAAATTACATCTTTAATGACGAGAAACGGTTTAATATTCTTATTTAAAATATTAACATAAACTATAATTTTTCCAAGGGAGGAACTAAAGGGCAAGCCAAGATTTTTCCAAAGTCAGAGCATTAAAAAATTGCCTAAATTAAGATTTGAATATCTAAATCTGTTTTCTAGAGAGTTGGGTTTACAGCACCTCCACTAAATGAAGAGGAATTTGGAAAACTCAACACTTGAAAAAGCAGGCTGTTTCTATTTTTTTTTCCTTTTGTTTCAGTAATGGATCACCTTGGCAGAAACAATGATATCTGTATAGAAGGGCATGCTGCCTAGATCTAAGGTAACAACTTTTCATCCCAACCTAGTGCTTAGAAGACAGTCCTCAGTAATGGACATGAAAATCTGTTCCATTATCTACGCACTAGACACTTCTTTCAAAACTTAGAAAGCTAATAATTCAATCTTGCTTTATTTTACTTCTCATGTGAAATTGAATTTGAACAGGAAGCCCTGAAATCCTCTGCATATATAAAAACATCAAAATTAACAACAAATTTTGAAATATATTTTCACAATAACTGCCATAGACACAAATATTTATAAAAATGATTCAAGCATTTATATCATAAATATATAGCATAAAGTTTATAATTCTTTTTCAGACCTGGAAGGAAGATGTTATGATCATTAGTTAAAAAAGAAGTATTCTAAACTGAAAGGCAGTGCTTTGTAATAAAACAACCACAAATTTATTAGTTGCAGAAGTGTTTGGTTTTTTTTTTCAACAGCAGCATACACAAATAGAATTTTTGATATTAAGTAACTTGAAATATTTGCTCACATATATATTTATAATTAGTTCAAGATGTTAAAAATTTTGACTTGCAACCACAAATGCGACTCATTTTTATGAAATCAAAGCATGTATTGGATCATTTTACATAAATGCATCAAAAGATAACAAGCAGAAATTGAAGTGCATTGTAAGTGTTGTGACATAATGTTTCTGCTGGTTGAGCTATTGCATTTTCTGCTCTGGTATGTTTCAGACCTGTATGAATATCATCTGAATCTCTTAGTTATATTGTTTTTCATTCTGTCTTTATATGTTTTCTCATGTAATGTTTCGACAATAAATAGATGCCATATTCATGTAAAAATTATTATATTCCATAGTGAACCAGGAATAAAATACTTTTACAAAAAAAATGCATAAGTTCTATCAAAAAGGATGAGAAAAAAAATCAATATAATTTTGTTTTTGTTTTTTTTGTTTTTGTTTTGTTTTTGTTTTACACTGTTTAAAACCTAGTCTGTGCCAAATAAATAAATCACTCCTGAAGAACAGTCAGACCTATCTTACAGGGTTTTGTAAAGATTAATTATGCTTTATAAAGTGCTTACAAGATGTTAAAAAAGAAAAAGAATCATTTAACACAACAGAAAATACTATTTAAAGACAGTCTCACTAGTAAGTACAGCCCTAATATGCAGTTGTCAGGATTTTCAAATGAAACAAACAAACAAACACAAATATTTTTTGTGGAGGAAAAGTTTTACAAATTATCAGTTCTCAATATATTTATGAAATGAATGGAAGATCCAACAGAATGGCAATTTTTATTTCCAAAAGATGGTCGTGGGAATAGGATCTCATGTGAGTATGTGAGTAATTTGCTTCAACAATTGGTGTTTAATATTACTCACACATTAAATACACATATCAAATCTGTTTCAGGTTGAAGACTCATCTGATAGAATGTCTTAAGATACATTTGGATAAGCAAAGTTTGCTGGAGGAAGCTTCTTCAACTGTGTTAGAAGTATAGTTTTTTTATGATTATGATATTTTAAAGGTTATTTATTGAATGCTATTAAACAGATTTAGATGAACTATGTAAACAATCCCTTTGTTAAACAAAGAAAGACAACAGAAGTTTGCAGAGCTACTCATCCATTTGATTTCAAACTTTTTTCTCCAATTGCACTCAAGATTTGCTTTTTAACCACAAAACTTATAGCTTTCTTAATGGGCTTTTAGACAACTTGTTTTGGATCAATGAATCGTTAAGATTTCAAGTTTGTCAGGTTGCCAACATTTCAACTGAAAAGTAGTACAATAGTGGAAAGGTTTTACCAGCAACAAATAACAAAGCACCTAAAGTGTCAGGCTGTAGACACTAAACAGTTGCACACATGGTGGAATTAACCACAATTCCCATTACTAATATTGTAAAAAGTGCTGGCACAATATGACATAGGCTTGGTCTTCCCAGCTCGTTATGTATGGCTTGTCCTTCATTCTAACACTGGCATTTTACGCATCCTGAATTCAAAGAAAATCACATAGTTAAAACTTACTCAAATATTGAGTCCGGGCATAAGCAAACTAGAAATTTCAAGCTGCTGTAAGGTACAGTGTGCCTTACCACTGATGTTTTAGCTATGATGTTGTGGCATTATTGAGACCATATGGTTTCCAACCCCATCTGAAAATAAACTGTACATAAAAAAGCCTTTCACAAAGTAAGATGTATATTCTTAAGCAAGGCCTAAGTATTTGCCCTAGCCTGTTCATGTGCACTTTGAGTAACTGTACAGCTGAATAAGGTGATGAAGATTCCAGATTTAAGCTCATTTTACTATGAAAGATATTTTTTCCATAGGATTCTTTACATTTTTTGTTTTCATAAAAAGCAATTTATTTCAACTTTATTCTGGTATGAATGCTGAAAATATAATTACAGTTTTTGGGACAGAATTATTTGTTTCTTGCATAAAAGCAACCACCTCTCACCCCAAAAACTGTTGCCAGTAAACTCTCAAAGGGGCCATTTCAGAATATGAGCAATCTTCTAAGTTTTAGGTGTGTTAATATGGAAGCCATGTTCGCAAATAAAAAACATAATCATATAGAGATCACAAAACCTAGAGAGCACAGACTAAGCATTCACTACTTATTCCAACATACACTGCCAAACTGTTAAAAGTTTTATTAAAAGTTGAGTAATTTTCAGGGTCTTGAAATTTACAAGCATACACATATGAAGAAGCAATTGGAGATAATGTAGCACAGTCACATTCATCACTTTTGCTGAAGTCTGAAAATTAGCTGACAGTCATTCAAGAGAAAGCTGTAGAAAATGACAGCAATATTCCAGAAAAGCAATTATCTGAAACAGTATTTGTAAAAACTTATAAAGATCTGAACTATCAAAAATGGAATCCCATATATATGATATAGAAATGATTCAGAAACACTTGAAAAAAGACATGTAATATTTCATTGCACAGATATGTTACATCTTGTGGCATGTTTGTCAAAGTGGAAAATAAAAATCAACTGCGTTACACCTGTAAGAATAATAAATAACTTCTGGGAAGATCAGCTAATAACTTTTATTATTTTTATTTTTAATGTACAGAGGCAAGGATTCCATCACTGATCAACATCTGTACTGAGCTGAAGCTCAACCTGTCAGCCTTTCTCCAAGCCCATGCTTCTGAATTAATAATTGCTTTTCACATTCTGGTGAACTACAAAACCACTTCAGTGCCTAGCTTAGTAATTCCTTCAACTAACAAAAAAAAATGTGGTCTAAACTTGTTCTTTGTTTCTGCATTTTTGTGCTATTTTAGGGTGGTGGTGGTAATTTAGATAGCTAATTTAAAGAGTTCAAATGCTAGACAGTTTATTTCATGCATAAGTAATCTGTTTCATCATGGTGTCTTTGTGTATATTGCCACCCTTACACGGTGACAGAGTATTGTCAAAGGTTTTTCAGCCAGCTTAAAAATATGTATATTTCTGGTATTTTAGCCCAGTGTAGTCCCCTGTACGCTTTTCACTGCTAATATCCAATAATTACCTTACTATTTACCAGGTAATATTTTTTATTTTCTCCTATATAGTCTTCTCATAGTTTTGTTGCAGGCCTTTTTAAATATACTGTTTTGCTCGGGTAATGAAATCAAGTCAAAGCAGGAGAAGAAAATGGAATAAAAAACTGAATGTCTCTTCTTTTTTTAAGTTTACAAATGCAGATTATTTGAGAAGAGATATCTTACCATTTTCAATTGAAATCCCTTGTTATTCCTTTTATAATTCAATGGGCTGCAATGAAAATATTCTTCAGACTGCCAGAGCATTACTGTTTGAAATACCTGTGATTTTGTACCTTTTTCATGTAATGGCATTGAGAGCTGGATGATCTGGTTGTACTTGTGCCTTGAACAAAGACAGATGCTTTCTTGTAATCCTCTTTTTGCATTACTAATGATTAACATTAGCTCTCTTCACTGAATCACAGAATAGTGAGAATTGGAAGGAATTTCTGGAGGTCGCATAGTCCGGGCATGTCTAACCTGACTCACAAAGGCCATCTGTGGCCTAGGACAGACACTAATAAGCCCTGTTTCCAGTCCCATGACCTCATAGTGTTGGCTTTCACCTGCTGCGTGGCCTGTCCGGGCCCTGGGCATTCATCCATCTCTCAGCAACAACCAAAATATCAAACCAACACAATTCCTCTTTCACTCAGGGCAGCCCCATCAAGCAAAAGGTTAGGATACCCATGATATAGTCCAACTTCCCGCTCAAATAGGATTCCTTAAGTAGGTTACGTAAGAATGCATTCAGGCAGGTTTTGACTATCACCAGAGAAGGAAACTCCAAAACCTCTCCAGGCAGTTTGTTCTAGTGCTCTTTAACCCTCAAAGAAGTTTTTTCTCATGCTTGTATGGAACTTCCTGCATTCTACTTTGTGCCCGTTGCCCCTTTGTTGTCCCATTCGGAGGGGTGTTGCCTACTACAACAACCCTTTTGCTGTCTCTACCACCAAAAAGAGGCTGGCTTGATTCCCACCCATTAGTTATTTGTGAGTGTTGATAAAATCCCCTCTCAGTCTTCTCTTTTCGAGACTTTGAACACAAAGGCATGCTGCTGTCTCACAGTCAACCTTCTGTCTAGCAGGACACCTAACTTGATATAACTGGAAGATGTATGTTCACATTTCCTCTAAAATCCACAAATTCTTTTCATCTAGAAATGTAAAATGTGTTTGTTCATTGACTTTCAGAATTCATTCTCACAGCAGAGACATATAAATTTGACTGTACTGAATACTAAGTTATCTCGATTGTAAGAAAACAAGATGAGTAATAGCAGTTCATCTACAATAGTATTTCTTCATCGCTCATTTTTTGGGTTTTACAGAATTCAGGAAGAGTTTCCTCTTACTTTTTTTTTTTTTTCACAGTCCATATTCTCTCATAATTACTTTTAGCATTTTCTACATTCATGCATACAGTTGTTCACATACATAAAATTCAATCAAGTTAGTTTTGAAAAAGGGGCATAGCAAGGCATGAGTATGTATACATAAAATAATACTGATTTCCTTTTAGTAATCAAATCATCCTTCTAATTCAAGGTATGTGAAGATATACAATACTGTGTTTTGTGGTTGTTTTTTTTTTAACTTGAAGTTTTAAGATTAGAACATGAGATTACTGACTTAATGTTCTTTATATAAGTTCAAACCTTGTTTTCAATTTGCTATTGCAACTATTAAGTTGCTTTATCTCTGATATCTGAGGTAACATTCCCTTTAGTTGTTATTACAGGCTTTATTTGTGAAACCAGATTACTAACTTTGCTTCTATCCCAATCAAGTTGTAAATAAATTTGACATTGCACAGTAACGTAGCCCATTAAGAGAAATGAGTCCAACTTACACACGTGAATAGAAATGGAATATCAATGACATTTGTTTTAAACTGAAGTTGCCATGAAACAGGTTATATCTGTAAGGGATATCTAATTAAACATTTGTCAGCATCCAGTTGACTATGACTTCTCTAGATTCCCAAGATCGCTGAAAAATAATTGACAGAAATCTCACAGTGACATCAGACAGCTCCTTGAGAACCCTGAGATCAAATCCATCAGGCTCCATAGACATCCAGCTAGAACAGCAAATCCCACACATGTTTGTGGTTGGTTGGGAGTTTATTGTTACTGCTGTCATGGTTCTCCAGCTCCTGGGGTTCCAGACTTCAGTGCTGAATACAGAGTCAAAGAAGAGTATGTCCCTATTTTTGAAACAGCCATCCTCAATAAGTAGTGGAACACTGATCCTCAGATTGCCATTAACATATTTAAAACAAGCCTTTTTTGTTGTCTTCCCACAGTACAGGCCACCTTTATTCTTAATTGAGCTATGTCTGTGTATATTTTCTTCCCACAATGGCCAACAGCATCTCTGCAGTCCTCCCACATCACCTGTCCTCCCTTCCATTGGCCATACACCTTCTCTTCCCATGAGGTCTAGAAGATTCTTGGTCAGCCAAGCCCCATGTGATTACTTCCAGCATTTTGGAACTGTAATTGTTTGTTATTGATCTCTTAGGAAGTGGCACTATGAACCCCAGTGCCTTCCAAAGCAGTTTACATGGTCACCTTGCTGTGAATTCACTGGGCAGCCTGAAGTCTGTTCTCTCTATATTTAGAGTTTAAGTTTTGGTAGCATTTTTCCTTCTTTCAAGAAAGGTACTGAATGCTTTGTGATGACTATTACCAAGAGAGCCACCAATAGCCACCTTACCTCGGAGCTTCTCTCTGTTTACAACAAACTTAGGAGGACACCTTTACTAGAACTTGGACCAGGAAGGCATCATCAAAGTGTATTAAGAACCTCCTGAACCTATTTGTGTCAGTTGTGTGGTACTCCTAGGTAACATCTGGCAAAATGAGGTTACACCCATGAGGGTAGCTGATCTAGAGGTAGCTCGTAGTTCCTTAAATAAATTATTTGCACCATCATCCTGGCTGGATGGCCTACAGTAATACCCTATAATGATATTGGCTTTGTTTGTTTGTTCCTTATTCCTTACCGAGAGGATTTCAACCATGTTATCAACAACTGTGAGCTCTACACAGCCTAGCTTCTCCCTCCACCAGTGGCAGCCTCCCACCTTGCTTGCCTGTTGAAGAGCTTAGAACTGTGCATCATGACACACCAGCTAGTAACTGATCATCTGGGTTGGTCAGTTCATGTCAGTACTGCTCCCCGCTGCTGGTTGGATAGAGGATGACACTACCTGACTATTTAACCAAAGGCTCTTGCAATTTCCCTTGGAATTCCTTTAGCTACTTCATTGCCACAGACATGCAAAAGCAAACATGGATAATAATCAGAGGGGTGTATCAAGCTAGTGAGTTTTCTAGTAACATCTCTACTGAGGTCCCAGGGAGACAGCAGATTCCCCATGTGTTAGCTCAGGTCAGCATATTGGGCCCTTTGTTCCTCACAGAAAGGAGTCAGCTATGACAATAATCCTTCTTTTTTTCTTTTTCTCCCTTCTAGAATAGGAGAGAGTTTACTCTAAGGCAGGTGTTATGGATTAAACGGCAAAAAGCTTGGTTTTCTTTGACCTAGAGAATTCTTCAGTGCTATCATAGAATTTTGAACTTTAAACATCATTGGATAGCCTTCAATGATCATCAATTAATTCCAAATAATGTAACATAAAAACAGTGTAGTGGGCTTCATTACAGATTACAGTCCGTGTTACTACTTTGTATCAAAACACTTACAAACAGATTAACATGTAAAAAGCAATAATTATCTTCCTGTCAGAACTGCTTCATACAGGGTCTAGAGGGAATGCAGAGCCAAGCAGCATGCAATGAGAATACATGACATCTAATCTAGAGTCCTGAGCAACTTGAGGTACCCTGCATAATATAGTTTCTGAGTTAAACATCACATTCAGGAAGTGAAGCACTTAAACCTTCGCCAAGTTTAATGCTGACCAAAAAGCTTTGAAATGAACTAGTGTCTAGATCCAAAACAAACTCACAACACTAAACTAAAGAACTTGATACTTTAGTATAAATGTTCTTCAAACAGACACAGCAAGACTAGCTCCTTCATATTGTTTGACAAATTTAATTATTGTTTTAAATATCCAAATTTAATTATGTTTTAAATTAGTAAGTGGAAATAATTCATTTAAATATTTCTTTGCATTTGTAGTTTTGTTTGTCTGTTTCTAAAGAAATGATGACCCCCTCTGCAATCACTAACCATTGAAGTTCGTAGTTATTTTTACTAATCGCGATACACTAAACCTACTTATACTTTAATTATCTATGTAGTTCAGTACCCATTCATTTTTCAGTATTGTCTTAATCTTCTGTTCTATGTTTCTGGAAGACAACATTTTGCAGGAAACCAGAAGTTAATTGCAATTAAAGAGTTCAGTGCTTTGGAGTATTTGATGCTATTATTGATAGGAAAATTACTATGTTTTATATATTTAATGAATAATAATGAGCATGAATTTGTGTTGGCATATAAATAACTGAAACTACTAAAAATATTTTGTCAGACTTCAGAACTCAGATTAAGCCTTTTTATTTTATTTATTTTAGTATCATAGGAGAGTAGTAGATGACAAAGTGGGGATAATAATGAGTCAATGTATTTTACTATTCATGAAATCTGAATGAAAGAAAAAATTATTTTCTTGCTTCAAGCTTTGAAAAAAGAGTAACTACTCCTTATGGCCAGTTTAAATTTTCATCTTATTGGTTTTATTGGTCTACATATAGGTTAGCAGTTAAACTTTCTATAAAAGTTTGACAGTAATTATTGTACAATGATCTCTCTGAAATAGATAAATAAAGAAAGAGAGAAAGAAAAAGAAAGAGAGAGAGAAATAGAAATGTTAAAAAACAGCTTGCTTTCTTTTATTAATTATTCATTCTCCACTCACAAAGTTATATTCACGAGTTAGAATGTAAGAAACCCAGTTAGCAACTAGGAATGAGTTTCACAAACAGAATTCTAATTTACAGAAATAGGAAGTAGGCACAAACATGGAAAGTATAAAGTGAAGTAAAACCAATTTGAAGCCCATCTAACAACCTAGATGAGACTGCATGAGATTAGATGACACTGTATCAGATGTTGGAAGGAACACCAAAAATAACTAGTGTTATCTTCAGCTTCAAATAGGTGGAATACTGCCTGTTAAACTTTAAAAAAATCATACAATAATTTAATGTGTTTAAATGCTTTTCTTTTTGTGCATTTATTATTTGGAGTAATTTGTTTTACTTGTAAATGAATTCATTATATGCTTATCCAGAACCAAGGTAATGTTTTAGATTTAAAGTTATAAACTGCAGCATAATTATGTGAGCAATATGCATAGATAGCTCTGAAAGTTATGCCTCTTATTTATTTCCATGGAAACTACAAGAGATACAAAGAGCAAAACAACACTATTTGATAGAGCAAATCCTCAGCTACAAAATGCTATTTTTCTGCATAGTAACCACCATTAGCTATGCACTTTCACCGGCAATGAATAAAAGCATGCATACCCAGATATATCTCAGAGGAATTTGAGAGGGCTCCTCCAAGAAAGTTACACAGTTGATAGCCCAGCAGAAGTATCTATACCAATACATGCAGTATGGTAAATAACAGGAAGAGATGGAAACCATGGTGCAGCTAAAAAAACTATGACCTAATTGCTATCACAGAAGTGCAGTAGGATGAATGGAACTGCAATACTATGACTGAAGACTACAATTTTTCTAGAAGAGATAGGCATGGAAGAAGGAATGAGGCAGTATCCTCTAAGTAAAGAAGTAAATAGATGGTGAAAAGCTGTGAGAAACAGCCATGACCAGGTTGAGGGCTTGTGGGTTACAATTTGGAACCAGATCAATAAAGGAAATATTGTTGTTAATGTCTGCTACAAGCTGTCTGATCAAGGGAGCCTGTTCACGAGGCCCTTTTGCTTCAGCTAGAAGAGGCGTCACTCTTGCAAATACTCATCCTCATGGGGGATTTCAAGAACCCAGATATTTGCTGGGAAAACAATATGACAGCTGCAAGTAATACAGGAGTCTTGGAGTCCGTTGATAACTTCCTGGTTCGGGTATTGGACAGACATACCAGAAGTGAAACATTACTGGACATGTCGCTCACCAGTGCAGAGGAGATCATTGAAAAGGATATGATTAGAGGTGATCTAGGTTGCAGTCACCAAGCCCTGGTAACATTCCTGATGTCAAGGAAAATGAGCCTGGAAAAGGGTGGAGTCAGGACCCTGAACTGCAGGAAAGGGAACTTCTGGATGTTTAAGCAATCGTAGGATGAGATCCCCTGAAAAGCCATCCTAGAGATAAAGGAGTGGAGCAAAGATGTCAGGTCTTAAAACATACCTTTCTGATTAATGTTTGTAAATATCTAAAGGGAGGTAGGAGTCAAATGGATGAAGCCGGGCTCTTCTCAGTGGTGTGAAGTGACAGGACAAGGAACAATGGACTAAAACTTGGACATAGGAGGACCATACAAACATGTAGAAAAAATTCTTTGAGTAGGGGTGATGGAGCACTAGAACAGGTTGTCCAGAGAGGCTGTGGAGTCTCCTTTGATGGAGATATTTAAGACTCATCTGGACATCTACATGTGTGACCTACTGTAGGGGATGTGTGTTAGCAGAGAGGTTGGACTTAGTGATCTCTTGAAGTCTGTCTCCACCCCTGCCATTCTGTGATTCTGAGGGCAGAAGAGCTCTCCATTCCCCAGTATAAGAAATCGAGCAGATGAGGTAGGAAACCAGTATGGTTGAGTAAGGACCTGCATTTCAAATTGAGGGGTAAGAGGTAAATGCACAGGCATTAGAAACAGGGACATGTGGCCTTGGAAGAATAAAGACATGCAGAGATGGGATCAGAAAAGCCAAGACACAGTTAAAACAGCACTTGGCAAGGGATGTGAAAAATAACATGTAGGTTGAGATAGAAACTATTTACTACAGCAGAAAAAATGGAAATAAGTAGGCAATGATAACAATATATGTATATATATATATATATATATATATATATATATATATATATATATATATTTCAGAATCAAAGCATCATAGAATTATATAGAACCTCAGCCTTTTCCTTATTCTCAGTAGTCACATTTTCTGCCACATCCACTAAAGGATGTATTCTCTTTAGCCCTCCTCTTACTGTTTGTATATTTATAAACAATTCTTTTGTTCTCTTTTACCCTTGTGGTCAGTTTGAGTTCAAGCTAGGCTTTTGCCTTTCTAATTTTCTCCCTGCATATCCTAACAACTTGTTTGTTCTCTTGCTGAGTTGCCTGTCCTTTCTTCCTTAGGAGGTAAACTCTTTTCTTTCTGGAGCGTCCAGAAAAAGTTCCATATTTATCCATGCCAGACTTCTCTACTGACTCATCTTATGGCCTTCCTGGAACCCCTTACCCTTCAGGATAGACTCCCTACCAGTTTTCTGAATAGTTCAAAGTCTGTCCTCTCAAAGTCCAAGGTAGCAGCTTTGCTGGTTCCTCTTCTGAAAGAGCTGAAAATTCTACCATTTCGTGCTCACTCTGCCGAAGACAACTCCCAGCACTCCACATCTCCCACCAGTCCTTCTCTGTTTCTCAACAGCAGGTCTGCCAGAGCACTTCCCCTGGTAGGCTTTCTTACCAGCTACATCAGGAAGTTATGTTTCACACACTGCAGGAACCTCCTAGACTACTTCCTCTGCACTATATTGTATTTCCAGCATACACTTGGGAAGCTGAAGTCCCCATGAGAACAAGGGCTGGCAGGATATATCTACAATGCAATCAGTTGGCAGCTTCCAGCCAACACCCAACTCACAATACAACTGCCTGCTGACTGATGCCCTGCTGGTAACAAGAGATCTCACCACCCACCAAGCAACACCCAGAAAACCCTGAGCAGTAGCTGCCTGCACACAGCCAACTCCCCACAGCTTATGGCCTTCTGCATGATGGCCTTCTGCACCTGTTCTGGCTCCAGCTTCCCCCTTACACTGCACCATATCAGCAGAGATCCTCACTGAAAGTCTAGCTTGCTCTAGGGGGAGCTTCCAAAATACTGGTGTGCTATTAACACTGTTTTGGCTGAAACCAATATAATATACACTCCTTATTTCATAGAATTTACATCATAACTATCCTGAAGTTTTCCTAACATTCTGATTAATTACACAGATATCACTCCTTTAATCTATAGCCCGTCCCTCTAAATTGTCCACATAGTTCACTTAGTCCATGACTTGGGTTTCATCATTTCACTTAATGCCATGCTGTTTTGCCCCAGTGTCTCTTAGTAGTCTCTCCACAGAAGCCCTCCCTGAGAGCCGAGGCTAGGTAGACAGCTGTTTAATGTCCAGAACAGCTATACTGAAAGCCCACTGGTACCTTTTTGGTTCTTTGAAGTACCCTCTCATGAGGTAATCTATACCAAGGATGTACGGAGCTTCTGGGCTAATCACAATGGGGTACTTTTGCCACTTATTCACAGTTAGGCTTACTTCAGCATCCAACTGTTAGAGCTTGGGATTTCAATGTTCCTCCAGAAATACATAGGTTCTGTGCCTTAATAGCTTGGTGACATTAGAATACACTGTGCATCAGTGTCCATGAGAGTGCCATGTCATTCTGGTGTGCCAGGACACTGAATCCACACAGTCCAATAAAACCAATTGATTGTCCTTTTCCTCAGTGTGGCTGGAAGCAGGGCATCTCTTGTCCTGGTTATTGCAATTGTCACTCACATATTGTGAATGCAGATTAAAAGGCTTCTTATCAACCTCAGTAATTGGATCAGACCATCTTGTCTTGGAGCTTGCCCACCAGAAACTGAAATAATCATTTCTCTGGAAGAATCTGTTTTGTTGATTTTTCTTCCTTGCAACTCTTGTACCCATAACCCTACTGTCAAGATGGATCTTCCATCCCACTTTATCACATCTTTTCCATGATCACAGACGTAAAACACAGGGTCAATTGTAGTGTCTACCCACTATATCCCCTCCCTCAAGCAAATGAAGCCTTATTTCTAATAATTGAGCAACTAGTCCATACGGATAGGGAGAAGAACATATTGTACTTGAGCTGGAACTCCTGGGACAGTATCTCCACAGCTAAGAAACAGGCCTGTAGGGAGATAAAGCAGTTCTCTCAATATTGTAGAATTAGGCTGGCCAATTCGTCCACTATTGGATTTTTGTTCTCTTTCCAGACCATTTCTGCTGGTGTGCTGGTGTACAATGATGCTGCACTCCATGCAGATTTCCACCACATGGATAAGAGGCACTTGATGTCATCTGGATTTTGGGATATCTGATCATCATCCAAATCAATACTAAACATCATCTCCAGCACAGTCAATTCTTTCAGGTACCGGATACTTTCTCCACAGTACTCCATATGCTTGGGAAACATGCTAGATCTTCCTAGAAGGGATATCTTTCTTTCATGGCTGACAACAGTCACCTTCGTAGGTTGAAACTTTCTGCACCTTTTCCAACCATTTTGTCAGTGCTCCCTTCTCTAGAGAGGAATCCCAGATGCCTGGCTTTTCTGCCTGTTAGGTCCAGGTTACTGATCCCATTATCTCAGCATCAGAGCAAGCAGGTGACAATATGCTTCTATAGAAGGTGGCCGAAGTCATTTTGCACATGTCACAGCTCAGAGTTAGAGATCAGATGTTTATGAGTTCTGACACTTCAGCCTTCCATCCTCATGATGGTCCCCCTTCATCTTTTCCTTCCATCATCATTCTAGTAGAAGTTTCTATCCTTACTAAAGAAGCTGACTTTTGCAGCCATTTTTCTGGTCTTGTGTACAGGGGCAAAGGATACAGGCAGAAACTGAACTGCAGAGCTTGGAGAAACCTTAAGACCTCTTGTCTTGTCATCATATCTGGAGACCTATTCCCCTTTACAGTGCTGAATAGTGTTGAACAGGACTCAGTAGGCATGGGTCTGGCCCAGCAAGTTGCCCTGATTTGTGCCTCTGGAGAATTATGAGGGCAATAGCACACCTTTTTTTTTTTTTTTTTTTTTTTTTAATATTTGGCAGTTCTTCAGGGGTGAAATTCCAAGAAAACAGGGACGCTCACTGTTCTTGTTTCCTGTCTATATTTTATCACACTTCCTGCCTCTGTTAACTATCTTACCTCAGAGCAGATTCTTGAGGTTATTCAGAAATAGTTGTTTATCCTTAAACAAAAACTGAAACACATTCAGTAGGTGTAACAATAGTAATACAATAGCGTGGACATTCCTGCTCATCTCCCTTGTAGCTCATGTCCCCAGTATTAATAGTTTCCAAGATGGCTTCTTATGTACCAAGGAAACTGCAATATTGAATACAAATACTAGATTAGTTTCTGGACTGGTGTTACACATGCAGGAAAATGGCAACATTAATCAAAGCCCCCCGAATTTGAAATGGTATAAGAGGGATTGTGTATACTTGAATAAACTCTGATAGATCTCTAAAAATATAAGTAAATAACATAGTGACCAGCACCTGTTAAACTACTATAACACTTCAAAAAATTCTTTTCTAACCTGCTTTGGTTGTTATCTCAGCCCTTCAAGCTCCATGTTTGGTGCCAAAAGAAGTGCTGTGATTTAACTCAGCAGGTAGTGAAGCACCACATAGCTGTTCATTCACCTCCCTCCCTAGGTGGTATGAGGGAGAAAATGAAAACAAAATAAACTTATGGACTGAGATAAAAACTGTTTATTAAGACAGAAGATGAAAATGGAAATAAAAACACAGTGATAACAATATATAAATATACTTACACACAATGCACTCTCTAGCCAACATTCAGCTAACAACACAGCTACTCGCTGACTGACACCCCTCCAGTAGCACAAGGTCTCAATAATAGGCAAACCAATGACCAGCCATCCCCCAAGCACTAGGTGTCCCTTGGCCATCTCCACACAGCACTATGGCCTTATGCATGATGTCACGAGGTGTGGAACATGCCCTGGGCTAATTCAGGTATGTGTCCTGGCTCTGCCCTGCCCCCTGATGTGGCTCTGTAAAGACCACCACTCTTCCCTGCCTAGCGGCCTTTCCTGGTCCTGGCACACACCCATCACTCAGAAACAATCAAACTTTGATGTACTATTAACATCGTTACAGTTGAAGCAAGGGCACTGGCAGTGAGGCTTCCCACATCTCTATGTTCCTGATACTTTATGTAGTGTTCAGGAGAGAAAAATCCCTCCCACTGAAAGAACAGAGCAGGCCTGAGTCTAACTCCTGAGGCTGAATGTCTATGAGGCCAGACAACATGCATCCCAGAGTCCTGGAGAAACTGTCTACTTGTGTTTGTTGAGCCACTCTATCATATTTGATAAGTTATCTCTGATAGCCAAACTCCCTTGTTACTGAAGAAGGGGAAATTTCAGTTCTATTTCCAAGAAAGGGAGAGAGGAAGACCTGAAGAACTACAGGCAGGTAAGCTTCACATAATTCAGGGAGGTGATCCTCCCCCTCTACTCTGCCCTCATGAGGCCTCACCTGGAGTATCATGTCCAGTTCTGGACTCCCTGGTACAAAAAAAGTAATCTCCTTGAGAGAGTCCAGTGGAGGGCTATAAAGATGATGACAGGCATGGACAACCAACCTTATGAAGAAAGGCTGAGAGACCCAGGTGTGTTCAGCCTTGAAAAATGAAGACTCAGAAGGGATCTGATCCACATCTATAAATATCTAAGAAGCGGGAGGCAAAGGGACGAGGCTGGACTCTTCTCTGCAGTGTGTGGTGATAGGATGAGGAGAAATGCCCACAAACTGGTGCACAGGAAATTCTGCACAAATGTGCATGGGAACTTCTACACAGCGCAGTGACGGAGCAGTGGCACAGCTGCACACAGAGGTGGTGGAGTCTCCTTCTCTGGAGACATTCAGGACCCACCTGGATGCCTACCTGTGCAACCTGGGCTAGGGAGTTGCTTTGGAAGGGGTGTTGGACTAGATTAGAGGTCCCTTCCAATCCCTACAGTTCTGTGATCATGTTTCTTAAGCCTGAGTAAGAGTTTTAGTGTTTCCTCAGATTTGTAATGAGAGATTCTTTTAAAAAATGATATATTTGAACACTATTTCCCAAATAAGCATTTTTTGCATATAAACTTCTGAATGAGAGAAACATACTTTAAATACTTGGTTATATGAAAAATACCGTTTTCAAAAGCAAATTGCCACATGACACCAATTTTCAGTCCCAAACAATACCTAGGAACTATAATGTACAAATTCTGTGAACAAATCTCCCATCCTGATATATTCACAAATCTAACATAGTGGGGGGAGACTTGAACTTGTTTTCTGAGCTAAAATTTCATTGCATTATGTAGCTTATTTTTTGTACTAACTTACATTTAGATGTTCATGTAGTTCTCAGCGTACTATATCTCACCTTCTGCCAGATAAATTTACATTTTCAGTTATAGCTAAAGATTTCACCTGCATTGTACAAGTTTTGAATATCAATCTGCATTTCTATTACAATGCAGTATTTCTTAAGAATATTTTTTTATATATCACTAACTAAAAATGACATTTTGGTGATATTTATTGTTATTATAATATCCTTGGCTACTGAAGTGATATTGCCATTATATTTTCTACCAACTGATATCCCAAACTTAGCACATTATTTATCACTTCTCCAGTGATCACATGACAGATGAAATATTGATATTAAAGTAAGTTATTTAAGATGTTGCATTTGAAACTGTCGAGTTCAGAAATGTTGTATCTCTTATGTCTGTGGGCAGTTATTCTGTTTTTATTTACTATCACAATAGAAGCAATATTAACAGCATGATTTCTATAATTTAATCAATTTTACTATCACTAAGTAAATAATATTGCATTTGCAAGAAAAGTGGTATGTTTTCTTGCTTACACTCTGCTTGCAATGAACATTACATATTCTTAAACATTTTGGATAAGTAAAGAGCAAAACAGACTAAAACTACTGAGAAAACCTGGAGATGAGAGTATACTGTTATGACAGAAATAGGGAGGATGAACAAAATGGAAAATATATGGCAATATATAACAATATAGCCACCTGCCTACACACAAACAATGCACATTTATTAAGATGGTCTATTAGAAACCTTGGAAAAGACATCATATTCTGGGAGTCAGTGATCTTCCAGGGGTCCTAAGTTTTGACTATAGGACTTGATAGGCCTATACATTATTCATATTATATATATTCAGAAAATACTATCCACACCAAAGGGTGGATCAAGTTTGGATCAAAAGGTGGAATGTACTGATCCTGATCAACAGATCATTGTACTTTTGTGAGCTAGTGATCCCACGTGACACTTAACATAAGCACATTATGGCCTTCAGATTGGGTTGTCCTGGCACAACCTTCATGGCCACTGGATAACCTCAGCCAGCTCCTTGTAACAGAAGAGACACACAATAACAGGAATTACACCACCTATGTTGCCTTGCCTTTATCTGAAAATGAAGCAAGAAGTTCTCCTGAGAACATCCTTTAGGAATAGAGTTGTATTCTTTTAAGTAAATTATATAATTTGTATTCTTTTAAGTATACAAATTGTATAATTTGTATTCTTTTAAGGAAATTATATAATTATATAACCTTTCTGAGAAAATCCATTTGGGCTCCAGTTGAAGCTGAATGAACACCATCTGAAGAGTAATATCTGAAGACATATTAACATTTGCTTGCTACCTACCAGTCAGACTGTTAGATTGATTGTTGGACTTCATCATTTTGAAGATCTTTTTTAACTTAGATGATTCTATGATTCTATGATCATTAGTATGCAAAATGGACACGTAAGATCTTAGCACTCTGGAAAGAATTTGCTAATGGAAGTGTATGAGCTTTTGAAGTTGTCTTTCAATGTACATGAAGACTTATGGAAAGAATAGCAATCAAAGTGTTTCCAATTCTTTTCTGTGAAAAGTAGCTAAATTCCTGCCTTGAAAAAATATAGTCTCAGTCTATATTCTAAGGATACTAGGTATCTTCCTCATTAATATGACAGCAAATCAGTAGTTTTGACTTTATTTGGCAGTTCACAGAGCCCAAGTTTTCCTATTTTTAGCAAGCTCTATAAGGAGATATGATGCATGCTGGAATGAAATCTAGTTAGAAAAATCACTAAGTGGAGATTTTATCAAGGACACTAAAAAAACAATCTCAAAAAACATGGCAGCAATTTAAGAAAAGAAAAGAAAGGCTGTGGCTACATACCAAACCCACTTTATTGCTATTGATAGATTAGAAAGATGCTAATGGCAACCACCAGGGCACAATACTGATGATAGCCTTTATTCCAGAACTATAAAAAGCATCTTTAATTCCAGAGCGTATTTCAAGTATTCTTGGCCTCAGTAAAAAGGGCAATTAACAGAGGGAAAATAATCAGAGTATCTCTGGTCCAGTGAATAATTAATTACAGAGATGGAAATAGTTCCCTTGGGAACTCTCTGAGATCCCCATAGCAGAGCAAACTACAGACTGCCAGTCAAGTCAGCGCCTTGGTCTGGGCCATGCAGTCTAGCATAGAAAATTTGCACTTCTCAACTCCCCACCTTAATCAATTTGCCACAACATGAACCAATTTCAGTCTTACCATGCATCCTCCTACTCAGCACTTCTGTCTCATATGTTTGATGTTGTGTGTTCCCTGGCTTTGTTCCTTGCAGCCCTTCTCCCCTGTCCCCCTTGTACTTAGACACTCTTTCCAATGGTACAAATTCTTCTTTCTCCAGAGAGTTTGCCTACTCATTGTGAAGTGGTGAGTGGGCAGCCTTTATTCCCACAGTTTGGGCATAGTTTCCAACAGAAGTTAACAGAACTAGGAGGAAAATCACAACCAATAAAATAATTTCTCCAAGATATCTAATTTTCTTTAAATAAGAGAAGGGATGTCTCTGCTATTTGCAATGTATGTTACCTGCTTGTGTTCAAGAAGCATAAGAAGCATTTGGACAATGCCCTCAGACATACGTTTTGATTTTTCGTGTGAAGGGAGAAGTTGGAAACAATGATTCTTGTGGTCCCTTCTAATTTGAGATATTCTATCATTCTATGATATGCAAAACATTTCAAATATTCAATGAAATACTGGAAAACTTTTCAAAATCTTCTTCAGCTATGTTTTCGAGAATAATAATGACACCTAGTGACCAGACAGAAAATCACAGTTTTGTCCAATACAGGACAAAATACACACATTCAGTTGTATACTTTTGGCACCTATAGATTCCCTAGACTAACCTCATGCATACGTATTTGCAATATTTGCATGTCATTGAATTCTTGTGTTAGAAATCAGTAGAAAGTATAAACTAAATAAGTCTTAAACTTCTCTAGCTTTTTAGAGTCTTATGCAACTACTTTTAACTTCACAGAAAATCTCTCATACTTTACCTTACTAACTTATACTCCAACGTGTGGAAAGAGTAGTAATATAATTTGTACTAGACAGAGTATTTTCTAAGACCAAGTGCTCTATTTAAGGTGTATTTTTCTTTATTTATTTTCTTTTTTCCTCTCTAATGTGTACCCTATGTTGTCACCAGACCACGCCTAATACAACAACATTACACCAAGATATTTCTGAATTTTGCCTTATTATGTTGAATAACATAATACCAAAAAATGATGCTAACATCATCATTACATATAAAAATGCAAGGCAATTCTAATCTCTGTAATTTTTTTTCCAGTCTCTTTAATTGTTTTTTATTTTATCGTGTGTCAGAGGATATTTCCCTCCTACTGTTACGGACAAATATTTTTTTCTGGGATATAAAATCTGTACTAATATTTCTGTATGGCATTTCTTAACACTGATAGCAGCCTACAAATGTATTTTTCGATTATGCATATTTTTCAGCTTTCATTTTACGAACATGACAGCATAATATTGTATAAGGCAACATTTATACTATTTAGCAATTATTTTATGTTCTGTTAATTACTTGATACAACAGTGAGCTACATCTCATTGTTATAGTGCAGTTGGCTCTATTGCACCATTCTGGATTCATTTCAAGATGTTCTTGGTTGGAAATTTGTTATAGAAGATAACAATTTATTTTCACAATAACTACATTATCTAATGTGCTCTATATATCATCGTTCTTCCTGACAAACTTTACATTTTTTCTCGAAGATTGCTTCAGTAATGTTAGGACAATTTTACCTGCCATCTTCCTGTTAAGAAGACATGCACATGCTATGCTAGCCAATCTTGGTTTGGAAAAATACTAGAACTTATTTCTACAACACACCCTTTTATTTCAGAGTTATAGTCTGAATTTCACTGTACAGTCATGAAATATTTAGATGGATTTGTTAGTGCTGTTCTGAAATAATAATGCAAACAAAAAAGTACTCATATTTCATGCTGATCATAGGTCATCTATGTCCTGTTATATATGCAAAGAAAGCTGAAAATTCCTTAAGATAGGCATTTTGAAGTAACAATCTTGTGTGTACTTATTCCCATTAATGGAAGCGTGTAAAATCATTTTGCCTTTTAAGTTTGCATCAAGTTTTGTTAAAGACAGCTACTTTGTAGGCACTGAATGAACTGCTAAATACATCTTCTTTCATGTTAATCTCATGCTGACTCCCAGAGCTTTCCTATAGAACTTCAGAAGAAGGAAACAAAACAACTCCATAAGTAAATTCTAATTATAGGTTTGTTTATTTGTTTGTCCATTTGTTTTTAATCAGAGATGCTTGACAAAAAATATAGCTTCTAGTTTAGTGCTTTTCAGCTCTTTAATATTCTTCCCTATCTAAAAAACCATTGTTAAATTATTGATAATATAGATTATATAACTTAGATAGAACATGAATTGTTTCTACTGATTATCAGTAGATACTGATTTACTTATTTCTGTAAATTTTCTCATTAATTAAATCAACAAACACTGATACTGGTTAGATACCACAATTCAACAATGCATCTATATTAATAATTCAGCTTGGCTCAGGAGTGGACCTGTAACTCCTGCAGCACTTCAGTTTGCACAGGAGAGAAGTCTTGCAGCACAAAAAAAAAAAAAAAAAAAAAAAGAAATGAAACCAGAGGGACTATGTACACAGTGCACTGTGGTCATTAGGATCTAATTAGAGTTAATTTGACAAATCCCCTAAAACACTGGCAGTGTGGACACTGGTTTCTCAGTGCTGACTTCTTCACTCTTTTTATTGTAATATTGTAATATCGTAAATTCCCCATTACAATACCTTATTTACCAGTTAAGATACTTCTGTAGAGTCTTTTAAAGATAACAGCCCCTCTGACAAACAGTCAGGATGTCTACAGTAGCATGTGTGGAGGCCACTGTTTTCTGTTTTATCATATACCACAATAGTGGAGATCAAGAATATTTTAGCCAGTAAGATTGTAATACCTTTGCTAGATTAAGTGATTTTTCTTGTGTTCCACCATAACCAAACCTTGAACACTCAGAGGTATCTAAATATTGTTGCCTTCTTCTGTTTTTTCCAGAGGGGGTAGATCATACTCAGAAGACACAGGCACAGAAACAAGTTCATGTGATATGTTTGTGTCCTTTCTAGAATGAAACCTGCTCTACAATAAATATCCAGAGATCTTGACCACACTGAATTTTGGGACAAACAAAAAAGAAGTGAGTGGTAAGAAGAGTGGTAGGTCAGACTTCAGTGATACTGAGATCTCCCACACATGAAACATAGCTGTAGATGTCCTTGTTCACTGCAAGGGGGTTGGACTAGTTGAACTTTACTATGATTATTAGTTGTTGTATAGTTTTTGCACATCTAAGGGTCTCTGAATATTTTGCTGCTTCCTAAAACAGGACACATATAGTTAGACATGAATCTGTAAGTTGTAAAGAGAAATGAAAATTGTCATTTTCAGTCCTGTACCTGAGATATTTACTTATTTTTTTCTCTCTTTCCTGAAATGCAATGGAAATTTAATATATGCCATTATTTTTCTGCGAAAATGTTTAAATTTTCAACTCATGTACCTACATGTAATCCAGAGAGTGATTTGTCAGAATTTCCAGAATTTGCTTTGTGGTATGAAGAATATTTCAGCTTTAATTCATTTCTATAGGTTTAAGAATATTAAGGTTTTACAGATTCAATAATTAATTCAGTTATCTATCTTAGCTTTGTGTCTTATATACTAATAGCCACCAGTGCTATACAATCGTACTGTTTCCTTTAAAATATTGATATAGTTAGCTAGAACACATCATTAGACAACAGAATACTGGTTTTCACACAATCCAACCAGTCCCTAAGATCAGAATTTTCAAACAAGTTTCATCATCTGTCACAGGTATGTTGCTTAAGAATCTTATTTGCCCACAGGCTTCAAGATCTCTTGAGGAAAGATTACAGAAACTCATAACATATTTATCATTTTGATCTCATAAATCTTGATTCAGGTCTGCATGATAGTACTGAATGTATTTTATCTGACTGATTTGCAATGTGTTCTAGAAATTTGATATGTTAGTACCATTACTAGTTGAAAACACTGTAAAGTAAATTATCTACATATTTTCCGGTGGAAGTTCTAAGTACCCCAAAGTTCTGAAAAAGTGCTATGAATACACATTTGCCATCACTCAAATCAACACTTACTGAAAAACAAAGAATAATGTACATGCAGTATACCTACAGATATCACATCAAGCCAACATAAATCAGCAGGTAGATTTCATTCCACATAATACAAGTTCCTTAAAGGATATGTTAAAAATTTCAAAATATTAATATTTTGTATGTACTCACTAGACATCTGTGTTTAGAGAGGGCACAATGCAAACACTCACCAGATCACGTAATTCTTCATAAATGGTACTTACCTATAAAGCAAAAAAACATAAAATAAACTTAAATATTTATACAGATACATTTATATTTTAACAGTTTAAAAGACACCAGGGGATCAAAATATTGTACTTACTTCTACAAAATGTTTCAGTAAAAACATATTCCTTGATCTACAGCTCCTTATACACCACTGGCCATGTGTTGGCACATAATTTTAAATTTTAATTTTTTAATTTTACTTCTCATGTCAGCCAGCTCATAGCTTTATTTTGTTTTCTTCCTTATCAGTTTAGAAAATAACCATTTTCAATGTCTAAAAGGATTTTCTATGACTTGCTACTTTAAAATCTTAAGATACAGCTACAATGCAAAAAATATAAGCTTTTAGTTAAAAATAATGATCCAATAATAATAGCTGAAAAAATAAGCTAATTCTTCTTCTGAAACAGATTATTAAAAAGAGCAGAATATTTTCATTTTAATGTGGTTTATGCTTTTAATTTTGAATGATGCTATTCTGCAATTTTAATTGCTTCTGATATGAAATAAAAAATTCCAGTATTATAAATATTTAGCACTATTTTTTGATTGTTTATTTCTTTGTTTATAGATCATAGTCTTTAATCACATAGTGCTCACCTTCAACAAGGAAAATAAAAAACACAAAACAATATGGCACATAACTGACTTGACAACTTCAAAAAAATCAGTCAATACTCTGTTTAAAATAATACTGTGGTCATCAAATGCCTGGTCATGTGATATAATGGAGAGTAGATAAACATGATTAATATTTTTTCTTTATATTTATTTCATAACATTAAATTATGATGCACAAGTTTGCAAGTTCTTTGAGGTAGAGAAATAATAAAAAATTAAAAAAATGTTGGGAAATTTTAGGAATTACTAAGCCGTGAATTTCTTCCCCGTGCTTCTGTCCTTAAACAAGGGTCAACAAAACATGATTGTGTCCTAGAGGTAAGCAAAATATGCTCTAGAGCACTATGTACAAATGAAAAACAACCAGCAAGTTTTACGCTCAAGTAAGGACAATATTGGATGAGTTCATATATTGATACAGGTGTTCTAAATTCTTTTTTGTTCTTGTAAGCAAATGTTTCCCTATGTATGCGTCTGTAACTATAATAAAATCATTTGTTTCTAGTCCTCCACAGTAACAGAGATGCCTGTGGATTTGCTAGCTACCAAAAGGTTTCAGTTTCTATTCAAAAAAGAGAGATAAGAAAGAGATTTGATATAAAAGGCCTTTTATGAACTGGGAAACGTCAGACTGCTTTATTTGTTTTGCACTGTGCTTTATTGGTTGCAAGATACTTCTGCACAACAAAATACAGTGTCAGTGTTTACATCAAAGCAAACCATATCCCGTATTTATGAATTAGCATGAAGCTGCTGCACTGGGCGTTGTGATTCTGTTGCCCAGTAACCTGATTACCACAGCAGTTGACTTTGCTTTTTCCTTTTCCTTATCTAGGCTTAATAACAGAATGGCTCCACTTCTGCCGACCTAGGAATTTTGTGGTTCAAGCAAACATATCCTTTCATGCATGATGTGTGTTGCAAAGCTGAAAAGAGGTGGATGCATGTTCAGAAAAAAAACTTTTTACCTTACAGACTCTTTTCATCACAGTTATGACGGATGGCCAGAATAGTGGCCAGAAAGCCAAAAGACAATGTTATCTTCTTATGCAAAGACAATATACCAAATTAAAAACCTGAATGTCTTGGATCCTGCAAAATGGTATGCTGCCCTGCTCCATTCAGCTTCTCTTTTCTGTAATCCCAGTGACAGCAAGTATTTGAACTGAAAAAATCTTGGAGATGTTTACTCTAGGCTGGCAGGTATCTGACTGTAGAAAGACTTATAAGAGGAATATTGTTGGACACCTAAATTGTTTGGACAAAATTCTCTATTCAGAAGGCAATGCATGATATTTTACTCTAGAGTCAAATCACTTCCCATTTAAACTTTGTTTGTAATGACAATGGTTCAAAAGTTATAGATAACAATGATTTTTATATCGTCACCTGCCCCCATAAACTGAGATTTGAATATAAACCAAATACACTATAGCAATATAAGATGATTGCTACTGTTATGGTTTATGACATTTATCTCTATAAAGCAACCTCATCTTGACAGAGATTATCTTTTATATTTCAACAGTGCAGGAAAAGAAACAGCCTCAAAGATATTCTTATGAAAAAGAACACATGATCTACTACTCTTCCAAACAAAATATTTTAAAACAGTAGAAAGAAGCTGCAAGAGTTGCAGTTAATTCCAAAATTTCCCTGCTACAACTCCTGAGCACTGGAGCGAGATTTAAAAAGCATCATACTATAAACTGTAACAAATGCCTTTATTTAGAAAGATACATTCAGAGTTTGTATTGTTTCTAATGAAAAAGATGCTGAAATTTCTAAATAACTCATATTCCATATAAATTAATTTTTGTTCTCTTGGCATTAATTTTTGAGAATTAGGTATGTCAGAGAATAATGAAATGAAGGATACTGAAAGTATGGCATGCTTTAATAGGAAAAAAATCCATAGCATTTGAAGATTCCTGGAACAATTGATTTCATCAACTTCTAAACCATTTTCTAAAATACCAAGCTCCCTAGCCTTAGTAGACTAGACAGGTCTGCTGAATATAGCTGTGGAAACTTCCTATCTATGTTATGGAAAGCTCATCTGCAGAGATCTAGAGACTCCCTAATTGCTCATGAAGATCAACAACGTTATCACATTGCTTTTTACTGTCCTATCTGAAAGCTAAAAGCTAGCTCACAGAATTGCACAAAGTGCTCAGAACCAATTACTGAATATAACCAGACATAAATCATTAAATGATTTTTCATACCAAGAATTTAAAAAAATACTAATAGATTTATTTACTCCTCCATACCAGTTCTCAAAAGCTGAAAATAAGATTAGAGATTGTAACCACAATTTGTCAATTTTGGAACACCCTAATCCAATTGACCCTGCACAGAAGTCTACAGGAATATTCCTGTGGTTAGCACAGAAAATTTATCATTGTTAATTTTAATACAAACCAATGGCAATGTTTAATACTATATAGTTCCTGGATTTTTTTCAGATTTCAATTGGTTTGTCACCTGTAAGTCAGTCTTTTCCAACTGAAATAGATTGTGTTTTTTATAAATAACAGCAATTCTACCTACACAACTACTTTTACTGCATAACTTACTTCCAAGATACACTTTCGTCCTTCCACTTTTGTAAAAAAGCAAGTACATTTACATGTTGTGGGCTTATAAAAAATTGATGATTTCAAATGCTTTAAATATGAACTTCTGAAGCAAAGAGTAGATTTTCCACATAGCACTGAGTAGCATTTAAAGTAACTTACATCGTTATTTTAAATAGAAAATGCAACTTTCTCATGCTATTAGCCACAAATAATTTACTGCAACATTTATCTCTTCTCATACAAGTAAAAGTGTTGTGATTTTAATTAACTGTCAACTATGTTTTTTCTTCTGCCGGCTCTTTCTTTTTCTTAAACATTAATCTTAGCTTGCTTTTACATTAATCAGGAAGTCAAGAATGTATGCATTTTGCCATTTGCAAACAATATTAACAATAATATAGAACTTAATGTAGAAGATTATAATTACTGCATCTAAAGTTTTTCAGAGACTAAATTAGTTTATCCAAATGATTCATGTACATTCTGTGGCAATGAAGACTTCAAAACTCATTTCAAACTGCAGTTGCTGATTAATATAGCTATTTTAGTATAACAGAAATCATAAAGAAGTGCTCATTTTTCTGTACTGACTTTTGCAACTTTCTGAAAGGCATTTCTAAAACTATAGCTTGGAAAACAAAAAATAACAATTAAATATTAAAAAAAACCCAACAGTTCTTTATAAAACATACTGGGATTTGTGTCAGGAGACTTGAATATGATACCAATAAAATAACATAACTATGCAATATGTCAGATATAACAAAAAAATAGATATTAAGAACAACATAAAAAGAACTATGAATTTAGCCTATATAGAGGACTAATTCTTTAGTAATCTTGGTCAGTTTACTCTCTTGTGAATTATTAAAACTGGAAAAGATATTAAAAATATATGGAAAATTATACTTTCAAGTATTTTTGTCCTCTCACGTTACTTTATCAAAGGCTATATAGATATTATTTCCCCTTATTTCAAAAAAATACAATACTAATTCACAGATATGATCCTGTTGACCCACTAGCATTACATAGATTTCTTCTTTAAAATATTAGAAGCTCACACACAATCTGTTACCGCTTGTATATTCCTCCGTATCTCAGGGCAGTTGAACACTATAAGCAAAGTAGGAAGAATATTACTACTGAATATTGCTAAGCTATATATTTTTTTCAGTGTAAACATAAAACTTATATCTTCGTACTGATGACATTCCAAGTTGCTAACATTCCAATACAGTTTTTTCTGCTGTTATTTTCTTCCTCTAAAACTACTGGCAACAATGTAAAAATCATCAGAAACTGAACTGTGCTCTGTCAGTGGTTTACCGGGCAGGTTTGGCCCGGTTCCATGACAATTGGTGCAGGGGACCCACAGACCCACACCCCAGAAAAAGGGAAGGGGGAAAGGGAGAAGGGAAAAGGGAGATGGGCCTAGAAACGAAACAGCGGCAACGATCTGAGGAGGAAAGCTAATTTACTAAATAGATATCGGAAAGCAAAATAACACAATATAATACAATATTATTGGAATTAAAGCTAATAAATCTAATAAAATGAGCAAGAGGGAGTGTCCGATAAACCGAAGGCCTTACGCTAACGCTGAAGGCGGACGGCAGCGAGCACCCACTGCTGAGTCCATCCCAAAGGAAAGAGAGTGTCCCGTGACTGCAGACAGCTTTTGTCTTTCCCTCTGAGCAGAAACATGTAAAAATGCAAAGCACTGCAAAGTCCCCTGGGGAATGGAGTTCTTCTTCTCTTCTGAGACAGATATACCTGGAACTATTGATGATCCACGGAGCTGGAGCATTAACTCTAACTCCAAATGCACTACATGATGTTATGATGTGGAATACCAGTACCAAAAATCATAAAACCATGACATGATGTCTGCCAGCACATGAGATCAATTCATCAGAAAACCAGAGAGGACAAACATGTTTCTGGAAGTCCACAGGTTGCCCTCTGTCACTGACGGTGATCTGTTCAAGCACAAAACAAATCTTAGGTTTTAAAGGAAAAAGAGATTATCAAAATTGAGCTAAAACTTTTTCCTACTATTTATACATGAAATTCTCTATAAAATGAAAAATATACTTTCCCTCATCCCCATAAATTGCTTTCCTCTATGCAGTCACATCAGCTGGACTTAGACTCTCATATTAAGTCTATTAAGTCTAATAACATGACAGCTGAGAACTCAGATATTCTTAATCCTCATGACGTTCTAAAAACTGCAGATGCATTCTTTATCTCTATTATTTATTAGTCAGCAAAAACTTTTCTAAGAAGCAGTTTCAGAAATTCAGCCTTACAAAACATACAAAGCAATCTTATTATCTTCTTCCATGAAACAAACTGCCTTATAGATGAGGAGAGAGCAGTAGTATTGTGTCTCTCTTGACTTCACTAAAGCTTTCAGCACAGACTCATTCAAGATCTTCACAGACAATCTGATAAAGGAATAAATGAATGAGCAGATATTGAGGTTGACTGAAATCTAATTCAATGGCCAAGACCAGAGAGTCGTGATTAGTGATCTATTTGGAAAGTATATAGGGGAATAACCAAAGGATCAATAATGTCTCTAAAAATGATTAATATCTTTATAAAGTCACCTCCTGGGACTGAGGGCATGGGAAAGGTGCAGGGTCCTTGGCACCACTGAGGACACCCAGGCAGTTCTTCCACCTTCCCTGACAAACTCTTTCAGCAGGCAGAAGTGCTCACCAACTATGGACACGCATCACTTATATGGATGAAGGAAAGCCCATGGATGTTGTTGATACTGTTTTCCCTGCATTCTCCAGTTTTCAGTACTGTGGTTAGCTGTAATGCTTTTATCACCAGTCCTGATGGAGGGGGTTGAGTGCATTCTCAGTAAGTCTGCAGATAACATCAAGTTGAGCAGAAGTGTTAATCTGCTTGAGGGTAGGAAGATTCTGCTAAGGGATTTAGATAGACTGAAAAGTTCCCTGGCAGAAAAGGAACTGCTGGTACTTCTTGACAGCTGGCTGAACACAAGCCAGCTGAGTGCCCAGCTGGCCCAGAAGGCCAATGGCCTCCTGGCCTACATGAGAAATAGTGTGGCCAGTAGGATTTGGGAAGTAATTGTCCCTTTGTACTCAGCAGAGTAGTAAACACCTTGACTACAATGGCTGGTTTAGGGTCCCTCACCACAAATAGGATATGGAGCTGCAGCAATCCCTTCAGAGAAGAGCAAGAAGGTTGCTGAAGGAAAATAAGACCCATGAGAGGCAGCTGGGGGGAGGGAACCTCATCACTGCCAAAAAGCAAAGTCAGGAGCCTGAGTGAACTTTGGGCTGTTTAAGGAATTGTTAGATGTAATCACTAAAGGAACATCAGCCAGAGGAGACAAGTCCCTCTGATAAATAAGTGAGGACTGCCAACAACAGACATGCAAAAGTTTGAGGTAATCAACAGGTTCTTTTCCTCAGTCTTCACTGGCAGTCAGACTTTCTACATCTCTCACACCATCAAATCTCTAAGCAGGTATTGAAGAGCAAGTTTGAGACCACATTATGAAACTAAATGCATACTAGTTATTTGTATCGAGTCCTTGAGGAACAGGATGATGTAGTCAACCATCATCTTCGAAAAGTCATGGCTATCACTGGTAACTGGAAAATGGGAAACATTATCCCCGTTGTACCTGACATACCTGGTATTCATCTAAAATGGAGTGATAGCATTAGTGGACAAAGGAAGAGCAACTGATGTTGTCTACCGGGAACTCTGTGAGGCCTTTGACATTGCCCCACACCACATCCTTGTCTCTAACCTAGAGAAATATGGATTTGACTATTGATTGGAAAAAGAATTGTCTACACAGCCACACACAGAATTTTGTGGTCAATAGTTCTGTTTCCAGATGGAGGATAGTGAGGAGCAGTGTCCTTCAGGGTCTTTCTTGAGACTGGCACTACTCAACATTTTAATCAGTTACCTAGGCAGTGGGATTGAGTGCACCCTCAGCAAGATTGCTTATAGCACTAAGTTGAATAGGGCAATTTATATAATAGAGAGAAGGGATGTCTCTCTCCTAAGAGACCTGGACAGGCTTAAAAAGTGGGCCTATGAGAAACTAATGAAGTTCAAAAAGACCATGTGAGAGGGAATGGCCACAAGTTGCGCCGGGGAGGATTTAGATTAGACCTGAGGAAACACTTTTTCTCTGAAAGAGTGGTCAGGCACTGGAATGGCCTGCCTAGGGAGGTGATTGAGGCACCATCCCTAGCACTGTTCAAGAAGTGTTTAGATGAGGTGCTAAGGGATTTGATTTAGTAGTTCAGTGGGTAGGGATGGTAATAGGAGGATGGTTGGACTTGATGATCTTGTAGGTCCTTTCCAACCTAATGAACCTATGAACCTATGTGCAAGGTGTTGCACTTAAGTTGGGTCAGTCCCAGATATGTCTAGAGACTGGGAAAAGAACACATTGAAAGCAATCCTGTAAAAAAGGATTTGGAGATTCTGAAAGAACTTGGTGGTTCTGGTGAGCAAAAAGCAAGACGTGAGCCAGCAGTGTGTACTAGCAGCTCAAAATGCCAATTGTATCCTGGACTATCAAAAAAGGAGTGGTCAGCAGATTCTCTCCTTCTGCTTTGCCCTCATGAGACTCTCTTGATAGTATTGCATCCAAGTCTGGCCTGCCCAGCACAAGAAAAATAGAGAGCTGTTGAAGCAGGTCCACAGCAGAGCCATAATGATGGTGAGAGGGCCGGAGATCTCTCCTATGAAGAAAAGCTGACAGAACCGGTCTTGTTCAGCCTGCAGAAAGCTTCAGGGAGAACTCGTGTTCTTGTTTCAGCTGAGAGAATTGATCTTTGTTGCAGGTGGTACAATTTTGTTTTGGCTTTATAAGAAAAAAAATGTAGATAACACACTGATGTTTTAGTTGCTGCTGGGAAGTTCTGCACAGGACCAAAGACTTTTTAGTTTCTCATGATGCCCTGCCAGAAGGGAGGCTGGGGCTGCACAAGGAGCTGGGATGGAACAGAACCAGGACTACTGATTCAAACAGGACAGTGGAATATTCCGTAACCTGGGCTGTCATGATGAATAATACCAGGCTTGTTGGCCAGCAGCACAGACTTGTGCTTGTGGATTGGCTGGCCGTCAATCAGCAAACACTGACCATCACTTTCTTTATAAATACAAATACAAATAAATACAAATATAAATATAAACATAAATGTAAATATAAAATTATAATTACTATTATTTCTCTCTTCCTTCTTTAGTCTATATCCCAACCTAAGTGTTGCACTGTTTTGATTCTCTACCCATGCCACTGGCAGGGGGGGAGAGTGTATCAGGTTAAAGCACAGAACCACTTTCAGGTCACTTTTCAGTATTTGAAGGCAGTTTAGCAACAGGTGGGAGACTTAGTTTTTACATGGTCTGATAACAATAGAACAAGGTAGAACAGCTTAAACTAGAAAAAGGAGTATTTAGATTAGATGTTAGGAATTTTTTTTATACAAAAGTTGGTGAGGCACTGGAAAAATTTCCCAGAGAAGCTGTGGATACTCCCACAAAGTGTTCAAGAGCAGCCATTCTATGATTCTTACAGGGTGGGACAGGATCCAAAAAAAGCTACTAGCTGATATGCTTATCAAGCAACTTTCAATCATTTAACAGTCCTGGCCATGTGTGGAGTATTCTGCTGATGAGAAAAAAGCAACTCACGCCCATCTACAAGAAGGGCAGGAAAGAGGATCCAGGAATTACATTCCTCTCTGTTTGGCCTTGTTGCCAGGGAGGGTCACAGAGCAGATCTCCTTGAGTGCCATCATATGGCACAAGCAGCACAACTAGGCAATCTGACCCAGTCACCATGAGTTTACAAAAGACACGTCCTGATTGACTGACCTGATCCCATTCTTTGAATATTTGTCTTCCTTAGTTGATGAAAGAAAAGATTTGGACACATTTGATATTATTTCCCCTAGCATTCTCTTGGAGAAACTGTCTGTTCATAGCTTGGATGAATGTACTGCTCACTAGGTAAAAAACTGGTATGGCCAGTACTTAAATTCATTCACAAGTAATCCCCAGAGCTCAGCACTGGCATTAGTTTTGGTTTATGTTTTTATCAATGACCGTCATGGAGGGGATTGAGTGTATCCTGATTAAGCTGGGTAAAAGTGTTTGGTTTGTTGGAGGGTAGGAGGAACCTGCAGAGGGATCAGGATAGGCTGGCTACATCGAATTTCATTGCTTTCGAGAAAGCTAAAGGCCAGGTACTGCAGTTGTGTTGTAACAACCCCATACAGTGGTGCAGACTTGGGAACAGGAACACTGACTGGAAAACTGCCCAGCAAAAGGGATCTGAAGAGGCTACATCTTGAGTACTGTTGTCAGTTTTGGGCCCCTCACAGCAAGGAAGACATTGAAGCCCTGGAGCATGTCCAAAGAGCCGCAAAGCTGGTGAGGGGTCTGGAGCATGAATCTTTCTGAGGAATGGGTGAGGGAGCTGGGATTGTTCAGTCTAGAGAAGGGGAGGCTGAGGGGAGATGTTATTACTCTAAACTACCTGAAGGGAGGTTGTAGAGAGCAGGGGGTTGGCCTCTTCACTCTTCTGCAGCTGATCCTCTCTTGGTGGGCATCATGTGAAACATGAAGTAGTATCACAAACAGATATTAAGAAGAGAGACAGGAACATGCTGGCTAGAGATAAGAAGACTAATACAATGATTAAAGGTCTGGAGTAATTCCAGTAGATAAAAAGGCTGTGACCTGCAACTTTTCAGCCTGAAATGAAGGTGCCTCATGGCATCTCTCATAGAGGTTTATAAGTAAATTAAATGAGGACAGAAAGAAGATAGTGGCAGACTCTTTCCCTGGTACCCAGTGACATGATAAGAGGCAATGGCTACAAACTGAAGCACTGGTGGTTTCTTCTGAGAATCAGTTAAGTATTTCTGTACTGTGAGAATTATCACAGATTTTCAGAATCATAGAATTGTTTGAGTTGGAAGGTTATTTAGAATAGATGACTGGCAAAGTTTGTCCAGAGAGACTGTGGAGCCTTCTTTCTTGGAGATACTCAGATGTCATCTGGATATGGTCCTGTGCAATCCTTCCTACTTAATCAGGGAATTTGAACAATATGACCTCTAGAAAACTCTGTCAAGATCAACCATTCTATAATTCTGTGCAATAATAGAATAAACAATGAAATCTAACTTAAATGTAATATAGAGTAATACATATTTGTTGCGGAAATAATCTAGATACAGTATTATAAACACTTAAATGGCCTTTCCCGACAGTTTTATACTCAAATAGCTTCTCAATTTTGCATGAATTTTTATATTCATTTGGAATGGGCAAATTTATAAACAAAACAATCCTCAACTCTCAAATGAGTTGCATACAGTATGTATTTTCCTTAGATATTTTTTTTTTCTGAAAAAAGAGATTTTTGTTCTAATTTATATCCTGCAGTCTATTCTACACATAAACTGTCTACTTTATACATCTCTTACTTTTAGGCATTTATTTTTTCTAGAACACAATTGCTCTGAGGCACTTCTTGTATACTTAGAATACTACTGTTTTTCTTCAGGCATCAGCTTAAGAGATGAATAGGCTCAAATTTGACCAAGTTAGATAACGTGATCAATCATTTCCCAAATCTTTTATTTTTTTCATGATTATGTTATTTCTGTCCTCAGGAACTAGCAATTATAACCTGTGTATTTTCACAGAGATAGATTCTTACTGTCTTTTTCCAACTACATATTATAAAATCACCATGGAGATTTTCATCATCATAACGTCTACAATTAGAAGTTTAAAAACCTTTTTTAAAAGTATTTTTCTTACACATGTATCTATGGTATGTTTTTCAAAACATGCCTCCCTTAATTTGTGGTATGTTCAGTATGTATAGTTGCTGTCTCAGGTTCTAGCCCAAATTACTGTCTAGACCAACAGTAAGTACCTGTATTTCAGTTTTAAAATTCCTGTATGAAACTATTTGTAGGTGCATTCAAGAAGTATAGTAGAAGAAAAATGAGCAAGGCATATTATCTTTCATTCAGTATTATAGTGGTGTGATTAATCACAATGAACTAAAATACATATGCAGTAATGTATTTGTTTCAAGTCTTTGTTCTGCTAATAATAGGCAATAATTACTCCATTTGAATTAATCCACATCACAATTACACCTTCTTTGAAAGCTTTAATTATAATCTACATTTTTTCACAACTCACTTTTATTAACACAGTGCTGGAATACTGCTGCTCAGCAAATGAAGTTGCCTCTATATTGTATTTTTGTTCCTTTTTGCTCCAGCGGTACTGAAAGTCACATGAGACTAATTTAAGCCAGCCTTGGGGAAGTAAGACCTCACATACAATCTTTGATGCTTATCTACTTTAATGGGCAATCAAGGAGAAGACCTAGCAGTGATCTTTTCTTCCAGTTTCACTAGACATTGTCTTACACTGTTTGTAATAAGACATCGTGTAATGATTACTAATGCACTGTATGACCATAACTGTTAAAGCTAACACTCCAAGTCTTGACATCCCTTACAGATAAACTCAAACATCTCTAAAGTCAGTGTTGTTTTCTTCATCCATAACTTCATGCCTCTGTGCTCTGTGAAGAAGCACAGGACTAAAGTTTACTGTAGTAGAATCATAGACTCACAAAGGTTGGAAAAGACCTCTAAGATCATCCAGTCCAACTGTCTACCTCTCATCAATATTTCCCAATGAACCATGGTCCCTCAGTACATCTGAACATTTCTTGAACACCTCCAGGTATGATGACTCCAGCACTTCCCTGGGCAGCCCTTTCCAGTGCCTGACCTGTAGTGTCTCTTGACTACTCTCTCAGAGAAGTATTTCCTAAGGTCCAATCTGAATCTTCCGTGGTGGAACATGAGGTCATTTCCTCTAACGCTTAACACTTATTTCCAATAACGTCTTATCGCTAATTACATGGGAGAAGAGGCTGACTCTCACCTCACCACAACCTCCGCTTCTACAGACTAAACAATCCCAGCTTCCTCAGCCACTTTTCGTAAGACTTGTGTTCTACATCACTCACCACTTTTGTTGCCCTTCTCTGGACTCACTCAAAGGCCTTTGTGTCTTTCTTGTAGTGAGGGGCCCAATACTGAACACAGTGGTAAATAACTGTTGCAAACATATTGTTCTGTGCTTTTTCTCACCCACTTGCTTTTGCCACACAGTAAGTACAAAGTAATTTATGTTATTTCTTTTTTTTTTCTTTCCCCACATAATACTGCTGGAAATGATTGTTTTATTGAGTGACCTTGCTTCATGATTGTTTTATTGAGTGACTTTGTTCTTACATGAGAAATAGTGAGCAATCTTTCCTCATTTTTATTTTCTATACTTAGAATTTCAAAAATTTGATCATAACCACAGGGTCTTCTCCATACTGAAGCACCCTAGGCTATATAGTTACTCTCACTTTTACTTTCCTAAAGTTCATACTAATCAAAGTATAATTCTGGCTTTCTTACCACTGAGTTGATATTCTCAGAGGATTACCCACAATGATTCATGGACTACTGTCTTCAGGTGTTTTACTTAATTCAAGCTCTCTTTTTAGCTATGGATAGCTAAAGCTTTGCATAGCTTTTTTTCCCTTAAGTATTAATTCATATTTACTGACTCTGAATTTTCTTTATAATGTTGCTTCCCATTCAGACAATATTCTATGGCAATTTTATCTCTTTCGAAACTCAGTGAAGGATAATTTTTTAAAATGCTCACAATCATCTTCATTAACTCTTCATCTGGACTTGGAAACTTAAATTTTTGAAGTTAACAGTGGTCTGTCCTCACAGTTAAGCCTTCAAGTCATTACAATTAACCACAAGATCTAGTGGAAGACATACTTTGGTGTTACTTTTTAGTGAAGTGTTAGAAAAGAGGTGGTCGGGGTGGATCGTGGATTATCGGTTACAGAACAGGCTCCTCTAGGTGGGTTTGAGTGAGTCCAGAGAAGGGCAACAAAAGTGGTGAGTGATGTAGAACACAAGTCTTACGAAAAGTGGCTGAGGAAGCTGGGATTGTTTAGTCTGTAGAAGAGGAGGTTGTGGTGAGGTGAGAGTCAGCCTCTTCTCCCTAAATGGTGGTTTATTTATTTTTGTTTGTTTTTTGTTTTTTGTTTTCTTTCCTGCTGCTACTTTGACTTCTCTTAAAACTCCTTTCAGTCACCTATATTGGCTTTGGTACCATATGTTACTTAAAGTCATGGAGTGCTTTCCAAAATAAATTAGGAAATGGGTTAAAAAAAAGCAGACATTACCTACCTGTGTGAAAACAACATGAAACCAACTCTCACAAAACTAAAACATCCCTAACAAGGTATGTTAACAGCTTTTCTTCTTTCCAAGAACTAACATAAAACAGAAATTTAAAGATAAGAGGAGTGCTAATGCTGGACTCTGATATTTGGAATTGATCTTGATCAAATACTAAGGAAGATACAGTTGTGGATATTTCTTTTTGACTAGACAGGCAAATACTCAAAAGAGGCTCTGATTGAAAAAAAATAACAAAAAAAAAAACCAAAAAAAAACCAAAACCAAAAACAAAAACAACCAAAAAAAACCCCTCTACCAAGAAGCCATACACTATCAAACATTAACCTCTATGCTACAGCTGTTTAAACAGAATGAACTAGTCTTTGATAAATAACTTAGTCAATAACACAAACTATGCTTTCATCCTCTGATCCTCTGTATTACCAATGTATTTATTACTTTGTTCTTTTTTTAGGATACTTTACAAAACAAAAACACCTATTTCTACTGAATTATACATCAACTGCCTTTCAAGATATTATTCTTCTGTATAAAAAATTATAACTATTACAAAGATTTTACAGACCAAGACACACAGTATCTTCTGCTTTGGCAAATGGCATTTTTAGTTTGCTAAGCATTAAATGTATCAGCTATCATACAGAGCGTTAAAAAATGTTATTTCTAATTACAGAAGCAGTCCTGTTTTTGCATACACTGAAAATATATTGTTGATGAACACAACTAAAGTTGTGTTCTATTCTGTGTGTACATATTCCCCTTTGACTTTTCAATACTGCAGCAAGGGAGAGCTGGGACAAGCTGCAAATGAATGAAGCAATGTCACTCCAGTTTCTAAGCAACACAGAATTGTAATGATTATGCAGCACACTGTTCATTGCTCCAAAAGGTGTTCTACTCATGATTATTGTGAATTTTAATTTCAATACTTTCTACTCCTTATAGTATAATGCACATTAATATTTTAATAATTTTATAATATTATAATTTACCTTTTTCCCTCTCCTTATCCATCACTGTGAAGAACATCTTTGTTCTAAAATACGCTTTGTTTGTATGCTCATTGCAGCCACTCCTTGGAGAAAATCCCATGATAAAGGTCTATCACAAAACCTAATGAAAAGTCAAATCATAACTATAGCACATAACTGTGCTAGCCCTGAAACTTGCTTCTCATGTGATCCAGGTGAATCAAAGAATATATACTGGACAGTAATAATGATACTTATTTTGAGTTAAAATAGCTTTAACTTATTTGGTGAAACTTACCACCAAATAAACTAAAAAAATCCAACCTGTTTTAAAATTACATACATTTGAAATAGGAATAGAAGAGAAGAAATATTTGTTAAGAAATGAGGTTTTAAACAGAATTAGTGATTTATTCAAATTAATATGTCATTAATTAATAAAATACCTTAATATTATGGACATAGTCATGAGCAGCCTGCTGTAGCCACAGAAAATGAAAGATTGGACAAAATGACTCCATGAGTGCCCTTCATGATTGTCCCAATCCTGACCTCAATTCTGGGATTCTGTGATTAATTTTAATTTACTTTCTGGAGTGTTTCTGTTCACTCCAGTATGTCTATCAAATACACTCCATTTCCTACAACTAGAATTAAAAAATAAAATTAAATAAACCTTTAATGTAAATCTTCCAAATATTTAACCACTACTAATGGTAGTAGAATATTCCCTTCTACTCAATTGCAACAGGCTTACAATCACTACATAAATAAATGTAGTAACACATTTATGTCATTTTTTGCACAGTACTTTATAAATATATGAATATATTAATTTATAGAATGTAATAAAAAGGCATTTGAAACTGTCTCCCACAGCATACTTATAACAAAGTTGAGGAAGTGTGGATCAGCTGAGTGGATGGTGAGGTGTGCTGAGAACTGGCTGATTGGCAGAGCTTATAGGGTTGTGATCAGTGGCACAGAGTTCAGTTGGAGGCCTGTACTTAGCAGTGCTCCTCAGGGGCCAGTGCTGGGTCTGGCCCTATTCAACATGTTCATCAATGACCTTGATGAGGGGATAGAGTCCACCCTCAGCAAGTTTGCAGATGATATAAAGCTGGGAGGAATGGCTGACATGCTGGAAGGCTGTACTGCCATTCAGTAAGACCTGGACAGGTTGGAGAGTTGGGCTCAAAGGAACCAGAAGAGATTTAAGAAGATCAAGTGTAGAGTCTACACTTAGGGAGGAATGACTGCATGCACCAGTACAGGTTGGGAGATGAGCTGCTGAAGAAGAGCTCTGAGGACAGGGACCTGGGTGCCCTGGTGGATGACAGGCTGGCCATGAGCCAGCAGAGTGCCCTGGTGGCCAGGAAGACCAATGAGATCCTGAGGTGCATTAAAAAGAGTGTGGCCAGCAGGTCGAGGGAGGTGATCCTCTCCCTCTACTCTGCCCTCGTGAGGCCTCACCTGGAGTATTGTGTTACAGTTCTGGGCTCCCTGGTACAAAAAAGACAGGGATCTCCTTGAAAGAGTCCTGTGGAGAGCTACAAAGATGATGAAGCGCATGGAAAACAATCCTTATGAGGAAAGGCTAAGATACCTTTCCTTTTCAGCAGTGTGTGGAGACAGGACAAGGGGAAATAGCCAGAAACTACAGCATAGGAAGTTCCGCGTGAATGTGCACAAGTACTTCTTTACAGTGAGGGTGATGGAGCACTGGCACAGGCTTCCCAGAGAGGTGGTGGAGTCTCCTTCTCTGGAGATATTCAAGACCTGCCCAGATGCCTAGCTGTGCAACCTGGGCTAGGGAGCTGCTTTGGCAGGGTGGCTGGACTCAATGATCTCTAGAGGTCCCTTCCAACCCCTACAATTCTGTGATTCTGTATGATTCATTCACTTTACATTGTTTAAAACATAGTTATATGAAATCTGCACTTAAGAAAACAATATTTACATTTCTGTTGGACTTAAGACATGGAAAAAGAGTTTATTTAGAAAACAGAATCATTTGATTATACAATGTCAGTGAGTTCTTTGCACAAAATTCAGAGGTCTCATAGGCCTACACAACTGCAGAAGCAGAGCAGAGCTCACAAAGATCTCAACAAAGTTATAAGACTTACAATATCCCAGTGATGTCAGACTATGAAGAAATTGTTTATATTGCTACTTTACTTTCAACCCTTCAACTACAGAATTACTTGTCACTCATATGACAGGCCTTTCAATGAAAGCAATGCAATCAATGACAAATACGGACCAATTGCCATGTAGACGTAGACAAATACAAACTAGAAGCAGAATGTAAAACTAGAATTGATTTTGAAAGCTAAGAGAATATACTGTTATACTTCATATTCTTCAGGTAATGTTTAATTTGTATGCCTGTTTTCAGAAGGAGATTTTGGACTTAAAACCTGTGGTCCTTGTTCACGAATGTATCCCACTTAAGATAAATAAGTTCTTATTTGATTGAGAACAACACTGCAAAGTAAAGGAGCTGAGTTCTATTGCTGAGTACAATACACACCTCACCTCAACACAAACCTTTTCTTCTGTTTCCCTCTTTACCACAACTGGTTGTCATTGAGATTTGAGTGGGTAGCGTGATTTTAAATCGTCTGCTTTTCTAATTGTTATGTGGCAACCCCACCAACCCCAAGGAAGCTATAGCAATAAAAAGCATTTTCAGAAACAGGTTTTCCTAATTTAAACAAGAAAATTTGGTGGGAAAATTTATTTAAATCATTTCAGTAAATATATTATGAAGTTGAATTGCATTTTCTACACCAGTAATATAATCAACACTATTTCCGTTTCTGTAAGATTGCAGAATTATGAATACATATTTATAATACTTCCTTGTGCTGCTTAGCAGATGAAGTGAAACATTGTCCTGTAAGAGCCCAAGATTTCAAGACTGTAGTTTTGGACTCAAACTAGTCACTGTGTCAAGATCATTCAAGATTTCTCTGCTGGAAAAGATTTGTCTCTTCTTATCTTTTGGGTTTTTTGTTTGTTTGTTTGTTTATCAATGATTCCAAATTCTCTTCCATCAGACTAGTATTTCTTTGGATGAGCAGAACAGGTATGTTTTACATACAGAACAAAGACTTGTTTCACCCCAGGATTTACAGATGTTGGAACTTTTAACGAGAAAAGTTGGGAATATGCTTTGCATTCGAGACTGAAATGCTGCTCTCTAAAACTGAGTGTTGTTCTTTATTCTCTAGAGAATAAGTCTACACTTTTTTAAAACAAGTACTTTTCTACTCTGCCTGTTTTTCCTCTCATTCAGACGCAATTGACCTCTGAACTGCACAGCCAAGCTTAGTGTGGCATGTGCCCGAACTGGTAAGTCCAATGTAGGTGTCATTCTCAACTACATTCATGCTTGCTTATTTATTTATTTATTTATTTATTTATTTATTTATTGTATAGGCTAATGGATAGCCTTAAAATTACAGTGGTATCTTTTATTAGTTAAAATGTTAAAATTTTTGAAACAAGGACAGCATTGTCTTAGAATTCTACATTACACATCACGTTAACACCATTAGAAACTACAAACATATTTAAAATTTACAAGAGGAGAAGTATTTTCTTGATTTGTCAGCAATGCCAGCACTTCATAGCTGGAAACCATTGGAATATATACTAACATTCTTCTGAGATACATATTACAATATTTTATTTCAAGTCCTTAGAATTAAGACAATAGAGTATAAACAACATTGTTGAATCCACAGACTGGCAGTTGATGGGAGAGCTACGTCTAAAATTCCAGGACACTGAGGACCAGTTCCACAGCATACCCACAAGGGCATCTTTCCCTCTTCTTGAATTTGTTTACAATTCTCAGTTACCAAAAAGACTTACTTATTTTTGTTTTGTTTATATTTTAAAATATTTTGTTCTTGCATCTACCATCTCTTTGATATGGAGAAGCTTATTTTCTAGAGTTACATGATTGTTGGACACAACAATCACAGAATTTTTTCCCAACAGGAAAGAAATAGATGCAGCTTATCTTTTTGATTTGCCCAATAACCCCACTACTAAATATCATAGAAAATCAGAATATCATTTATTTTTCCTAATGATCTCCTCAATATACTGTATATTTATTCAAGGAACTGTATCACTAATGTGAATATTATACACTACAGTTCACCCCAAAAAAAACTTAATGGTTCCTGAAGATCATGCTCTTCTATGTTGCTCAAGTCACTTGAATTTATTTCCTTCTCAAAGCTATTTAAGTAGTAAACAATTAAAACCTACACATAAGGAATTAATATTCTACTTAAAGAAATGAATGGAGCAGAAACAGGTTTTCCTGTTTTTCCTGATCCTCACTCAAAGATTTATATTCAATGCACTAAACAACAGGTAATCAGTTTACACAATGCTGTACTTTCTTTTTATGGAGAAGATAGACCTTTATTTTTTCAGTGATAAACAAGGGAATTACTTATAAAGAAAAAAAAAAAGATTTTCTTGTTGTAGTTTCCTTTTTGTTTTGTTTTTAAGCTGCTGAAAGCTTTTATAAACACGTTTTATTCATTGAACTAAAGTTATTTTGATATACTTCCTTCTATCTCAACAAGACTGTTTCACCCAAATCCTTGCTTAAGCAACAACAGCCTGTGGCAGCTGTGAGGGCTGCATCCAGTTACACAGTAGCCAAGAGCTAACAAGCAAACAGGAATAGTATGAAATATGAGTCAGTCATCATGCTCCGAATGTATCACAACCCAGAGCCCTTTGAGCTCTCCTCATCAGCATTGGGCTCCATGCCAGCATCTTTCCTTCAGTAGGGACTTCTCGAGGTTAAGACATTTTCAGTAAGTGATTAATAAACAGTGGAAACTTTTCAAACTTTGCTGAAGTTGCTTTTTGGATCAGTTGTGTATATAGTCCTTTGTACATAAATTGTACAATTCTGAGACTAAGTTTGGATCCAACTGCACCCAAACTCTTCTGATAAACAGTTTGGAAAGCAAAGGGGTCCACTCTAAATCTCATGATTCAGTGAGAGGGTCTCCTTGACAATTTTATCTGTGCTGTCCTCTACATGGTAAATAACCAAGTGTACCAAATGTACAAGTGACTAAATATTGACTTTCTGCTGCTACCAGTACATGTATCAGTCATTGTGTATATTTGGATGCTTTTCTTATTTTTTGTGCCCTGAGACCACAGAAACAATTACAAGATGCTTTTTCTAAAGAAAGTTTGTTTTAGGAATTTGAAATTAGAGTTCCACTCAAATGAAATTTGTTAGGTGACAGGTCTACTAGCTGAACAAATGCTAAAAAAAATCTACAGTGAAAAATATTCATAGCATTATCCACTAAACTTGAAAAAAAAAAAAAAGAGTAGTAATATCATTTCAGCTTGAAGAAAATGTCAAAGATTCATAACTTATTTAAAGTATTCTGAATGTTAATAACAAGGCAAACTCACATTAGATTGTATAGAAATAGGAGATAGTCTGAAAAATACAGGGTCTAGAAAATATGTATCAATATTGATTTATTGGATAAACTAGAAGATGTCTAACATGTTTGTCCTAACTTTAGGCTGTATCTCCATGAAAAAAGACAGCACAAAGTGTTCTGATTAAAATAAAATTATGGCTCATCTTTCACTACAGATTTTCTTCCTCGTTCCATTAAAATACACTATCAGTATCCGAATGAAGTTTTCCCCTTAACTCACTGAAGTAACCATTCATCTGCATTTAAATTATCCAAAACCAGCTGACCTGCTATAGGCTTTCATTTCAAGTTCCTTGAGAGTACTGCTTTTTAAGAAGCTTTTACTCATTGTTCACATAATTTTGTATATTTAAGCAGGTTTTTCTTCTGCAAGACTTCCAAATAAATGGGGTTCTTCTAGTATAAATTTTTTTGTGTGCATGAGATTAATTAAGTGAAAGTCAGTTACCTTTGTGGAATCTGTACAATTAATTAAATCTAGTCCAAGGTCCAAACATTTTTAGATTACATTGTATATAACTACTTTGTGTTAGAATTTAAGACTTAACCAAAGAAGTAAATTATTTATTAGTAGCTATGTTATCTTTCTGTTATTGTTTCTCCCACTTTATATATAAATTATATATTATATATATTGTATATATATATACAGAATATACAACACTCAGTTCTAAAAGAGTGTTAATCTTTTCTGGAATATTCATGAAAAATAAAGTTTTCTAAGTTTGTACATAACACAACCCTATTTGTTGATAATGAATGGATCACCTTTATAATATGAAGTGATTTCCATTTCAAAGTCCTTATTGCTTCTTTTCTGTCTGATTTTATCATGGATAATTAAAGGATAATCACATACTAACAGAAGGGGATAGATAGAACCATGGATTTAACAGTTTCAGCTCATAACACAAGCATGCATAAAAGAAAAATATATTCAAGCAAGTTCTACAATCTGAGATCATTTCATGTTTTTACCTGATCTCGTCTTCTATATATTAATTATGTTGCATTGTGTACACTTGAATTGCTCATGACATTTTTATAAGGCTAATTTGAACACTAATAAATTGCTTCCATTTCTTCTTGATTGTTGATGGTCTTCTCACATGGGATATGCAAGTAGCAGCTTGTAGAAAGCCACAAGACAAAAACAATTTTTCCTCTTTTATAAGATATATGTACAAATGAATTTGGTATTCAGTGTGGCATATAGTCTGGAGAACTAGATGGCTCTGAAAATATATAGAGAATGAAAGATATTTTCCTCCATCTTCTGAGCTGAGTCTTCCTATGGTTCCCTCTCATAATCCAGTGAAGTAGGCCTGACAACAGAAAAGGAGCAACTCTCTCTCAGCATACCAGTGCTGAGGCTGTTCATCCTGGAGAAGACTTCAAGGAGACCTGATGGCGGCTTGTCAGTATCTGAATGGAGGCTATAAGAAGGAAGAGAACAGACTCTGGAGTCTGTTGAGATAGGACAAGAGGAAATGGTTTCAGACTAAACAGGGAGATTTAGTCTGGATGCAAGGAACAAGTTTTTTACAATAAGGGTGATAAGGCACTGGAAAAGGCTGCCCAGAGAGGTGGTAGATGGCCCATCCCTGGAGACAGTGAAGCTGGACCAGGCTCTGATCAAGCTATAGGTGTCCCTGCTCATTTCAGAGGACTTGGGTAGGTGACCTTTTAGGGTCCCTTCAACTCAGATGGTTCTATGATTCTATAGTATTTTCAACTGATACTCTAGGGATCGAAGGAGTTTTGAAATCCCCATGAGATATAGAGATTCTAGAAGAATCATAAATAAATCACTGACTTTACTAACTTCCCTAGGAGGAATAAAAGACAGCAGAATATTATCATGATGAAAAAATGTCGTATTTTATAAAGGTTTGTCAAGATCACACCACAACCCTCAAAAGGAAAGGGTTTCCCAATTTGAGAAAAAAGACAGAAAATAGATCACCTTGAAATTTCAGTAAGGTAAAAGGACAAAGTGAAAAATAATTTACAGATAAGACCTCAGGGTGTACTCTGTTATTAAAAATAAAACAGGACTAAACAGGACCGAGATGTCTTTAAGAAAAAAATAGAATAGTACTAACAGCACAATATGCTGTTGGGTCAGGAGGCACATGTTTTCTTCATTGCCACCTAACAGAACAGAGTAGATGATGCTGTGTTTTGTACCACATCACTCAGCAATACTGAGGTGAGGAGGAACAGTACATTGATTTCTCTCAGTATGTCCTTGTGGGGTAGGGTGGAACACTAAAGATCCTCAGACTAAATATCTGAGGCAGAGTAAGTCAGTATTTTCCAGTATTTTAATAGAATATTCCCAAAATACCTTTTCTATTATTCTTGCCTAAAATTATTTTCTTTTGAGATGGATTTTGCAACTTGAAAGATGCAGCCCAATCTTGAACTCACTAAGATTCATCCTTACTGTTACTTCTTACATTGCTAACAATAATAAAGTGGAATTTAACCTCTCTAATAGCTAATTCAATGTTTTCCTTTATGCTAATCAACATTTCTATATTGGTGCTATTGGCAAGTCACTGTTGACAAAAAGCCAAAAGCTTTGTGTTGTCATGAGTGCATCTACAGTACTGCCACCAGATATTAAAAGCTACTCCATGACAACAGTTGCAGCTAGGACTCTGACACATGTACCTCATCGTACAGGCACTGGATATATGCAAAAAAGGATCATATGTAAGGTTTCAAGCATGTGACTGTTACATGAAGTAATATTGAGTACATAATTGTTCTGAATCATTTTGAGATTGAGTATTTAACTTGCTATCTTCTACAACAAGCATCAGACTTTTGGAAAAACAATACATTTAGAAATATTTCTTCTGTTGTAAATTATTTTAATTTGGGGAAACAGCTCACTGGAAAGGCAAATCTTAGCCTTTCTAATAATATGTTTGGTGATCTTACTGGATTTCCACATTTAATTATGTGGTTAAGTCTGTTTCCCATGGTAGCATTCTTTCATACAATTCATTATTTTTCTTTTTATTATGTAATGCACTACATGCCATGATTGCAATTACACTATTCTAGAATTATTTTCTTGTGACATATTCTTGAAAATAGAGCAGATAATAAAGGTTCTTATAGCTGCACAGCAAGACTTTGGCAAGACTGGAAATACAATCGCTAGTTTTTCTTACTCAGTGAACTATCCCATCTCTAGAAAAACAGTGTATGTTGTTAATTACTGCATGTCTTCTAGAATGCAAGAGTATATTTATGGTAGCAATTAAATAAATTATTTGAATATAACTAGAAAATGCATACTAGAAACACCTATGCACACACACACACACATACACATCCTTGTGTTTTCAAACATTTAACTCATCCAGAGTGTGTTTGTTTTAATTTTTGTTTTTGGTTTTTACTATCAAGAGAGAAGCCCATGAACAAATTCACATCGTGAAGAACAATATCAAACTTCTTGGACATGCCAGATAGTCTGGCTTATAAAACTAAGATATGTAATTGAACATCCCACATTCTTGTGTTTTATTACAAATTAAAAGTATTCCAAAGCTCACTTGAACATTTATTGCCCAGAAAAACATAGTCTACAATAAATCAACCCCACTATCAGAACATGCTTTCGGAGCACCTGTCACAATAAAATACAATAACTACTTGATTAGCTCTGTCTGTCTTAATGAGACTACCAGTGCTGATAAATTTGGTTCACTGGAGAACATAAAGAAGATACATATTAGTTGTACAAATTCTTGATAAAGAATTGAGTGCAGAAACTTAGCACGGGTGAGTTGCAAAAAATACTGGGTATAAGATGCTCTTACAAAAAGTCTCTCCCTGACTTTCCTGTGGACCCTCCTCCAGTTGGCTATAATATCCCCCAGAATCTTCTCTCCTGTAGTATGAAGAGCCTCAGCTCTTTCAGCCTGTCCTCATAGAGTGGGTGCTCCAGCTCTCTGATCATCTTTGTGGCCCTCCTCTGAACTTGCTCCAATAAATCCACATCCTTGTGTTGGGGGCCCCAGAACTGGATCCAGTACTCCAGGTGGGGTCATACAAGAGCAGAGTAGAAGGGCAGAATCATTTCCCTTGACCATATGGTCATTCTTGATGCAAGTCAGGATATGGTTGGCCTTCTGGACTGCAAGCACACATTGCCGGCTCATGTTGAGTGCTTGTGCTTGGGATTGCCCTGGCCATTGTCTGTCAACTGCAGAACTCAGCTTGGTGGTATCTGCAATCTTGCTGAAAGTGCACTTGATCCCACTGTCTATGTCACCTACAATGATGCTAAACAGCACTGGTCTCAGCACCAGTCCCTGAGGAATGCCTCTCATCATGAGCCTCCATTTGGACATTGAGCTGTTGACTGCGAATCTATTGAGAGTGACCGTCCAGTCAATTCCTTATCCAGTATGCGGTCCATCTATCAAATCCTTTTGTTTTCCAATTTGGTGATCAGGTGTCATGCAGAACAGTGTCAAATGCTTTGCACAAGACCCGGTAGATGTCAGTTCATCTTCCTTTATCCACGAATGCTGTAACTCCATCAAAAAAGGCCACCAAGTCTGTCAGACACAATTTGCCCTTGGTGAAACAAGGTTATTCTTATAATCTTCTCTTTTTAAGCTTCATATTTTTTTTATATTGCCATTCAAGAGGATGTTATTTTTAATAAATTTTGTTGCATCTGTAACCTGACTAAATACTGCCTTGGCTCTCAAAAGTACCTGCACTTCACTAGATCAGAAAAAATATGCTGCAATCTAACAAGTCTGTAATCATTCATAACAATTATTTTTCCTCTATTGGTTGAACTAGTCTGCCCTGCTATCTAGAACGTGGATGTCTAAACTCATAGCCTACCTGGACTGCAATGAGTGAAGAGAAATTGTCTCAGGCCACATAAATATTAACTATACTATATGTTTCATATAAGTAAAAAAACTGTTCTTTTTGTATTTCTTTTTAATCAAAACATGAATAGAATAAAAAAGTATAAATGTAGCAGGTTGGATAGGTATGCTATAGAACTTCTCAACTGTTTAATATAGAGTTTATTTGCTTATGTATTTTATATACATCCTTACCTACATATACATTTCACAATACTTCCTCGATTTTCTGACCATAGTTGTAAACCTATTCTGCTTTGATTCATCTTCCTTTAGTAATACTTAAAGTACACATACACTAGATTACTTCTGTTTCCTGAAAAGCACTGAGTAGTGTAAGAAAGGAAAGCATATATTGTTTTAAAAGTCTTTGAATAAAATGTATCATAAAATTTGGAACAGAAAAAGTCTATAGATTCACTCTGGTATAATTTCAGTGTAGCTTAGCACAGTTACAGCAAAAATACACCGAATCCAGTAGCACAGAACCACATCATGTTTGGTGGATTGAAGAAAAGCACCGTTTTAATTCTTACATATTTATAATCAACATTTGAGTTTTGAGTTTTTATTGTATTTTGAAAAGATATTTTGAAATAGAAATAAACAAAAGACCTGAGTTTATCAATATTCTTATGCCAGTTACATTCCTGAAACTTAGAATGGCACACCCTATCCATATCTATCTAAACTATTTCTAAGGCATCTATCGTTTTCATAACTGAGTGCCAAAGTCAATGTGAAAATATTTACTATGGGAGGGGACAAAGGCTGTCTGAATTCAGATGAAAGTGCTGTCTGTAAATGGGTACATACTTCTATTCTTACAGCCAATAACTATATTAAATGTTTAGATTTGAGGGTAGATACATAAAGAAAAATTTAAGACTATCTAAAGAGCAAACCCGCTAAAATCTCAAAAATCAAAAGTTACTAAATGAGTCCTAGGGGACCTATTGAAGGGACAGAGATATCAAAGAGAAAGATAGCAATGAAACTACGAATTACAACACTTTATATAATGAAAAGAATGTCATTTATCACTACTTCCTCTATTTGAATTCACACAAAAAAATAAATGCTAAGGGGAGCAAATGTTCTGTCCAAAATAATATATAACAACAAAAAAAAAACCTGCTTTTTGAATGTTTTGTGTTCATAGAGAAATATTAAGACAATAGATAATTATAAAGCAAAACCAAAATGATTAAGAGCTCTTATGATCTGACTTCATCTTTCTTTTTATTATTATTATTATTTTATTATACACCATTGCTATGTTGCACTGATGATACTAGTTTATTTCAAGTAGACTTCTTGCTTCTCCTTTCTTCTCTACAGAAAGGAATTTTTCATGTTAAATAAAGGAAAGCAGATTTCCCACAAGTTCCTAGAGCTGCAGGATTTTGAGTATCTAAACATCCTTCCACAGACCTTTGGACACGTCACGCTTATTGGCTGACTTCCCTCCCTGGAGACGAAAGTCTCCTCTGTTTGCAAATCCCATTACAAATGAACCCACCATAATGATGCCCTTGTCAAATTGCACCAGGGAGTCAGTGGCTGAGAAATGGCATGGGAGGGATCAGACGAGACAACAGAGAAACTGCCATTGCCAAAGATGAGCCCAAAGGGTTCGTTTATCTTGACTATATCTGACTGTCATTAGTACTAGTAGATCACCATACTGAACAGGCCTCAAAGCGTTATGATAACTTTTCAGTAGCTCAGTATAATGCAGATTTCTAAGGAACTTGAGTCACTTCTGTCTAGAGCATATTTGAATTCCTGGCCACAAAAGTTTGAAACTCTTGTGTCTTTCCAGTAGTTATGGTTGTTTCCTATAGTCTGACATTATCTATATAATGAAGTGGTGCAGGCCAACAGTTCCAAATGAGTTAACTGGTTTAAATTTTACAACCATAGGCTGTAACACCCTCCAAAACAACAAGTTATTCAGAAATTTCTCCATCAAAATGAAGATCTTATGCAACTCAACTGCTTAAAATCTCCTATCTCAACTTGCTCTCAAGGTAGTGCTTTTTCTCCTCTTACAAACCTAAAATTAGTAATTTGGAAGTTACTCTTTCAACTGTTAGAATGAATTCCTAATTACAGTTAAGGAGGAACAAAGTCTGAGGCTATCAGCCAGTAATGAACACCAAGACAACAGAACTATTAGCAATTTTCTCATTACATTCCTGCAAGCAAACTGAAGTTATCACTTCTCTGAAAACAGCTCATAGTTTCCCTAAAAAACCTCATGGTTTAAACTGGAATGTTAAAACACTCACAAATACACACACACAAAATTTGTTACATGCCTTCCTGGAAACTACTTCAGAGAGAACAGACATAAATGGCCTTGTCCATTTCTTAAACACTCCTCCTATATCACTCGAGATGTGGCTTCAGTCAGAACGGCTTAACTTTTCAAGAAAGATGAACAGTGGAGCCTCTTACAGAAATACCAAAGGCTTACATACTCCATTAATCTATTTAAATCCCATGTAGTGATTAAAAATTTACATAGCAATCTTTCACGATCCTCCCATTATATTAGTTGGGCACGTGTTAATATTGAATCTTATGGGTAGGTACCTCATCGATTTGGAGAAAAACAAACACTTCCTACAGTCAGCATCATGTTAAAAGAGGTACTCTACCAAAATTAAAAACTTTCTGAAACTCATTATGGGAAGTGCATTTAAACAAAATTCTACTTTTTAATACTCCGAAAACCTTTGCCCTTTCACATAGCCTGAACCTGTTTGTTCACTTCATTACTGTCGCCTTTAATACATTTCCTTTCTGTATTCTTGAACTGTTCACAATAACTGTCACAACAGATAATCTTACATGATAACTTTGCTTTGCAATTTTTTTGGAAAAAAAAAAAAAACAACTTATTTTCAGTTTACAAAGTAAAATAGCTCTGCCTGAATTGCTGTCTTGCTTTTTTGTTTGTTTGGTTTTTGTTTAAGTCCTGCATGTTCTCATTGTGAGGCTGTTTTATGAAAAGCAGCAGTTAGAAAGCCTTAATACTGTGGAGGTTATATTTCATTACTAAGGGAAAATGAATTCTCATAACTTTATTCAGTTTTCTCTTTTAATATATGCAATGTCTGATCAGGTACACTGGTTTTAAAATATTTTTTAAGAAAAAAGGCACACATTCTTTCCACCCCCACCTTTTCAAGAGTAATACTGACAGAGGAGAACATGTTACTCTAAGCCAGGTCTGTAATTGCAAGCTGAAAAACAGCAGTTGTTGGGTTATTTTATTTTATTATTATTATTACTTTTTGCCATTACATTTTAATGTGCCATATACTAAGCTTGCTGGTCTTTGATTGATTTTGTCTGTGGTATGCATCCATGCTTACCTATATGCTGAATCTAGACATCTTTCTCAAGTAGCCTTTACTGTTTATTATGCTATATATATATATATATTCATTTCTGAATCTATTATTAACTTCAATATTGTAACATCATTTTCCCCTTATATGTGCTTGCTAGTATATTTTAACATGCAACACAGAAATACATCTTAGCCACAAAAAATATTTATTGTAAATATGTAGAATACATACTTATCACATAGCTGTGGTATAGATTTAATATCAGACAAATGAAAATAAACTTGAATAAAGTGTCTATGTATTACTTATAAGGCATCACTTAATTTGAGTATATTTCAGATATACTTCTACTCTTTATATTACATATTATTTGAAAAATATTGAGGATAAAATCTGACACGACAAAAAAAAAAAAGAGGAAAAAACAAACAGAACACATTAAGATGTCAGGACCGTTAAAACAAACAGGCAAGTTTTATTGAGTTACAGTAATCTAGTACGGATCATTTGGAAAAAAGAATAAATCAAGTAATGAAATTATGCTGCTGTTTTGCAGGAGATTGATGCAACAAAATAAAGATTTTTTTAATATATATATTTGATTATAATGACATAGATAAAAAATGATTGAGTTACAAAAGAAAAAAAAAAGAAAGCAGTGCTACTGAACCATTTAAGAAGGGTTTCCCTTTCTGTCTTCCTGCTGTTTATGTTAGATGCTGTTCTAATAAGAAGTACTATTTCATATACATTCTATACCCACCCATCTCTATCAAGTAATTCTTAATTCGAACTTTGTTGAGAAATAAAGTCAAGTTGTCCTGCTTTGAGCGTAGACATGGGGGGAGAAGAGGGGAAAGGGGAATTGGCTATAAATATGTAAATAGATAAGAATGCATAAGAAAAGATTGAAAAAAAAAAAAGACTTCCTTATTCTAGCTTAAACAGCACAGAACCATATAAGAACTTTTCCTTCTAAGACTCCAGTTGTTTTTTTGTTTTTTTTTTCCCCTGGAAGAAGAGGAAGGAATGAATTATCATCTAAAAAACTGAGGAAAAAAGGTGGCTTTGAAAAAGCAAATACATCTGTGTTTTTGTTTTTTGTTTTTTTATTTGTTATCTAACTCACTGCTTTAAACTTCAGATATGAAATTAACCTGAGTCACAAATTAGAACTACTAAATTGTCTCTTTTAGTTAGAGCAATTCATGCCTAGGTCAAGAATACACAAGCCCTGACACCAAAGAGAGAAATGTTCTATGCAGACAAATTAACCTGACATCTTGTAACGACCTGCTCAGTGCTTACCAGGTATGTGCCACAGTGAAACGCCGCTGCTTTGGTATGTTGCTGTTCAAAAGCATCCTGCGTAAAAGCCTGGGAGAGTTTCGAGGAGAAATAACTGGAGATAAACGAGGAGAAGCAGATGAAGATTTCTTAGATGTCCCAGACTTTTCATATTGCAACAGATTTTCCCTCAGGGTCTTCACAAGATCTTCATTTAACCATGGATTTTGACAGTGTGAGTTATCCACCTCAGGAACAGCCAGGGTGTCCGAGCTTGTCTGCTGAGCCATGCCTCCCAGGTAAGCTTGCTACTAAGATCTGCTACAGCCTTATAATAGCTTGACTGCTTAACAAAATCTCCTTCCCAAGTTGCCTCCAAGGAACCATGCAGAGCTCCAGTCTCTTCCTTAGCCTATGCTTCTCTCAACATGGTGTTGCTGCCCTCAGCCTCTCTGCAGATTAAGATCTGCAAAGAAAAAAGTGAACTAACTCCTCCACAGAAACCTATTAAATATTACCACTCCTCTCACAGTCCTCTTGCCAAAGATCACTTATTAGCTATCATAGCGAGTGAGCACAGCCTTTTGTTGGAGCTATAAATCTGCCTGCTAAACTATCGGAACTAATGTGTTGCAGCTGCTTGAGTAGCTTCTCATTATGTATATAAAAAGTGCTGGAGGAGGGCTTAAGCGTCAGATGCGTGTTCATTTGTTTGATTATTCTTTCCATTTGCTTACTCCTGAGCCTTCAGGGAGGTCTAAAAGGAGGGGGGGGACATCCTCTTGTATGTTGTTGTGGTTGTTTTTTTTTGTTTGTTTGTTTGTTTTGTCTTTCCCATGATCTACAGTATTTACCTTTGTTATTCCCAATTACAAATTACAAACTTTTACCTCAAGCTAACTAGTAAACACTAAAATAGTGTAAGAAGGTTCCAGTTCTGCCTTCTCTTCCTTATCCCCACCCCAACAACAGCAGTTTTATGACACCCACTTTTCAAATGCGTTTAGGAAAGACCAGTGCTACCTTACATTTTCCAGAATATAAAACAAAACAGACATGATGTTAAAAGTTGCCAAACCAGACTACAAGATACTGATATCAGTGTAATAAGATATTTTTAATTTAATGTATCGTCACTAATTGAACTATGAAAGTGCCTTTTTTACTGTTTGCTGTTGGTGAGGAAACAAACTGTCTAGCGTTATGAAAAGGGAACCTCTGAAATATAAAAAGCAGAAGTACTTGCAATTCTTTCATCAATGCATATTGCATACTACTATTACATTTCATTAAAAATATTTTAAAGAATTATACAAAGAATATTTCAGCACAGTTTTTTAATCCAAGGAAATCTTTTTCATTCAATTCTAAGTTAGAAGGTTGCTGTTGCTTTTTAAGACTTATTTTTAACTAAAATAACTCACTCCATCTATTCTGAAGGAGGAAATTTTTATTAATGTGCTCAGTTTTGTTGATGACTGTTGGCAAAGACCTGTAATAACCAGTGGAAGACTAATATTTACTTAAGCTTTCAGTATTCGCCTTTACAGAGACAACAATAACATTTCAGTTATAAACATACTTCCTCTTCATTCTAAAGGAACAAGTCATCACTACTTTAAGAAATATTTCTTTTCAACATCAGAGCATTGCTTGCATATTATTTTTGTTAGTAATATATTTTTCTCTTTATCTTACAATTCTGCTTTTCTTCATGAATAAGAATTTCATTTTAGAAGCACACACAGTATCCAGGTTTTCAAAGGGGTGAAGGTTGTTTGACTACAATTATATTACCACATGTGAAAGGCAGATACTGTTGCGTACATTAAGGTGAAATCAGAAATCCCATAAAAGCAGACCTGTGCCAAAAAAGAAGAGGAATCACCTTTGTACTTAGAACTGAGGTCAGAAATCCTGAAAATTACAAAGAGAACATAGCGATGGTGGCAGAAGCAGGGCAGAACAGCAACTGAAAGGTCAACTTACGTTAGGAATGACATTGTTATCAGGTGTCAGCTACATTATTTAGACAAGTTTAACTGTACTGTCTCATAATGAAATTCAATAACAGGGTATTTATAAATTTTACTCAGTCTTGGACAGTGCCACAGAATGCAGAAAATACCATGCATTTCATTTTATCTATTTTTCTAGAATTAGATGTATGATTTAATCAGGGTTTATGTCATAGTTTTAGCTGGAATAGAGACAATTTTCTTCACAGAGCCTTGTATTCTGCTGCTGTTTGGGCTTCTGATGAAAACAGCATTGAAAACATACAGATGTTTCTATTGTTGCTGAACAATGCTGCACCAGGCCAAGCAAGGAGTTTTCAGCTCCTCACGCTGCGTTGCCAGAGTGGAGCTGAGGCTGCACAGGATGCTGGGAGGGGACAGAACCAGGAAAGATGACTCAAACTGGCCAAAGGGAAACGTCATACCGTATGTCATCATGCTGAATTATAACAGTGGGCTGAAGATGAAGTAATTGTATCATTGTATTAATCATATTATTATAACATTGTGGTGGTCAGAGTGATGGTGCTTGTATTCTCAAACAGTTACATGTGGTGAGCTCAGCTTTCCTAGACATGGCTGAATACCTGCCAGTCAATGTAAAGCAGTGAATGAATTTAAACTTTTGCTTTGCTTGTAACTGCAGTTTTTGTTTCACCTCAGCTGTCCATAATTCATGAATTCTCTCTCTTATGCCTTTCCAGTTCTGTTCTCCACCCCACCTGAGGAAAAAGAGTGAGCAGCTATGTGGTACTCAGCTTCTGCTGGGGTAAAGTACAGCAGTGTAAAGATTAATACAGCCCAAAATTAAACTAAGATCCAGATATATTTAAAACATCAAAACCATAATTTTGAATTATGAAATTTAAATTCTAAATGAACCATTAATCCACAGACAGAAAAAAATAACTGGATTAAATTGTAACTAATATTTAACTAACAATATCATTCCTCCTATTCCTTTTTCTTTGGAAGAACAATACACACAGCACTGTTCTTCAACAAGAAGAATAAATATATAAATTCTGCTCATGGAGAACGATATAAGTGATTATTTTGTTTGTGTGATGAAAAAAAATATCACTTGTGTTAGTCTACAGTGCTACACAAGTCCAATCACTTTTTTCAAACAATACAGTTTGTATTGTGAGACCTAGGTTATTTTATGCTATGAAATACTGCCATCTTATGTCTATTCCAGTGTATGGTCTGAAGAGAACTATAGTGGCTTTCTTAAGCCAGAAATTCTTTTAAGAGATCATTGTGTCAATGACAACTCTAAGACTACTAACACTGATTTCAGTTCATAATTCAAGTTGGACTACTTTACAGAGAAAATGATAGAAAAGAAGTTTCTAATTAGACTAATTAGTCTACAAATCTAGATTCAAAATCCCGCTTTCTTTATAATATTAGAATTAAGGGCTGTTTGACACCAAGCATATAGGGCTTAGATTCAATGACCTCTTAAGGCCCCTTCCAAACCCTGCAATTCTGAGATTCTGTGATTACAGGAACTGAAAGAGTAGCCACATATTAAAAGAGGTAATATGGAACATGTACAGAACAGCAAGATAAAACCTGTTAGCAAAAAATACAAGCACAGACATTTAGGTAGCAACATTTACTTAAAAACTAAAACGCTAAGGAAAATATGAATGCAGATATTGTATTTCCCTAGGCATCTTAATCTGACATACACGCACCTCAAAAGTGAAAGAAACAAAATGGAACAAAAAATTCTGGAACTGATAAAAAATCTTCTTGTGATCAGAACCACAGACTGTAGGTTTCTCAACCAAGATTAGAAAAAAAAAAAAAAAGAAGAAGAAGAAGTATTTTGCTTTTATTTTATTTTATTTTATTTTGATACAGATGAGTATGGGTAGACTGCTCAGTGGACAAGGAACTGGCTGCAGGATTGAGTCCAGAGAGTGGTGGCCTATGGCTCCATGTCTAGATAGAGATCAGTGATGAGTTATGCCCCTCAGGGGACAGTACTGTGGTTGATCCTCTTTAATATCCTCACTGACAGGTGTCAAGTGCGCCCTCAGAAAGTTTTCAGATGACACCAAGCTGTGGAGTGCAGTTGACACACCTCATGGTTGAGATGCCAACCTAGACAGGCTTGAGCAGTGGGCTCAGCTGAATCTCATGGGGCTCAAAAAATTCAAGTGCAATGCACACCTGGGTTGAGGCAACCTTCACTACCAATACAAGGTGAGAGATGAAAGGATTGAGTGCAGCCCTGCCAAAACAGACCTGTGGGTACTGGTGGATGGGAAGCTGAGGACGAGCCAGCAATGTGCCCTCACAGCCCAGAAAGTAAACTTTATCCTGGGCTGCATCATAAGAAGTGTGGCCAGCAAGTCAAAGGAGGTGATCCTGCCCCTTTATTCTGCACTGGTGAGGCCTCTCCTGGATTACTGCATCCAGATGCGGCGTCCTCAGCACATGAGAGACATAGACCTGTTGGATCATGACCAGAGGAGGCCACGAAAATGATGCAAGGGATGGAATACCTCTCCTATGAGGACAGGCTGAAAGAGCTGGGACTGTTCAGCTTGGAGAAGAGAAGGCCATGAAGGGACTTGATAGCAGCCTTTCAGTATCTAAAAGGGAGCTACAGGAAAGAAGGGGACAGACCCTTTAGTAGGGTCTGTGGTGATACAATAAGGGAAAATGACTTCAAGCTCAAAAATGATAGGTTTAGTTTGGATGTGAAGAAAAAGTCTTTATAGTGAGGATGATGAGGCACTGGAACAGACTGCCCAGAGATGTGGTTAATTCCCCATTCCTGGACACTCTCAAGGTGAGGCTGGATAAGGTCCCAGGCAACATGATCTATCTGTACATCTTTGCTCTTTGCAGGGGAGTTGGACTACATGGCCTTTAAGGGTCGCTTTCTTATCTAAGGATTCTTTTCTTCTACAAGTTAGTCTTCTGGGCTCTTCCCCAGTCTTACTATTGAGATCACTGAAATCATGATGCGAAATTTCACAAAAAAATAAAAATAAATAAAAAATCCATCTTCCAAGATAAGACATCATAAAAATCACATTTCCAAAAACTAATACCGATACTGCTTTAAGTATAATTATATTCTGTGCCTCAATTGCAATGATTAAATATTAAATATATTCACAGTTAAATCTATTTTTCCAAATTTTGCTTAGTCATTACTGCAATAGGAAAAAGTTATATCAAGATCATACTTACTTTTACTTACTTTGCTTTCAACTAAAACAGCCTAAGGCTCAAAAGAAAAACAGAAAACTAGAATCTTCTTAAAACAGACACTCAGTATTACAAAACCAGAGAAGAATCAATAACTTCTACCCTCTTCCAATTATCACAATATTATATTTTTAAAAAAAACAGTATAGCGCTTTTCAGAAACCTTGCTATAAAATATGCTCCTTACAATAAATCAACATTACAGACTAAAAACATTCACTCCTCTGTTCATCATGAAGATCAGAAAAATGTAACTTCTCTAAGTAATACTGTAGAACAAAACTGATAGTACTTGATTTTTACGTAAAAAAAACCCAAAAATTAAAATGTAATTTCTGTTTTACAGCTAGAGTAGGTTAAAGTCAATATAATTTTATAACTATAAAATATGAGGTTGTGACTATTCTTAAAGCAATCTGTTGCAGTATTTCTTTTTTAAGCATAAATGGAACCACTCACAAGGTACAGATAAACTTTTCCACATAAAATATGAAAAGTTATTGAAATATCTTGTCTGAGATAACTGTGTACAAATAGGAGCACAAGTTAAAGCTCAAACTTCTGACGTGATACTTCTCTAAAAGTAAGTGGATCAGCACTGGTGGGTCATTGGAGAGTTCAGGTTGTTAGGGACCTCAGGTGATCGAGTCTTAAAGTAGGGCTAGCTGTGAGGTCAGAACATGCTGAAGTACTTGGGCACCTGAGAATAGCACAGAAGAAGTGAGAAAGGAATGCAGTCAGAAAGTCAGAGTTGTTTGTAAAGAAAGGATGCTATATAATGGCTTAATTTCTTGAAGTAAACTACAGGTTCCCTAGGTTATGGTGTAGTAGAAACAATCCTAACAGTAGATAAAATAGAAAATAAAAATCTTGGATGATGCTATAATTCTCATCTAGGAAAAGAGGTTAAGGTTTGAATTCCAGAGCACTGCAGTAAAGAAAGAAATAAAGATAAAAGAAGGATAAAATAATAAATAATAGGTGAGAGGAGTTCAATAAAATATTACTTACTAGTAAAGTTTTCGGTATCGTTTTCATACCTACCAATCACTGCATACTCAACAATCTTGGTTTTCCAAGCTCAATATAGTGCTTATCAAATTGTTTTCCCATTCAGATAGTCAGGTAGATAGATGTAAGTAAATTTGATTTCAGAAAGAGAAGAAATAACAGCTCATATTATGCCTAAAGTTAGGTATCATCAATATCAACAAAACACAAGCCATCACTTAAAATTTTAGAGTACTTCCATTCCCGAGATAATAAAAACTATTTTCATAGATTCAGTCAGTTTTATCTTACAATTCAATAAAGTGGGATTCTACTTAGCCAGTCTTATTATTATTATTGAAATGTTATCGTGATTCTACAAAAAAAAAAAAAAAAAAAAAACAAAAAAAACCCCTCTGTTTAGTTGTTAATTTCTGCAGATGAGCTGCTGGACTTATGCTGTATCTTCTCTGTGAATGGCATAATCAGTAGAGATAAGGGAACATGGAGCATATGACATAAAAGAGAACAAGCACATAAAACAGCTACTTTCTAAAACACGGCCAGAGATAAGTGTAAGATTTTAAATTCATGCACAAAGACTTCAGCAATATTTTATGTAGATGTTACAGAAAACATTTACACATATACGTCCAAAATAATTAGCTAAATCAAAGACATATCCATAGGAGAGCTTCCAAAATAGGTGTAAGATGAATACAAATATTTAAATAGATCAGTTTAACGTACTTCTGGAAGATGAAAACTGAAATTCTTTCCAAATCTTCTCAAAATTCTACAATTCTACAATTCATGCTGTTATGAAGAATTAATGCTGTTTTCAGAATGCTGTTTGTTTCTGAAATAAAATTCTATGAATTAAGCATTGTTGGAGGTGATCCACTGTCATCCTGTAAATTCTACAGTGAATGAACTGTCAAAGAACTCAACCTAAAAACACATTCACATACAGGACTACAACAACAACAACAAAGAATTGGGGGAAACAGAGATCTCAAGAGCAGAGTGCTTAGTATTTTGTTATAAATGAAAAGATTATATCAGCATGGCATAGAACAGTCTGAAGATTTTGCTCTAACAAGATCAGTTGTTACTTAACATAAAGGTATAAGAAAAAATGGGTCTATTCTGAAGAACTTTCGTTAGAAAGTTAGAAAACAAAATCCTGTTTGACTGAACAAAGAAAGAAATAATCATTGGAAAATAAAAGTTCTACTATACCAACTGTTGGAAAAACAGCTAGAGTGACACATGCTAGAATATCTAACAGAAACAGAAACTTTGTAAAGAAAGAAGCAGCATTACTTTTAAAAATACAGTATTTGACATGGCAAGAGGCATGGTTTGCAGGGAAAAGTTAGGAAGAAGCATAATTCCCCACACATGCACATGAATATAAAAGTGAATCATCACAAATGTCAAGTAATAAACAGAGTGGCAATTGTGTAATAAAAACATTTCCTGGAGTAGGATAAAGGGAAATTGATGTACTTCTACACATCTAGATGAAGGAATGGAGAGGAGTATTTGGCAACATTCCTGCCCTTGCAACACTTAAAAGTTTTCACTTAAGCACTAAATTGTAATTGAAGGGCAGGCCTCACATGATCAGAAAACACCTATAAGCAAAAATAACTGTTCAGAGCAATGAGGAGTTGAGGGAAAGGAAGAGGGCAGTGGAAAGGGCAGAGTTCAGACAGAGCAGGGTCAAGCCAGGCCACCTCCTCAGACAATATTTAATACAGATATGAGTTTGCTTAAAAAGTACAGAGCTAGGCAAGTTGTAGTCATTATCTTAGACTTCTTAAGGCAAGACCTGGCAAGTGCTGTCAGTGCTTTAGGAATATCGATTAACTTACTTACGAAAGCATAATTTTGCCTGCTGATGTCACTGCATGGAGCTTTGAAAAATCTGATGATTAGAAAGTATCACAGAAAGCTCTTAGAAAGAAGTATAACAATATTCCAGATTCCCAGAATTCAGAGTTTATTTCTGGATCTTGCAAGAGCAATAACTCTTACCAAGCTAGACTTGGGTCCTCCAAACAATGTGGTTAAGACAGAGTATTATGTTGAAATAAACAAGGACATTTCTGAGTGATCGATCAGACACATGAATGGACAATTGAATTACAGACACATGAATTACTCAATAAGGAATCTGTACCAATTCCAACCAATATGTTATTTTGTCCATATGCTGAAAGCTAGGATGAATTCAAAGAAATATTTACAAAATCTAGAGAGGTCTGAAAATTAAAAAAAAAAAAAAGTACAAAAATCTACAAGTTCCTAAGACTGATGAGATATTATTTGATGGCATAAAGTAAATGCACTAAAAGAGAAATCACAGCTAATGAGAAAGCATTAATACACAGGATGTTTCAGAGTTCTGAGACTTCTATGTAAGCTGTGGAATTTATGACAAGTTTAATTCAAGCTTGTTTCTTTAAATTGTTCTTAGAAGTTTCCTGCAAAGGAATTTTGAGTGGATAAAGAAAATACACCTTTTAAGAAACTCTTAATGAATTTATACAATTCATTTAGAACCAGTTCAGTGTCTTTGCTATGTATTTTGAAGTTGTAACTTTAAACAATACACTACAATGTTAACTAACAAAACTGACAAATTAACAAAAGTGATTCTTAGCCAGGAATAAACTAGTACCAGAATCCAGAATATAAAGCATAATTTGAAAAGTTGGTATGTAACTAATGAACTTAAAAGAACTAATGAACTTAAAAGAAAATGTTAACAAAGTTAACCTCCTCAATGCATCTAATTAAAAAACATCCCAAATTATCTACTGAATTACATCCTATCACACATATAATTAGAGAAATAAAATAAGACTACCTAAAAGAGGGAGATATTGCTGGTCTCAGATGCTCTTAAAATACTTCAAGAGTGTTTAAGTAAGAGGCTCATTTGCAATCTATGAGGTTAGAAAAACAGTATATTTCTAACAGAAAATGATATATTTAGTAGGCCTTTAAAATCTGCTCATAGACTGTGAAAAACTAATATAAAAGGATGCTTTGTTTAGAAATCTATGTTCAATTACTTCGAGTAATGATGAAATAGTAGAAGCAGACTGATGAAATAGAACAAATAAAGACCATGCAGAAAAAACCTAAAAAGGGAGCAATGCTTACCCAATACATAATTGTACTTATTTGTGTCACCACTCCATCACTAGTTTAAGGATCATTTCTCATTTTGGAAAAATTATTATTCCAAAGTTTCTGATTGGGCATAATTGTAAGAAATATGTCCCTATTTTTCATCTATAAAGCTGAAGTTTTCTAAGAGGACAGCAAAATTGTCAGACCTTTATATAATATGTTACCTATCCCTATTGCATTAACACCCTTGAATTACTGACTGAAGCCAAACCAAGCTAACATGACAAAAAAATTATGCACATTTCAGTTAGAAATCCAAATATCTGAATAGAATTTTAAAACATCCTTCTGGTGCTTAGACAGGATATTGTCTTTAATGTTAACCAAGAACACACATAAAAGCTCACTAAAAATAGAGTTTGCCAGTAAGTGGAAAAGGAACTAAGTACTTAGGAAGATTTTTATACAGTAGAATGTAAAACATTAAATTCATTAACTGACAGAGATAATCCAGAGGCCAGAACACAAAGGAAAATAGTACGTTTTCAAGCTTTATAATTCTTCTGTTTGTTGCTGGCTTTTACAGTGGTTTTATTTATTATTAGATTTTATTTATTATTAGATTTCAAATAATTAGATAATGTCAGAATAGTTCTAATAGAGTTCAGAATAGAATAAATACTGGGTCTATTTATATTTTGACTACAAAATGAAAGGCAAAAAATAGAACAAAATAATAATAATAAACTAAGAAAGGGAAAAAGTCTTCCTATTATTTTCACTGATTAAAGTAGCTCAACATAGGGATATTTCAAACCTTTTAAAATTTTGGATCCACTGAATTTGTTAGCTGCTGACACAACTAAAGGCTGTTACATCAAGTGGATATTTTCACAGCAACTAAAGCTAAGAACTGCTTGTGGGAAACCTTGATATTATGTAGTAGAAGTTTGCCTTTTGTGTTCCAAGAGTCTGCTACAAGTTCTAAGCTCCACTTTCCTGGAAGTGACTGAACATCTGCTGATGGGAAGTAGTAAATTAATTCCTTGTTTTACTTGGTTTGTGTATGCAGCATTTTCTTTACCTGGTAAATGACTTTACCTGAACCCACAAGTTCCCACACTTTCACCTTTCTAATTCTCTCCACCATCCCACCTGAGAGCAGGTGGCTGCATGGCACTGAGCTGCCTGCCAAGTTATACCACAGCACACCTGTTCTAAAGAGTCAAAGCTGTGGAATACAATGGTAACAAAGAAAGTGCCTGATGGCAGTGCATTTCCTCTTCAGTGAGGTTGGAGTACGTTTGAAGACTTTATTGTACTCCTAGAATATTTGCAGAATGCATAATCTTGTCCATATATAAGATTAAATACTCCTTTGCTGTTAAAGGACTACTTGCATAATGAAGTATTGTCCTCCAAAAGAGATCACTCCAAGAATCAAGACTCCTCCAGAGGTTTGGTGGAATGAAAATATTCAGAGACAGTAGCCTTTGTTATTCCTGATTAAAATTGCTGATGCAGAAATGAACAGTATCAGAAAAAAGTTCCCTCTTCAGCTAAAATATCAATGCATTTACATTTCTATGTGAACACGGAGGATTCAGCTTGTCTATTCTTTCTGTGGCAGCAGCTTTCATTAGTGAAAAACTGTACATCTCCTGTGTATAAGTTTTTCTTACTATTGTTATTTAAATGTGACCATTCAAGTTGTTTTTTTGCCAAACAAGACAGGCAGCATCTAAGAAGGCAGACCTGATAAACAATTTCACTGCAACTAGTGATAGTCAATGACCAGAAACAAGAGTGATGAACATAAATGAAGGATTAAATACCAAGAAAACCAGAAAGAAACACATTGGGTGAGGCTACATGTTTTTCTACCTGAATATGCCTTATCTGACTATTGCTAAACATAAATAATGATGGAAGAGTAGAAGCCAAGAAGCATTCAACACAACTTCCTGTAATTGATAGTTTCCAGTAATTTGCAATGATTGGAGCATCTCAAGCTCAGTGTTGCCTTTTTACTTAATGATTCCCAATGGATTTTTCTTTCAAGTGGTCTAGTCTTTTCATGGACCATAAAGAATACTAACTTCCACAACTCCTGACACAAGGACTTCTACAACTTAATTTAGTAGACAAAAACTTCATTTTCATCTCTACTCAAATCAGAAGGAAGAGCCTTCCTCTTTCTCCTGAAGTTTCCTTAACCAACATATACAAAGCTCTAGGGATGGAAAGAGAAGATGGTATTGATAGTGGTTCAGAACCATAAATGGGCAACCATTTTCATGTTCAGAAAGTCTAATTGAGAACCCAAATCATAACCAGAGTCACTAAAAAAAAAGCCAAAGGATCTTAGTAATCGGAGAATCTGTGTTAAGGGGTACTGAGACACTCATCTCCTGCCTCTCTATAGAGGTTTACTGCCTGCTGGGGGCCTATATTCATGACATTAGTAAGGGGATACCAAGTATAACAAAGGCAGATGGCTACTATGTACTAGTCTTTCAAGGAGGGTTACATGAGGCTGCAACTAGAAAATTAAAATATATTAAAAAAAAAAAGACTTTACAACTTTTGGGAATATGCTGGAAGGATTGGCAGCATTGGTAGTGTTCTCTTCAGTCCTCCTGGTTGGAGACTGGAATCTGGGTTCTGTGATTTAGGACACACCTTCAATAAACCAGGAATGTTGATGTGGGCTGTGATACAACTGACCAGGATGAGAAGAATATCCTAGGTAGGAAATGGCTGGACACATAACCAGGGGTTTTATGGGGGAAAGGTATACACTGCAGAGTAATAAAGAAGAGTCAGGGAACACTATTGCTTTAGGAAACCTAGGGGAAAAATCTCAGATTTTTCCCAGAGACTTTTGAGAGGGCTACTCCAAGAAGGTAAAATGGACAAAAGCTAAGCTGAAGTATACCTCTGCTAATGAACTCAGCATGAGAAAATAGCAGGAGGAGCTGCAAACCATGGTGCAACAGGAAAACTGATCTTATTCCTATTGCAGAAACATGGTGGGATGACTCACATAAATGGAATGTTGCAATTAGGGGCTACAAGCTTTTTAGAAGAGATAGGCAAGGTAGGAGGAGTTATCATCTACATTAAAAAGTGGACAGATTGCAAAGAGCTGCCTCTGAGAAACAATCAAGACCATACTGAGAGCTTGTGCTCTAAAATTAGGGACCAGATCAGTAAAGGACATCTGGTGGTTAGGGTCTGGTACAAGCTGACTGACTGGGGAAGCCTGTTGATGAGGCCTTCTGGCTTCAGCTGCAAGAGCCATCCCACTCACAGGTACTCATCTTGATGGGGGATTCCAATCACCTACATATTTCCTGGGATAACAAGGTAGCAAGCTGCAAGTAATCCACAAGAGTCCTGGATTCAATTGATTACTTTCTGGTTCAGGTATTAGACAGGCATATCAGAGGTTAAGCATTGTTGGACCAGTAGCTGACCAATACAGAGATAATTAAAGTGGTTAAGATGAGAGGCACACTGAACTGCAGTGACAATACACTGATCAGGTTCATGATCTTGAGGAACACTGGCGTGGTAAAGAGTGGAGATAAGAGTAGAGTCTAGGAACTCACTGAGAGCAGCCCCGCAGGTAAAGACTTGGGGATTCTGATGGATGAAAAGCTGGACATGTGTCAGCAGTGTGTATTGCAGCCCAGATTACCAGCAGTATCCTGGGCTGATTCAAAAAAGGGTTGGCCAGCAGGGCAAAAGAGGAGACTGCCTCACTCTACTTTGCTCTTATAAGGCCCCACCTGGAGTACCGTGTTCAAGCATGGAGCCCTCAGCACAGGAATGCTGTGGAGCCATTGAAGCAGGACGAGAGGAGGGACACCAAGAGGGCTGGGGCACCTCTCTTGTAAAGAAGGGTTGAGGTAGTTTGGCTTGTTTAGCTTGAAGAAAAGAAGGCTCTTGGAAGACCTCATTGCAGGCTTCAAGAACTTGAAGAGATTTCACAAGCACGGGGTGGGGGGAGTCTGACTTGTTACGCAAGAGGGAAAGGCTTTACACTAGAAGATGCAGTTTAGATATTAGGAATACATTTTTTACTCAGAGGGTAGCAAAAGACTGGATCAGATTGCCCAGAAAAGCTGTGGATGCCTCATCCCTAGCCAGGTTGTACAGGGCTCTGGGCAGTATGGTCTTCTAGGTGGTAACCCTGCCCAAAGCAGGGGGGCTGGAACTAGATGATCTTTAAGTTTCTCTCCAGCCTAAACTGTTCTATGATTTCATTGTTCTATACTTTTTGCTTATTCTGAACCTTGGAGATACTGATGAGATAAGGAATGTGTAACTGTTTTACATGTAGGTCTGTTGGAACCCATTGGCCTCAATAGAAGCTTTTTCAGAAAGGCAATTTTAAACCACAAGAACAATGGAAAGTTAATGTGAATTTCCCAGCCTCAGATCTGGAGAACTGTGGTATGATTCAGTGCAGCGGCACTGAATGGCAATAAGCTGTTGCAAAACTATATCTTATTGTATGGTCCCCAAAGTGGTGCACTAGGAAGCTTTGAATATATACTATGGTACATAAGATGTTGCTGGAAAAATGTTTCAGGTAACAAGAAGATCTTTCTCATGGGACCCCCCCTTTTGTCAAATCTTGATGGTTACAAACAGAAGATTTTAAAGAGAAAATACAGTGTTAGGGTTGTTCCAGTCCGCAGGGACTTCTGCACAGGTGAATACTGTAATTCTTAAACCAGTTCAGCTGTCAATGTATTTTATGAATTCCATTTTGGAGAAAGCAGACATAAAAAATGGTTCAGTAACCCCTCTATTTCTCCCATCTCTAGAAAAATACCCCAACGCACTTTGTAGTGCTTTATAAGACACATAGCACCAAAGGAAGAAAATGTAGCAGTTCAAGAAATGAATCAGACAGTACCCTCTATGTGTATCTTCTTATTGTGTAATGCTTAAAACTTACCTTGTTTGTGTTTTTGCTTTTTTTTTTTTTTGCCTTTTTTAAATTTTTTAATTTATTTTCAACTAGTTCTCTGGAAACCTTATAACTCAAAGGAAATCAAAACTCTGGTGGGATATTTATGTTGTTGCCTATAGATTATGAATGCCATTATGCTGACTGGGAGGTTTATAACACCTATGTTGTAAATTAAGAACTCTGTGGAAATGTATATCCAGCCTATAATATGTGGCAGGCTTGCACCTAGAATCCAATTTGCAGTTATAAGATTATGTGATCCCATCTGTCCACACAGCCACAATTCTCATCTTCCATTCTTTCTCCTGGCCTTGGCAAATAGTTTTGCAGCAAAACACTGCTGACCATAATAATTTCCCCAGCCAATAATTTTGATATGACACTACACTCAATTTTGTATGTCTTTGCTCCTGATTTTGCTGATACAAACTGTCTGCCTTGGCTTTTAGAAGTCTATCACACACTACCTCTTATTTTGTTTTTCTTTCAATTTGCTGAAATGTCAGCTTCCACTTACAATACCCATTTCCTCTAGTCCTCTATCATTATTAAATGCTTTCAACCTGTATTCAAGTTAGTCGTTCTCTTCAGGGATATTGCCTATAAACATCTACAAACTTTATCTAATTATTAGTCTTCAAAACCTTACTAGCAGTGATTTTACTTCCTGCCAAACTATGGTATAGAAAACAATAATTTTTGTAGCCATGCATTCCTTTTTAAGTCTTTCTACCAGTCTGCAACTTGTTGATTTAATCTGGAATGTCTCTTTGACAAGTAATGTCAGTTTGGAGATTAAAAATCATACAAAGACTGCTCTGAAAGTAATGCCTCCTGTACTATTACACTGGCCCACAATGTCAGAAGCAGATAATGGTGGTGTGGAATAAAGGTTGAACCTTCCCACTGATATCCCATTTATATTTTATTGCTATGCAACACATGGCAGCAGAGGGAAAGTTTGTTAAAATGGCATCTGACACAAATGAAGCAAAGGTGTGTAACTGAATTTCTCCATGTGGAAAAAAACTCTACAATGATGTTCAACAACACTTGCTGAGCATCTACAGAGACCAAACAGTGGATGTGAGAACAGAAAGGCTGTAGGTGGTGCATTGCAGCAGTGAAGACAGCGACAGTGGGTCACCTCTGCTGGCGCAGATTTTTAAGAATGTGACATGCAGAATTTGCTCATCACTGGGAAAAATGCAAGGCTAATTGTGGTGCCTGTGTTGAAAAAGGATTTTTTGCAGCTCTTAGCTGTTTTGCAGCAAAGAATTTGCTCTATCAATCAAATACTGTTACTGTGCTCTTTGCACCTATTGTAGTTTCCTTGGAAAAAAAAAAAAACAAGAAGCATTACTTTCAGAGCAATCTACTTGGAAAAAAACCAAACAAAAAAACAGTTGGAGGACACTTCAAAGATTGTCCAGTTGCACCTCTCTGCCATTGGCAGGCTGCCATCCGGCAGCTGAGGCTGTTCAGGGTCCCTTTGAACCTGGCCTTGAACATGCCCAGGGATGGGCATCCACAACTTCTCTGGGCACTCTGTGGCAGTGCTTCACCACCCTCAGAGTTAAAAATTTATTCTTAACATCTAATCTAAATCCCTCTTCTTTTAAGCCTGTTCTTATCACTATCAGATGGTTTTAAAAGTCACTCTCCCTCCTGTTTATGGGCTCCCTTCAAATATTGGAAAACCACAGTGAGATCTCCCTAGAGCTTGCTCTAATCTAGGCAGAACAAAATAGCCTTTGTTCATAGGAAAGGTGCTCCAGCCCTCTTATCATCTTTGTGGCTCCCCTCTGGATCTGCTCCAACAGCTCCACATGTTTTTTATGTTGGAGGCCCCAGGCCTAAATTCAATACTCCAAGTGGGGCCTTATGAGGGCATAGCAGGGGGGAGCAATTTCCTCCTTCATCCTGGTGGCCAGCTCTTTTTTAATCAGTCCAGGATACTGTTGGTAATCTGGGCTGCAAGTACACACTGCTGGCTTATGTCCAGCTTTTCATTCATCAGAATCCCCAAGTCTTTACCTGCAGGGCTGCTCTCTATGAGTCTTTCCACAGACAGCATACACACCCGAGATTGTCCTTGCTCTTGGCTATGTTGAATCTCATTGGACTCTCTTGGGTTCTTTTTTCAAGTCTTTCTAAATCCCTCTTTATTGTACTCTTTCCTTCTATTTTGTTAACTGCACCACTCAGCTTGGTGTTATTAGTTAAGTTGCTGAGAGCACACTCAATTGCACTGTCAGCGTCATTGATAACAATGTTGAAGAACACCGGTCACTAGATAGACCCTAGGGGACACCTGTCACCAGCCTCCATCTAGACTTAGAGCCATTGACCACAATTGTCTGGCTTTGATCATCCAACCAATTCTTTATCCACCAAACAGTCCAGTCTTCAAATCTGTATCTCTCCAGTTTAGGGATAAGGTTGCAGTGAGAGACCATTTCAGAGGCCTTGCACAAGTCCATGTAGATGAAATCAGTTGCCCTTCCTTCATCCACCAACAATATCATGCCATCATAGAAGGCCACCTCATTGATGAGGTACAATCTGTCCTTGGTGAAGTCATGCTAGCGGTCAAAGATCACCTCCTTATCTTGCATGTGCCTTAACATATCTTCCAAAAGGATCTGCTCCATGATCTTCCCAAGCACACACGTGATATTCACCAGCCAGTAGTTTCCCAGAGCATCCTTTCTCTTTTTCTTTAAACAAGAGTGAGGGTTTCCCTTTTTCCATTAATCGTGCAGATCACATGACACCCACAACTTTTTGAATATGATGGCAAGTGGCCTGGCAACCACATCAGCCAGTTCCCTGAGGACTCTGCAATGCGTATCACTGGACCCCATAGGCTTGTACATGTTCAGTCTCATCATTCTTAAACTTGCTCTTTTCTAATGATGATAGAGATTTTGCACCTCCAACCCCCACCTAGAGGTTCATGGATAAATATAATTGTTAAAATGTACTCTTTAGAGCTTGAGACAGTAAAGTTAAGGACTACAGCTACCACATAATGAAGCTACATAAAGAATGAGCAAAACATGACAGTAAAAATATTAAAAGTTCTGGAGTGTTTGAAAACCTAAGCCCATTGTTCGAGCAAAATTTAATGACCTGTAAGTTATAAAGAGATACATAAATATATGAATAGCAGTTACCATCAGTTACTTGACGATGCTAAATACAAAGCTTACAGTAAGAAAATGCTCAAAATTTACAAAATCGGATGCCTGAGTACATCTGGGAAAATACAAGTAGAAATTCCCCCTCTAGTGGATTTCAGGAAGAATTGCAGTGAGTATCAAAAGGGTGGTTTTTATAATTTGTTGGTTGGCCTTTTTAATAGAATTATTTAACATCTACCTTAATGCAGTACTTCAGAGACATAAACAAGTACTATGGCCGGACAAGGCCAGCTTCTGTTCAGAATAAAAAACTTCAGTTAGTAGCTTCAAAAATTAATAAATAAATAAATAAATAAATCACAGACAACAAAGGGGTATCACAAAGTAAAAGAAAGACTAAAAGGAAATAAGTTTTCACCATGTAGGATAGTCATTAGTACATAGCAGCGACAACACTTTGAGCACAGTGCATATGAGGAAAGTTTTAAGAATTGTTGGAAGGGGAAGGAAAAGGAAAAGAAGGAAAAGGAAAAGGAAAAGAAAAAGAAAAGGAAAAGGAAAAGGAAAAGGAAAAGGAAAAGGAAAAGGAAAAGGAAAAGGAAAAGGAAAAGGAAAAGGAAAAGGAAAAGGAAAAGGAAAAGGAAAAGGAAAAAGAAAAGGAAAAGGAAAAAGAAAAGGAAAAAGAAAAGGAAAAATGGTCAGTTTCAGTATCTTCCTCTTCTCACCCGTTCACACACAGCCTACTCCATTTCTCTTCACCATTTTATTCATAATTTTGGGTTAATTTCAGTCCGTTCCCTACTCCAAATTAACATGCTGCAGCTGCTGCTTCCCCTGATAATTTTTATGCCTTCTGAGCATAACCAGAAATTACAAACTACAGTCTGGATGAAGGGAGGCACAGCTGCAAGTCCTATAGCCTGGAACAAGAGAGAAGCTGGACTTGATTAAAAATGTGATCCATGTTTTAGAGTGGAGGAAGCAAAGCTGAAATTGTAACTGGCAGGTTTAGCTCAATATATTCTAAAGAACACTGGCAGGCCAAAATAAATAAATAAATAAATAGATAGATAGATAGATAAATGACCAACCAAAAATGTGTTTGTCAAAGAAAATCAAACATAAGAGGATAAAATTAAACACAGAGCTGCAACTTAATTCAAAGTACGGAGGAGTTAAGATCCTAAGACAAATGTAATTAATTCAGCCCCATTTTCTCCAGAACGAGTAGTGATGTTTCATCCTAGTTGAACCATATTTGGTTTAAAGTTTTCATCAGTAAAAAAAGCATTATGTAAGTACTTTCTATCTGAAGGTGCAGAATTTGTACAATTCAGTGTTCAAAAATTTGTATCCTTTCAATCATGATACACTGGTAAACAATGAGAATGTTGAACACTTTTTTTTTTTTTTCCCTCTTAAAAGACTAATCAGTTCACAGTGCTTCATTCTTTGCTCAGGTGATGAGATTTAAATTCAGGCACAAAGGTATCATTTTTTGGACACAAAATGATACGAGGTGACTAGAAGATGGGAGAAATTATGCAGCAGCTATAGAACAGGAAAAGTGGCAGACACCATGCTGAAACAGAAACGTGCTTCCAGCTGAGCTCCCCTGAGTGTACTGTAAGCAGTACATGGCAAATGCAGTAGCTGCAGAGCTAAGCCAATCAGATACACATGGCACACAGGATCACAGAGTGGGAAAAAGCCACGGGACATGAAGGACTAACATGCCTTAGCAACGTGTTTTTCTCATCTTGCTTTGCACTGATCTTAGCAAAACTGCTTCAGCAATTTTTGAACAAATATAAGTTGAACAACTTTCCTTCTTTCTCAGTGATAAAAATTCCTAGCATTTTTCAGACATGTTGAGTCATGATCATTCTCAAACATGAGTAACTCCCTTCACACTGTACCTCCAGCCTGCTACTATGTTTCAGTCTTTTTTACCTGCAGTAGAGAACTGTTACTCAGGGGAATACTATACTGCATTAGTTGATGCACTGGAAGGCAGGGCTGCTCTTTCTTTGGGACATAAACAGACCAGAACAAAGAGCTGGCAAGAATATCCTGGTGAGTGTTCAACAGTATGCAGTCATGAAGTTGAGGTGAAAGAACTCTACGCCATGATGCATGTAGTGGGCTACCTAGGCAGGAAAAAACTTTCCAGAAAGAGACCTGGTGCTTATGGTGGACAACAGTGTGAGTTTGCAACACTGAAGGTCAACAACACACTGAGCTGTGTCAAAAACATTGTCCTCAGGAAACCACAGGAAGCAATTTTCCCCATCTTGAGACTACATGGAGAATACCATCTTCAGTTCTAGGCTTCCTGGTGCAAAAAAAAAAAAAAAAAAAGTAACAAGACAAAACAAAACAAAACAAAACAAAACAAAACAAAACAAAACAAAACAAAATAAAATAAAATAAAATAAAATAAAATAAAATAAAATAAAATAAAATAAAATAAAATAAAATAAAATAAATTTGACATGCTTGAATGAGGCCAGAGATGAGCCACAAAGATCAGGTTATAAAAACTGAGTTTGTTCCTCCCTAACAAAAGAAGGCAAAGCAGAAATATTACTGGTGTCTGCAGCTTTGTGTGGCAGGGCATAGTAAACCTGGAGTGAGACTTTTACCAAAGATGCACAATGGTAGAACAAACAGAAACAGATACAAGGTGGAACATGTGAAATTCTGACAGGATATTATGAAAAATTGGCATGAATGTGGCCAAATATTGCAACTTGCTGCCCAGAGAGGTTGTACAAACTCCATCTTTGAAGACATTCAAAATCCAACTGTACATTCCCTGAGACTGTCCCTTCCAACCTAGATGACTCTACGATTCTCTAAGCCATTCTATCATTCAACAATATGGAATAGGAGGTGCATTTTAAAGAAATAGAAGTCTTCATAACTTGGTCAATCCCATGACTGGACACTACAAATTGACAGAACACCAGCAGATATATATAAATGCAGGAGAAAGAGGCAAACAAGATTATCTGTATGGAAAGAGGATCAGACTAAATATTTCATCCTGTGTATTGATTTAAGAACTGGCCCTAATATGAATCTACTGGGGATAAAGTTCACAGATAAGCATAGTAAATAATCAAGCTACAGAACTTATTTCCTAGAGTTACTGTAGTTGCCACAAGTTTCCAAGAGTTTAAAGGCGCTCAGGAAAGATCACAGAGAATAAATCCATTTTATATTGTTAACTGGGTAGGTCATCTGACTTGCAAAATCCTTCAGCAAATGTCTGTATGATAAAAAAGTTTTGAGTAGACATCATATGTACCTGTGCTGTCCTTATACATATATATATATATTTTTTTTTTTTCAAAAGACTTGCTTATAGCCACAAATAGAAACAAAATACTGTGTTTAACAAACTACTTCCCTGACTCCAAAGAACTGTTCTTAGAAAGGAAGAGTGAGAGAAAAAGAAACCAGAAAATTAACAGGTGAAAGTCATAATAATATGAAAGAGACGAAAGCTAGAGAAAAAGAATTTCGTAGTGAAAACTGTGCGTAAATTTGAAGATGTGCAATTTGAGTTTCAACTTGATATTAAGTGAAAAAAAAGAGCAAGCAATTGCATTCAACTGTATGTTTATGTACAAGAAGGGTAACTTAGTTGAATAGAAATTTATTTGTTCAACAAGTGTGCTGCTTATTACAACACAGGGAAAAATAGGCAGACCAGGAGATAACATGTCAGAATAGATAACTAAAGAAATCAGAAAAAGCGTACATTTTTCTTGTGGGATCTGAAAACGAGAGTAAGGATTTTAGAAAGATGCTTTAAAGGAAGAAGAGAATTCTGAGTGTAGCTTTGAAAAAAAAAATATATAGCAACAATATTGCAAATCTGAAAAACCAGATATGCTGAAGTTCCAAAGGCAAAAGTGCAAGCAAGAAAAGTGCATACAGATCTTTGGAAAAGCATAACAAATTGAAAAAATATATACTTAGAGTGATAACACCACCCTGCTAAACACCAACAATAAAGTTACAGCAAAGCCCTTTTCCTATTCAGATTCTGGTCTTTTGACATCTTCAATTCTGAATGGACGGAGAATACATTTGAAAATAAATCTGGACCTAAATATATAGATGTAATCAAGTTATTTCAAGGGAAAAATAAATGTTGTCTCTGGTTGCACAAAATATGCTTGTTGGACTACAAAAAACCCCACCCAACAAGAATTCAATCATTCTTGAGAAAACAAAGAGGCTTTTAGAGACTCCTAATGACAATGCTATTCTGTTTCCAAAACAGCATTCAAGATAAAGCTTTTCAAATACCTTTTTTCTCCTCCCCTAATTGCCATCCTAGAGAGCACTGAACAGCAGGAGAGAAGTCTGACCTTTGAAAACAATTTGAAATGACGGCATTAAAAATACAGAAATATAATTTAAAATCTTGCAACATTGCCTTAGATACTTATGTACTTCCTATCCTCAGCTGCAGTAAGGGTATGGTAACTCAAATGCTATTATCATTAATAAAGGGACAGGATATTCAGCTGGTTTGTGCTCAGGCTAAAATAAAGAAAATCCTATTTCCTGCTTCATTACCAGGATATATAATATGGCAAAATTTATTTTCTATTCTTTGTCAAGAAGATCTTATGCTTTCATACTTAAATATAGAAAAGATGACAGATAAAGATATTTTTTTTTCTTTTCATATCACAAAGACTACCTTTCTCAAATACAGTTTTATTTTTTAACACAAAATCTGAATCTTTCAAACTTCTAAAGCCTCTGGCAAGGTATTCAGTATTGGATTTGAAGACTAAAATAAATTGCCTTTTAAAATAGTATTAGAACACATACTAATGAATCCTTTTAGTAGTACCAGTGCAAGGGCCAATAAAATCTACACTAATATAAAAACAACATCAAGTTGCTGTCATTAAGACAATTATGAAACTGATCCAGAAAATTTCCTTTCTGTCCTCAGTAAAGTATTTTCTGTAGAATATCAGTAAGTTACCTGCACCTCAGATGTTTCTTTTCTTCAACAGATCGAAAAAGAAAAATTATTCTTTTTCCCCCATACTACTGTAAAAAAAAATCTATGCTATAATTACACCTCCTTTTAGAAATTTCATTTTCTTGCAAAAAAAGAACCTATTATTCAAATAAATATTTCAAAGTGAATAGAAACAAAACTCTGAAGACTATATGATGTCACTCACATGGATATATAGATGAAAACAAGTGCTCTGAAATTTACAGTCAAAAGTTACACTGACAAGCAGTAGTGAATTTGGAAACAACTGAAGTATTTCTTTAGTTAGGTCACGGAGTACGGTATGCCATCTTTCATTTTCCGACAAGCTCTACCTATCGTGAATATATACAAAAAGTGAAAGGTGCACCTAATCTTCACATACAATACCATGGGGTATTAAACTTGGAGCTCTTGGCTATTGAATTTTCTTCAGCCCTCTTATTTTCTTTTCATATTTGACTCAGCTTAAGAAAAAAGCAGGTAACAACACTTACTCCTATTTAACAGTAGAGGGTGCCCACTTCCTTAAAAAAGATCAGTTTTGTGCATTAACAAAGTTCAATATAATGTCTTTCATATTACTTATAGAACTGAAAAAGAGAGAAAACAATTTCAGGTGTACAATGAAAGAAAAATGTTGTGCATTAAAAATATAGGAAGTTGTATTAAGCCTTCAGTTGAACAACAAAAAGTTCTGATTAAGTGTGAAAGTGCAATCTAATTTTACCTAAATTTTTATTTTTTAATATTTTATATAAACAGATACCAAAATGCAGAGCAAAAAAAAAGGAGGAATCACTGTTAGAAGTACTACTTTTGCATAAGTATAATGAAACATATCAAGTGATGGTATGTTAAGAGTGAGTTTCCCATCCAGTTAATTGTGGCAGAACATAAATTGTATGGCAGTTATCAGAGTGGCCTGGAATGCTTAAATGCATTGGGAGCCTGAACTCTGCAGAGGCAGAAATATAACCAGGACCAACATTTGTGTTGAAAAGCAATACGAAGAGCAGTGTATGATTCGAAACATAATGGAATATGCTAACAAAGAGGAGAAATAACCATTTTTTTTCTCTTGATGGATTATTCTCTTTTCTACTTCCTAAACTGCTTAAAGCTATCCTAACGCAATAAAAACAGCAAAAAAGGAATAGCACCAACTGTAGCTTTAGGATATTTTAGAATGTATTTTGCAACAGATTGAAATGCCTTCTCATCGCTCCCTTTCCTGCAGATAAGAATTAAAAAGGATTTACAGTGTCTGTTTCTTAAGTAATCATATGCAATTCCAAAAAAACATGAACTACTCCTTTGGAGTTACAGATCATGATTGTGTTAAAAATCATAGCCAAAGCTTAGCAAGATCATAGAAAGATTTGATTTGTTCAGTTTTTGATCAGGTTCATCAAGAGTTGTTTTGTGAATAGTAAAAGCAAAAATAAGGCCAAAGCTCAAGATTCTTCAGATGAGCTCAAGACTACTGTAGAGACTTAATGAGTTGACCATCTGATCCCACCTTTCTTTCAAATTCTTCCCACTGAAAAATTGATTTTACATTTTACCAATTACCATTTCACAAAGAAAATGTAATTCCTCATTTTTCTTTATTTTTCATTAACTACACATACTGAAGTAACAATATTTTTCTCTCTCTATTGTACAGGAAGTTTGCAGCCTTCTGTGAGCTTACTGGTTTTATTCACAATACTTTTATTATAATCCTGTACAAGCAAACAAAATAAAATAAAATAAAATATGCATTCACAGGCCTGAAAATTATTCCCATGAGGCAAAATGTATTGGCCAAGGATAGAATTCTATATTTCAAATGAAGAATCAAAAATAGGTTACAACAAACAGCAGTAATGTATATTTAATATACCAAAAGAAGGTTTCAATACATTGTATCAAGCAACTCTCTATCTTAAAAAATCCACAAGGATAACACTCAAATTTTGTTCATATAAACACACGGTTTTGTCTCCAAGTGCATTTGAAAAGATATTACCAAATGTCTGCTTGTTCTTCTAATTTCATAAAAAGTGCTCCACTTCTGAGAACAATGTTCAGTTAGAATTGCTCAATCTACAAAGTTTTAGCACAATGTTCTCCTCAGCTCCCACACTGGAATACAGAGCCATTCACTGCAGAAGTAACAGCACCGTATTTCCAAACAAACCCCAGCAGATAATTTTCAAAAATGAAATCAAATATATTACATAGAAATTTGTAATTCAGGTTATAGCTGGAGATCAGTTTAATTTAATTGTATACCAACTAAAAAAATAAATTTACCAAAAAAAAAAAAAAAAGATTCATACGTAAATATTACATTCATAACATGGTTATGGAATTGAAAGAAGGTATGGAATAGACTGTTTCACACCATCTCACACTCTCAGAACATGAAACAACAAAAAGATCTTATGAAAGGAATTCATTTTTTAGATAGGCATCTATATGACATCTCTCACAGAAAGTAATAAATATTTTTACAGAAAAAAAAAACATTAATTTCAATTTATTTAGGAGTGTAAAATATATTTGCTCACTGTAGCTTTGTGACTGGGGCTACAACAGATAAATTGGAGAAAAAAGAATGTAGGAGAAAATATTCAACAGCCAAATACCAAAACAAAAATTATTAAAATTGAGGAACTAAACTTTTACATGAGCAGTTGAACACAACTATCAAACAGAAAATGATCTGCAATAGATACGCAGAACAGAATATTCTGAAGTCTCTGCATTGCAGGAATCTGAATTCTTAAAATTCTTAAAATAGAAAAAAAAATAAAGAGTAAATCTCACCTGTCTAGAATGCTACTGCACAACAGATCTAGTTGATTAAACTCTGAAATTTGGTCTCCTTGTTTCTCGAGCATGGCATTGTTACTTTTTCTTTTGAACCATTCCATTTATTACTGCAAATGTCATATTCTGTTAAATCAGGTCAGGAAGTGAAGCTGGTTTCATAAGATAGTTTATTCTAAAGCACGTGGAATAGAGGAGTCAGTTTAAAATTATCCTTGTATAAGCTGATCAGAAAATACTAGAGAGGGAGTTCATGAGGGTTTTTTTATAGCCATTAATGGCTATAAAAATTTCCTTCTTTCCAAAGTTTAAGTTTGAAAGAATAATTAGTATTTACTATCACAAACACAGTCTTAGATTTCTGCAACTGGGTATTCCTTCAGTGTCTACATATCTTCTTTTGACAAAAATGAACACTTGTGATTTTCGTTTTTATTCTTGAATTATTTTCTAGAAGTTAAATTTTGCATTTTAAAATGTAGAATGATTTCATTAACAAAAGTTCAAACTTTTCCAATCAACATTATCAGAAATACAACTTTGCACTGAAAAGCAAGACCTCATGTTAAAATATTAAATATTAGTCCACCAAATATTCTTTACGATATTAAGCATTTTTAATAAGCAAACTAAGTTTTCTGACTTATCTCTATAACATCTTGTTATTTTTATAACAACACTGGAAGATACTGACTGACTTAAAGAAAGAAACTGTAAAGATAAAGAAAAGCTAAAGAATATTTATTAATGTCCAAACTGGACAACTGCATGTCCAAACTGCATTTAGAAGATTCATTTTCTAAACAAAACCCTTCAGACACCAACATCAAACAACCTCAAGACATCTATCTGTATCTAAGCAGGCTTTAATAGCCTTCCTGTTAACTAAAGTCATTTTGGAGGGACTAGAAAAGGATATTGCTTGTTAATACTGTATGCAGCCAGGAGTCTACTTGCACGCTGGCCTGCTTTCAAATGGTACTAGGATTTCATGTTAGAAAGAACTTGATGCTTTAATAATGACATACTGCTTGCTTAATTTATACATTCTCTAAACCAGTATTATTATCTCTAGGAGAAATTGTTGGCTTATCAGAATGGGATTACAGATCTGGTTTTTGGAGTCACACTTAGGTCAATTTGAATAGTTATCTTGAACTGAGATACTTATGCTAACAAAAATATTCTCACAGAACAGAACCTGTACCATAGTGCATCAGTTCTTTTACAAAAGGAACTAACCTTAAAATGTTTAAAATAAAAGGTGCTTTTTGAAGAAAAGACTTGCATCTTGTCAGATCCACATACAGAGAAAAATAAAATAATTTATGCTGTGAATATTAGAGGAAGTCATGGATTGCATTCTCTTTTGGCTTTACTGAGAATTTTCTCTAGTACTAAATTCAGGGCTAGACCACTACTTATACTAAATGCAAGAGTTTCTTCATTTATAATCTCTTTGAAAAAGTTGTTTTTGGAGATATTACCTACTTTCTGAAGTCAAAGCATTCTGCTGTCATTGCTCTCACAACACCTGATCAAGTTTTAAATATTTTGTCTATTCTTTTACTTATTTTTTTTCTTTTCCAGGAGAATGGCTAAACTTAATGCTCTTTTGTCACTATAGTACACATGGCAACATTCCATTAATATAAAAAGAGTAATATACTAAGGACATCAAGGACTCATGCTTTTTCATTGAGTGACCAGTATGGATGTACCATATAACTTAAAATATACTTAAACACAGCATCTAATGGCAGAATATGGTAAAAATAAGAGTCACTTAAAAGAAGATATGGGCGCTGTCTTCTAGTTTGTCTAGCTATAGTTTGATACTGAGCTGGGATCTGCTTCTATCTATTAGAACGCAAATTATGTTTATGTTATTGAATAGTTTCTGACCACTTTTGGATAGGGTGTAGGCATATTTCACTTTTTATTTTAATAAGTAAGATTAACATTTTCAGGAGTACTCAGTATAGCAGGTATCTATTGTATGACCAGAATAATTCTACAGCCAATATTCCCACTGTTCTCAGGAGAGGTTTACAGTGCTGAATACATGTGGAAATCAGGTCCTTCTCTTGGATGCTGAAAGAAGACAAGTATTCTCTTGAAATATCTGCCCTACACCTTATTGCACTCTACCACTTCCTGAAGGGGGGTTGTGGTGAGGAGGGGGTGGGCCTCTTCTCCCTGATGAATAATGACAGGATGAGAGGGAATGGCCACAAGTTGCGCCGGGGAAGATTTAGATTAGACCCGAGGAAACATTTTTTCTCTGAAAGAGTGGTCAGGCACTGGAATGGCCTGCCCAGGGAGGTGGTTGAGGCACCATCCCTAGCGCTGTTCAAGAAGCGTTTAGATGAGGTGCTAAGGGATTTGATTTAGTAGTTGGGTAGGGATGGTGATAGGAGGATGGTTGGACTAGATGATCTTGTAGGTCCTTTCCAACCTTATGAACCTATGAACCTACACTACTGTGACCACAACTTTCATCAGCTGTTTGCTGGCCAAATTTAGATAAGTGTACATATGAACACAAAACTCATATTTTAGAAATTAGAGAAATTTGTTAATAGAAATCTTACAGAATTTCTTACTACTTAAAAGTTCTTCAAAGGTGGCCTCTTCAGACACGTGCCTTAAAGAAAGTGACTAATTCCAGAACTGTTTAAAACCCAGAAGCCTGACACAATTATGATAAATAGCCTTCATGCATAAGTTATAAAGAAAAGGAGAAAAATAATAAATACTTGCCTATATTAGCAAGCAGTGAGGCCCACAAGAGTAGATATGTAGAATAGATAGGAGTAGATATGAAGAATGAAATAGCTGGTACTAAAGACCTAACATCTATACTACTTGTTCCAGGATGTTTACTTCAATCTGCATACAGTCTGGTCTAATGGACCACAGTCTGGTCTAATGGACCATGTCCATTAGTGGCCAGAGTGCCAGGCTATGTGCTATAGCATCTTATAATTAAGATTTAGAATATGAGAAAATTTAAATTAATGTATTCCAAGACACCTACTCAGTGTAAACCGAAGTAAGACATAAGATTTATCAAAAGTTTTTTAAAAGTACATGCTGATCCTATCTAAAAAGCCTGCAGTATATGAATTCTGTCTCTTGGAGCAATCACACTAATAATACATTATGTCTCCATTAGTCAATCTTAGTTTTCTATATCACATTTGCTTACCTTCAGATTTGGGTTCTGAAGTACATGTATTCTGTCACCCCAAAAAAAAGTGATGATAGGCAAGAAGGCTCTCTGCCTGAATACTATGATATTCTGATGACTGACAGAAAAAGATTTGTTCAATGACAAATAGTGTTCTTATTTTCTTCATACGGAGACATAACTATTAAAATAATATATTTCTGTCACAGAGTAAGCTTTACTCTGATCGTACAAATATGGATCGTCAATCCTACAAATACCAAAAATAGTAATTCTGAGAGCAGGCGTTCCTATTGCCTATATACAACTATGTCCGCAGATGGTGACCCACTACTATGGAAAAATGATCATTTAAATGTAATAAAGTTAATGAACAGAAAGAATAAATATAAACGAAACAATTGAAGGTTCTTCTGCCTTTTTTCCCACAACACAGCTGGGCGGCTGAAGCTCATATATTTTCTAATAACAAGAAAAAAATATTTGCTATTTGGCTCTATCTGCAAATAATTATTCCCTTGTAAAGTGTTCCAAACTCACTCTTAAGTGGGCTGGAAAAACAATTTCTGTTAATGAAAATGTTATGCTATAGTTCATAAGATGACATTGTAAGATAAAAGAGTTTAACTGGAAATAAACACAGACTGGGGAAACTTAATGGTGTACTGGTACAATATATCTATGAAGGTTCTACTTACATATAACTATGATAAATTATTTCAATTCATTCTTCCAGTCTCCTGTCAAGCAAATTGCAGCTTGGGTACCAAGCATTAGAATCAAAGTTTTAGGGAAAATGATCCTATACAGGAAAACAGGGATACCTCCTAGGCTTTCTTTAGGAAAACTTATTGCCCAGAAGCTTCAGAAGTTTCAGTATTAACATAGCAATAGTCACTACCTTACACAGTTTCATCAAGTTCATGGTCTTTGCCTCTATTCCACCAAAAAGTTTCCAAGCACATACTTTGAAGTTTTAAAAAAAAACATCCTTATTGGTGTTCCTTGAAAATTGTTCTTTAATGACATGCAATTGCAACATATGGTTGACTGGGTTACTAGTAGTACATTCTGCAAATGCTACATCTGGAAATTAAGAAAATATTAAAATATTTTATATCTTTACAGAAAAAAAATGCATATTCTCAGGGAATATTATTCACTATAATGATGCCTTTTTAGATTGCTCGGAGATTTTCATAACCTGTCACACACTGTATGTTACCTGTCACTTCGGTTTCTAGATGTCTAACCTTGGACTTGATCATTTTGAAACCTTGTTTTCATTTACTTCTAGTACACTCTGTAGGATTCTGCTGCTCTTTTGGTTTTATTTATTACTTCATTGTTTTTTCAACCTCATCTACTAATTTTATCTCCCTATACTTTATTTTTTATCTCTTAATACTGTGTACACTGTGTTGATTAATAAAGTGCTGTGACATCCTTCTAGAAAAACCTGTGCTGAAGTTTGTCTACAGAAATTACTCTTTAGTACTACCAGTTAGATAGGTCTTAGTGCATCATACACTACATTCTAAGTCAAACTGTTCGAAGAATCTAAAGAATAAAGTAACACACTTCCTTTGGTAGCCACATTTGTAATCTCATTTTAAAATAAGAGTAAAAAAAATTGGTAGATATGTATCAACTGACAATCAAAATACTTTGAATAAACTACGAAAGGTGGTTAATAAAGCGGTAGTTCACATGAGAATTTCCTTATTAATTACCTGCAATTGAAATTATATTTTAAAGTTTAAACAATGTAACATCACTTTAGGTAACCATTCTAGAATACTTCAAATACAGAGTAGTAGGATTTCTAAATTCTGGTAGAATAAAGCATTACTTAAAATGAATCTGAAGCACAGATTACAACTCTGTGTTCTCATCCTCACTAGACAGAATTCTGCATTTAGAATATCCCTTCATTCCCTAGGGAAACATATGGTGTTTAGTGCTTATGGAAATATGAGTCATACAATAGGTTGCCTTCTGGAGAACTGCACATATGAGTTTCTAGTAAAAAATGTTGGAATCCAGAATTCTATAGACTACTGCAATTACAAATATATTGTATCATCCATTTTCTAAAGACATTTAATATTACATTTCACAAATGTCTTATTACCTCATTTTCTAGACGAAATAACATTTTGATGAAAACTATAAAAAGGCCAAGGCAGAAAAGTTCTATCTAAATTCACATTCCAGTATTTCACATCTTTACTGTTTCCTTTGCTACAGGATGTCTAAATCAAGGTGCAATACTTTCACTGTCTTTTCAAATTACTCAAGGTGGTAAAAAGCTGACCATCAAGTTACATAAGTAACTTCTGCCACAGTTGTTTTCCACAGTATCTAGAAAATGAAAGTTTTTCACAGGTCTACAGAACTAATTTCATTTGAATATTCTGCTCATATAAGAAGCAAAGCAATAAAAGGTGCTCTTCTAAGTAATGCATTTCTGTAGTCTTTAAATCCTAAAAGGTTTTAGCACACTCTTTCCCAATACTATTTAGAATACCGCATCATACACTTTGATGCATGATTTGCGAAAACTACCAGTAAAACATAGTAAGTGGTGTCTTACATTCCGAACACAAAACTAGCTCTGTGTATTACAGAAAATGTATTCTGCAATAAAAATCACAGAACTGAATACAACACTGGATAACATAATGTACTTCAGATTTTTGGAAGGGAGAATGTTACCCTCTCCTATAACTGCTCATCATTTGAAAAACTTCATCCTCTAATCAGTGTGACTTCAGATGATCCAACTACAATAAAATTGTTTTGGTCACTTTGATATTAGCAGTGAGGAAGTGAAGCATAAAAAACATCAGGGCTTCCTATCAGAACCCAGAGAACAATTCAAAAAACAAAATATATTCACAGGTTATGAAATTGGTCACTCATTTTAAAGGAGTTCTGTGCTTCTAGTGACATCGGAGGAAAAACTGATAAATAATCATCACCATGTTCAAGACCTATTTTAATCAAGGTATCACAGTCATAATAAATGTACACTGCTTACTCCCCAGATATTTATTATTTAATCTATTGAGTATTACAGAGTCTACAGTTTTCATTAAATTCTACACATAGAACGATGGAATATCCCTGCTTCATACAAATGCAGATAATGAAAGCCATGCAATGAGCCTTAGCCTTAACAGGGAATACTTGTTTTTACAACCTCTGATGGTCTTTTTTATCTCCTTTTAATACATTTCCAGAATCACACATGTACATAAATGTTCAGATAATGTGTACACATGTATCAATATTATATATTCTCAGAAACATCAAATAATAAAAACAGATGGATGAGATACATTCCAAAATTTCCTGCCAAGCCTTTCCACCCAAGTATTACAAGATTCGCTATATTGAAAATTATCACTAAAGATAGTTAACTGCCAAATAGCCCAAATCTCTGACACATATATACATACATATATATTTATTTTATTATTATTATTATTATTTTTAATGCGGTGCTTCTTCAGGTGAAATCCCTCAGTATCTAAAGCCTAAACACCTGTTAATTAGGTATTTCATAAAACTGTAGTAAGTAAATGCTAAGAATAAGACTAACATGTGGGGTATATATTCCATTAATTAACCCAAAGTAACTGCCTGTTTTCAACAGTCACCTCATAGAAAATGTGATGAAGTTTCTCTCTCAATTACAACTACTGAAGCCTTAACTGAAGTTCAGAATTACAGTTCCCTTAACTGAGAAATCATTCCACCTTAATTCTACAAGAATCTTCAATTTCTACAGACTAATATCTTCCTTTGTGCGACCTTCCATTTCAGTTGGCAATCCTTGTTCAAGTAAATTCTTCTGTCTTAAACTCTGGAGTTTTGTAAGGGGATTATGAATAATTTAAGTGCTTTGCATGCTTAATATGCTATAGAAGTCTAGGTTTATAATTTCATTTCAGGCTACACTGTAAAGAATTTATTCCTGATACTTTACCCAACTCTTGTTTGAGTAAGTACATTTTTGAGTACATCTCTATTTCCTTTTCCTATGCCTTCAAATTTCCTTCCAGAAGTTCTCTTATTTTCAGTAATGAACCTTGTGGATCTATTGCCACATTTCAGAAAGCTAGCAAGATATATCATGTGTTATATTACAACTCATAATATGTTTTCAGACTTTTTGGAGTGCATCATTTCTGTATAAATTGAAGCATATTTCTTCACTGTCTGGCTCTGAAGCAAGTAGTTGAAGACATTTTATGCCTCCCTGAAGTTTGAGTTTTCCTATACTTCTATTAAAGTCAGATAAATAACTAGCAAGATATAGAATTCATAACATAACCAGCTAGATTTAGGCACATCCCTAAAATCCAGGAGTAACAAGCAATTCAGAGTTAAGATCATGTTTTCTACAGTTTATCTTTTATATGTAAACACTGTTGACCTTATGGTGCTCTATTTTGTGAAATTTAAACAGAAAATGCACCATTTTCAAATATGGTGACATCAGATTGGCCTAAAAAAAAAAATACTGCTTATATCCGTAAATACTTTGACATACTGAGTGGGGAGATGGTTTCTTGAAGTAACACATGACATGTGTCAACAATGTCAAAGCATCAAATATGACACCAAAACTCTAAATTAAAAATCGTAGGTCTAAGAATGGATCTACTGGGCATAGAAGAATCCCCCCACTGAAGGTAGCTTAAAAGCCTTCGTATATATGAGATTAAAAAATGCATCAGTCGACATGTAAAATTTAATTTAGTCTTGATGTCAGATTATTGCAGTTCCGTGTAACAATGCTTGTTTATATAGTGATGTAGATGCCCTACTTTGACAGACAGGATGTAGTCTACCTTTCCTCAAACTTACAAGGTGATTCCCAATTCAGCTAACTGTTTTTATGCTTATACAATAAAACCATATAAGATTTTGTAAGCAAAAAACTTGCACTTATGCTATTCACTTTTCAATTTAACTGTACGATAATTTCCTAAGCATTTAGGATAAATTATTTTAGTCTTCAGTGTCTATTTTGGGTAAGAAATAGCTTCCATTCTGCTCCTTTTATTGTGAACTGGTTTATGAATGTCATCTTCATGCTGGTCCTCATAGGAAAGGGGCATGAGAATTTGTAGGCACGTACAAAAGCTGTGGTTCGTAAGCAAGAGTATTTGTTTATTGCAAAGCCTCCATTGTGCACAGCTTTCCATGTGCACTGAGCAAAACATAAAGCAGCTTCCTCCTAAACAAAACTTCTCATACTGGCACATGATATGTTTATGCAGTTATCACAAAATAGCCGAAACTCTGCCTGCTTACACTAATTACTTCCAAATAAACCTGTTTTTATGCACTACTGGGCAAGCAACTACAGTAGTTTGGAGATCATTAGCATTTGGGTTGAGTACTACTGAAAATACTGGGTAGTTGTCCTTTTACATAAGATTTTTCAAGCAACCTCTATGCTGGTAGGGTACGACTCATTTTTAGCTTTTTATCGTGTTTTTTCTCAGTCATTAACTAAACGCTCTGTGCTACAGCAGTGTAAGTTTGTGTGTGAACTACAAATTTAACCAGTGTTTTCAAAAGGTAGCTGGTTGCTTAGTGTCCATAGGCTTCCTGGAAAATCATATTAAGTCAACATACAGACACAGAAGACTCTTCTGTTTACACACACATGACTAGTTAATATCTTCATAACCAACTTCCTATCATATAACTGTATATTGCTATCTTGTAGCCTTGTACTAGGTATTATAAAACTTTATTAGTCTACAGGTAAAGCATACATCTACTAGTATAAAGCATAAAGCAACATCAACTAGTCAGTTACATTTATCCTTTTTTTTACTTTTTATACATATATACTCCTCTCCAATTGGTAAAAAGAATTTTGAATTATAAGTATCTGCAGTTTCTCTTAATAAGCAATACTTATTAACACCTGAATAAACACTTATTTCAGACTTGTTAGCCAAAAAAAATTAAAAAAGGGAACCAAAAAGACTTTGAAAAAGCATGTAAATACCCTTAAATTTCTGCCCATTACACAGAAAAAGTGAAGAAAATTGTGCAGACAGCCAGATCCAACATTGTAATCTCATCAGAAAAAAATTGGAACAGTTATACACTGGCACTTGCATCCAATTTGTTACATTATCATTATTCAAAGTACTGATTACTTATACTCTGGGATGAAATTGCACCCAAGTGAACAGTTTCTGAATTGCCATTCAATATGTGTTGACATACCCAATTGCTCATTTTTCTAACAAAATTCTGGTAAGAAATAATAGGAAAGCATAATTAAAAGCAGATTATTGTGAAAGCACAAAGTTTTTAAGGGAAGCACAGAAAGAAGAAGTACCACTTGGACAACTCTAGTTCATTAACTTTCTCAGATCATCAGGACATTGATGTTAGCAAAAAATAAGTCATGTTCTAATAGTGATCGCTTTTAATAAAAGGATTTCCCATAAGGTAATAAAATGTATTAATGTAGAAGTCTACTTATTAGGCTGTTGAGTGTGAGAGTTAAGCACAATCACCTATGTGTTGCTGGAAGAACAGACTTTCCCAGTAAAATGAAAACAGAATTCACTGTTGACTGTACATACTACAAATAAATCTGTAGTTCGCTTTTTACATTACACGTATGCACAATTCAGACTCCCTGGACACATCCATCAGGTTGGGTTGTTGTTTGTTTGTTTTAAATCTTCCTATTTGTTTAAAATCAAAGCATTCCTATTGGAATATCTTAGAATGGACAAATATTTAGAAAAAAGTAATAGTAAGTATTACAATGAGCTATGTGTGACCTTGCACCTACAGAACTCTCAAAGTTAAATGACGCACTGTTCCTCTGTAAGTGCAGTTAGATGTTGCAGTTAACTAAGCAATGGTGAATGCAGCTGTCAGAGTGTACATTTTGTAACAGATACTTCTCCAGGGACTCTATGTAAGATAGTTAAGACCACATTAAAACGCAAAACCCATTTCCCAGATTTTATATATACCTCTTCCTATCCAACTGCACAGAAAACACAAAAATCCACATTATCATTATTTTGAGTCTCCTTTATTCAGTTAGAATGATGTTGCAAGGAAAAGTATCCAAAACATTTATTCACTATCTCATTCTTGATGGATTTAACCTGCAGTCTTTAATCTTCCTATAGAATTAAATGCAAACTGCTCCTTTCACCTTCAAGGTTTTTCCTTAGTTATCAACACCTTATTTGTATCTCATTTCCTGTATGACAATTTCTAAACTAACTCACTAAGCCAGTCCTTACTGGTCAAATTTTCAAACAAGCTGAAAATGATCTTCTATTGAAGTTAGGAAGAAATTCACCAGAAAGTAATTTATAAAACCAACCCATTGATCTCCTCTAAATCCCACTGGAGTGACTGCTTTCCCGTAATATTTGTAAAAGAAAACAAACAAACAAAAAATCTGATTATATTTTACATGAACATGAATTAAAGTCATTAAGCGTGACTAATAATTCATCATGAGACCAAGTTTAATTGCGATCTATACATACTGTCATACATTAGGCCTACGACAGATAATATCTAACATTGGCATTTCCCATAATATAAGCCTTGAATATCATGAAATGAAAAACAAAACAGAAACAAATATGTAGCTATTTTACAACAAATAAAAACAAAAGTTAAAACTAGTATCTACAACACTTAGAGAACTTATAATTTCCCTCGTTGTTAAATTTTAATAATTTCTGAATGATCCATTAAGTTCCTTATGTTCCTCATCAGTAATGGAAAAAAAGGCAGTTTTATCTGACTCCATCACCTTCCTTCCACTTAGATGCCCTTCTGCTCATCCCAAGAGGGAAAAATGCTGTCAGATCATACAGAAATAAATACTGAAGTTTCATAAAATCTCTGCACAGAGAAATGGAAGTTCATATCCCTGAAAAGATACAGGGTGCTGGTATACCACTTACAGAATGACTTAGAAATATGCTTCACTTCTGAGAACAAACAAAATCAGTTTTTCTGAGATCAACACTTGGTATTTTACAACCACACTGTCTTATAAAAATGCTAAAACATTGTTCTCATGTGCTGATGCACTATAGTCAGATTCACTTTGAATTCTTGTCTACTGTATTAAGTGAGCAAGAAAGCTGCATGTACGAAAGGAAAAAAATTTAGGGCACTTCTGAATTCTGAACTAGGTGAAGGTGCCTATATCTGCAGCCTCTTTCTTTGTGTTTATTTATCCACTTGTATCTGTCTGTATTCTCTAACTATATAACTAAATTTTAGCTTTTTTGGAGTTATTTCTGTGTGGTTTGCCCCTTGGAATGAGTCATCATGAGGTCTCAATGCTACCAAAAATAAGACAGTGATAACATTCTAGATATAACAGATATATTCTATATATAAAATAAATGACAAATTTGTGTCTGTGTCCATTAGAAAGTAGTATGTATTTTCTGGCTCTTGTAACTTAGAACACACACTAAGAAAAGAATGCTATATATAAATTTATATAACCAGCTTAGTTACTGCCTGTTCACGTAAAATTAAAACTATTTTATATCCACAATGTACCAAAACAAATATAAGGAATTTTTCCAAAAAGGAGAAAAATGTGTGCTAGTTTCAAATATTAACACCCAATGTAAAATAAGTCAACAATGTTGTAGCTTATTCTTAGTTTCTATATGGGTAGAATTTTTATTAATCAATGCCAGTGCTAAATACTTTCATCAATGAGGTATTTATTATACTAAGTATATTAATTAAATAATTAGAATACATGAAATTAATCAAATCTTGATTTATGTAGCATAAAGCGTCATCATTGTAAATTCTCTGGATTGTATTTAGCTCCTGTCAAATGCCCTTATATATCATTGCATCTGGAATTTATTGATGTGCTACTAATCTATAGGGAGTTATTTTACCCAGAGTTTCAAAGAAGAATGCTTAAGGTTAAAACGACGTTGTAAATATAGTATTATCTTTTTTAACATAAATAAATTTTAGGAAGCTTATTATTGAAGAATCAATTTTAGTGGTATATAACTGACAAAAAGTGATGTGAAGTATATTGAGGATGATGCAGTGATCCAACAAGATCCAGCTGGGAAATAAAACATTTGTTGTTATTTCTTGATGTTAATACAATCCAGGTAATAAACTATACAGTTACATCCTGTTTCTCAGAAGCAAGGAAATTAGTGCAAGTTTGATACATAATTGGTTCATTATCACAGTTATCCAGAAGAAAATAATAAATAAGAAAGCGTAATTGAATAACTCATGCAATTTATTGTAGGATATCTGTTTTAGGAGGGGAGTTGGACTTGATGATCCCTTGAGATCCCTTCCAATCCCTTCAATTCTGTGACTCTCTGATTCAAAATCTATCAGCTGAGTTTGGTTTGGTTTGGTTTGCATTCTATACATACCAGAGTAAAAACTTTCTCTAGGATTTCTCTAGGCTTTCTCTAGGAAGTCAGCACAAGACATAGGATGTCTTGGCATCTTTATTTCTCTAGTGTTGAAAATGAGACTGTGGAAGAGGTTGTCTATTTTTGAAGATGCAGGGCACATAAAGCTTATTTTGGGAAAAACAAGAATTTGATTAAGGCTATTTAAAGTAAGCAATAACTGAAGTAACCAGATGTTCATAAGTCCTCCAACATTTGGAAGGATTAGGAGGTTTGTCTCAAGATATTCATTACTGATTTTCTCTTTTAATTTTAACTTAGAATTGTGGAAATTTATTCCACCTAAACTAATAACCTCTCAGGCATTTTTGAGGAAAAACTGGAATAAAAATACAGAAGACTTAGGAAAAGATTCAGCTTTCGGGATACTTTAGATATAGCAAGAATGGGTGTAAACTGGCAATCTATTTATCAAACCTGTTTTCAGCCAATAACAATACACTACTAATTCTTATGATTCCATTCATCATACACCAACTTTAAAAAGTATTCTTCATTTCTAAATTAATATATATGGTTGAAAAATCTTAGAATTGTATATTGCACACCATTCTTTCATTTTTCTTTCATTTTTCTTTCTTTGGGAGAGAATTTGAGCAATATTAAGGCTCATGTTAACCCAATGATCCTTTTATTACTTCAAGGACATTTTTTCTTTTTCAATAAAGTGAGCACATAAATAAGATTGCACAGAGAGCAGAACTCTGGGATCTCTTGGCCTTAACAACTTCCTGTTGCAAAGTCTAAGAAGACAAAGTTCAAGGAAATTTAGATTGCAGTTAGATTGATATGCCTGGCTCTTGGAAGTACAGACAGAGGCAGAAGCAGATGCATTTCACTGTATGGTGCCTGGTAAAAATGCATAATCTTAAAGATGAGGTATATAAAGCAAAAATCAATATGATTAATTTGATTGAATTGATTCTAATTGACATATATATAATCTCTCAGCTTATTTTCCACTTATGAACCAGTGAAAAATAATATATGGTTGGAAAGGCAGAAAATACATGTGTTTAGGTTTCAGTCTACTCGTTTCTTAAGGCTTCTGTACTGGTTTAATATTTCTCTATTCTTTCAGCTTTTTCACTACCAATTCACACCAAAGATTTTTTTCTTTTATATGAGTTTCAAATCACACTTTAAGATTCATTAATCCTATGAAATTTGGATATATTATGAAATGTACTTTACATGAAAGTAGAGTATAAATGCTAGAATTTGTATTTTGGGCATCAAGTTCTCCCAAAACAATTAAAAATATATTTTTCAGATCAGAATATTTTTCATCCTATTATGACCTTGCACTCCATTCTTTCTGGTTCCAGTCATTAATTTTTTAATCACATTTTGAGTCATTAATAATAAAATATATCAGAAAAGATTTAATGCACATTCCAGAAAAAGTTTACAACTGAACCTTTGCTGATATATTTCTGCTTCTGAGTGTGATCCAGGTAAAGCTTAGTCAGTTGTTTCCACACGTGTGGGTTACACTGTATTGCTCCATTATTTAACATACATAACAATTTTACAATTAATAATTTAATTATTTTCTGCACAGTTCATGCCAAGGATAAAGGCACTTTAAGTTACTTTCTTACCTTGATTTCTTAGAGTATTCAACTGCCACTAAACAGCAACACTATGTACTAGTTTTATTATTTATACTAAGTCTTCTACTACTAAAGAATTAATACTTGCTTGCTAATTCAGTAGGTCTATCAAGGTACACTTTTCTTCTACCTGTACACAATTAAAAATAGGCAATCAAATGATTTAGCGAACTAATAGTGCTCTATGATTAATACTCATTTTTCATATCTCTTAGTATAACAATGTACTTGATACCTGCTCATGGACGTCGCTCCGAAAGTAATGCCTCTCATTTATATCCATGGAAACAAAAATGGATACAAAGAACGTAATAACGCTATTTCATAGAGCAAAATCTCAGCTACAAAGCACTATTTTTTTAACATCATCACAATCATTAGCTATTCATTTTCACCAGTGATAAGCAAGAGACTGTGTGCCAAACTCATAAAATCCTGCACCAGTGGAAATGACCCAGTGTTTCACAGTTGCTCTGATGGGACACTGTGTTGCCCACACAGTTCATCCTTTGTTAGTCCAAAAAGACAGAAGTCAGAAGGCACTAGATCCAGACTATATGATGGGTTTGCTAGGACAGCCCAGCCAAGACTGGCAATGTGGTCCATGATTTTCAAACTAGTATAACTATAACTAGTGCTATAATCTTACAGAGACTGTTGTTTTCTTTACTGGCCTTACTCTGGAAGTTCAATCCATCAGGTAACAATGATATGATACAAAATACAGTGGTGAAAGGAGGTGGTTTTGTTAGGGTTCCAGTAAATATAAAAGGAACACCCTTTTCCCATTTGAAAAGACAGTGCACATCACTTTATCAACTGAGGGCTGCATCTTGAACTTTTTTTTAATAGGTAATTCATATATCACCATTAAATGGACTCCTGTTTTGGTTCTGGCTTATAGGGGAAACACCACATCATGCTGCCAGTAATTATGCAATTCAGGAAACTGTCATTTTAATCCTAGTATTTTGGTTCAGTAGGTACTTACAAACTTGCATACTGTGTTCTTTCTGTTGCTGCATGAACATCTGTGGGACTCACCTGTATAAACTTTGAGATATTTCAGTGTTGTAACCACTGTTTCCAATGCACTAAAGCTGGTATTCAGCTCCATACAGTGCTCCAAGGTTATAGTCCACTGATTCACACGGATGAGCTGACCGAGGCAGTCTTCATTTCACAGTGTGACAGCTCTGCATGTCTGTCCAGAGCATGACTTGTCTTTCATGTAGCTGTCATCACTGCTGAAACACATCACTCACCACCTCACTGTGTTCACATCTACTCTTTCATTTCCATAAATGTTCAGCATGAGTCAAAGAATGTCAATGGATAATATTTTTTCTTTTTGCATAGAGGAATTCAATTACACACCTTTGCTTCATCCCCATTTCCATGTCAGACATCCTTTTATCAGATTGCCCCTCTGCTGCCATCTGTAGCACAGCAACAAAATGTAATGAATTACCGGTAGGAAGGTTCAACCTCTACTGCCATACCACCAGAATTTGTTTCTGAGGGTCAATATCATAAAATAGGAGGCATTACTTTCAGGGTAGTCTTCATTTTATTATAAGATTAGCAAGAAAACACAACTGGGAAAAACTGCAGAACTGCAAGATATCAAATTAAACAGCAAATCTTTCAGAAAGCATTAGGACCTGATAATGATTCAATATAGCCATTTGGACAGAAGAAAGGATAAATAAACAGCAGCATAACTTGCAGAACACTTAATCTATGCTACTTCACTCTTAACATTTAATAGTGGAATACTTTGATCAATTTTGGATGTATTATATGTTTAAAGGTATGGATCAAAACTTGAAAGATTCTAGATGAAAGAACTGATACTGGTGTAGCTAATTTTGCTCTGAGATCTGTCACAGATCTATGATTCTAAAATGCTAAAGAACAAAATATTTTTCCCATAAAATTTTAAGATACATAAAAACTTTGAAATACCTTCTGCAGAATATAATTTACAGTTTTTGAAACACTACAAAGGAGTTGCAGGAGAAAAAATATACAGTGAAGATGAAATCTTCCTTAATCCAAAGAACTCTGCTAATCATCAGAAAAAGATCAATAACTGGAAACCAGTTTATTCATATCTTCATGATGACACACAGCAGTTCTCGTAGTATGAAGTGGACGAAAGACTACTTTACTCACAACTACCTCATGTCACAACAAATCAAAATTACTTTTTCCTCATGACCACCTTCCCTGTTACTGAAAAGTCAGCCAGCAAGCATGCTCATAAAGTTACTTTGTTCCTAAGAAAAGCCTACAGATCTCTGTAATGACTGAAGAAAGTTAATCAGAATGTGATAAAAAAATGGTGCCATTTACAAGATAGTCGTAGTAAAGATTTAGTAGTGGACTCTGTTTAGTAGTGGACTCTGTTCACTCAAATAAATTTCTATTCCGCGAATCCATTACTTTATTTCTTAATGTCATTGGAGTTCTATTATTTTTTTTTAAATTATCCATTTCTTTTGTATTTTTGAAACCAATATTTAAATAAAAAAAAGGAATTCAGGTGATCAGCTCAGTAATTGCCGTTACAGTATTCTTCATTTACTCTGTTAACTGATGAAAATAAAATGGATCATTAGTAAAATTTCTGCAGTGTTAAATATCACAGAGGCATTCTTCTCCCCACATACATGCAATGTACATATATCGAAACACTGTCTTAAGTGTATACTGTTTTTATTCTAACAGCCAAACACAATGTGAGACTAAAAGTCCCTTGAACATCAGTGCATAGAGAAATGTGACTTGCTCATTTCTAATCTGATGTTTATAAATGAGCAGAGGTAAATGAAATGAACATTAGCTCCTAAAGCATGTACCAGTCCTTTTCATGTTATCCTGACATTAGATGGAAGGTTGCCTCTGTTTCATCTACTAGTTTAACATGTCCAAAACTTGAAAGGTAATCTTCATAGTAGTTGATCCTTCATCAGTTTTTACAGTCAGCTTCTGAAGGAGAAAATGAAACAAAATTGCCTCCCAAGACATAGGTATGATAACCTGTAATGATGACTGAGTGTAATCCATCCAATAACTTCTGTTTCAAAATCTGACAGAAATTTTTGTCCTTCTACCTCAGCATTCCAGGAAGAGAGCATTGAGAAAAGATGACTTTTGAAGGGGACAACTATACGCTGTCCACATGCAAGGGGAGATCCCTTGAGCACAGCCTTGCAGTACTTTGTGTACTCCTGAAACAATTTCCTCTCCATTTTTAATATAACCTGATATCATTAATTGACTTCCTAAATCAAAATTCAACAGTTGGATTTCCTTTGATAACTGAACATTCTTAGTTGTCTTTGAAGGTGTGTGTTTACATATAAATGTAAATATCAATTTACACATAGTTTTATATATTTTTAATGTTGCATTGGTGCTGCTTTTAAAAAATTGATGTTCATGCTGTAAGGCTTGGATAAGGACCAGGTTCTATAAGACTCTGGTTCAGGAGGAATGAAAAACCTGAGCTAAGCTATTATTCTAAACATATTGAAGTTTCTATTAACTTTTAAGACCTTAAAGATTGTTGCTTTCCCTTCCTCTACAGACTCATGCAGTTAGGAGCTCTGCAGCACTTTTTCTATACTGTATCAACCAAAAGAACAACAGAGCCTAATACTGGGGGAGACCAAAGTGTGTTTGAAGTGTGTTACAGAGATAACAGCAAAATGAAATTATATAATCAGGTTCCAAAGCCCATTTTTCCACCTCCTATCTTACTGGCATCCACACCACATAATGCTCTCCATTCAAAACCACACAACAGTAGTAAAAAGATCAGAAATTAAAGCTTAAGTCAGAGGTCCGTACCTCAAGTTCAAGCACTGCATTTACATCTTAATTTTCTTCTGACTGTTCTAATTTCCTGAATTGGAAGGTGTTCCAGTTTGTGTCCCTTGTCGTATCACTGGGCACCTCTGAAAAGAGCTTGATCACATCCACCTGATTCCCATCCTTTAGATACTTAAGCATCAATAAGATGCCCTCTCAGTCATCTCCAGGATGAACAGCCTCAGGTCTCTCAGTATTTTGTTGTATGCTTCAGGCCCCTAACCATCTCTGTAGCCCACTACCGGACTCTTTCCAATAGTTTCCTGTCTTGAATTTGGTGGCCCAGAACTGGATACAGTAATATAGGTCTGGCTTCACCAAGTGCATGGTAGAGGGGGAAGATCACCTGCTGTGATCTGCTACCCATGTTCTTTTTAATGCACCCAAGAAAGCCACTGTCCTCTTTGTCTGCAAAGGAATACTCCTAGCTCATGACCAATCTGTCGTCCACCAGAACACCTAGATCCTTCTCAGAGGGTCTCGTTCACATCAGATCAGGCCCTAACCTGTACTGATGGATGCAGTCACTTCTTCCCAGGTGCAGTATTCTACATTTGACCTTGTTGAACCTTATATGATCCCTCTCCATCCAGTTCTCCAGCCTGTCTAGGTCTTATTGAATTGCAGCACAGATGTCTGATGTATCAGCCACTCCTCCTTATCTATCACTCTCAGCACTCTAACCCTTCATCCAGGCCATTGATGAAGATATTAAACAAAACTAGACCCAGTATCAACTCCCCAGCTAGACTCTGCATCACTGATCCTCTGAACTCTGCCAGGCAGCCAACTGTCAATCTACCTCACTATCCACTCATCTATCCCATACATTCTAAGTTTACCTTTGAGAATGTTATAGGAGAAAATGTCAAAAAAGCCTTGCTGAAGTCAAGATACTGTTCTCCCCTCAGCCACTGCCCTCTCTAAACCCCCTCAGCCAGTCATTCCATAATGGAAAAATACCAGATTGGTCAAACATGATTTCCTTATGGTGAGTCTATGTTGACTACTATTGATAACCTTGTTCTCTTTCAGTTGCTTGGATACAACATCCAGAATGAGTTGTTTCATCACCTTTCCATGGGTGGAGATGAAGTTGACTGGCCTGTCAATTCCCAGGTCCTCCTTCTTGCCCTTTTTGGAGACTGGAGTGACATCATCCTTCCTCCAGTTTTTGGGCACCTCTCCCATTCTCCATGACCTTTGAAAGATGATAGAGAGTAGTTTCATAATCACTTCTGCCAGCTCCCTCAGCACTCATGGGTGCATCCCATCATGGCCCATGGATCTGCATGCATCATATTTGCATAGGCAGTCTCTGAACAGATTCTTCTCAACCAAAGGGAAGTCTTCCTTTCCCTCACTGTTATCACCAGGGTCTAGAGCAGTCTTAGTAGTAAAGACTGAAGCAAAGAAGGCCATCTCAATGTCCTCCGTTAGCAGGGTACTCATTCATCAGAATTCCTACATTCTCCCTAATCTTCCTTTTGCTTTTGATACACTGAAGGAAGGCTTTCCTGTTGTCCTTGATCTCCCTCATCAGATCTAATGCCAAGTGTGCCTTAGCCTTACTCATCACATCCTTGTAGGCTCTGACAATGTTCCAGTATTCCTTCAAGAGAAGAAAAAAGGCTCTGGCAAGATCCCTTTTCACATTCATTTCTTTTTCCATTTGAGGTTTATTGTGAGCTCCTTACTGATCCATGTGGGTCCCCCGTCACTTTTGCCTGATTCTTACTCTTGGAATAGACCAATCTTGAGCTTGAAAGGAGGAGTGCTTGAATATCAACCAACTCTCTTGTGCCTCCTTACCTACCAGTGCTCTAGATCACAGGATGTTGAGGAGGTCAGATTTGGCTCTCCTAAAGTTCAGAGATGTGATCCCATCACCTACTTTTTTCTACGTATGATCCTGAACTCATCAGCACCAAATTCAAGGTGGCTCCTCATCTTTATGTTCTCAATCAGCCCTTCTTTGTTTGTAAGAACATACAGCCACACAATACTCCTCACTGGCTCCTCTACCACTTGCATCAGAAAGTTTTCTTAAATGCCCTGCAGGAACTTCCTGGACTGAACATGCCTGGCAATGTTGCTTTTCCAGCAAATATCACATAGTAGGAGTCCCTCACGAGAAACAGTACCTATGAAATAGTACTTCCAGCTGTCTGCAAAAGGCCTCATCATCTTCCTTATTTCCCGGTCAGTTCCAATGGGGTGAGCACTCCCATTTTTGACCCCACCTCTCACATCCTTCAGTTTAGAGCATGCCTCGCTATCCTAGCCTACCATACTAACACAGCAGGAGGTACTAAGTCATTGGGAAGACACAAGAGAGGGGATAAGAAAAACAAACAAAAAACGAACAAAAAAAAAAAAAGAACACATGCATTTTGGGCAAGAACTATAGTGGGAAGTAGTTACCCAGAGACATTGTGGTCTCTTCTCTGGCTATATCCAAAATCCACTTGGATGTCTTTACGTGTAACCTACTTTAGAGAATCTGTTTTAGCAGCAGGTTGGACTAGATGATCTCCAGAGGTGTCTTTAAACCCCTGCAATTCTGTGATTCTGTGGAACATTTCAAAGCAATGAATAATCAATAGATACTGCTTCCCTCACTGTAACTTCTGCTATTCGTAACTTAAGCTTCAATTCATCAAGGAAGTGATTAAGATAGCAATATCATTATATTCAAAATAAACATCAACAAGATATAATACCTTAAAGATATATTTTCATTCCAGCTAGTAAAGGTTAACATATTACCAAAAGTGGAATATGCATTTTAAGCAAGCATCAGTAAATGTATTACCAGTAAAGCTTTTCTTTATAACCAGATAAGCTGGTGGAGCCACTATTTTACCAAAACAAAAGGAAACATTGTTATCAGAAATAAGCTACATTCCCATTTATAAGAATAAACTCTTTTAGAAAGTAATTTTTTGTTTTTCTGGAGATGCTATATACCTCACATTGATTAAACTTGCAAAAAAAAAATCCACATCTCTGCATATACCAGCTTTCTTTCTAATCTGTCCAGTAGGTGATATTAAGTGGGGTGCATTTAACTCCCTCTTCTTCATGAAACTCTTACCTTCTGATGACAAAAAAATCAGTCATGGAACTTATCCACACTGACTACCTACTTAGCAGTCAAGTGGTTTTGCCTTGGTTTTGGATCTATACATTCCTCTCATATTCACATTTTTAGCACGTCAACATAATCTCACAGGTTTTCCCATCCTCTGCTAGCTCCAAAATCTTTTCTAACACTGGAACACTATGCAATAAAATGATTTAACTCAGTTTAAAAGCTTAAAGTTCTCCTGGTATCACGCACAAAATTCACAGCTAAATTAACCCTCAGTAGTACGCTTAAGTGTCCCAATTAGAGTGGGACTGATCATCACACATCTGAAACCCTGTCACTTTATGATTCAATTCCACTACCACTTCTTGGACAGAAATCTCTACCAATATTTATATAACATTTCCTTTATCAAAACTTGATTTAAAAAAAAAAGAGAAAAAAAACTGGATTTTGTAGTTCCCGTTAAGAAACAAATTCTTAATAGTTTTAAGATATGTCTTCAGCTAAAAGAGTTTAAGTCTTGATTAACCTCTGTTGGACTATGACAGGCTTGACTTACTAAATTACCAGGTTTCTGTACTTTATAAATAAGGGAGCTGGCACCATTCTTTTGCAGTAAAATTCACACTCAAATAAGTATATCTGTATACATAAGTTTTATAAGCTAATATTTTTACAAATTCCAACAGCATGAAAATTAATACTATTTGGGATGTACAGGTCACAGAACTCTAATTATCTATAGATACTTGCATCCTGAAACAGAAATGAAAATAAGGTCCTTACAGTCACTTATATAAAACATTAAAAATAAGAGTTTCTTATTTACTTATTGCTTGACAGATAGTTCCTAAAAAACATTAATCCAACAGTGTTTACTAAGTTGAAGAAATTATTTTTGTCTCTGAGAGAAGGTTAGCATATGCCAATTATTGTAACATCTTGATGCCAGTACCACTTAGTAGTAAACAAAGCAATAAAAAGCTGCCAGACAAGTAAACAACAAAATTTTTAATTAGCAACTGCTACTGAATTCAGAGTCATTTTAACTGGACTATAAGTCTGAAAACATTTATCTCCCTTTTCTTTGGGATGTGTGGAAGTAAATAGGACATAATACATTAAGAACAACTTTTCTAGCCTAAACAGAATTGCTTTTAGACTGGAAAGAAGGGTATATTGTATTGGAGCACGCAATAGTTTTTTGCCAAGCTTTTCAAAGGTACCATTATTTCTCCAGGCGGAAACCAGGTATAGAAACTAAGCATTTAACTGGCTAAATGAGTATAGCATTATACAGTATCTCAGATTTCAGAAAGTCAAGAAACAATGGGTTGAAACTCTTTGATTTTCTTAGTGGACAGTAAAGTCTTTGAAACAGCAAAATACTAATACACTGCCTTCAATGTTGGATGCTGTTTTGGTTTTGACTCTTTATGGAGAGGTATAAGAAAAAAAATGATACTTTGGGGATCCCAAGTAAGCTGTGAAGCAATGGATGCTACTCAGTTAGACCTAGTTCTTTACAAGAAAGGAAAAGACAAAGGAGAGAGTTTTCCTTGACTGAAAAATTTCTAATGGCTGCTTATATGCTGCATCTAAAGAAGTGTGGACAGTAGGTCAGAGGAGGAGATCCTGCCTCTCTTCTCTGCACTGTTAAGACCTCACCTGGGGTATTGCATTCAGATGTGGAGTCTTCAGTACAGGACAGACATGGACCTGTTGGAGCACAGAACTGTTTGAGTTCAGAGAAGGATCACAAAAATAATCCAAGGGAGACTGGGGGCTGTTCAGGCTGGAGAAGAGAAGGCTCTGGGGAGACCTGAGAGTGGCCTTTCAGAATCTAAAGGAGGCTGTGGGAAAGAAGGGGACAAACTCTTTAGCAGGGTCTGTTCTGATATTAAAAAGGGAAATGATTTCAAACTAAAAGACGGGAGATTTAGATAAGAATAATGGATATAAGGAAACAGCTTTTTACAATAAGGGTGGAGAACAAGTTGCCCAGAGAGGTAGCGGAAGCCCTGTCCCTGAAGACACTCAAGATCAGGCTGGACAAGGTTCTGAGCAACCTGGTTTAGATGTAGATGTCCCTGTTCATTGTGGGTCCCATCCAAATGAAAAGACTCTACAATTCTACACAATTTTATCAGGGAACAAGCAGCATAATTTCTGAATTGCAAAAGCAAATGTTGTCTCATCATTGTGCAATTGCCTATGTTTAAATACAGATGAAAGCTTAGTTTCATGGAGAAACTTAGACCTGTAAATCACTTCAGATAAAATTTACAGGAAGTCTGTTGTAAAGAAACAATATTTGGTGAAATCTGGCAGAAAAGAAGGCATGGGACTAAGAAATTAGGACGCATTATAAGAGAACCTTGGGGAATTCCATGAGTAGTGGAATTAAGATCTATGGTGTTTCTTCTCTACTTTTTCCTGGTTGAAATTTCAGTAGTGAAAAATAGAACACGGCAAGATGATATGGCAAGATGATTAAATTGACATATGACTAATCGCCTTTAAAAATACTAGTTGCATTTTTTGTGATTTTTTTTAAGATAGCTAAACTCCAAATACAGACCATGCAATAATGATAGTTATGTGAGAAGCAAATAGGTATACTTGAAATTTTTAAAATTGACCAGAATATCAACTCCATTTGTTATGTAGAGTACTCTTGTATTACCAACTGGGCAATTATTTGAGTTGACATCTTTATTTTCCAATTCCAATAATACTATCTACAGATACATAGTATCTTCTTTTGTGACCTAAAAAAATAATTTTAAAATGAATCTGTAATGACTCATTTCTATTTATACTTTACACATGAGAAAACAGTTCTGGACAGGTTAACTGACTTGCTCAAGACCACATAATAAACAAATGGCAAAAAAGTAAAAGATCCAAGAAGCTCCCACATATCTTCTCTACTCTTTTCTCTTTCTTGTAACTCTCACACATATGAATTCAAAACACTTTCTGGTTTAGTAGAAGAAGGAATAATCCACACTTTAAGAAGAATGCATCAGTCAATTGTGATGATACACTATTCTATGTAATGAAGTGCTACATTCTATGTCAGAAATACAACACTACTAAGTAAGTTGTGTAAAAATAACTGTGATGATTATACAGGGCCAGAGGAAGTATTCAAACATTAGAAAAAATATCTAATTTTCTGAACTGCAAAGGCATTGTGTTTTTCAACTCTCTGATGCCATTTAGAATTTTTGGTGGTTGATTTTGCTTTTTAAATGTTAATTCTCTTCAGCCTGGAAATTAAAGATGTATTACTCTGTTCTAATTCTCATCTTAACACAATGCAATTCCTTGTCCTCATTTATTTTCCAATAAAACCCATGGATGTTAGGTATTTTAAAGTTCTCTACAAAACTTATGACAGAACAAGCTTCAAAGTTGTGTGTTTGCCTTCTGAGGTGTGTCTTAGTGGTTTTAACTGGGCTTTTAAGAATGATGATCTCTTCAGAGTAAATTAAAAAAAAAAGTTTTGAGTTACATTTGTTTCTTATTTGAGACAGTTATTTTAAACATCATCCCCACAATACATTTCCTTTAAAGCTCTGTATACCATTTTTCTTACTACCTCAAGTCTACAATAATGCGAGGTTTTCTGAAAGACAAATCTAACAGCCCAGACCACAATAAATTCAGGAGAATCTATCAAGGAATGGTTCTTCTCATGAGTAAGAATGGAATAATAGAAATCTTATAATGACAGAGGTGTTGTAATGCTTCAAAAATTATTGGTGTCTTTTCCAAAAGAACTAGGATTTTTGCAACCTATTTGTTTTAGAAGAATACTGAGAATATATTTTGCTTTGCTTTTCATGAAAAAGCAATTGACCCAGAACTTGAAATGAAAGTCTTGGAAATGTTAGTTTTTTTTCTGAAATTTCTTGAATATATTCATGAAGCAATTTGTCACAGTTCAATTGGTGTTTCCATATTATACCTCTTCGTTACATTCAGAAGGTTTAACTATGAGAATTTATTTTTTTCTAAGAAATCCATGGAACAGTCAGTTTTACTAAGCTTTTTTAATCCACCTTGCTTTATTACTTCTAAAACAGAGACCTATCTGTACCATTTTTACAAATCCCATAAAATGAGAATCAAAACTACTGACCCCTTCAATTTTAAAGCAGCATGTCTTGTCAAAACAACAACTGCACTTCTCCAAGGAAGAAGGACTGCACTTCTCCAAGGACTGCACTTCTCCAAGAGAAGATTTAAAAGCTTGAAAAAATATAAAATAAAATAAAATAAAATAAAATAATAAAATAAAATAAAATAAAATAAAATAAAATAAAATAAAATAAAATAAAATAAAATAAAATAAAATAAAATAAAATAAAATAAAATAAAATAAAATATCAAAATGGAATTTTAATTCCAATTTGAACAGGCAAAATATTAATTGTACATTCTTTTTTTTACTTTTATTTTTATGGCCCCCAAACCCTAGAAAAGAAAAAAATGATACATTTACTCTTCCCACTAGCACTTATCATCCCCTCAGTAACTCATCAGGCATGGAGAAAAGGATGAGTGTACTCAAACAAACCATTGCAATTTATTAAAATGTAACTTCTTTACATTCAGAAAAGATAAATATATTCAAGTCTTAAAGACTGAAAGCCCCAGACACACAGTGGTTGGTTTGTTTTCTTTTTTCTTTTCCTATGAAAGAAAAAGCAATACATTGAAAAGAGCATCAAACTTAATATTTGTTCATTTTGTAGAATGTGACTTGTTCTTTCAAATCCTACACTGAAAAAAATTAATGTCATTAACTTCGGTCAAGCATGAGTTCACACAAGTGATACAGAGGTATAGCCACAGAATGGCTGCTTGAAAGCCAAAGGTATTGAAAAGCCAAATTTTAATGACTACTGATGTGCAGCTCTAATTTAGAATTCCTGAACATGTTTTTAATTCTCAATTATAGACAAAGTGGAAATGAGGAAAGCATTAGGCAGAAATAGAGCAATAGTGCCAGAGAATATTCAGGTATGTCTCGCTAAGATTTATGGCCAAGGCTCAATAGTAAAGAACACTGTGCACCACGGAAACACACAAAGCAATCTTCGTGCAGAAAGGATACTATTACTTATTCATTGAGCATACCATACTGTAAAAAACTGATTATCCAGGGAATCAAAAATCTAGAGGGTGAGCATTAAGTACTGCCGCTCTGCCCACCGTTCCCAGCAAAAATCTTTTATTCACAGTGTCCTCTTAATATTCAAACAGAAGCCTGTGGCTTTCCACGAAAAGGAAGTGGTTCCAGCTACTGGAAATGAAGACAGAATAATGAATTGATCGATCAAATACAATATCCTACTGATTGTGACAGAGAATTTGGTTTTAAAAGACATGTCTGTGATAGCCATCAAGGGCAAAATAGGCATTGGTGAGCGACACACTGCAAAATACATCTACAGCTCATTTAACAGGGAACAATAGACTAGTAAATGACGGACTCCTCCCTTTGGCTACGAAACCATTAGCCTATTTTCTCATCTAAGCCCATTCAAAGTAGCAAGACCCTAGCCCTGGATTTGCCAGACTGCCTCCCATCTCCCAGAGCGCTCAATTATTTTAACTTCGCCCGAGCGGCACACGCATTCCGCCCTCCCCACCCGGCATCCTCCCGGGGAACGCGGGCAGCGCCAGGAGCCGCGGGCAGCGGAGCGGGGCCGGGGCGGAGCGCGGCGGAGAGCTCCGCTCGGGGCTCCGCGCCGGCACCGACGCGGCCGCGCTCCCGCCCACGTGCTCAGCGTTGGCTCTTCCACCCGCGGACGGGTGTGTGCGGCGCGACGTGCCGACGGAGCCGGCATCCCGGCGCCCCGGGCCCCGCCGCCGCGCCGCGTCCCTTCCCTCCCCTCCCCTCTCCTCCCGCCTCCCAGCGCGGCTCCCGGGGCAGCGGCCATGGCGGGCGGGAGAGCGGTCCCCGCCGCCGCTCCCCGCGCACGTACGGCCGAGCCCTCCCGTACCGTCTGAGCCCCTGGAAGGAGGAGGGCCAGGACATCCGCGATTTCTTCAGGCCGGGCCGGTGGCCGGTCTCCACGGCGTAGGAAGCGCGGTCCATGGCTCGGCAGTAGAGGTACCGCTCGGTGTCCGAGTAGCCGCGGTGCCGGACTCGAGCCCCGGCCAGGCAGCGGCCCCGCGAGGCGGGCGGCGGCGGCGGCGGCGGCGGCGGCGGCGGCGTGGATCCGGGAGCCGGCTGGTGCTGGAGGAAGTGGTGCTGCCGCAGCTGCGGCGGGTAGTGCTGCTCGTGCCGCCACAGATGCTTGGGGGCTTGGAGACTGCCGCTGCCGCCGGCGCCGTCGCTGCCGCCGGGGCCGTCGCTGCCGCCGGGCATCGCGGAGCAGCCGCTGCTGCCGCCGCGCTCTGCCTCCATGCTGACGGTCGGGCCGGGCCGGGGCGGCGGCGGCCGCTTCCTCGGGCAGCGGCGGTGGAACTGTGCTGAAAAGTTGGACAGCTCCTGCCGCGCCGCCCCTCGCCCGCGAGTGGGAGCGGCGCGGGCCGTCGAGAGCTCCCGGCCCGAGGAGGGAGGCGGGGAGGAGGGCAGGAGAGGAGGGGAGAGGAGAAGGGGCTGGCTTCCCGCTCGGAAATATTTAAAGCCGAGATGGAGCCGAAGCGGGGGAGAGCAGAGCAGGGAGCGAGCAGTGCGGTGGGCTCGGTGGGCTCGGTGCGGGGGCTGCCCCCGCCGGAGCCGCTCTGCCTGCCCGGTGCCCGGCCCCTGCCGGCAGCCGCCGGCGTTCCGCTGCCGGCCCGGAGTAACTCCCGCCCGGGGGATCGCGAGCTGCAGAGACGGCAGGTGGCAAAGTTGCTCGCACTCGGATTCACCGAGAACTTTGCAGTGGGTTATAAATGGGTTGCTACTCCCTAAACTCCTCCTCCCACCACCCTACTTTCAGTCTTCGGCTTGTCAGGTCCAGAAATCTGCTGTTCCCCAACTTGAAATCATCGCCTGGTCTGCCATCTTCCCCGATGAGTAAGCTCTCTCCCTCCTGCGAGTAATACTGGCTGTAAATCAATGCAAGAAAGGTTTAATTATAGTGATGCTGAGCCTGCTGCTTACAGAGATGCTCCTACATTACAAACCAGTAGTTTCAGGAGTTTGTGACTGCTGCAGGAAAGACATTTAAAGGTAAAATTTACAAAGTGGAAACTTCATCTTAAATAGTATTTTTAAATTAGTTTTGTGTTTCAAATTATTTTGTGTTCATATGGAGTGAATATTTGTCTTGTGTAGCAATATTCTGGAACCTCACGCTTCATATTTGCGAGAATATAATCACTACTCTCTGACAAAGCATGCAAGAGTAATGTGCAGGTGTTCATGTGAAAACTGTTAACACATATTTGTCAAGTCTTTCTACTTTGTTTGCCAGAATGTCAGCACTAAGCAAGAAGGCCTCAGAAATTTCTCACTTGCAGCATCTCTCCAAGAAAACTTATTTTCTTCCAATCATTTTTAATCTACTCATTAGACTGTTCTGATTAGCTTCATGCACAACTTTTGCCTGCTTTATCACAGAATAGGTATTACCTTCCCTGTTCTCATTTATTCATAGATTTGCAATCATAAGCGTCATACATTTCTTTCTAAATTTCTTAATTTCTTGTAAATGGAAATGTATATCTACGTCAACTGTTTGAAGTACTGATGCATTTTTCCATTCTCCATCTTAAAAGTCAGTCTATCTTCCCAGTCACATGGAACTCCTAAAATCAAGATGCACTCTGTGAAGTTGTAAATCCATACTTCTATTTGACAGAACTCCAAGTCCACAGTTTTCAAAGCCAACAATACTGTCCTACATAATCCACCATCCCCTCACTGCCTTACTAATTTTTGGTCTCCCTGCCCAGTTTCAGATGAATTGTGATAAATACTGTAAATACTTGGAAAGAACAGCTCTTCCAGTGAAAGAAGCCTGAGCTTGAACTCACACATTTACCAAGCTTTTGGCCCTCTTGCTCTTTTTCCAGCCACACCAGCCTATTTCTGAACCAGAGAACTCTGATGCTGCCTCTTGCCCAGCCAGACTAGGCTATGATAATCCTGGCATCATGAAGAAAGCAGAAAGATTGTAAGAAACAGGAGAAGAGAGACTGAAGTGGGGCATATAGAAAGAATGAAACAAACCTTTGGAATAATTGCAGTGTGGGATATAGGCACACAGCATACAAATACACTAACTGACCTTTTTTCTTCTCTTTACAGCTATTCTCTTATTGTAGTAAAACCATACTTCAGATTTGCTAGTTCCCTTTAGTCCCTTAAAATTAGACAGCTTCTCTGATCTCACTGCCATTTCACAGAGTCATATAAATGCTCTTTGGAAGGACCCTCTTGAGGTTGTGCAGTCCAACCTCCCACTCAAAATAGGACTATATCACCAAAACCAGATCACACCAGCCATGGCTATATCTCAGATTCAAAACCCTACAACAACAGAGATTCTGTAGTCTTCACTGGAGAATCTTCTCCAGTTCTTCACCACATTCCTAGAGGAGAGGATTTTCCTGATGCTGTACCTGAACTCCCAGATAATGGACCCTTGCTCCTCGGTGGAGCTCAAATTTTTCTCTTTTGTAGCTACCCTTCAAGTAACTGTAGGCTGCTAGTAGATGGCCTTTCCCCTCCTCCACAGCAGCCTGAACAACTCAGCTCCCTCATGCACAGCTCACAGAGCACACTGTTCTCTAGGCCATGAGATCCTAGTAGCCCTCTCCTGAGCTCCTGGCATTTCAGCTCGAGAATCAGCCACTGATGGCAATGTGCTCATTACCAGCTGCCTGCCAGGTCCTGAATCATCATTCTCCACACTTTGATCCCACCTTACAGCCTACTCATCCATTCCAGAATTCCTCATCTTCCAGATGAGAATGTTTTGGGAGGGTGTCTCAATAGCCTGAAGCTTTGCTATATCCACTATCCTCTCCCTGCACATTTGTCTTTTCATAGAGAAGGCAGCATAGCTGATCAAAAATTATTTGCCCTTGGTGCATATATAAGCTGATTAGCCCTGACTATCAACATGTCTTTTACATCTGAAAAAACATTCAGAGATGTGGCTGGACCTTTTCAGCAACAGAGGTGAGTGACGCTGACCTCTGTAGTACTTTGGTCAATCTGCTTGCCTTTGTCAAGGATGGGGGTAGCATTAACCTTTTCCCAACTGTTGGGGACCTCTTTCAACCACCATTACTTTCCACAAATGATAATTATATTGCCCATCGCCCTTTTGGCCAGTTGACCTGGTCTTTTAAATTTGAATTTATAAGGAAAGATGCTAAGCATGCAATATTTTCAGAGTACACCTAATGTTTTAAAGACCAATTTGACAGATAATCAAAGCATATTACAATTTAAATAAAAAAATACTTGCTCCAAGAAGCACAGAAAAGGCAGTAGAAGTACAAGATTATCTATATTACACTGCCAATACAATTGCATGGACAACAGAAAGTATTGCATCAGAATTCATCTAGACAGGTTCGAGAATTTAATTATGGGGAAAGGGGAATTGAGATTTTTTGTGTCATTGTTGGTGGGTTTTTTTCTTGCCCTGCTGAGGCCTCACCTGGAGTATTGTGTCCAAGTGAGGCCATTGTGTCTCGACAGTACAAAAAAAGACAGGTATCTCCTGGAAAGAATCTAGTGGAGGGTTACAAAGATGATAAAGGGCGTGGAACAACTCCCTTTTGAGGAAAGGCTGAGAGATCTGGGTTTGTTCAGCCTTGAAAAAAGAAGACTCAGAGGGAATCTGATCCATGTCTATAAATATCTAAGGAGCAGGAGGCAAAGGGATGAGGCTGGACTCTTCCCATCAGTGTGTGGAGATAGGACAAGGGGAAATGGTCACAAACTGAGGCATAGGAAGTTCTGCACAAATGTGTGTGGGAAGTTCTTCCCAGTGCAGTGATGGAGCAGTGGCACAGCTGCACAGAGAGGTGGTGGAGTCTCCTCTGGAGACATTCAAGACCCATCTGGACACCTACCTGTGCAACCTGGGCTAGGGAGCTGCTTTGGCAAGGGGTTGGACTAGATGGTCTCTAGAGATCTCTTCCAACCCCTACAATTCTGTGATGCTGTGATTCTGTTATTCTGTACTGTAGCTTCATGAGAATGAGATTAGCATAAAATTATATGTAGTTTTGCAAGGGTATCGTGCTTTAATTCAGATTAGTAGTGTAAAGTGCATTAGTGTATAGGCTGATGTAAGCTGAGATAGGTTTGCTGGCAGACAGTATTGTTAAGATTCCATCCTTGCCAGTTATTTTGGTTTTCTCTGGCAATTCAAGCAGGAACCAATTAGACACGTGGATAGTCACAACATGTTATAAATTGACAATTTTTAATTTAGAATTAACGAAGATTAATGAAGATTAATTTTGAATTCTACCTAGGACTAACCCACTCCTTCACATAGGCCACAGGGGACAACTTTCATTTGTTATGAATAAAGACTGATTATGTATAGCTATAGTAATAACTTTCTAGTTTATAAATAGTTTTTCTTCTTTTTGGTCTAGCTGATTTGCTTTTTCCTTTTTACTCACTCTCTGTTTAAGATACAGGTATTCTTAAAGAATATGTTGATATGAAAAAAGAAAATAATATGGCTATGCTATAACAGTAATCTTAATACAAAAATGTAATTTAAAATACATTTTTAATCAGCCTTAAGTGTCGAGCAATTTAAAATTAACAGATTACCAGAAAATCCATCTATGACCTGTTAAATCTTATGCTGACAGTGATTCATAAAGTGAATTGTTTCAATAATGAATAATCTTTTTTTTCTACTTTGAAACACATCCTACTTTTTTGCCACAGAGAGATACCAAAGTGAAATTCGGACAACTCTCATATGCATGAAGTAAAGACCAGATAGCATGGTAAGGTTGTTAGAGAGAGATGAGAGCTTAAGAAAGTCTGAGATCTTTCCTCTGCCACCTGTAACTCCTGTGTAGTAGACTTCTTATACATACATACTGAACTAGGCTGCTTCATGGCTTTTCTATCTCAGATGGCACAAGTTAATAATCAGGTTTACACAGCAGCCTGTGTATGCTATAATATGCATTATGATATTCCAGCACCCAGACAGAAATCTTTTGAGCTTGGCTATTGAAACAAGTGTCACAGGCTGAAGCCTTAATTTTACATTGCCACGGAACATTTGTGATCAGTTTCAGTTCTTGGATAAATTATACTTACTTGTAATGACTACAACTGTCAGTGAAATAAACACAATCATTGAAACTCATGTAAAATAACAAATTTTTAAAAGCAGACCCTCGTGACTTACTTCTATTAACTTAGCAGAATTTGTTTAACCTAACAGTTTTATGACTATCAAGAACATCCAGACGTAAAAACAACAACTCAGAATTTGCTAACAAAAGGTGATGGAAGTGTTGTCATTTTAAGGTACATTTTGTTTCTAGCCTTATTAGGACAGGAATTTTTACTGATTGACATAGCATATCTTTGAATTATGGCACCATAAATGCAACAATCATAAAACTCTACACATTAATTGTATGGTTTAAAACCCTCTCCTTTACATAAACTCATAAAAATCCTACCAATGACTATAAGGTTCAAAGATAAATTTCTGTTTCAGTGAAACAACTCCCAACCACATGTAGGAGAAAATTAGAATTATTTCTGTCAATTTTTCAATAAGTTATTTAAAAAAATATATTTTCAGTAAGTAACAATTGCTACAGTGGAAATTTTTTTGTGGAAAAAAAAATCCAAGCAGCACTAAGATGAAACAGATACATGTCTGATTTTGCAGCCTGAATCCTATAATAGAAATTATCTCACAGTTTGATACCTGTTCTCCCTGGAAAAAGTAAATCTAAATCATTTCAATTTTTATTGGAGTGCCAGGATTCATGTATAAAGCTAACAGTATTCAAATAATTATTTTCAGATACTGTAAATATTTATATTGAAAGCTTTAGTTTTTGTAAAAAATGATAATAAAAAAAATCCATACAATGAATACGAATGCAAGTAAATCTAAAAATTTGGTTATTTTGAATATTTTCATTTTTAAGATCAGTAGAAAATTGGAATTACCCCGGTTAGAGAGAGAAAAAGTAAAAATTGCAAATAAGTCTATACCAAAAAAGTAATGAACTGTTAGTTAACCAAGAACCTAATTTCTGCAGAACTGCATCTGCAAGATTCATGTTTCCTCTCAAAGGCTGAAAGGAGGACAGTGAGGAGAATGAAGATTCAATCAATTTAAAACATATCTTGCTAAGCTTATCTCAGAAATGAAGGAATGATTGTACCTCTTCAGAAGTATTATCTGCTTCTTTGTTTGGAGGCTTTGAAAATTCTCTAAGCTTCCACCTACAGAAATTGTGTCTAAACAGAATTCCCACAGAATAATCAGATTAATTATTCAGGAGGCACTACATCCACATTAATTGGCTCTATCTTCTCTCCCCAAATGCAGTAGATCACCTCTTCTATTGTTATGCTGTTTACATAGTACTTCTGATCAGACTCCCACTCAGATTTCTGAAATGATACTCCCTAAAATATTAACATCCTGTCAAGCCAAGTGTTAAACTAACCGAACAAAGAGGTGGTGACCTCTGATGATAAGATGTGAATCTCTCAAAGCCGGATCACTCCCTGGGACCGTGCCCCTTTGAAAAACAGATTGAGTTAGGTTTCATTTAAAAATGATTTATAATGTGTATTGAAAAGACTGGATGTTAACTACAGCATTAGTTTATTCCATTTGTTTATATAATTTTAGAATTAGGAGTGGTATTATTCTTCTCATTCCAAAATGCAAATAGGACATTCCTACCTGTACTTTACAGAAGTGGAAACTAGAATACAACACAGTAGAAACAATTAAATATCTGAATGTCAGTCCCTGTTCTCCCCTAATAATTGTTCTATGTGCATTTTAAAAATGAGTGTATGACCAGTCGTTTATTAGATCAGTGTGCCAACCTACTTTCAGAACATTTTGTTCCTGAAGTGCAAAATATTTACACTTCCCTGCAAGATATGCTTTAAAGGAGATATAGCATCATTATCAAGTAAATAAATAAATAAATAAATGGAGATGTAGCATCATTATCAAGTAAATAAATAAATAAATAAATGGAGATGTAGCATCATTATCGAGTAAATAAATAAATAAATAAGTAAGTAAATGGATAGACCGCCTCAGCAGTGATACTTGTTGACATAGTTAGTCAAGGCAATTTTTTTCTTGCTTCCCTGGCTTACTTCACAGCAGAGTCCTCAGAAGTACTAAGTCTGCTGAAGTCTCAATAGCAACAGAACATTCTACATTTGAGAGCTGTAACTGAAAATGATTTGGAAAAATACATTTCTTTTTCCATTTTCCTGGAACTTGTCTGAGCCTCCTCAGAGGAGATGGGAACCTCCCAGGTGAGTTGAGGCTTGAATATGAGAGCTGCTGTTCCAGCCATAACACCTATTAGCCCTGTGTTAGCATCCCAGATCTCTCTGTGTGAGTCACACCTTAGCAGGCAGAGATCCGTAAAACAGAAGGTATTACTTTATCTCATGAGAAAATGTCATTTTAACATAGTTAGGATTCTTAACCTTTTGTACCTGATTTTAAAAACGTGGCCTTATTTTCAAGAATTCCATGGAAAAATAAAAAGGATAGTGTTCTGAAGTTAGCAGTCTTGTTTCTTTTCCTATCTTTGTTTACCAAAGTTTTGATAATATTTTCAAGGCACTGAACTTACAGTAGTAACAGCAGACTGGAAAAACTGTTGAATCTTTCAGTCCTTCAAAGTGGTGCTGCAGTTCTTAACATATATTTATGTTTCTGATGATACAGTTAAGATCAGTAATTTTGACAATAAAGAAAATAATTGGGGATAGCTTATTTAGTCTCTTCACTTTCTAGACTTGTAAAAAATTGAAAACCAATGCCTTTTCTTCTTGGCCTTAATATACAAAAGGGAATATAGGGGAAGCATGTTTTCTATATGCAATAGAAGACATTCAAAACTGAGATAGAAATGTAATCTTGATGGTGAATGTATTACAGAGATAACGATTTTAATTGGTTAAGAAAAAAAAAAACCATTCTACAGTTTAAATAGGAAACTAATAATGTTATTATTATTTCATGACAAAGATACTTCTGCAATGGTTTAAATGTTTTTTCAATGTGAAAGTAAAATGAGGGAAAGTCAGCTGCACTGCCTATATAGGAACTGAACTAATGCCAAAGCACCTGGGCTCGATGATGGCAAATTTTGTTCTGTGTTGTAGCAGTAGCTACAACAGTAGCTACAGACATTGATCCTGCCATAATTCAGCGCAGTGACATTTAAGAAACTGTAGCATGTTTTTCATAAATTTTTGCTGAGTTCTCTTAAGTCCAATTAGCTCAAATGCTGGATACAGTGGACAGTTATTAACTGCTCATATCAGAGGGGTTTTTTTGATCGTATGACTATAAAACAGAAACACATTCTGGCTAGCAACAGAAAAGCAATTAAGTAGATCACCATTCTATAAATCAATTGAAATCATGAATTATTAAAGAGGAAAAATTGTGTGCTTTAAAAAGTAAAGGTCTGATTAAATATAAAAGATGTTTTTAGATGTAGAACTACAAATCATAGCAAAAGAAAGTATTACAAGAACATGCCCTCATAAATCTCACATCATCTACTTGTAGAATTCACTTTCAATAATTGTGTACTTATTTGCAATTACAAAGAGATAGTTATGGTAAGAGTAATATACTCATTTCAGTATACATTCTTAAATCCTATTGCAGGGAGAAATCAACAATCAATAGCCCTTTTCTGTTGAATGTCTTTTGTAAGTTATGGAGTGAGTCCAAAATTAAATTCTACTAAAATCATTGTTAAGAGGATAAAAGGGGGATTAATCTAAAACTATACAATTATTACAGTTTGACCTAACAGGTACTACCAATTAGATAGGCTATCTTCCCAGTTTGCAGACAGATTTTCCTAGAGGTAGCTCTATCAAAAAATTGGGATTTTCATTTTTGATAGAGATTTTTGGCAAGAAGTAATATTTCCATTTTGGAAACAAAACAAAACAAACAACAACAACAACAACAACAAAACTCTTTAGTTTCACTAGCTATTTAATCTAGCACCTTCCACACTTAAACATAAAAAAGTGCTTATATTATTAGTGTGCAAATGACATTTCTGAGTAAACTTTCCCTGTGTTATGACACAATTAATTCAAAGATGCACTTTTCTACAAACGGGCTTTGTACAAGTATCAAAATAATTTCTAATATAAAGTAAAATATAAATCAACTCAATTAAAATATTTGCTGCAATACAAACTGCTACACTGAGAGGAGGAGAGGGAATGACCTCAAGTTGAACTACGATATGTTCAGGTTGAGTTTTAGGAAAAATTTCTTAAATAAAAGTGTCAGACACTGGAATTGGCTGCTCAGAAAAGTAGTTGAGTCACCTTCATTGGAGGTGTTCAAGAAATATAGATGGTATTTAGGGGCATGGTTAGTGGGTAATGTTGATGGTAGGTAGACTATGACTAGATGATTCTGAGGGTCTTTTCCAACCTTAATGATTCTGTGATTCTATGGCTTTTAAAATCTGAATACAAACGCAGAGTTCCTTGGGCGCATAGGTTTTGTTTCTCATAAAGAACACGTATGCTAGAAGGTTGTTCCTTTGTATGTATCAAAATCTCCATTACAAGAGCATAAACTTTCTAAGAGTATTATGCTCTTGTTCTGTATATTAAAGCACTGAATTTAACTATGTGAAAAACATTAACTGCAATCCAGACACTCAAAAGAGATACATTCTTAAACACAAAGCCATCCCTCTCTTCTTACCCAGGTGATTTAAAAATCTGGGAAGTATGTAGAAACCATGTGTTTGATACAGGTATGTAGACAGACATAGCTAAAGCTTTAGCTTTGACTACCCCTGTCAGATGCAGAACTTTACTGATGAAAAGCTTAGTTGACTGAGATGGAAGGTGTTTTTCTCCCACTAAGATAAAAATGTCAATAACCTCCTACTTGGAGTGGAGAGCAAAGGCTAAGTCTATTTCAGAAGCACACTAAAAATCACCAGCTAGACTCTCTCAGGTGTTATATAATTACTGCACATAAAAGAGTCTTAAAAAGTTTTCCTTGCTTGCCTTGATTTACAGCTGGAGGAGGAAATAACAGCAAGGTATTACTTTCCCAGCTGGATAGCAGAAGAGCAAGAGGGGAGGGATTAAGCACAGTCAGTGCTCTTCAAACTTCTTCCTATTCTACACTGTACCTATAGCAGCAGATTAAAGGAAGTATAATTCCAGAGACAGGCTCTGAAAAGCTTCTTCTTTCTGTAGCAGTAAGGTGCAGCACTACTTTGATTCAAACTTTATTTCCCAGGTAGTTCATAAATAATACAATTACACAGCATCTTCTGATTGGAAGAATCACAAAGAGTATTTGTCCATTCTTAACATTTTTCCAATTTATTTTCCAGTTTCTCCGCTGAGTTATTGATCTGTTCACATCAAGCAGAGGAATATGAGTGACATCTATGATATTTCATTAAGGTTACATTTGATCAAACATAACGGCTTCAGTTTGCAGGGGGTTAGGAGCATTTAATTCCTGTAAGACTTACACAATATTAAACCCTCTTAATTTTAATCTAACTTCTAACAAACAGGATAGCCTAAAGATAAAAGCAAACCTCATTCAAACCTAGTTTCACTCAGTTCTCATTGAAAAATTATAAAATCATTTGGGATCAACATTAGGAAAAATATCAGAGGAAAAAAAGGACTACAGCACTTAACTAAAATCCAAGTTAGATGAATTTTGCAATTTTTCACCAATATCTCAAATAATATGCTGGAAAATTCAAAGCCAACTTGAACACTACAATTGTATAGAAAGTGCTTTTGGATGAGACTGGATATTTACTTAAAATTAGGAATTAGAATTCTTTGGCTACTTTACATTAGTGAAATTATGTCTGAAACTTTTTATTCATTAACTTAATTACTTCCCTAATTTTTAATGAGAGTTTGAATTACTCAACGCTCTCACACATCATGTATTCACAACATTTAAGTTCTTTCAAGAGACAGACTATTATGTATTACAGTAACTCAGCTGAACCATTACTTTTGATGCGAAATTGCACTTGTAAGTTGGCACTTTCAACTTCTCTTTATTCCTCAAGACTCTCACATATGCTTTAACAGTTTTCTTCAATTTCATCAAGAAACAAAAAGTAAAAGTAAAAATGCTTTTATAACAAGCTCTAAAATAGTGACTTCTCAGGAAGAAGTCAGTAGGCATTTCAGTTGACTGACTTCATATAGTAAGAAAGCAAGTGAATGGAAAGGTTCCTAGCAGTAGATAAGTTACTTGTTTTTTTGTTTGTTTTGTGTGTGTGTGTGTGTGTGTGTGTATGTGTGTATGAAGTAGTAGATCTATCAAACTTTGTTAGTGTGACTAGTAGTGGTTATTTACTTATTCAGAACAACATTCAAGAGAAAATTACATACTCCTGTACAAGATATCTCAATTAACGAACAGCTTGATTAACAAGTATCTAATATTACTTTGTCATACACAGACCAAAATATAAAAATATTATTATAAAAGTATTTAAAGTAGTTAAAGTATGGAAATCTTGAACATATCATTTTGTTTTAATTTGAAGTTTAGGAATCAGTATCAATCATTGTTCTGAGTGATTTTTAAACAAATAAACAATAAAGATGTAGATTTTCTTAACAGGTGATATATCCAGTAAAAGATTTCTCAAATACTGTCTTTTCATGAATCAATAATATTAACATTTTGAATAGTAAAATGTGATTTGATATGTCAGTGGATTACTTATTACTTAAATGGATGATAGAGGAGAAAGAAGCAGCCATTAATGTGAGTAAGTGACTGTGAATATTGCCAATTTATTTTATCATTTGTAACTCTCCAAAGTAAATTCCTTTATTGAAGGATATTAACTTTAGATATAAAAAAGGAAATATTATTTATAAAAATTGTCACTTCTTACCTCTGAATCTCATACTTGCTGAAAATATCTTGGTTATATTAATCTTTACTTGCTGAGCTTAGCTCAGTTTGGTTTGATAGTTCTCCATCTAGAATCACTAGGGTTTTTTTTCTGCTGTCTTCATTTAAACTGGATTGTTTAGCTCGTATGTGAGCTATGAGTTAATGTTATTTGAATTGCAATGTTTGCCTGTAGACTATATAATTTATCAGTTTTAGTTACGCTCTGAAAATATGGAATTCATTGGCTGAAAATTCTTTCACATTTGTCAAGTGAATCACTTGCATAAAGAAAGTACTGCCCTCCAGAGACGACTTTTAAAGATCTCATAGGCAACTGTTTACACATCAAAATGCAACATTTTTCATGTTCCTTCTTTTAAAAAAATTGATGGAATGCTTTGATCTTATCACTATGGCTTGCATCCATATCATTCTCTTCAATCCAACTTCCTCTCATCACTATTTTCAAGTTAAGAGAAGTAGAGAAGGAATAAATGATTGAGAACAACTTTTCAATCCTTTACAAAGTAGAAGCTGAGATTCTGCTTGATATTTCCAGGGTAATAAGCCCTATAGTGTTGCTTAACAGACTGTCACTGTGCAAGGCAGCAATCAAAAATAAGAGACACTTCAAAACTTTTCTCATGGAATCAAAGAATCATAGTATGGTTTAGATCAGTAGGGACCTTTAAGATCATCTAGTTCCAACTCTTCTGCAATAGGCAGGGACATCTCCCCTCATCTGTCCCTGTCTCGAGTCATTGTTCACTGAAACATTGTCTCCCTACTTCACCTTCTAACTCATCAACAAAGACTTACAGTGACATGAACAGTAGCCTCAGAAATTACTGCTTCTTTTACAACAATGTGACTACACACTGCTTGTAGCAACAAGGTTCAGTTAACATCTGAAGATGTTACATTTGCACTTGAAAATTGATTAAAATGGGATGAGAGATACTGAAAACCAAAAGTGCCCTGGCTTGGGGCATGGAAGGAATACTTTCCGTTATACAAGAGAGCTTCATCCAAGCTGGCTTGTACACATCCAATGATGGAGTATTCACAGTGTCTCTGGGCAACCTGTTGCAGGGCCTCAGTACCTTCATCATGAGGAATATCTACTGAATATCTCATTTAAATCTTCTTCCTTTTGGTTAAAAACTGTTAACCCCTTATATCGTTATGACACTTGCTGATAAAAGTGTTCCTCTTCATCATTCTTGTAGGCCTCCTTTATATACTAGAAGGTGACTCTATGGTCTGCCAGAGTTTTCTCAGGCTGAAAAGCTTCACTACCATCAGCCTTTTTTCATAGGAAAGGTGCTTCAGATTCCTGATTGTCCTTATGGCCCTCCTCTGGACCCCCTCCAACATTTCCATGTCCTTCTTATGATGGGGACATAGTACTTCTGGTGGGGTCTCAAAAAAATGTGACAGTTACCTCCCTCTCTTTGGTGACCATCCTTCTTTTGATGCAGTTCAGGAAATGGTTAGATTTCCAGACCACAAGCTCACTCTACTAGCTTATGTTCAGTTTTTCACCAACCAGTGCCCCAGGTCTTTCTCTGAGGATTGCTCTCAGTTCATTCTCTGTCCGGCATGTATTTGTGTTTGGAATTACCCTGAACCGGCCACAGAACTTTGCACTTGGTCTTGTTTAAGTTCATGAGGCTCGTACAGGCCCACCTCTCAAGCCCTTGATCCTCTGTATGGCATTCCTTCCCTTCAGCATATCAACCACTCCACACAGCTTTTGTCACTGGCAAACTCGCTGAAAATCTCACTGACAAAGATGTTAAATAGCTCAGGTCCCAATATGTACTCCACACAGATAGCACTTGTCACTCATGTCTGCCTGGACATCAGGCTGTTGACCACAATGCTTTGACTGCAACTATCTGATCAACTCTTTATTGACCGAGTGGTACACCCTCAAATTCCATATCTTTCCATTTTGTGTGGGCCAGTCTCAAGTGCTCTATACAAGTCCAGGTATCAGTTAGTCTTTCCTTACATACTAGTGCTGTAAATCTGTCGTAGAAGGCCATCAATTTTTTCTGGCAAAGGAACAATGTCACAGTATCTACTACAGAATAAACTAAGTACAGTTTCTTTTTCTTTCAATCTGCTAGCTACTGTAAAATATGAAGCAATAAGATCCGTCCGCAATTTCTACAAGTAATGGTAGATAGTTAATATTCATTAAATGCTGAAGGGTAAACAATCACCTCAATACTTCTTGATTTCAATAACTGAAATATAGTACTGGGTAAGAATTATAATTCACTTACTGCTTTAATTACTGAAATAATTGGTGAAAGTAATTGTTGTCATAAATAGAGAATGTTGAAAAGTTACAGTTGAAATCATTAAGATTTCATAGTACACAAGAAGAGCTTTCCAATGGAAAATTCTGTACAAAACAGGAATTACATCAATTAAAAAAAATAAAATTGCATATTTTACATAATCTTGTGGCACTTCCATAACACTCCATGTTGCTTCAGTAATACTCTTTGTACATTTTATTAGCCATGACACAAATTGGAAAACTGGTAGCATAGCTTTTCCTTGAGATTTCTTTGTCTGACTGTGCTTCTTGGCAAAAAAAAAAAGAAAAAAAACTTACTACACTTACTGTAAACCTGTTCTATTAATTCAATTTTCTGTGTTTTTTAGGGTTACAAGATTTCTCCAAATACTTTCAAAATTTTCTATATAGTGTAAGGGAAATTTCTAATAATATTTTTAAGCTAACTGTATTTCTGAAAGTTATTCTAATTTATAAATGAACAAACCAGGTAAAACACTCTGAATCCCCTGTGTCAAAGCTGCCATTCCTACCTCATGGAATCACAGATGATCAGCAAAAACTTTTGTTCTTGGATTTCTAATATAATTCAAAGCCAGAAGGGAACACCCAAAACAATTCCTCTCACTGTAATGCTAATAGCATCTCATGAATTGGTGCAAAAGGCAGTAGCAGTTGTTGCTGCTGTATTACAGGATTACCATGAATATAACTTCTGTTATCCCATCAGGGCTCATTAGAAAGTGTTCTAGAGAAGCTTCACAAATTTTGTTTACTGACTGGGCTAGCATTCTGAGATTGAAAAATGTTGTATCATCAATTGTAGCTTTTCAAAGGTCTGAGTTAAAATTAAAAAGTTTTAGGATGGATCTGTTCTAATACAATTGTTTTTAGCTATTTAGCCATCTGTGGAACTTGTAGAAGTAAACAAGTAAACAACCTTAAGTATTCTTAGAAAATTTGCAACTTCTACGATTTTATTCTATCTGACCTTGAAATAAACATTCTCTTTACTATCTGATTATCTTGGGCTGCTCCTACACAGTCCTCTTAAAATATCCTAAAAAGGTTAAGTTTACTTTTCTGTATTTTTTTATTACAGGCCAAGAAGGTCTATTGTTCATCTTTGCTCTTTGATAGATATCTCTCACTACTATTTTTGACAGTTTGTTTGTGGTTCTTTTTTTTTGTTTTGTTTTGTTTTGCTTTGTTTTTTTCACTTTTGGACTACGCTATAAATATCTAAGGTGCAGGAGGCAAAGGGATGAGGCCAGACTCTTCTCAGTAGTGTGTGGGGTAATAGGATGAGGGGAAATGGCCACAAACTGAAGCATAGGAAGCTCTGCATAAATGTGTGCGGGAACTTCTTCATGGTAAGGGTGGCAGAGCACTGGCACAGGCTGCACGTAGAGGTGGTGGAATCTCCTTCTCTGGAGTTGTTCTTGATGCCTACCTGTGGTCTAGGGAGCCTGCTTTGGCAGGAGGGCTGGACTCAGTAATCTCCAGAGGTCCATTCCAACCTCTACAGTTCTGTGATTCTGTGATAGGGAAAATAACCTAATATTGGATTGTCTGTCCTCAAATCTAGTGATAACTTTGATCTTCGAGCTCCTAGCAATTCCTTGCCAGCCTCGGAAAATGCATATTTCATATCTGTCAGCAAGTATATATTCCAGCTTTAAAGGAAAGCACATATTTCTAGGAGTAACAAAGGAATAATGGTGCTTCAGCTCAGCCTGCAATTGAAATGCCACTTATTTGAACTGGGATTCAGGATGCCTGCGTTCTATTCAGAGATCCTAAAAAGTGAAGCAAGCATGATTCCACTGCTCATTAGTGCATTTGGCAAGAGGAAAACTCCAGAGATATCAGGCCATCAGAAGCTTCTAGTATATATCCAGTACTACCCAGTGTTGGTCTTAAGTCTTAAGTCTTGAGTACATTCATGTGTTTTTCAGGTTAAAGTTACTTAAACTTGTACTTTATTTTAACTCTTTTTTAAAAATTCCTACTAAGTACTGCTAGACTATAGTTTATACACAAAATGAATGACAACCATCTGAACATGCAGATATTTTAAAGAGCTTTAAAGATTTTTAAACTATCAGAAAAATGAATTTCTGTTTTTGTTTCGGGGTTTTTTTTTTGGTTTGGTTTTTTTTTGTTTGTTTGTTTTTGTTTTTGTTTTTTTTTTACCTTATTATTAGGATTTTCAAGCTTTGTCTTTTTTTCTATGCTTCTTTCAATTTTGGTAACTTCTTCCCTTAATACAATTAAAATATTGAAATTCTATGTTTATAAATCATCATTTACTTTAAGCTAAAATGTCATTTAAACTTAAAAGAGAAACTTTTAAGATCTTTTTTTTTCCTCTGTATTCAATTAAAGCTAAATTTACAGAGCAGTCTCCAGAGGAAACCCCAGTCTGCTGATGACTTTACATTAATCTCCCACACAGCTTTTAGTACTTTTGTGTAGGCTGCATCTGCCCCCATTTAATTAAAAAGGATTTTGCCACCATTCCTATTTGCAGAACAATCAGGTTTTGCAAGCATATTCCATATCAAGAAATTTTACCATCAAACATAAATATGACAAAAATACAGTCATTGTCCAAATTTGCACTAATTAATCTGTGAATCAAAAAGCACAATTACACATTTGCATTTGATGAAGAGGAGTAATAGCTACTAATTCATGCATGCATAATAAAGTATCTCATAAAAACATTTAGGGCTATGGATTATTTTATACATTTTACTTTTGCAATTGTAAAATCAGATTAAACTTTTGACTGAGGAAAATTACTAAGGTAATGTCAAGTTTTATGATTGCTTATTTAAATATCTTACTGTAGTTCTCTCTGCATATATGAAAACATACTATTCACATCTGTATTTAACTATTTAGCTGTTTTTTTTCAAAATTGTATCAAAGTTTCCATAATTTCATTGTAATAAAATGGCTCAGAAATTACAATAATGAATGTCACATACATCCTTGATACATCCTTCCGCTCAGCCTTCAACATCAATCATGCATACGTTTAGAGGTGGTAATTCTAGTTGCAAAAATGATAAGGAGCATGAAAGATAAATCTGATGCTGTGAGAGACAAAAGGAAAGCAGAATATGTATACTAATAGATGTTTTGGACAGTGCCAGAGATTATAATAAATACCTGTAAGCATTAGGAAGATGTGACCCTCTGGAGCAGAAAGAATATGAGCTAGACAGACAAGCAGAAGGAAACTGAGGAAGGAAATTTTGCAGAAAGATTGCAGTCAGAGAATGACAGGACGTCTTCAAACTTTCCAGACATAGTAATAAAAATCCTATTGCTCAAATACAAAACTAGAGGAAAATAACTAAAAGTCCACACTACTGACTTGTCCCCAGTGAAAAAAATCTCCATTTCTGCATGTGCAGTGAATTTCATAACATATTTAACTATAAAATATCATCAATAAACATTTATTTTCTGTCTCACCCTGCTAGAGAGATTCAGACAGGTCTAACACATTAGACCTGGTAAGGCTGCAGACTACCATAATGAAACCTTTTATTGTAGAGTCTATGAGATTCTGATGTCACCTATTCAGACAGTTCTCATCGTGGAACCGTTGCATTTAATCACCCTGTCGCCTATACCAGAAAGGAGGCTAGAATTACTTTGAATTAAAGAAAATTATAGTAGAAGAGAGATGGCAAGAAAGAACAGAATGAGATCATTACGTATCCATTACGTGAGATTGCACAGAAACTTATTTTGTTGAAAATAACAGCAGTCAAACAGATCTTGGTCTAGCACATAGAGTAGATCCTCTGATAAAGCCTACACTTCTACTTTATTCTCAGAAGTTCAAGCAATAGACCTCAGAAAACACCTCAGAAAATTGGTTCAATGTTGGGAAAGAGGTAAAACCAGAACTACAATCTTTCATTGCTTGCTGTTCTATTTTCTTTGCTGTAACAAGAAAGAAAAATTAATCTGCCTATATAATTTTGTAAGCCAATTTCAAAGTTGTTTCCTATTACTTCTATTTCTATAAAATGTTATTTCTTTTAAGGAAGATCATAATATGTAAAGAAGAAATGTAAGGAAATGAGGCTCTGATCTGTTTGCTTTCCAGACGACTACTATCTAGCCTTCATTTAAAATGAAAGTGAAAACCGTAACTAGGCTGCTAAATAGAATCAAGAATACTTTTGTTGTCTCAAAGTAGAAACAAAGTCAGTAGGTATGTGAATATATTTAACAAACTGTTCTCAGAGCATACAGTTGATGTAAATTATGCATGTGGAAATCACTTTCTATGCTTGATAATTTCAATATTTTGATTAGGATTATGAAAAAAATTAAAAATTAATTATTATGAAAAAGTATAATTTTGATTAAGATTATGAAAAAATTAACTTTCTGTTTTTTCCAGAGAATCCCATTTCTTCTCTGTGTTCCAATCAAGAATATGATTGTCTGCTCTGTGATTTTTTCTGTTAAAATTTTTAATAGTAAAGAAAGCATTATTTCAATAAATTCCAAGCTTTCTACTAAAAAGAAACTGTAATATTAAAAAGAAATTTTTCCATGCCAAAAATAAAAAATAAATTCCATCTATAAGAATATTTTTTCCTTTAAAATTTCAATTATAATTGTTGTTGTTTAATTAAACAACAATTTGATAAAAGTTTTGCATTATATATAGTATTTATATATATATATTTATATATTTTATATATATAATATATATTTGCATTATATATAGTATTATATATAGTTTTGCATTATATATAGTCTGCACTATTCCAACAGTGTGTAATCTTGCAAAGAAAAGGACATATCAGCATGATCTAAAATATTCTGTATAATTTGGATGTAACATTGTGTAGCTGTTTAAAAAGCAACCCTTAAAAGTGTAAAGTATTCAAATTCCGGGTTGAGATTTGGAATCTCCATTAACTCCATCATTTGCTAGTAATACGAAATCTTACTGGAAATATGTTCAAAAGATCTATTTTTAATTATAAATCTGAATTCACACAATTTATTTGCATCCATAACAGAAAAATATGAGGGGAAAAAAAGATGAAATTGTTTAATATTAAAAACATATTTCTGGTATGTGTCTTTTGAGATATATTTTATGTTAGAAGTAATCAACATTATACCCAGGTTGTATAAAATATATTGCAGATCACTTCTGTGTAACATCACAAATAATTAAACAATATAAGAAAGAAATTTTTTCATGTGAATACATGGCCAAATGAAGAATTATATACTTCTGCTGCTGTGACATTCCTACCTAGCAATATACGTACACATCTAATTGCATTTTCTGTCATTTTAAGAAAATTTATTGCACACAGTAGGAGGTGCAGCAAGGTCTTACTGTGTATATGCTAACATACAAGTGTATCATTATTATTATTTTTTGGTTACTAGTGGTCTGAACCCAGATGAAAATTCTGCATAATGGAAGGAGTGCACGTTATGAACAGATAAGCGGTCTGGAAAAGAGAAACTCTTTCAATCTATTTTACTGAAGAATAACCATACTTAGCTAGCTGAAAAGTCATCATAGACAACTTCCTGTAGCCCATGCTGGCAACAACCAGGTGCTTAACAAATAGGAAGAAGAGGATATACAGAACTGATAAGCTTGCCAAGGCAGACCTTGCCAAGTAAATTCCTAATCTCCCAAAATTTTATTCCCAGGTGATTTCCTTAGCCAGATATGTTTCAAGTTATGTAGATGCAATAAGGCTATAGAGTAGCAGCCAGTGAATTATGTGTACCAGTTGTTAGGTAATGTCATAAAAGCTTTGTCTCTGCAGAAGTAAGAAGAGGCAAGGAGTTTACTGACAGCAGCTTGACTTAAACCAAAGCCTATTTGCCCATCTTTTTCAGGCACCACCTTGTCATATTCCACTGATTTTGAGAGGAACCTATGAGAAATACATTACCTGTAATCAGCTTTAGCAGAGGTAATATAAAAATGACTGCGCTCACAGAATTGTAGAAAGAATTGTCATGTAAATGCTGAAAATTGCTATGCTTCTACTTTGATACTCTCTCCTAGGTATGCGTTAACTGCTCAGATGCCAGGCCAGCATTCTTCACACAGCCACAGCAAGCGGCTTTTTGCTGCTGGTCTCTCTGTTTCCCTTTGACTGTTCTCCTTCAGGCTGAGAGAAAATGGATGTAATTTTCCTAAAGGTGAGATTCACCTACAGTTGCTGGCCAGATCACATTCTGGAAGTGATTCTCATCTTTGTGTGTCCATGACAGTCCACTACATTTCCCGTTTCTATTTATACACTGCTGTAATGGATAATTAGACAGACACCCAGATATCTCTGATATTGAATATATTATAAAGAGATAATATCCAAAAGGAAAGAAGTCCTTATAAGGAAAATTCTGTGTACCTCTCTAACTGGATAAGATTCCTTTTTTTTTTCTATCTCTAAGTGGACCACTATGACATTGTGAAAAAGTACACAGTAAGACATTATTTTCTAATAGACTTCTTTTTAGATTGCACTTCTAATACTGAACCAAACATGTGTGGCCTTGGTTTGACCGATTGCTCAAATAAATACATTAATAATTTACCTATTTTACTAGTTATTTGCTCAAATATAGACAATAGCTGAGCAATAAAAATCTCTCTTTCAGAAACTATTAAAATTGCAATACATAAAGATGATCTTAATAAGTTCCCTGACTTCCCTAACTCACTGCAATTTTTCCAATTATAATTAAAGCAACCTTTTACTTCTTGAGCTTTCCACACAGCATGAGCCACTGTAGCTGTGGACCTTGACACCAGTAATCATGAAGGCATATATGCAAGCAACATGTGAATTAAGACATTAGTCAAGGAAGAATCATCGGTAGAAATGATTTAAAGAGATAACATTGAAAATGGCTAGTCTCTGTACTAACAATCAAATCAACTACATAAAAAGAAAGTCTCTCTCGGTCTCTTTAACATACAATAGTGCTAAATTAAATGAATGGAGAGAGAAGTGCCTAGACACAGTACAAAATCCATTATGAACATAATAATAATAATTGAAAATTAAAATAATATTTTATCATAAAATCCTACATAATCAGCTCTTTCTACAAGCCAATGACTCACTTTCTGTTGTGTTCTGGATACACTGCAATTAAGGACTCAAAAACTGTAGGATGCCAACTTGACAGAAAAAGGAACTTATGATTGAACTAAAATACAAAAGAAGTGTAGAAAGTGCAAGTTAAAAAACCTTCCAAGGAGGGAAATGGAAGCATCACCTGGCTTTTTGAGAATGCAATTAGTATCCAGTTCAGCTGGAGATTAAATTGGTAATAGAGAGGATGGGCAGCAACAACAACAATAACAACATGAAAAGAAAGGAAAGGGAAGGAAAAGGAAAAGGAAAAGGAAAAGGAAAATGAAAAGGAAAAGGAAAAGGAAAAGGAAAAGGAAAAGGAAAAGGAAAAGGAAAAGGAAAAGGAAGAAGGGAGAAAAGGAAAAGGAAAAGGAAAAGAAGGAAGGGAAGGGAAGGGAAGGGAAGAGGAAGGAAGGGAAGGGAAGGGGGAAGGGAAGGGAAGGAGGGAAGGAGGAAGGGAAGGGAAGGAAGGAAGGGAAGGGAAGGAAGGGAAGGGAAGGGAAGGGAAGGGAAGAGGAAGAAGGGAAGGGAAGGGAAAGGGAAGGGAAGGAAGGGAAGGGAAGGAAGGGAAGGGAAGGAAAGGAAGGGAAGGGAGGGAAGGGAAGGAAGGGAAGGGAAGGGAAGGAAGAAGGAAAGGAAGGAGGAAGGGAAGGGAAGGGAAGGGAAGGAAGGGAAGGGAAGGGAAGGGAAGGAAGGGAAGGGAAGGGAAGGGAAGGGAAGGAAGGGAAGAGGGAAGGGAAGGGAAGGGAAAGGGAAGGGAAGGGAAGGGAAGGGAAGGGAAGGGAAGAGGGAAGGGAAGGGAAGGGAAGGAAGGGAAGGGAAGGGAAGGGAAGAAGAAAGAAAAGAAAAGAAAGAAAAGAAAAGAAAAGAAAAGAAAAGAAAAGAAAAGAAAAGAAAAGAAAAGAAAAGAAAAGAAAAGAAAAGAAAAGAAAAGAAAGAAAAGAAGAAAAGAAAAGAAAAGAAAAGAAAAGAAAGAAAGAAAAGAAAAGAAGAAGAAGAAAAAAAGAAAAGCAAGCCTGAGTGGAGCAAGTAACCAAGAAGTGAAGGACATAGAATAGGATGATGTACTCAAACTCTTCTTTGCTACTTTACTGGCAAGGTCTGTTACTGGGTTTCTCAGGTCATCATCTCTAGAGTAAATGTTTGAGGACATGGAGTGTATTGCACAATGTAGGAAAAGATTTAGGTTCTTAGGTAAACTGGTGGTGTTCTTGAAATCATGCGGGAGGCACCCAATCATGATGATGAAGCTGATCATTGTCCCTGTGAGGTCATGTTCTATTTATCATATTTGAAAAGTTGTGGAGATCAGTGGAGGTCCCCAGTTATCTGAGAAGGTATAATAAGAAGACCATCTCTGAAATAAAGAAAAGGACCCAGGGAACTACAGGCTTCTCCAGTCTGAGCTCAGTCCTGAGACGAATATTGAGCCAAAGCTGTGGGAAGTCATTTCCAAGCATTTAAAGGACAAGAAGGAACTGGCAACAGGCAGCATAAATTTGCCTAGGGAAAATCATGTGTAATAGACCAGACTAGATGAATGAGACCACAAGGCAGTCAAACTGCTCAGACCTTCAGACTCAAATGATATTGGACAGTTGTTCCAAATATAAATAGCAGCTAGTTAAGAACAGAGTTCCCTAGGAGTCAGTACTGGAGCCATGATAGATTAATTTGCAAACTTGATCAACTACCTGGAGAGTAAGATGTCATACATCTTCAAGAAGTTTGAAAAAGACCAGAATAGTATGAGCACTTGTTATGCTGGAGGGCTGCCATTCACAGGACTTCTGCAAGCTAAACGAATGGTACGAGAGGAACTATGTTCTGTCCATCAGAGGCAAAAAATAACCTCAGCTCAGATTATTACCTGCTGTTAATTTACTCTTTTGAATGTTTATCTCAAAGTTTAGGTGATAATTATATAACTTTGCATTCAAAGAAAACTATACCTCATGTTAGAATTTTTCTTTGAATCATAGTACATCCTGAGCTGGAAGGACCATGTCCTAACTCCTGAATCTATGTAGGGCAACCTGAAAGTTAAACCTGGGCATGTTGTCCAAGTGCTTCTTGAACACCAACAGATCTAAGCCCTGTTCCTGTGCCTGACCATCCTTTCTGTGAATAACTTTTATGTAATATCCATTAATATCCAAAGTATTATCCATGTAATATCCAAAGTATCCTTAGTCAGTTTTATACATCATGCTTTTTAGTTTGGTCGCTATCTTTGTTGCCTCCTTTGGACACAATCTAATATTTTTATATCCTTCTTGTATTTTAGAGCCAAAAAATGTGCAACAGTATTCAAAGTGAGATTACACCAATGATGAATAAAGTGGGACAATTACTTCTTTTGACTGGTAATACATACTACATAGATATTTCTAATCATTAAAAAAACCAAAATCCTAGTTTAAATAGTAATTGTGTTCTTCAATTCAAAACTCTGAAATTTAGAAAGGACTTCACTCAAGCTAATAAGAGACTGATAGAAGTTTTTCTGTCCTTCATAGCCTATGAGTCCATCTGACCCACTTAAGTATCCACTTAATGTTAGTTATAGCTTAAAATAATTATTTTCTTTGGGGGTGAGGATGCTGAAGAAGTGAGATTTACTCCTCCACACATATTAAGAATGACTTCTTTGGAAGTATACTGGTATGATGACAAACCCCTTCAGATTTCTTCTCTCTCTCCAGCATTTAGTCAATATAGATCTTAACCAATAGAATTATCTGTGAGTTGCTCTCCAAAATGACTCCAGCATATGCATAGCTGCATAGAAATTGCTGACAAAGAAGAAAAGTCAAGTGCTGGATGCCACAAATCATGAAGGCTTCCAACATTCACTTAGCCTCACAACTTCCTTCTGGTTTATTCCTACAATAGACCTGATCTTAAATGCTGACTCCATTTGGATTCCACACTAGTTTACTACACCTTTGTTTGTAACAGAAACTAGTTAATTGGAGTTCTGTGAGACAAAGTGTGACACAAACTGAGACTAAATGTGAGTCCAGATGTTTAACAAGAGTTAGACATTTAATTCCTTCTACTAACAATATACACCTTCTCAGATCTAGTCAGTAAAATTCTTCTTGACATACTAGGTTTATTCCTAAAGGTTGAGGTAACCTTGAGGCGCCCTTATTAATTTTTCTTCCAAAATACAGCACTGTGGCAGGTAGCATGGAGTAGAAACAAATTAGGAGCCAAAAGCTCTTGAATTTCTGTTCACAGCCTTGTCTGTTTTCTCTGTGATCTTGGCCAATTGCACCATCTCTTTGTGCCCAAGTTTTCCTATACAATAAAGATAATATTACTTACTTACTAACTGACACCTCAAAGGTAAAATGAGCATTAGGTCATGCTTAAAATGGTTTTAAAATAAAGATGTGCAATAAAACTGCTAAGAGTTATGGTGCTATTGTTCATTATTCTTAACCGAAAGGTGAGTCAGGTAACAAACACATCTGATTTTGAAAACAGCACAGACCTATAAGAAGCTGCTTAAGTAACATTTACAGCATGGCAGCCCAGACATTGTCATTCTGAGTTCATAAAGAAAATGAAATGGCAATTTATTTTTTTCCTATTTCAGTGCTATGCAAACCATAGTTCTCACTTATTTTCACTACATACAGTGCCCTACTGAGTTACAAATAAATAAATCCAAAGAGCAGCTTTACCCCAGCTTTTATTTTTACTGCGTGTTACTCTGATAAGGTTCAATCTCATTGCTTTCATCATCAAACTCTAACACTTATGTCCTTTAAAAAATAACCAAGTGTGGGTTGTTTTTTTGTTGTTGTTGTTGTTCTGTTTTGTTTTTAAGAATACTTGATATAATAGGTGAAAATTATTGATTAGCAGTCCTACATTTCAGTGGTATAACTTTTTTCTTAAAAATACATAAAACAAAATCTGATCTTTGAATTATTGCTTTGGTGGGGAAAAGACAATGGAAGGAAGTGAAAGGCTTTAAGATACATTTTATTTGAAATTAGAACCACTTGTATGGGTACAGTATCAAACGCATTCATGATGCTAATAACATTTTTCATACTATTTATTCTCAAAACTAGGCATTAAAAGTTTAATTGTTGGTTTACAGTCTGCAATAATTACAAACAAATTACAAGTGCATCTCAAAGGATAGGAAGAAGAAATGCATAGCTTTATATCAAATTTTGTTCTGATTTCCAATGTAGAAAACTTAATTTCTTTTTTTTTTATGGATGAGAAGGGATTTTAAGCATTTCAGTGTCTATCTAATCCACGGATCTGCCACTACAATGAACAACTAATATACTAGAAGAGAAAGAGAACTGAAAAAAAAAAAAACTTCAGAAATTAACCATTGTGCAAGTCATTCTTGTAGCTCCCAAGAGTTCCACAAGCACACTAATATATACACTTTCAGTTGTATATAAGCAATATGAATGCAATTTAAAAAAAAATCTGGTGTTGTACAGTAATAATAATCACTCAAAGATTGTGTTTTAGCAAAGAATAGGTAAATCACAGAATCATAGAAGCGTACATGTTGGAAAGATACTTAAGATCGTGGAGTGCTACCATCCCCCTAACACTACCAAGTCCACCACTAAACCGTGTCACTAAGCATGACATCCACAGGTCTCCAATGCCATCAGAGATGGCAGCTCCATCACTTAACTGTGCAGCCTGCTGCAATGCCTAACCAGCCCTTTCCTTCCTGATACACAAATCTAAACTTCCTCTGGAGCAACCTGAGGCCATTTAGTCTCATCCTATCCCTTGTAGCCTGAGAAAACAGGCTGATACTTGCCTTCCTGAAGTCTTCTTAACCACTTCTTTTCTCTAAAACAACTTCTGCTGTCCAGATAGCCAATAAATAAAGTTTCAAAGTACATGACTTCTATCTCCAGAGTTTACATTCAACCAGTATGACATTTCCCATTCTTCTATGGCATTTGTATGTCTTCAGAGGACAGAAGAATTACAACACTGACTTTAATGTACAACTTTAAATACTTCATTTCTTCAGGGGTAATTTGTACTTCGAAGTCACTGTTCACAGTGCAGTATGTGTGTGTGTCATTGCATTTCAGAGTCTAACAAAAGCAGATTCAGATAGGAATATCTCAGTCCTATCCTATCTATTCCTGTCCATCTCTTCTTTTGAGTTACACAATGCAAAGAGAGAGTTTCCATAAGAAAGGTGACTGAAAAGTCTTTCATTAAATTTCATGAGCTTCATTAATGACGATGAAAAAATTTCATATTTTAAGTGATCAGCAATAAGGATTCATGACCAAAGGGTGATCTGTTATGAACAGCAAGAATCAAGAGTGACAAACTGTTTGGAATCAAGAGTGAAAGATTCCACAAGGCATATTCCACACAAGAGTAAAATCTTTCTTTATAAGAAATATGATAAGATATAGGATAAGAAATGCCACAGCATTGTCTGTTTGTTGTGCACTCTGAATACCTAAATGTTTCTAGGTGCTCGGTGATGAACCCAACACCATATGATTCCTAAGCTCACATGACTGACGCTAGTGTAAGTGTATGTAAGGACTCAGATCATGCTGCAGCCTTGCAGATTACTTTGCTTAAGGAAAAGTACGTTTATTTCACTTCAAAGGATATGATAAATATACCTCAATGGTGGACAAATCAAAGCCATTATTAAATACAGATTTGACCAATTGCCCTTCTAAATCAAATCTAAGTGTCTGAAAGAAAAAATAAAAATTAATAGTATCACACTTACTCAAGCAAATATTTATATTAGGAATCATTTATTGTTATAATTATACTATATTTATATGTATTTATTATAATTATTTATAATATTAGGAATTATTTATATATTGAATCAAGTCTGGAGCTGTGGCTGTTGGGCAAAACAAATATAGAGGAAAGAAAACTCTTTGAAATCTTTATTGTAAAGGAGATACAACCAAATTCTTTAAACTTTCTCAAACAAATGAGATTCAGATGAGTATAACAGACCACAATTCTAATATTATCTGCTTTGGCAAAAGCAAAAATCTGCTATCAAACCCTTCTTATCTGTGTATTCATTCATAAATGGCATCATATCTGTTACCTATATCGAAAATGCTGGTAAAATTAATTCTAGTTATCTGAAGAAAACTGGAAAAATTTAAAGCATGTAATCACATACACAAGCAAAATACTGCTATTCGATTTTACCATAGGACCCCACATTTAAAGTTACATACAAAAGCTATTCTACTTAAAATTAAAAAAAAAAATCAAAATATCAAAAGCAATTTTAATATTCTCACTGCAAGGTCTTGCAACAGTTATATTTCACAAATCTAACTGTTGCTACCAGTAGCAGACTTATCAATTTTTATGTAGGATTTTTTTGTTGCTCCTACTAGCAATATTATATTTGAAACTTCAGTACAAGACATGAATCTTTCATCATAATGATGATCTTTGTTATCCTCTCAGTTTAATCTGGATGAAAAAATCAGAATCAGGCTCAACAGCAGCCTAAGTATGAAAAAAAATTTGAAGAGTGAATGGGATAACCAATAGCGTGAAGACTCTCATTAGAGTTAAAGTAAGCATTTAAAAGTGTGAAAGATAAGAAAAAAAATTCTGAATATTTACTATCTAGCCTTTCATTTATTTTGTTTTCTTTCTTAAATTAGCAGCTTCAGTTAATCTGCGTAGTTCATATAAAGCTAATGAGAATACAGAAACAATGAAGACAGAAAGAAATAACAAAAAAAAAAAAAGTCTGAGAATGTGTATGTATGTTTAGGAACAGAATACACATTGTATTTTTAAAATTAAATCTACTGTGACTGTTTTGAGTTCTGTGCATTCCAGGTACTTAAACTGCAGTACAAGACAATTTATAGTGCCATCTATGGGATTTTTTAGTGTCTTCCTCCAAAAATACGTTTTTGTAATTTAGCTTGTCTTTGCTGATTACATTCTTCTTTCTTAAAATCGCTTCCTATGACTCAACTGCTCTTGCACCTCTGCCAGCCCATTGAAAACAGGGAATAGATCTGTATACATTCATGCAGACAAAAAAACCTTGATAAAAGGATGGATTTTTCCTGCTGTTGAGTTTGCATTATGAGCATGTAAATGAGAAACACGTAGCTGCTTGAGAGAGCTAACTACCGAAAATGGCATTAAACATCTAGAGAAATTCAATTTCTAAAATAATATTCTTCCTGTAGCAATGTAATTGTTCTTCAGCTAAAAAAGAATCCTAAGAGCTACCAATTTTATATTACCAAGAGGCATCAACATTGTAATTGCTTCTGCTGTTGTGTTCAGTTTTACTTTGTTTGTTTGTTTAAACAGCCTGGCAGCTCAACTTAACAATCTGTAGATCTGCTGTTTCTCAGTTGCTCCCTGAAATAAAGGTTTTTTTATAGATAAATCTTTCTTTGTCCAGTTTCAAAACAAATTTTATCATCCACAGAAATGAAAGCCGTAGGCAGAATAGAAAGTTATCTATAATGTTTCTAATGTCCACAACAGATTCTCAGATGCAGAGAAGCCTCTCCGAGGACATCGATCTCTGAGAACAGCAGATAGGTATAAATAATAACAAGTATTTTTCAGGTTTGTTATTTATATGAATACCCACTAAACTGCCTTGCTATAGCATATTGGAATGCAACCTGGAAAACAACCATCATCTCAATAAGTCAACAACCACTTAGACTTTTTCATAGGACAGAAGTATTTACTCTGCTACCTGACTTATCTATCACATACTTATTCTTTTCAGTCAGTGCTGTGAGGTAGCAAATTCTCTCCAAAGCACAAAGTACCTCTTGGGTATTACATGGTTTACACAGAGTATCCCAAATACAATTTAATTTTCAAAGCAAAATAACCTGAAATTCAGAAAGGCCAGAAATATGGACTGTCATAATTGCCCCTACACTAATTTTCCTTCCAGATTTCAGACCAATCTTATCTCCATCCTCTACAGATAGAAAACAAGTAGACAAAAAATCAAGACACCAATCTGTCTTTAAACCTTTACCAAACGGCATTAAATTCCTCACAGATGTAGTGAATGTTTCACCAAGTATGCTTTCAGAACTAGTCTCACCTATTCCAGAAATAAATGCACATGGGAATGGGACCTAGGAGGTAATGTTATGTATAAAGATAGATCATTAATTTTAGCCATAGCATCCTAATGAATATTTATAGCTTTCATTCACATAGTACAGCTCTTACATTCTTTATACAGCTACAGGTTGGTGAATACACTAGATGTATTGATGTGACCAGACGTTTCTAAATTCTGCATTTCAGTTCTCAGTGTGTCCATCCTGCCTTTTCTTTAGGCATCATTATGTTACCAAGTGGCTGCACTGCCTTCACAATTAAGAGTATAGTACATTCTAAGCAACTCACATTTTGGAAAACAACACAATAAGATAGTATGAAAAATAATCAAGATCTGAAAAGGTTACATTATAAAACATGCTTGATATAGGAAGTGATGAGCATAATATGAAGAAGCCGTAATACTCACTACAGACAAATATGCACAACTATTTCTATTATAAATAACCTAGACATTCAGAAGCAAGTACAATCCTCTCATGATTCCTTGCCGTTGATTTTGAAACTGCATTGCACAAAATATTTTCTGAGTACAGAAATTCTGCCCCTATTATAATACTCCAAAAGGGTTATTCAAGCCTCTGTAATACAGACATTATTTTTTTACTATGAAGCAATTGATCGGGTTCAGATAAAATGTTTCCCAGTGTTTGTATTTGGACATGACCAAAAGGTTTACAATCTGAGTGATAAGAACAAATTTGCATATGAACATTTTATTCTCATTTTTATTCTCAAAAACTAAACTCTTCTAGACACTACAAAATGACTTCCATATATATATTTATAGTGGATTGTGTCATAGAATGATGATCTGCTGTCCTACACCTATCATGGAAAATGACAAATCAAAAAGAACTTGCTGGACCTTACCTGCTGGACTCTGCAGATGTAATGGCAATCAGAGGAGGAATCCTCAGTGGAAGAGTTGTGGGCCGTGGGATGGTCTCATTGTCATTCTTTTTATCCCAGTCTGCCTGTTCTAGCTGCCTGAAAGCCAGAGGGGGAAGCTGGATGTTACGGGATGATAACCTCCTCACAAGATAGGGCTCCATTCCCTGTAAAGACTCTTCCTCCTCATTATGGTGATGCAGTGCTTCTTCTGAAACCTGCAATCAGCAAAAACAAACAAACAAAAAAAAACCCAACACCATATAGAACACCCATAATGCCAATTAAATTACCCCTTCAATTCATTTCAATAAATTTGTTTCTTATAAATACTAGTTATACTTTATTATCATAACTGAGGAAATGCAAAAGTGAAAAAATGCAGTAAAAAGTTTACAGAGTTTGAGTAATCTGCCACTTTAATGCAATGATGAAGCTATTTATGAGAAGAAAAAGACATCACTTCCTGAAATATGTATTTCTACCTGTATTGGAAACAAATGTCTGCATTAAACACACTTCTATCTTGCAATTTGTTTGCTTGCTTCCCTGAAAATTTTCTATCGTCTGGAAGATGTGAGAATCCAAATAGCAATAATAAAATAAAAGTGGTAGTCAGAGATTGCAGCTATACACCTCTAGACTGAAAATAGGAGAGAATTCACCTTAAATTCTCTTATTAAACCATATTTAAAAGATTACTGCAGCTGTTCCAACTCCCACCTTTCTTCCTGACACACAATAGTCTCATGCTAATATGAAGTGATTAGTAGTTAAAACAACCAGTGCAGTGCTTGGAAACAATGAATAAGTAGAGCTTCTGAGGGTGTGGCTATTACAAAATCTTAAGATTAAACATGATTAAACATTCTTTTTAAAATGATAATGTAAAATGTTGGTAATATTTTCTGTGTCATGGAATAACAATGTTTAATGTAGGAAAGAAGTCTTCAACCTACTTAAAGGGGGCAAAATTCATAGAATCGTAGAATCACCAAGGATAGAAAAGACCTACAATATCATCCAGTCTAACTGTCCATCTATAACCAATTGTTCTCACTAAACCATGTTCCTCAACACAACGTCTAAACATTCCTTGAATACCTTCATGGTCGGTGACTCCACCACCTCCCATTCCAGTGCCTGACCACTCTTTTGGGAAAGAAGTATTTCCTAATATCCATTAAGAATTTGGTGCAACTTGAGGCCATTCCCTCTAGTCCTATCACTACTTACAAGAAAGAAGACGCCAAACCCCAGCTCACTCCAACCTCCCTTCAGGTAGTTATAGAGAGCAATAAGGTCTTCCCTGTGCCTCCTTTTCTCCAGACAGAACAATCCCAGCTCCCTCAGCCGTTCCTCAGAAGATCTGTGCTCCAGACTGCTCACCAGCTTTGTTGCCCTCCTTGGAACACGCTCCAGGGCCTCAATGTCTTTTTTGCAGTGAGGGACCCAAAACTGAACACAGTACTTGAGGTGCAGCCTCACCAGTGCTAAGTACAGGGGGACAAATGCTTCCCTGCTCCTGTTGGCAACACTATTTCTGATACAAGCCAGGATTGCACTGGCTTTTTTGTCTGCCTGGGCACACTGCTGGCTCATGTTCAACTGAGCATCAACCAATACCCCAAGGTCAATTTCCTCTACACAGTCTTCCAGCCACTCTGCCCCAAGCCTGTAGCATTGCCTGAGGTTGTTGTGGCCACTGGCACTTGGTCTTCAACCTCATCCCATTGGCCTCACCCCAGTGATCCAGCCTATCCAGATCCCTCTGAAATGCCTCACTATGATGTCTCACTATGTGAGACAGTGTCAGAGATTTTGGTGCAGACTAGGAAGACTATGTCAACAGCCATTCCCTCATCCACCAGATGGGTCACTAGATCATAGAAGGAGATCTGGCTGGCCAAGCAGGACCTGCCCTTCACGAGCCCATGCTGGTTGAGCCTGATCCATTGGTTCTGCCACACATGTTGCATGATCTCAATCAAGACAATCTTCTCCCTAACCTTCCCTGGCATTGAGGTCAGGCTGACAGTCCTGTAGTTCCCTGGATCCCCCTTAAGATCCCTCTTGTAGATGGGAGTCACACTGGCAAGCCTCCAATCTTCTGGGACCTCACCAGTCAACCAGAAGCACTGATATGTGATGCAGAGTGTCTCAGATATCACCTCCACCAGTTTCCTCAGCACTCTCTGGTGAATCTCATCCATCCCCATGGACTTGTGCAGGTCCGGTTGGAGTAGTAGGTCTCTGGCTGTTTCCTTCTGAATTCTGGTGGGTTTATTCTGCTCTCCAACTAAAACTTCCAGGTCAGAGAGTGGACTACTGGTCTGAATTTTAAAGGCATATGTGAAGAAGGCAATGAGAACCTCAGCCATTTCCTTATCCTTAGTTGTCATGTACCCAGCCTCATCCAGTAAAGAATGAATATTCTCTTTATCTCTTCTCTTACAGTTAATGTATTGTAAAAGAGTTTCTTGTTCGCTTTTACCCCAGCAGCCAGATTGAGTTCTAGGTGGGCTTTTACCTCTTTAATTTTCTCTCTGCACATCTTAACAAGTCAACAACTCATAATAATATTTTCAGAATTGTGAACAAAGCTCACCATTTTAAACAAAACTTTGCAAATAATTATTTTTCTTAGGGCACTAATATTCTGAAAAGCTTGTTGTAGCAATAAGAGGAAGTGTATTTTTTTCTCCATATCTTCGTTTCTCACCACCTCTTGATAAATTTCTCAGTACAGATAACACTGTCTGCAACTACAGTTTTGATGATATTCCTGTGGCTAAAATCAAATTATAAGTAAATCTAAAGATTTTATATACCATCTATACTAAGAATGAACAATAAAATCATGCCTATATGCTATTGCATCTAGGTCAGGTATCAGTAGCTTCAGTGTTCTAGAACACTACTTGAGACATACACAGAGAATTGGCCTCTGCCGACATATGGCATGGTTGAAATGGTATACTACTATAGATTGCTCACATTACAATCACACTTCCACTTACAGCACAGACATGGCCTTCATTTTCAGCTGTCTCCTGAGGACTGATGCAGACCTGCAAGGAAAGTTTGCAGGGCAATGTATCTATTCTGTGCACATGGGGAAATATGTTAATGAACACCCTTTCATGATGAGCAATACTAATAAGCTCCATTTATACTCAGAGCTTGAGCAGTTGCTGTGAGCAAGCTACTTCTAATTAAATTTTTAATCATAAAATCTAAATTTATAATTTAGCCATTTTTCTTAATCTGGTTGTAATGCAGTTTAAGAAAACAAGGATTATAAAATTGCACACATTATCACATGTACTCTGAAGCAAATCCACTGCAAAATCAATCACTGTAAAAAAGCCTACAAGAATTAATGTGTTATAGTCATCCAGGGAAAAGTTTAACTTCAGGCATGTATTTTCAGTGTGTTCATAGTGAATATTCAAGACAGTTGAATGAATAAAAAAGTAATAATGAAATTAATTATAGCTCTGCAAGAAACAGAAATGCTGTTATCAGAGCTACATTTAGTCTATTGCAGGAGGCTATTTGATCCACTTCATCACCAAAATACAGTGGATTTTGAGGCAGCTTTGAAAACCATTAAAATCCTTGAATTGCAGCTACCGATGATTAGAGTCAGACAGCTGTACTGAGAAAGTGAACTCACTGAACATCTTTGAATCACGCTAAAACTAGAGAGACAGTGATGTATGGCATAAAGGAAACCAGCAGGGCAAGGGACAAATTTCAAACCAAATATTAAAACCAAATTCTAAGAAATCAAGCAGTAATCATCTAGCATATATTTCAATTAAATTAAATCAGTTTATGGAAAATACATATCACCTATTAAGACACAAATGCTCAGACATCTAAGCTAAGAAATATTGATCAGACTCATTTTACTCAGCAAAACAAAAGAAAAATATGCACGGCTGGTTTTTCCTTATGTGTGAATATAGTTATAAAGAGCATTATGTTTACTCACAGAGTAATATAAATGCTGCATATGTGGTATATCACCAAAACCAGATCACTTCAGATATGAATTCACCTCAGATTCAAAACCATCCAGTGATAGGGATTCTCCAGACTCCACTGGAGAATTTTCTCCAGATCTCTGCCACATTCCTTGTAGAGAAGATTCTCCTGATGTTCTACCTGAGCCTCCCAATCAGGGGCCATTGATCCTCATTGCATAGCATGCCACTGTAGACCTCAGATTTGTTGTCTTTTGCAGCAACTCTTCAAGTAGCTGCAGGTTGCTATTAGATGGCCTTTCCCCTCATTCACAGAAGACTGAACAACTCAGCTTCCTCAAGCACTGCTCACCAATTGTGAGCTCTAGGCTCTTACCATCCTGGTAACCCTCTTCTGGGCTCCCACTATTTCCCTTGATCTACTCATTACAGTCAAACTGGTATGTAGTTTGCTTTTTTAAGGATATTTGGATGACATGCACCCTACCATCAATTGAAGCCTTCAAGTTCTTTACAGTAGGGCTGTGACTTAACCAGTGCCTTCCAATCCGTGCTGGTACTTCAGTTTGTCTCATCTGGGTACCAAACTCTGTACTTCAACATGGGCTGCAGTATCACCTGCTGGTGTCAATATACTCTGTACCAGCTGTCAGTCAGATGCCATCATTCTCCACCATCTCATCTCAGCAGAGGTACTACTTTATAGTCCATCTAGTATTTTTTTCATCCAGCCTCGATTTCCTGACTGAGGTCTAAATCAGTGATTTTTTTATTTTTTTTCTTTTAAGTATTATCTTTTCAGGGAGATTTGTCACAGGAAATAAAAAAGAAAATCGAGCAAGATAAAAATTCAGGACAGAATGACTAGAAAATTTAGAATTTAAGTAAACAAATAGAAAGATTTATTTTCATTTTTATTCTTTACATAAATATTTTTTATATTATAGTTCCCTGTCAAGAGAAGTGATACAGAGTGAGAGGCATCTGGGGATGCAAGGACCTCCGAAGAGATATCCAAAAGAGATAACTTTATGTCTTAGCAAGAATGAGATACTGCATGCTATAAAAAAATCTTTTTCATTGGTCCTAGATTCTATTATCAGGACAGTGACGAAGTTATAGAATAAGCTTATATATGTGTGTTTGCATACTAGTTCACAGAAGCAAAACTATATTCATATTTGCCTGCATGAACTTCCACTGAAGTTTTAAAAATTCTTTTTAAAGAACTATTCTCACTGTTGATATTTATCTCAGATTACATGATTTCCTTTAAAATGTTTAAGTTAAACTACTTTTTAATGTATATAGATGATAAAAAACATATTTTTCAAAACCAGGAAAGTACCCTTTATTTCTGTTCACATTAATTGCAGTGTGTTAATAAGAGAATCAATTGCATCAAATTGTGCATACAAAAGTGTTAGACTCTGGTTTCTTTAGTCCATGAGTTGTTAGGTTTCATGCTTACAAAGAAGTTAACTCTTATGTCCTTCAGCTCAATCATCCTTGAAGTTCAAACTCTGGAAAACTTTCTTAATTAGGAGAATAAACTGACCTTATGATTTACACACACAAAAATACAGATATAACCTAGTTTCTCTGAACTCAGTAATAAGAAAAAAAGTATATTTTCTTTCAACTCATAAATCTTTATTTTCACCTGTTTCTTTATTTAGTAAGGACCTTTCCAGTGTTTCTCTCACAGATTTCTGGATTTTGCTTCAAACTAAATATTTTAGGTTTTTCATTTTTCCCAAGTCTGTCTCTCTTACCCAAGGCCATGCAAGAATTTCTATTTTGCTGCGGGTATAACAGCTTTAAATACCCATCCAAAATTTTGCAGAGAAGACACAGACAGTAGTATCTTCTCTGTTAGAAAGTATACATGCTGTGTCCTGTTCTTCCTGCTCTTCCCAGAGAAGAAGCCAGAGAAGTTCATAAGCACTTTTTTTTTGACATTTTGACATGCTTTTCCAACTTAAATTCAATTTTCCCTCTACTTCCTCAAAGCCCACTTCCACCATATACATTTCTCTTCCTCACTCACTTTTGTTTTCATCTTTCCCAATCTTTTACTCTGGTCCATTTATTTAATTCAATCATAGATTGATAGGTTGATAGATACATTAGGTTGGAAAGGACCTACAAGATCATCTAGTCCAACCATCCTCCTATCACCATCCCTACCCATCTACTACCAAATCAAATCCCTTAGCACCTCATCTAAACGCTTCTTGAACAGCGCTAGGGATGGTGCCTCAACCACCTCCCTAGGCAGGCCATTCCAGTGCCTGACCACTCTTTCAGAAAAAAAATGTTTCCTCAGGTCTAACCTAAATCTTCCCCGGCGCAACTTGTGGCCATTCCCTCTCGTCCTGTCATTATTTATCAGGGAGAAGAGGCCCACCCCCTCCTCACCACAACCCCCCTTCAGGAAGTGGTAGAGTGCAATAAGGTCTCCTCTGAGCCTCCTCTTCTCCAGACTAAACAATCCCAGCTCCCTCAGCCGCTCCTCAGAAGACTTGTGCTCCAGGCCCCTCACCAGTTTTGTTGCCCTTCTCTGAACACGCTCCAGGGCCTCAATGTCCTTCTTGTAGTGAGGGGCCCAAAACTGAACACAGTACTCGAGGTGCGGCCGTACCAGAGCTGAGTACAGGGGGATGATCACCTCCCTGCTCCTGCTGGCTACACTATTTCTAATACAGGCCAGGGTGCCATTGGCCTTCTTGGCCACCTGGGCACACTGCCGGCTCATGTTAAGCTGAGCATCAACCAACACCCCCAGGTCCTTTTCCTCTCTACATTCTTCAAGCCATTCTGCCCCAAGCCTATAGCATTGCATGGGGTTATTGTGGCCAAAGTGCAGGGCCTGGCACTTGGCCTTATTGAACCTCATCCCATTGAGCTCAGCCCAGCTGTTCAGCCTATCCAGATCCCTCTGTAGGGCCTCCCTACCCTCAGGCAGATTGACACATCCTCCCAACTTGGTGTCATCTGCAAACTTACTGAGGGTACACTCAATCCCCTCGTCTAGGTCATCAATAAAGATATTAAACAAGATGGGCCCCAAAACTGACCCTTGGGGGACACCACTCGTAACGAGACACCAGCTGGACTTAACTCCATTAACCAATACCTGCTGGGCCCAGCCCTCTAGCCAGTAAATCAGGTAACTTTATTTTCTCAGCATCAGTAGTTGGGCTCCCTGAGCCCAGGAAAGATGGGGTAAGGAGGCAGAAAAATGCACAGTTGATTTCTGTTATTAGCTTTGTCATCTGTGCTGGGTCAGGCTGGAACAGAATTAATTTCCTTCATAGCAACACATATGGTGCTATGTTTGAGAATTGTGACCAAAATAGTGTTGATAACACAATGATGTTTTAGCTTTTGCTGGCTGAGCAGTGCTTAGACAACATCAGGGCCTCCTCTGTTTCTCATGCTGTGCCCTCAGGGAGGATGCAAATGAAGCTGGAGGGTGACACAGCCAGAGTAGCTGTACAGAATCAACCTAATGTGTTTGCATACCGTATGCATCATGCCAAGCAACTCTGAGTAACGAGGAGGAGGAAGGCAGCAGGAGTATAACATAACACACTCAGGATTATGGCACTTGCCTTTCCACGTAACTATGATGCATACTCAAGTCCTTTTCTCCAGCATAAAACAAGACTGAAGAATATCCTTTTTATTTTTATTTTTACAAAGGTTTTTATTCTGACTGTTCTCATGCAAATTTTCATAAGGATTGCAACAGATGTATCTGAGGTTTGAAGTATGAAAGAACAAAGCTTTTTCACCAGGAAGTTTACCATCACATTTTAATCAGTGAAAATAGACCTGTTAACGGATGAAGAATCTTGGGTTAGAACTATGAAAATAATTATCCTGAGAAAGACAACTGACATTATCCAAACCTGAAGCCAAAGGTTTCCTTTCTCATAAACAAATTAAAACAGTATTCCATTAAGAAATTGTTGGGAAATTGTAACAGTTAAGGTTGCCATTAGAAGAAAACCACCAAGAACACCAACAGAGCTTTGGGAAGGCAGGTATCTGACATGCTGCATAATGTGATCCAGTACCATAATTCTAATAAAAACAAACAGCAAGGAGTCCTGCTGCTGACATTTCTGACCTCTGAGATATTTTACACTCTGAGAGTGTACACAAGAGAAAGGAAGTTCTCATAAGGTATCTGCTAATGAAATTCATCAAACAGAACATTTTTTGCTTTCTTTCTTTTTTCTTTTTTTTTTTATGTTAGAGGTCTGAGAGACTCTCTATTAATCCCTACCCTGTAACCAACTAATTGAATTCTAAGACATGACATCCTTTTAGATACCAATTAACCTACTTCGGCTCTTTTGGTATAGAGCAGACTCCAGGCTAGGTCACTCGAAGTATCTGCCTCCTTATTCCACGTCCTCCTTAAGTCTCTCTGTTAATAATAATGAGTCATCTGCTGGCTAAGACACAGCACATGAGATGATTCACTAGTCTTCTAATTAGCAGGTATATTTCTTATTTCTTATCAGTAATTGTTCATTAGTAGGCATGGATTTGTGTGCAGCACAAAATGATTGCAATCTAAGGAACAAAAGTTAGTCACATATCATAAGCTTGTAGGAAAAATAAAAGCAGCTTGAGAGAAGGCAAAAAATAAACAAACCTTACATGAAAATACAAATTATTTTGTTGTTGCCATTTCACTGCAGACCTCTTGGCAAACTTAACAAGAGTATCTATCTGTCATCCGCCTTAGCTTTTTTTGAAAGACTTCATTTCAAAAGTGTCACAGTGTGTACCTCTACCAAAGCAATTTTGTAGAGCCAGATCTTTAATCATATCTAATCAGCTCCTACTGACACATACATCCCATCCTTTCCCATGTGCTGCTCAGTTTGGTTATGAGGATCAAATGACTACTGACATGTTAAAGCTTATCAATTCTTTTCCAAGACCAAATAAGGAGACTTCCAAGATCTTAAAACAAACAAACAAACAAACAAACAACAAGAAGATAAAAACCAACAAAACATGGTAGTCACACTTCAAACCATTTTGGCATGTTTGCATGCCAAACCATTTTGTTTGTTTGCAACCCAGAGGCATAGTAAGTACCAAAGAATCGGGGCCACAGTGGAAACTCATTTTAGGGATTTGACACATGAGGGAAATATTTTCTGCTAATGAATGACGCAGTTGTTTTTAGTCCACCTACAGAAAAGTTGGATTTGTTAGAAAATACTCATATTTTAAATTCTACCTACTTCTGTAGGAAATTATTTGCTCATTTGAATAATTTTTAATGTGATCTTCCCAAATTAATTAATTTATACTTTTACTTATTTTATACATTAATAGAAGCTGAAAGGGTAATATTTATGGTAAACTAATGTATTCAACTAGTCCATCTAACTAGATATTGGGTGTCTGTCTACTTGAGATGCCATCAGTAAATTTACATATCAAAGAGAAACAGACACAGATTTGAGAGTATTAATATCTGGATTTTCTTCTCCGCTTTACTAGACAATTCTTTCACCATCACCATGCCTTAGCTGTTACACCTGCAGAAGTGATATAATAAACACAATAATAGCTAGGCTAGAACTGAGATCCACTAGCACTGTTTATTAGTATTGTTTTAGATCAAAATTAAATATATATCCCTCTTTCAGACAATTCTCTACATTCTTACGTATTCTCCACTTATTCTTCAACAATAATCATTTTAATACTTTGAAAATATGACCCAATGAAATTGTATTAAACCAGTAAAATGTTCTTGCTCCTGGATTATTTAATTTTTATTAAGGAATAAATGAGCCTATATTATTCACACCCATTTCAAGATTGCATTTCAGTGTGACTAGATTCATTGCTGTTCATTATTTGCACTACAGAAAGTGAAAACATTGATGATTCATATCCTTAGCCTCATAGCTAAATACATCTAAATTCTATACAATCAGGCAATTTGTTCTTTCTTTTGTCTATGATGGAAATATTTTCAGTGGGATAAGTACCTCTAAAAAATGTTCAGAGTAAATATTTTGCTGTATCAATTTTCAAGTTCTTCCAACCTTCCATTCTTCCATTCTTCCAACCTTCTTCTCCTTCTCCAACCTCATCTCCTTCTATGACTGGGTGACCAGACAGGTAGATGAGGGAAAGGCTGTTGATGTAGTCTACCTGGACTTCAGCAAGGCCTTTGACACGGTCTCCCACAGTATTTTCCTGAGGAAACTGGCAGCCCGTGGTGTGGACAGGTTCACTCTTCTCTGGGTGGAGAACTGCCTGGAGGGCCGTGCCCAGAGGGTAGTGGTTAATGGAGTTAAGTCCAGCTGGTGTCCTGTTATGAGTGGTGTCCCCCAAGGGTCAGTTTTGGGGCCCATCTTGTTTAATATCTTTATTGATGACCTAGATGAGGGAATTGAGTGTACCCTCAGTAAGTTTGCAGATGACACCAAGTTGGGAGGATGTGTCAATCTGCCTGAGGGTAGGGAGGCCCTACAGAGGGATCTGGATAGGCTGAACAGCTGGGCTGAGCTCAATGGGATGAGGTTCAATAAGGCCAAGTGCCGGGTCCTGCACTTTGGCCACAATAACCCCATGCAATGCTATAGGCTTGGGGCAGAATGGCTTGAAGAATGTAGAGAGGAAAAGGACCTGGGGGTGTTGGTTGATGCTCGGCTTAACATGAGCCAGCAGTGTGCCCAGGTGGCCAAGAAGGCCAACGGCATCCTGGCCTGTATTAGAAATAGTGTAGCCAGCAGGAGCAGGGAGGTGATCATCCCCCTGTACTCAGCTCTGGTACGGCCGCACCTCGAGTACTGTGTTCAGTTTTGGGCCCCTCACTACAAGAAGGACATTGAGGCCCTGGAGCGTGTTCAGAGAAGGGCAACAAAACTGGTGAGGGGTCTGGAGCACAAGTCTTCTGAGGAGCGGCTGAGGGAGCTGGGATTGTTTAGTCTGGAGAAGAGGAGGCTCAGAGGAGACCTTATTGCACTCTACCACTTCCTGAAGGGGGGTTGTGGTGAGGAGGGGGTAGGCCTCTTCTCCCTGATAAATAATGACAGGACGAGAGGGAATGGCCACAAGTTGCGCCGGGGAAGATTTAGGTTAGACCTGAGGAAACATTTTTTTTCTGAAAGAGTGGTCAGGCACTGGAATGGCCTGCCTAGGGAGGTGGTTGAGGCACCATCCCTAGCGCTGTTCAAGAAGCGTTTAGATGAGGTGCTAAGGGATTTGATTTGGTAGTAGATGGGTAGGGGTGGTGATAGGAGGATGGTTGGACTAGATGATCTTGTAGGTCCTTTCCAACCTTATGAACCTTTGAACTTATAAGTTGTTTGAAATAGTTACAGAGTTGAAAATGTAATTATGTATCTCAGATAAGTATTAATGTACATGAGAAAATGAACAATTCTTAGTAATAGTATAGTTAATTAGATGTAGGTGGTGGAATTGCTAATGTTACAAAAAGTACTCATGTTTATTACTGTTGTATATTTAGATGGACAAGAATGATTTATTCAAAGCAAATGAAGAGGAAACATTTTCCATGCCCACAGAGTTGACTACTCTTTTAAGCAGAAAACTTTGTCAGTAGATCAAACTATTTCCAAGGGAGAAAACAAAACAAAAACAAAAATCTTGACTAAAAAGTTGGCAGATTCCCTTAGCCTGAGACCAACAAATCTTGGAAAGCAAAGGAAGTCATAAGGAACTGGAAAGCTACTAATTCTAAGAGAACAAATTAGATTACTAAATTCTAACCTAAGAGTAAGTCTACCAACAGTACAAAAGAAAATAAATCACATTATTATCACGTTATTATTATTATTATTATTATTACTATTATCACGTTATTAGATTAGATTCGAGGAAACATTTTTTCTCTGAAAGAGTGGTCAGGCACTGGAATGGCCTGCCTAGGGAGGTGGTTGAGGCACCGTCTCTAGCGCTGTTCAAGAAGCGTTTAGATGAGGTGCTAAGGGATTTGATTTAGTAGTAGATGGGTAGGGATGGTGATAGGAGGATGGTTGGACTAGATGATCTTGTAGGTCCTTTCCAATCTAATGTATCTGTGAATCTATGAATCTACATATTGTATAAAATAACAAAAATTAATGTAAAGACATAAAAATAAGCCAGTGAAACTGACTTCGTAGGAAACGCATCTCAAATTAAAAAATAAAATAAAATAAAAAAGTGGCATTATACTTCTGCATGCTATAGTTTTGTAGGCAAGAAATAATGATAAAAATTATGTTATATGAATATGACCGTCTTTGAGGCAGATAGCCTGGGAACTTTGCAGGATGCTGAGCTTCATTCTTTGGTAGCTATGTCACAGAGGTACAAAATCCAGGGTTTCAGGATAGTGCACTTATTGCACCCTCAGCCCAGATGTTGGTTTATTATAGGCTTTCCTAGATTTGCATTATTTCCACCAAAAATTTTACTACAAGTTCCTGTTCTCTTACCTTAGATAATATCTGTACAGCGTCTCTGAAAGTATTAAGAGAATGGCTGCAATTGGTAAGATGCCTAGCAATGAATAATAAAAATAATAATAAAAAAAAAAGGAAACATTCCAAAAGCAAAAACCAAGAGTGAGTGAAGTTTACCCTCCTTCCTGTCTGTGCATAAACTGGAGCAAGACACTCCCTTATAAAAAACAAACAAACAAACAAATAAACAGAATAAAACCTAATTTATTCAAATTCATGGTGATGTTAAACACAATTCCAAATTTCAGATCAGCTTATATAACAAATTTTCTGTTGTACGTACAAGAAAAAATTATATGTTTAAAGAATCTGTGTATCAGGCAGCGGCTCGCATGCTTTACAAATATTCCAAAAACATAAGCACAGGGTTTGTCCTCTTAATTGCAACTGAAAAATCAAAAGATGAAGTCTAACCACTACTATTCCTATAATCTTGATTTCTTTTATTTTTTAAAATCTGTTTCTTTATTCATACCTGAAGTTCTCCTGCTAATCATGTACATGTAGATCATGATGAACTCAAGAAAAAAGTAGAATACATAAAATGGACAAGCGCATCTTCTGTTGTTTTAAGTGAAAAGTTATGAAGTTATTTGCCACCACATATATAAAATATTTCTAGATGAATTAAAGCTTTAAATTGGATGCTCTACTTAGCAATAAATGCACTCTCTTGAAAGAGACATAAAAAAAAAAGCCAATAAAAAATTTAGGTCAAGATTTTTTCTTCATCTACAGCAAAGTATTGGATGGAAGTCCTTACATGTCATTTGTTTCTCAAAAGGGAAATTCATCCTATTAAAACTTAGTCCAGATATAGCACTAAATAAATTTTTTTCAATAAGTCTTTACCTGTTACTTTTGAACTTCAGAAATCATGTTTATATGCTCATATAATCACTCAAGCACACACACAAACCCAGATTCATTCTTTCAGTATCTTCAGTAAATTTAAGATAGATACAGTTTTCAGGCTTAGGAATCCTCAGGTTTGCAAAATCAAATCAATTTCAGCTGAACACTGAGGAGGAGTCACTGAGCATTATCATCAGGAAAAATCTGATTATTCTTCAGTAAATCTCAGACTCCATGGCCCAAGACTGTCTTCTGCTCTTGTTCAACTTTTTTAACTTCATAGATATAGAACTATGAAAAGGTATTTACTATGTCCTTGCACATCACTCTGACAGCATTTAAAGACATCTTTACTGAACTTCCAAGGAGTTAAGAGTCTTCCTTCCCACCTGGCAGAAGACAATTTGCAGCCAGAAAGCCAACCACATCCTGGACTGTATTAAAGAAGCATGACTAGCAAACCATTCTGTGTTCCCATGACTCTGATAATGGAATTCCTAATTTCAGTTAAGAAAAGACAGTAAGCACGCAGTAACTCCACTGCTATTGCAGAATCATAGAATGACTTAATGATCATCTAGTTTTCATTTCATTTTTACTCTTGACAACTTTGCAGAGTTGTCAAGAGTAAAAAAAATTAACACATTCTGCAGAAGTCTAGCTGAGGAAAAATATGGGTAAATAAAATAAATTTCATTCCAGAAAGTTAATTTTCTTAGAAAACAGTCAATCAGAGAGAGGTGAAATTAAAAAAGAAAATAAAACAAGTAAAAAAAAAAAATAAAACTTCTTCTAATAATGCAATGAGATATTCTTCCATATTGCACTGTAGTAAGGATTCCTGAATGATACAACAATAAGGAAACCAGAGCAAATCACTTACACACACAAAAAACTGTTGAATCCAGCGAAGAATTACCATGCAAGTTCATTTTAATACTACAACTACTCTAGTATCCTCAAAATGCTTCAGAAAACTGCAGTAGAAACAGGTTAGGAGTAAAAGAAACACAGTCTTCATTTTCACATTTTCTCTCTTCTTTCAGTCAACAGTTTTAATATCTCCTTAGCTAGAGGTTGCATTCAAATTGTTCCATACAATAGTCGTCAATAGAAATGGACTGTCAATTCCATTAAATCACCACTTTTTTTGAACCTGTCTACATCATTTCCTTTTACATTCTATACATTTTAATTCTACGGTTATATTATGACTAAAAAAATACTGCCTTTCTTCTTTACACCAGCTGCCTGGTAATTACTTTGTTCTGTATGCCTTTCTTGGCAATCCCTAAAATCTATTTGAATTTTTTTAAATTGATGATCATTGAGCTAGCTTCGACAGAAAAATTTCAATGTAATGCCCAAGTTCCCTACTCTTAGCAGACTAAAAATGCCCTATTAAGAAGGAATAATTTTTTATACTTCCTATATTTATCATAAAGTATGGAATCTTTTGAAATATCCTAACATAAGTTTAGTACAATTATTAGCTTTTTGTAGTTTATGTAGTTTTGCTTTTATAGTAGCCTTTACTTTTCGGTACATTGCCTTGCAAACAGATACATATTAAGCATTCACTAAAATAAATGAGGAAGGAAAGAGCATATTAACCTTGTTCATTATGTAGAACATTCACGTGAAGAGGAGAGAAAGGATTTAACATAGAATTCTACACAGTGTAAAACACGAAGAATATACCACTCATGTAGTTCTAGATCCAGGATAGTTATCTGTGAAAGATTAAGCAGATGTACTTTTGTACAAAATGTTTAAATCTTCATAAATTTTTTTCTTGTCTTGTGCTAAAATTAACTAAAAATGTCATCAAACGTACTGGGAGACCTTAAACACATAAACACTGCCCTTACAATAATGACAAGTTGCAGTAGAGGACACCAGACATAACCAGTAGAGATAACCAGACATAACCAATGTTATACAGAAAGTGTATACAAAAGATACAGAAAACCAGGATAGTTTTTCACTGCCTACAAAATGCTGTAAACAGATACAGAAAGTACAGTAAAATTCAACAGAGATGGTGATTCAGCAACTGCTTCTATTGTAGTAATTTCTAGCACAAATAAATAAATAAATAAATAGATAAATAGACTAAAAAAAAATTAAAGCTAGACTCCCACAAGGAGGAATGAGATATTCTGCTCATTTATTGTAATCAATTTTTTAAGAGAAGCAAAAAATTCTGAACATTTTACTGACTTGACTTACAGAGGTTCTGAAGACAGACTGCTTTGTAGTTCCAATATACTGGGTTTGGCATTAAAAACACAAATGCTCATATCAGGATGCAGTACTGGAGTTATTTTTCCAGAATATTTTAAACTATGAATTAAACAATGATACTTTGATAGCTTCACTGGATGTCAGCATGGTGAACAAATACAGCCATTTAACATCTACAGTGGCAGGAACAGTGCATGGTCACAGGAAAACGGTATCATTGATCACTGTCAGACAAGACTGGGCAGAATAAGTGGACCAGCATATGCATCTGCAGGCACCATTAAACCCAATCTGTGACACTATACACTGGAGTTATTAGAGGCCAAAATTGAAGGAAAAGAAAGAAAGAGTAGGAAGTATGATACATTAGGTTTTGAGTTTTACATGGCTCTTCATCAGGGCAGTTTGACTAGTGGTTGGTTATCCCTCCCTTTCAGTGTCTCTTCAGAGTCTTTGAACGTTGTCTATTCCTGAGGCTTGGAAAATGCAAGGGATGGAAAAGAAGAAATGGGATTTCTCCAAAGAGAGCTATACTTTTAGGTAATTACTGTGCTACAGATATGTAAGTATGTAGTTAAGAAAGATGATAATCATTGCATCATCCCATCAATCTTCTACTGGAAAAGAGATTCTATTTTTTCTGTATGATACTAAATGACTCAGCTCAATAATGTTCCAAATAATACTGCTGCTTTGACATATTAAGGTAATAAAATTAAAATCATTTTTGGTCATAATCTTTTAATATTTTTCATTAGACTGCAAAAATGCTTCTATATCTATCAGCATCCACCATCAAATTTACCATGTTTTTCAAATATCATTTATGGTTATTTTCTGAATCATCTTATTCATTTCCTAGGGTTGCATTAAAATTCTAACATCTCTGTTTCTTAGGCACAGATGTGCAAGTCACACTTCTTTATTCTTATTTGTACTTTGTGACTGAAGTTTCCTCAACCTAAAATGAATCAGCCTCCCCCTTTTAGAAGTCTATACTATTTCTCCTTATTGAAATCTCTTTTTTCACATCATTTATTACATTGATATTCTGAACTCCAAAGCAGTGATGACTCATCTTCAGATATCAGTCATTTTCACCCATTTTCTTTTTGAATTTTGAGGTTCTTTATTTAAAATTTACACTTAACCTTCACTTTCATCTTAATTTGTATTTTACATTATTTTCAGTTCATATTTTTCCAACTTCCATGATTAAATTATCAATACTTCATTAGAGTTTTTGCTTAAACTGTGGCAGTGCAGTTATTACCTGAAATCACTAATGTCAAGAGTTATTACTATTTATTTTTAAAAGCCAAATACTTCTGATGTATGCTTGTGTCACTCATATTGTCATTCAAAACTGAAAAATACAAAATCCAGACTAAGCTTTATACTTAGAGTGGTCTGTCCAAGGAGCTCCCTTCCAGGGAATTCAATTTCAGAGCAGATCATCCTAAAATGGAATGAACCTTTCTAACACACTAAACATCAGCATCTGTGTATGTAAGAGGACAGTAAACCACCAAAATGTCACCTGCTTCAGGATACAAAAGCAATCACCCACAAAGAATGTAATTCTTCAAAAGTAAGCAGTTTCCATTTCATTTATGATAGTAAGGTGTTAATGAATATATAGAGGCAATAGCCTCTTTTCTATCTTGAAATTGCAGAGAACATAGCTCAATAACAAGTGTCTTTTGCTAAAAGTCCTTCCTAGGCACATAAATTTCCTTCCAGATTTTACTGGGTAAGATATAGAAACCCTGTTGCTAGTTATTTACAATATTGCAAACCATAGCAAACTCAAACCATTTGTTCACTTAAGAGGGTTTAGCAAAGAGAATTACTATTGGTTTGTTCTACATTTTTGTACTATTTCTACTATTTTCCTTTTTTTTTTTTTTAAGAATCTTATTCTAGGCAATAAGATTCTTAATTTTTTTCTAGAAAAAATTACCTGAATTACAATAAAATAAAATAAAATAAAATCAATGCAAGAATTCTGTTTTTAAAAAGTAGAGGGAATTATTTTTAAACTTGAAATTTCAAGCAGAATTTCTTACATACAGGCATACTAAATACATACATACAGAATTTCTTACATACAGACATACACACAGACATAGTAAAGAATTTCATACATGCAAAAAAAAAAAACTTACAAATTTTGCCACATTCATGCAAAGCTAAGCTATGATAATATATAATGTGAGCATACTTTAAAAAAATGCTTCTCTGGTCAGCAAAATCCTTCTATATTTCTTGCGCTTTTCTATACTAACCCATGAAACTTCTTTTCCATTTATTCTTTAGAGTATAAATTTGGAAATCAGTGTGCAACCCGACTTCCTTAATTTCACTCCTATCACGTTAATCTCTTTCAAACCCTGCTATTTCTTCACACTGGTCTAACTGTATCTATTTTTGTCATTTATGCTGTACCTCTAAACTTGGCAGATAAACTTTTTAAAGGAAAAGCTTTAGAACCGTTATTCCTCCAACTGCTGCTGGGGACTCTCTTTAATAACTACTGTAACGGACAGGAGAAAAAGCTTTGTAATTTTAAATGTACTACAAATAAAGTAGTTACCTTCTTTAAACTTTCAATGAAACCTAACTCCCAGAGCTCTCTCCCATAGCTTAAGTCCTCACAGGAGCAGGAGTACAGCAAGAATCATTTCAGCTGAAACAAAATTCTAATCGCAAGAGCAAGTATGTGTTCAAACACCACATAGGTATTTATTTTTAGGTTCATCTGAGGCATAAATGTGAGAGGCTTATTTAATTGAAACATTAACTGTAAAGCACAGAGACACCATCATACAGTTTTCCCATTGTGTAACTTTAAGAGATTGACAGTCACTGCTCATATATGTGTAAGCTTCTACACTGGTGATTCTGAATTAAGTCTCTAATTCATACATGTTCATATAAAGAGGAAAACTGGAAAACAAAACCAAAAGACAATACTTGGTAAATGTGAACTGAAAAAATTCTACGTTACATTCCTCAAAGAAAGGACTTGGTGGAATTCCCATACTAGTTCACATTTATAGTTGGTTTTATAGTTAGATTTACACTTAGATTTACATCCAACCAGCAAAAAACGTATCAGAAGCAGGTCAGGAGAGCAAGACCCTTATAATACTCAAATCAGAGAAAATGTAATCCCTATAGTAATCTCATCTGCTTAATAAAATATTATACAAACTGAAAGACATGTATCACTGTATCCCTTTCAATTTTTCTGTAACCTGTGTCCTCGGGATGAGTTGCTCTAACTCCAGATATAATTCTAGATTATTAAAGGCTGTGAAGTTCTTAGTACTCAGCAGTACTTGCAACAATTAATTGCACATTCTATTAATACACTATGGAAAACAGTATTCCCATTCACTATCGGCATATATGATGTCAATTTCATCTAATGTCTCCCAGTCTCTTTTTTTCTATCTCTAGAACAGATGAACCTTACTGAAAAATCTTTGTAGAAAGTGAGTTTTTTAAATAATGTTCCTTCTAATTTTAGTACTTAGTAATGCAATTAGTATCAAGCTAACATTTTTTTTCCCTCATGCTGGCTGTGTTCATTATCTTTTCATAATATAGCCCCAGCTGTTTAATATCTTTCAGGAGATGAGACAATCAGTATTTCATGTGACATCTCATGTTCAAAATCCCAGCAATTAGTTCCATTTTCAACTACCAATTTACTTAGGAGTATCTTATTATTTTTAGGTAAGCCTGTGTAACCATAAGAACTTGCAGTCCATAATAAATTCTACATTTCTAAGTCTAAGTTTAAATTGAAAAAGTTTTTATAGATCTAGTAATTTCCATGGAACATCATTAATTTTATCTCATCTTCACAGGAATTATTAAAAAAATGTTAGAATATTAGGTGGGTTCATTGGATTACCTTCCAGCTGTCCTGGAGAGTCTGCTGGTGTGACAAAATTCCAGAAGACATTGTGACACATGTTCTCTGCATGACTTTACTGCATCTTTGCTTTTGGTGAAACAATTGATTAAAAATTTTTTACTGAGCTCCACTGAGTAATCATTTCTTTGTGTGGGCCACAATAAGAAGGAAAACTATTGAATTACTTTCAGCAATGCCCTAATCCCTTTGCTTGGATGATTATGCTATTATTTAGAACCCTTTAAGCTAAATACTTCAGTAACTTTAAATTAATGAAATACTGAAGGAAAATATACTTTAACAGTAAGCATCACCTCAGAAGAATTACAGTGCCTTAGGAAACTATCTGATACTTCTCTCTTAGTAGTCTCCAGTTGTGAAGATATGATCATAGGAATTTGTAACTATACAATAAATCCATTAACATTAAGTGCATTGCTTAATACATATTCCAACATTAATGGTATTTTATAGAATAATTGTGTCAGCCTAGTGATTTATCATGGGTTTTCTCTTTAAGATGGTAAATACTATAAATTTATGCAGAAAGTATGCTTTAATAAAATAATAATAAGAAACCGGACCAAAAACAGCAGCCTTGATATGCATTGAAGTTTGGCAGATTGCATCATCCTCTGCTTCATCACACCTCAGAGAAGACTGTAGCATCAACTGTAAATATGCGAGAAGTTAGAATCTATACTTTCAAGTTGAATTTTAAAATTTGGGAGGACTACACAGTATTTAACATAACATATCCATCTCTCAATTCTCTATGTTTTTCTTCCAGTCACACACAAAATACTGAGACTCCCATACCCTCTCTAAATGAATATAATGATGACAGAGCACTGGCACAGGCTGCCCAGACAGGTGGTAGAGTTTCCTTCTCTGGAGATGTTCAAGACCCACCTGGATGCCTACCTGTGTGACCTGGACTAGGGAGCTGCTTTGGCAGGGGGTTGGACTCCATGATCTCTAGAGGTCCCTTCCAACCCCTACAATTCTGTGATGCTGTGATTCTGGGATAGTCAGTCAATGTATTACGTGTAACTAAAAAAAGAGCAAACTTTAATTTGCAGAGATAACACTAACCACAACAAAATTGCTTTGTTTGATGAATATACAGAATATATTCTTAATCTCTTAGACTCCAACGCCTCTATTAAAGACTGGGTAATTTTGTTCAAAACAAGCATTTACTTATACTACCTAGATTCATTGCTTTATATGTACATTGTCTCTTAGTTTTTAGTCGCCTCATGAAAAGGTCTTTACAGCATGGAAAATGAACCCAAATTCTTAAATTTTGCCTGTTTTATAGATAGATAGAGATAGAGAGAGAAAGAGACAGACAGACAGACAGACAGATTAGATAGATAGATAGATAGTACCTATATGGCTCTTACTGTATCGAAACAAATATTGGAATTATGAGTTACAGCATAAGAGTAAATCACAAGTGATATTCTTTTTTCTGCCTCCATTTTTTTACAAAGAAATCTTCCTTTCCACCATGCATTCATAGTATACTGAGATTCTTGTATATTTCCATCCATCCAAGGAACAGCCAGTAGGTACAAACCAGCACTAAGTTATTCAAAGACAAGATAGAAATGATGAAAAATGTTTAAAAGAATTTGAAATGGTCATGTGAAAGAGCCAAGTAATTAGTATTTGATCAAAACCATAGTCTTGAATCTGGCCTCATGTCCCTTGAAGAATCAGTTCAATCCAAACTGTCTGTACAATTATAGGACAATTTTAAGATACAAATGTAATGAATTATTGAAAGTAAGGTTTCAGTCAGGCTTCACACAGATATAATAGGCTAAGGGCATGATTTCAGTACCATTCAACATATATCTTACCAGAAGAACTGTAAATGTCTTAAGACTGGAATAATCAAAATATGTATATTAAGGAGCTGCTGACACTTAAGTAATTCCATCAACCAATCCTTAAAGCTAACTGCATTCTTTTTTGTTTGTTTGTTTGCTTTACTTTTGTCTTTTTCTCTCTTCCTCTTCCTGAATTTTAACTACTTATTATTTTTATGACTTTGCTCTTTCATCCTAAAGTCTTAATACTAATATTGTGTACAAGCAAGTTGTATGCAAAGATTAAACTTCCTATTTTCATTTTACTGACTACAAATATTTATTTTTCTTCTTTCATGGCATCCATTAAATCTGACCTCATGTGGAATTTTGTTGCAACATTTCTAAAGGATGTTTAATCATAATGTTCTTTTCAAGGTCATTCATAAATTGGTACTGAACCTCAGCTTGTTATTAAGATCTGTTAGATCAGGTGTAGTGACAGATTGATTACACTTCTTTTTAGTAGGTCCAGCACAATTGCTCTTAAACATAGTAAAAAAGTACTTAACTTACTATTTCAATTTATTTATTAATTCATTAAAGAATTTAAAATAAGTTAAGTTTTAAATTCAAAAGAGAACTGCACTTACTAAAACATTGTACAAAACAAAACAAAACAAACAACAAAAGCAAACAAAAAACACCATCCATTTGTGTAGAATTATAAATGTAAGGGTCAAGACCATTACTCTGACACAAGCAGTGGCATAAATTAAAATATATCACACAGCAGGATTTATACTTAAACAATTTAATGATATATCAAAAACAACAGTAGGAAAATGTAAGCAAAGAGACCTGCCTAGTGTTTCCAGGAACTAATAGTGAAGTACATAGTGCCTACCCTCATAGGATAAAAAACCTTGTAAAACTAGCATGTCAAGTCACCTATAAAAGATCAATTTACCAGTAAGACATGCATGCAGTGCTTGAGTTAAGAACTGTCTCCTTTCTTCATCCTAACAAGACCCTTACCTTCCAGTTCAAAAGCAGAAGGCCCATTGATCTTCCTGACAGCCAAGAAAAGTCAGGCTCAAAAGCCACAGGATGAGTACAGACAGTACCCATCCCACCCCCTCACAAGTTTATGCAAAGCTCCTGGCTCAAATTTCTATCATGCTCTGAGTCACACAATAAGAAGAAACAGCAGAAATTTGTCATAAAGCATTGAATAGAAGCTAAAGCAGGGAGACCACCTATCTACATTTCCATGAGTACTGATTTTCAGATGCTGGTGGGAAAAAAAGGTAAGGTGTGGATCCTTGGCTTTTATGCAGAATGAACAGAAATGAATTGTCATATTTTTTCACACTAAATTAATGCCTTTCTTTTCAGCTGCTGTGCCAAAATACTATGCATTTCTGCCAGTTGATTTTCTAAGTATATATATTCCTGAATTCTCATGTCTTTGCAATTGCATAAATACAAGAAAAGTAGTGCTTGTAGGAAGGCACATTGTCCTTTATGCAGGCAATCCAAGGCACAGCAGAGATAAATAATGTGGATATAATGCTTTCTGTGTCGCACACAGACTACAGTGCTGGGAGCAGATATGTTTTCCCTCTCTACACTAAGATCATGTACTCAACTCCACCCAAACAATTATTTATTTTAATTGTTCCTACAGTTTGATTTCACAGAAGTGTATTTTGCAAGCTTTAACAGTTCAGTGCATTTGCCATAGGAAGATTTCTTAACAATTTAAGCAGAAAACTCATTTGTCTATCTTGAAACCTGAAAAGGCAACATTTGTAGAATCACAGTCTCTGTCCTAGATTAGCTTTTTGACAAATATTCTAAAGGATTATTGGTACAATCGGGGATAGCCCAGAATTTTTAAAAATCCAAATCAGCTATAAAAAGGAGTTTCTATTACATGGCACAAAATCCTGCGCACAGAGCACAGTCTAAAGCAGCTGGACTGTCAGTGGAACAGGGCCAAGAGAATATGGAAAATAAAATTATCATAATGGATAAATCATCCAAGGTAGCGATGAAATTTTATGTAGGCTCAATAAAGCATTCATTCAAACAGAGTACAAATTTCAGAGAAGGCTAAAGTAATGAAATCAGAGAGGGACAAATTAATCCCTAGAGTTATCCCCCTGAAGTCAAGTAAGCTAGGTTAGAGCTTTGTTTATCTTATTATTCTGAAGACAATAGGTTCCAGCTGAAGCTGAACAACACACTTGATAAAATCAACAAATCTATGCTCCCATTTTCTAAGAAGATCCATGAAGAAAGATTTCTATCCAAAGCAATCTATCAAAGAACACCTATTCTCAGTTCCTCATTGTCAGGAAAAGAAGAAAGATTTTGCATTTCCCAGTGCTCGTATTGGTTTTGCAGATTTAGGGGTTCTTTTTCTTTTTTTTTTTGCTAAAACAGCTGCCAAGTGGCCAAGCTTCCTGCTGCTTCAGAGCAGATCATGTTTTGTTCCAGCAGTGGGGTCCACAGTGTATACTCAGCCACACTATCATAGCTATTCAGCTAATCATACAAACTTATAAATTGCTGCATTTTCAAAAATTGGAAAAGAGACCACAGATCAACATATACTAACAGTACATGAATATTTCATACGATTCATGGACTTATTAGAGTACATACTCTAACTGAGGCAATTTTATTTGTAACACCTACTACATTCTAGTTTCTGAGTCATGCTTTGACTCATATTTGAAGGCATCTTTAATTTCAGCCTTTCTCTACCTTTTCCTATCTGCATTACCTGCCTAAGTAAACCACTTATATACTTCCTTGTTGCATCACAATTTCACAGTTGAAAATAATTATGTTCAAAATTCCATCATGTTGTATGGATCTTTAATCATTCCTTTGTTAGAGATGAGAAATATAAGAGAAAAAAAAAAAAGCTCCATGTTTAAATAGACATGTGAGATCTATTTGTATTTCAAAACGTCTGCACCACTGTATACAAACTGACAGCAAAAAGCAAACTTCTTAGAGACATCCATACAGCAAATGCTGAATGAAGAAGAACCTGCTATCACCAAGGAAGGATCATTTAGAGAACATTTAAACAACATGGACATAGGCAAGTTTCTTTGAGTCTCTGATCGTGTGAAAAATGGTATGGGAATATTCTTCTTCAAGGAAGCAGAACTTCAACTTTAATTTATGCAGAATCCATATGCAGATAAGTACAACGCAAAATATTTTCCAATTTTCTCCTTCCAACAAAGCTGACAAGCTTTTATGCTGGCAATGCAAAAGGAGGGGAAAGTCACTTACGTCCATCTACAAAATCTTGCAACAGCTTTGAAAGAGAATGGTCTGTTTTGTCACATTTTAACAGGTTTAGCAATTCACAGGACATATAACATCCCAAATGGGACTATCTGAAGTTAAAAGACTGGGAGAACTCACTGGGAGAAAATCAACATGGTGATTGTGAAAATAATTTGGGAAAAACAAAAATTTTTCTATGGTTTTCAATGTTTTTCCAACTTATAAATTACCACAAGACAAATTACAGTTTTCAGGTTACTCAGTCGTCAAAACTAAATACCACATAATTTCTGTAATGAAATATTGGACTGGATTTCTTGGTCAACATTTGTATTTAGAATTTGAATTGTGAATATGGGGTCTACAAAACATACTACAAATTCTAATTGGAAATGTTAAAACTTTAACGCTTTTCAAGATGTTAGCTTTACTTTAAATAAATGAATATATTTAATATATATATCTTACTAATACATACATGAAGATCTATTTTATTTTTGTATATATGTGGAAGTAACTGTGTTTTTCAAGATCACCACAGGACACTTAAGTTTTGAAAGTTACTTGAGTATATGCTGAAGAAGGGATCTGAAATGAAGGCAAGCTTTCTATTTCTTATAATTTTAATTTTCACTAGGAAGAGATTGAAAAAAAAACGAAATATTAATTTGTGCAGAATGATAAGGCAATTCAAATGTAAGAATCCAGTCAGGCCTTGCAGACCAGATGGCTTTTAATTTTCTGGCAATGATGTTAATTGGAAGTCAGGATGTAAACTTCTTTTTTAATCAACTTTAAGCAACAATTATTATTTTTTAATCATATAAACAGCTGCACTGGAAGCATCTCAACATCAGTATTACATTCTACAGAGCACATTAACATGGACAAGGGACAAGTAAAACTATAAACAAAAATAACCTTAAGTAAAGCCGGAGGCCACTAGCAACTGCCTTAAGGACTCCAAAACTGATCCTTAAAAATAATTCTTTACTACTTCCTTATCTATTTCTACAACAAAAATATTTTAGATGACCAAAAATAATTAGCATTTATTTAGTCACTGCAAGAGTGTGCTCCTGGTTCAGCGTAAACAATTGGAAACCTCCCTTCCCAATTATAAAACACACTGGTGAAAAATTCAGAATTTTCCCCTTTTGGTACACTCTTAACAGACTATAAAAAACAGAACATCAACTGCATTAGCAAGTAAATAATTTCACTATTCCACTTTTAAAATCAAATTAAAATTAGAGGACATATCTTGCAGGAAGAATGATGTTACAATACGAAACAAGGAATTAATCATAGGAAAACTTGGAGTGTACAGCAGGAACTAAAAATAAAGATTCACATTTCCATAATTGTTATCACCCCAGAGATTATTAATTGTAAGAATGAAAGAAAGAAATTGTAAAAATGACATCAAGGTTGCCTTGCTGCATCTGTGTTGTTTTTTTCTTGATAGACTGGAAGAACAGTCTTTTCTGGAAGGCTGCAAGAGTCTGACAAATTTTGCACATTATTACAGTAATGAACATTTTATGACCATGAACATGGTTGGGTCAGATGTACAGTGTCAACAAAAATGGTCAGTGTCAGTTGAACATGTAGTCAATTTTCCCTTATTTTGTTTTGAAAACAGGCCTACAATTTTTTGTCTCCTGGGTTATTCCTGTACCCAACAATACAAAGAAGCCAATGTTTCTGCGAGCTTAAACAAATGCATACCATATTTCCTCCATCATAAGCACATTATCTTAAGGAAAACATGAGAAATATGCCAGATGGAGCATTTAATACTGAAAATAAAAAATGCATATATATATTTTGCTTTTTGCAAGTAGAAACATAAGAGGAAAGCATCATTAAACACTGAGTTAATATCCTTAGTTTTTCCCCTGGCACATCCAACTATCTTTAGTTTACTTTCACAGTGGGATTTCTTGCAACTTAGGCAGTAAGTCAGTGTTCAAATAGAATATAAAAACCCATGAAATTAAGTGTCAAAATGCTTTTTTTTTTTTTACACAAGTCTCTCGTTGAGCGCATATCCTTTCTCTAATCCCTTCTACACACAAGAATTTTAAAACTTCTTGATAAGTGTCAACAGCTACAGTATCAGTGCTTGAAATATAGATTATAGACCTTTACATTTTCAGGTTTAAATAAAAACAAATGCATAAATCAAGCCCATAGGTATTTAAAGGTCAAATCAATTACAGAAACTAATGTGCAAAATCAGTTTTCACAAGTTTCTTGAAGAATATCATCAAATTCAGTAGCTGCAGATACATTTCAGACCTGTCTCCAAATGTATAACAGACTGCAGGAGTTCAGCCAGCTGTCAGAGGAAACAACTGTTTTACTCTTCTCAGCATTAACAAATGTGGCAGGGTTTGAAATACACTGGATTCAGCTCTGAGCCTACCCAGAGCAAGAAAGATGAGGACAAACTGGAGATTGTTCAGCAAGGGAAGAGCCAGCGGTGTGGTCACAGATCTGTAGCAAAATACTTTCAGGAGAGAGTCTGGGGGAGCTGTGCTGCTTTGGCCTGAAGAAGAGTTTGCACTAGGGGGAGATTCTATGAGCTAGAATGAGAATGTGTAGAAGAAAGAGAATTCTTCTCAGATGTGTACAGTAAAATACATAAAGTACAGCATGGGAAATGGTTTGGGCAAAGGAAAAAACTATTCCTTTTAAGGGTGGTCCAGTACTGGAGAAGGCTGTTCAAGTAGATACTGGATTCTCCAAAGTTATGAATCTCCGAAATCACTGAGAAATTCAGTCAGCTTAGAAATATAAGTATTTTCCTATTTCAGTTAATTCTGAATATTTTAATTAAATTTTAATTAAATCTCTACTTAAATGCTCATATTTGAACTTCTAATCTCAGATCAATCTGTAAAATTGGAAGTACATTTTCACTTGGTATAGGCAATTTTTCCATATTATCCCTATTTCACGCCAAATCATTCATTTTCTGTAGTCATTGTATCATAATAGCTTCTCCTCCAAGTCGTGCTTTGGAAGATGAGGGGAATCAAATGTTTCAATCACGTTTTTCTTTAAAAAGTCATTAACGCTATAAGAGAATTACATATTATTGTCCAGGAAATAACTTTTATGACTAAATAATGAATTGGCAGTTATCATTTCTCTCACCTCACTGAGTATTCAGAGCTATGGTCATTAAGCTGAACAATACTAGAGCTTTTAGCAAGATTTCTGGTAAAGTCATTATCACAGCTGTCAGCTACTTACATCTGATTCTTGGCCAGACTGGTGTAAAACAATGTTAATAGCATACCATATCAGCTATCAGTGCTATGTGTCTAGCTTTATATCTCTTTGAATGAGCAATTATTCAGAAGGGCTGCATGGAAATCTGCTTGATAATCATCTGTGATGGTTTCACTGTAATGGATTTCAGAGTTAGGATCATGCCAAAATACTTCATATTAAAATATTGCTACTCTAGCTGGTATCAATGCCATCACATCTTAACAAACTTAATGGCTATTTTTGCCTTTAGTCATTTACTGAATCTTTGAGAGTGTTGTAAGTTCCATTCTCTTGGAATCTAACAGGAACAATAGAGTACTGGAGTTTTCTCCATAGCAATGTCTAGATATAATTTAATCTTATTTACAAGTAAATGTTTCAGTCATCATTCCTGTCATCATTTCTTAGTCCAATTATTTGCAATTCACTTCATACTGCTCTTCATAGTCAAATCAAAAAATTAACTTGAATACTGCTGCTATCAGTATTCATAAGATAGCAAACTACCAAATGTATTATCCCAACTTTTTCCTACTTATTCTCAGCAAATTTCATGTCCTCAGTAATGTGATTCTATATAACCCTATTATCAAAACACTGATTATTCTAGCTAATTAGCAAGAAAGGCATTGAAAAAAACTCATGAATTTAAATTTGTGACAACAATAGAATTATATTTTATAACATTATTTCTTTGTGCAGAGCTCTCTTTAATAGTAATATTTTATAGCAATAGTTTAAGATTTCAGTATGTTTTAATGACATCTTTACTGTGTCACATTTTTATTTACCATCACTGATTTAATGCTTCAAGCCACACTCATCCTTACAGGGTCAGAGTCAAACACAGTCAGATCAAATGGTTGTTCTTTTGGTTTTTGTGATTTTCCTTTTTGAAATATTTTATTTCAAAATTATTTTGCTGGAATGTTGATAAGTTAATATATACTACATTAAAACAGTACTTTTCTAGTGGTATCATAAGCGAAAGTGCTCCTATTTTGTGGGATTGCCTTAAAATGGACAGCTGAAGAAAAATGTATTAACTGATTATCCTTCCAGGACAGAGACGTACTGGGAAGAATATCAAATTAATTGAAGTCTATTTGTGCAGAAAAGTTTTCTAGTAGTTAAAGTAATGATGAATTATTAAAACACCTTTCTAAAGGTCTTCATAAAAATGCAGTCTTGTACAAGCCTGTAAGAAAAACCTGTCACAAAAAATATCTAAAATATGCTTGCAAATCACTATTTCATCCTCCTAATGTTGCTTAACTAAAAAACACACAGAACATAATAATGATACATTTAGCATATTTTTTAAATTCCCATATTTGTAATAATATTAAAACAGAAAGTTAATAAAAGATTTTTTTTTTGAGGATTTTTCATAGGTGTGTTTCATGTTTTTCTCTTGAAATCTCATGTGGAAAGAATGATAGAAAGCTCAGCAATCCTCTGAAAAAATAGCTTATTTGATTCTCAGCATGAGTGAAGTAAGCAATGACATGCTTATGACATGCAGTCTCTCTATATATGCTTCACAAACAAACAAAGGACCAATGAAGGAGCAAAATTTCTGAGCATTTGAGGTAATTTATTTTTCCTTGCCAGGCTATAGAAACCTCCATTTGACTTCTATGATGTTTTATTTCATTAGAAATATTCCAATCAGTTTTGTTTACCACTCTTCATCCTTCAAGTTTCCCAGCTACATACATTAGCTTATGTCTTTCTTTTCATAGACTAAAAAGCCTTTGATAGAAGTGGAAGTGCTAATAGTATCTCTCGCTAAACCTAGTCCTCCATAGCTCTCATGCCTACATTTAGATCAGGCTGTTAAGAGCCCCATCCAGCCTGATCTTGAATGTCTCCAGTTACAGGACATCCACTACCTTTCTGGACAAGCTGTTCCAGTGCCTCACCATCCTTACTGTAAAAATAAGGAACTTGATTTATCACAATAGACCCTACTAAAGAGTCTGCCCCTTTCTTTCTTTCCCCCACCCCTCCCCCTTTTAAATACTGAAAGGCTGCTATCAGATATCCACTGAGAGAGCACCAGCTCTCAGCCTGTCCTTGTAAGTGGAGCTGTTCCATCCTTTGGATCATTTTTATAGCCCTCCTCTGGACACATTCCAGCAGGTCCATATCAGAACAGGAAGTACTAAGGACTTCATGTCTGGACACAGTGCTCCAGGTGAGGTCTCACCAGTGCAGAGCAGGGGGGTAGGATCACCTCTCTCACATTGCTGGGCAAACTTCCCTTGATGCAGACCAGGATCTGGTTGGCTTTTTGGGTTGTGAGGGCATATTGCCATTCCATAAGTACTCTCACGTCCTTCTTGGCAGGGCTGGGCTCTATCCTTGCATTCCCAACCTTGTACTGATAGCAGGTGTTGCCACAACTCAGGTACAAGACTTTGCACTTGGATTTGTTGAACCTCATGACGTTTACCTGGACACCTGGACATACACCTGGACACACACGCATATCTAGGTCATTCTGGATGGCATGCAGTCCTTCAGGTGTGTCAATCATACCTCACAGCTTTGTGTCATCTACAAACTTGCTGAGGGTTTACTCAGTCCCACTATCAGTGTCACTGATGAAGATGTCAAAGAGCACCAGTCCCAGAACTGACTCCTGAAGGACACCACTTGTCACTGATCTCCATCTAGACACTGAGCCATTGACTGCCATTCTCTGGGTACAATCTTGTTACCAGTTCCTTGTCCATCAAACAATCTACCCATCAAATCCATGTCTTTCCAACTTGGAGAGAAGGATGGACTGTGACAGAAGACACATCTTTAACAGAACACTAGTCACTGTAAGTCTGTCCACAAAGATCTCCTCTCAAAGGTTATTATTTGACAAACTGTGCTGATACACAAATGTCAGGAAAGAAGACCGTAAAGTGTCATCCTAAACTAAATCAAAAGAAATTATGAAAATAAAATCAAACGTTATTTTTTTTAACAATACCATTCCTAATCAAGATTTAGCTATCACACAGGGAAATATAATCTATCCAGCCACAGCTACTACCACCACCTCAAGAAAGCAAAGACTTTAGTTCCAGTAAGGTAGTTATCATTCTTAAAAGCAGACAGCAACCACTAGTGACTCATCAGTCTCTTGAGAGCAGCAGGATTCCATAAGTACTGTACAGGCTATTTCAGCATTTCCTCAATAATATTAACAGCAGTGTCCTACTTTCATTTTTTGGTAAAAACAAATCTAGTCATTTTTCATTTATAAAATTCTATGATAGCTAATACAAAGGAAGATGACAGGCATATTTGTAAAATACAAGAAGTGTATTTGATATCTGCAACACTGCATATAGCGTGAATTTCTGACTTGGGGACCACAAAAAATACTTTAAAAATCAGTTAAAAACTAGAAGCAAAAATTCATTGTTCTGGAGTATATTAGCCTTCATTTACAGTTTGCCTTTCAGAAACATCTGTGCTGCATTCAAGATCACTATAATTCCATTCAGCATTTAGTAGCTCTGCGGTTCCTAGTTTTATTCTTTACATTATATATCAAATACAGACACCTTCAATATCCAAAGAAACCTAGAGAAGTCACAAAATAAAATTCCTTGACTGGATTCATGATGGCAAATTGGAGCCAAAAGTCTCTGTCTCATCGTTCTCTGAGAGAATTGGGTATTATTAGGCTTACTTTAACAATCTCCTTCACATATGATGCCGAAGTAAAAGAAACAAATTACTGAACAGATCTGTGAAACATTACAGATCGTCCTCTCAGTGGTGATGCAGGAGTTTATTCCCTCATCTCCTGACTCTGCTCAAGGTATTTAGGGCCATTTTGAGCTACCTTTGAGCACAAGATAGGAAAGCTGAAGCCCCTCCGTTTTTATCAAGTGTGAAAACAGCATTTCAGTGAAATTCTTTTTTTTTTTAGTCAAATATCATTGAATAGCTTAAATAATCCTGAAATCTCTTCAAAATGCTACTTAGAAGCAGTTTAGAAACTAACAACTTTGAAATGCCAGTTTATTTAACAAAAATTCCTTCCAATATTTGTTGAATTTTAAAAGATTTTAAATATATTGTATTCTTTCAAATGGCCTATATTGACAATAATTCCCTATCTTGTTCTTGCGATTTCTTTATATGTGAATGTAGCAAAAGCAAATTTTATTCTCCACAAATATCACTGTCCAATAGTACTCAGAGTTTTTTACATTTCTTTTCTAAGTTCTTGGGAAAAGAACAGTCTCATTTTTCAAGATAAAACTCACCCAAATATCAGTGATGCAAAACTTGAATAGCAGGACTACACAGGAAAAAATTCCCTGTATCTGGAGAACTCATCCTGGGTTGTTTCTGGGCCTGACCAACTTTCTGCCTTCTCCTTCTCCCTCTCTGCTCTGCCAGGGCGCAGTGGGTTCACCCATGCTCTACCATCTAATTTCCTGCTAAAAGACTGTATGAATTTTAAAATAGTTGAATAAGTCACTCTCTTCTAACAGAGTGTCAATTTTCTTTTGCTTTGTTTTAGAGAGCATTGTGGCAACCTCGTTAACTATATTGTACTTTCATTATGAAGATTTTTATTTATTTATTTCACCCAGTTTTTCTTCTTCATATTATTCCATGCAGTATGGTGTGACACCCTCCTACTCAGCACCAAGGCAAGGTAGCACAATCTGAACCAGCACTTGATATTCAGCAGAACTGGACTAAGGAGCAAGATAGATAAACACAGCCTAGCACTTCATCCATTGCCCCAGAAGCAAGGTTTTTCTAAATGACTGAGTCCAGTCTGTAATCTCAGCAACAGAAACAGGAAAGTAGGGTTTATTGATGGTGATCTCTTATGTAACCTTTAAATGCATTGATCAACAATGGTGGTGTGAATTTAACACTGTGTATTTCTTTGCACCTGTACTTAAACAAACAAGTGCATTCTTGTATACTGAGAAGAATAGTCATCAATCAGACAGAAATATGAAAAGGAGAGTTAGCAAGATATCAACAGCAAGATATCAAATAAGTCTAAGCAAAAACCAACTTTCAAATATGCAATTACAGATGTGTTTTGTTGTGTTTTTAAATCAAGAGCTCAGGACTATATTCATTTTGGTTCAGGTCCAATTAAAACTAAGAGTTTATTTAGGAGAAAACTTAAATTCATCAAAACTGAATTTAAACCTGTAGTCAGGAATGTACTGAAATTCCACTCCAACAAATTCCTGTGAAGGTTTCTTTGTGATTTTGCCTAGCTTTACATTTCCTTCTTGTACTCATTTATGTCCCTTTCTCTCTCTTATTTCTTTTTATGATTTAATATCTATGATAAACTTGCATTATGAACTCTAAGATTGTGTTGGTCTCTTTACAGTCGTTCTGCTATGTAGCCAGCACACATTTCAGGTGAAATATGAATACAAAATACATTGTAGTTAATTTTATAACATGTTTACATGTTCAATTTTGATACATCAATATTCTTGATGGTGTCTTAAGCCTGATCTAAGAAGTCTATCAAACACTAGCTCTGGCATTGAGGAAAATCACTGGTGGTTGGAAATAACAGAAACTGGATCTCATTTAATCTATGTGTGTTCAATATTACTAAGTACATATGCCACTATGCATATTGACATAACTGAAATTAGTAGCTATGAAGAAAAAGAGATAGATTCTTGCCTCTGAACAAGAAGTTCAAACTTGTAGGATATAATATTCATGCAAAACCAGGGAACACTGAATCTGTTTCACTGAGTTTGGAAAAGGATTTGATAAAGAATAGGAACAAGCCACCTAATATTCATTATCAAAAATGTTCTTTCATGTTGAGAACCGTTCACGTTGGCATGTATGTTATGCCGTTCTACTCTAATGCTTAAAGTGAAAACCTAGTAACAGAATAATTATTATCTTCATTATATGCTATTATATAGTGGAACAAGTAGGAAATCAAGACTTGGAATTGCATTCTGTGAAGAATTTGAAAACAGTAGCAAAAGATTCAAATAAAATTACATATATCTCTGGTTTTGATTTTTCCCACATTTTTTTTATTTTTGCTGGCATGCCCCATAATAGTGATGCATCCCAAACAGTACTATTGCAGTGAAAAACAGTGCACTGAACTTGCAACCAGAACTTGTAGTTAGAACAGCAACAGCCATTCTGCCCCTCTTATTCTTTCTAGAAAGAACAGGAGGAAGAGCATCAGAATCTGCCATAACATATCTCAGCTTAGCGCAATTTAGTGGCAGCTTGAGAATAAAAAAAAAAAAAAGGTGGAGAGCAGCTGACATTTGAGATAAGGAAACTGTAACCAGAAGTTAAATGATTAAAATAAAATGGTTTGATGCTTGCATTTTTGTGGCTTTTTAGATTTCTTTGTCAGAAAAAAACTTTCACCAAGACATTAACTACCTTTTTAGTTAAATTCTGATGATGCTCTATCTTAAGAATAAGAGGTAAATATTTCCAAAACTGAGTTGTGAAGGCTAATAAATCATTCACCAGTTTACAGTGAATAACTGAAGATTAGGCCCTATAAGTATATTTTTTGACATCCCTACTCTGGCTATAGGAATATTCAGATCTTCAATGGGTTCTACATCAAAATAACAAATAACGCAGATAATTTAAGATCCTCCCACAGAAGCCAATGTCAAAGATCTTGTCTTCTTTCAACCTAGTCAAAATTTTAACTAAATACTAATTCTAAAATAATTGTTTCTGTAAAATAGAAATTAATTGAACTCATATGATGTTTGGGAAGCAGAAAGCTGAAGATAGGAGAAACAAACTCCCAGAAGTTTTTCAGTCTTTGCATCAATTTGCCAGGAAGAGCACAACATGAGGGGTTAAACAGGCAGGTCATTTTAAGACTTTGCAGAAATGACTTTTCTACATGAGAGGCATGCCAGCATACAAAGTTTGTCTTAATGATGACTTCAGGGCCTTTTTCAACAGAAAGCTTAGTTCACTGTTGTGCACCACATTATAAATAAGAAAGTCATAACTCCTATTTAAATCACTTAGAATTTCCTGCCAGTATTAAAATCATCCATAGCTTCTCTGAATGTAACATATCACATTCAAAATAAAATTTCCTGACCTCAAAGGTAAGACAATCTATGTATAATTAGGATTTCTTCTTGTGAATTAATTGTTTTTAATGACTACAATCATTTTCTAGAATAATGTAAAGATTTCCACCACTTCAGTATTCCATGCTATGGGAATGTGCAAATCTCAAGAATATTCAACCTCCTGCAAGTATTTCAGTGAATATTTTAATTTTCTTATTTATTTCATAATGTTTAAGACAAATATATCTTCATAAGAAAGGAATCCATTTTCAGTAGGCACACAAATCTTCAAATTTCACTATAACTTGATTTTTTACATAGTATTCTTGCTAATGGAGAAACACTGATAATCAAAATAAAAGTGCTGTGTATTTAGCATATCATATATTATGTTAATAACACTAAACCTAATTTTGCACAATAATTTTCTACAGATATGTTATGTTCTCACATTCTGTGTAAATGCATTATCTTTTAAATTTAGCACTTAATCTTATATACAAGAGTCTGTCATGACTGCATTCTAGTTTTACATTACATTCTATATAGTCAACTTCTGGAGCTACTTTTATAGTAAGAAATTAAAAGGTAGTAAATTATTTTAAAGGGCAGTTAAAGAAACTGGTAATCCAGATTCCATTCTTCTTATTACTTTAATAAATATCACAAATCTGAACTTGAATACTGTTGCAGAAAATCACTATTCCTCAGAAAATCATTCTCAATGAAAGGTTCCTAACACAATCATGATTAGCTGTAAAAATAATAAAAATGAATCTCTAAATCAACAGCCAGGACTTATGTAAAAGAAAGAATTAGAGCTGAGTTGAGGATGAATTTCAATACAAGGATTTGGGAGACTTGTTAAAGTATCTTCTGTCCAGAATCCACAGAACTGTCTGTTGGAATTGTAAAAGTGTCTGAAGAGAAATTTTGATTTAATAAACACAAAGAATGAAAGATATGTCCCTCGAAGGCATCATTAGCATAATAAACTGTAGACAGGCTTTGTTTTTAATATATTTTTAATGCTGATGAAAGGATTTTTTTTAACTTCCTACAGCAGAGTCCCACAGTTCAACACATCTATCTCCTCTAAGCACAAAAGCCTTTCTCCATCACTGTATGCTTCACAGACCATAATACAAACTATTTTGAAATAATTTTTATAAATCTTTTAGTTCTTGCTTATTCCTCAGATTGCAATAAATACATCTGTAAATCAATGGAAATGCAACATATGTTGGTCAGAATAGAAAAATCACGTTAAATAAATCTATAAATGCAATATAGATGAATTAAAGTTAAAATGGATATCTTGAGAAAATTGTTCTAGAAAATAGCCACTTAAGCTTTTTGAAATGGAAATCATGACACTCAAATTCAATCAAAGCTTCTGAAAGGGATCTATTGCAATTTAGCTAATCTACTTTGACTCAATGAAGATTTTCTTCCAGGGCTTTTGAGAATACACAGTTGTCATCACTTGATGAAGTGCTAAAATGATCAGATTCAAGACCATCGAACGAGTCTATACATGTGAAGTTGCTAAGGTACTATCCATATTTGAGAAGTCATGGCAGTCTGATGAAATTCCCAGTGGCAGGAAAAAGGGGAAACACAACTCAGTTGTATAAAAAAGGTAGAAGGAAGATGCAGGGAATTACAGTCTAGTGGGTCTCACATCTGTACCTTACAAGATCGTGGATTAGATCCTAAGGCACACAGAGAATAGAGAGGTAATTGGGGACAGTCAACATAAGTTCACTATGAGCAAGTCATGCCCAAAAAATTTGCTAGCTTTCTGCAGTAGGGTTGAGGCACTGGTGAATAAGGGAAGAGCAATTGGTGCTATCTACCTGGGCACATGAAGTCTTTTACAGCATCACACCCAACATCCTTTTCTCTAAACTGGAGAGACATGGATGGACGACTTGATGTATAATGAATTAGCAGGATGGTCACACTCAAGGAACTTCAGTCAATAGCTTGATATCAAGGTAGAGACCAATGATGAGTAGTATTTCTCAGGTGTCAGTGCTGGAACTGGCACTGTTTAACATTTTTCTCAGTGACATGGACGCTGAGATTAAGGCACTCTCAGAAAATCTGCAGAAGACATTAAGCTCTGTGCTGTAGTCGACATGCTGGAGAGAATGAATGTCCTGGGTGGGGCCAACCTGAAGCTCAATTACAGACTGAGCAGAGAATTAAATGACAGATGGGTAAGAAGGATGATTCTAGCTACAGAAAAGTTTTTTGTAAAGAGTTGCTAAATAAAGTAATTATCCTTATCATATTCATAAGTAGTATAAAGAGAGAGGTGGATTCAAGAATTACTTCTGAGGAAAGCTGCATTATATCTTGTCCCATCAGAGAAGGCTCAGTGCTGAAATCTGAACCGTATGATTAGAACATCATACTGTTAGGTGGTCTGAAGTAATCCTCCTCTGATGATAGAGCAATAGTATTGCCATCCTGTTCTGTGTGCCATTTGTAACTTCTCCACATTGAAAAATACTTTTCTTTGTATCTAAACAAAATCTTCATTTCTACACTGAATGTCACCAACTGGCTCATATTTATTAGGATCTTCAGTCTCCAAAACAAAGAAAGAAATTAGGGAGGAGGTCATCAAATGAAGATGGCAGGAGTAAGACATAAAATAGGCAAGGGAAAAAAGCTGCCTACACATAGCTGGCTAAGCTGTGAAACTCGTAAGTGTCTTGCTGGTTATGAAAGTTTATGTGAGCTCAAGAGTCTTGGTGCACTTCTCAGGAGATGTGATGTGATGTCTGACTAAATGATCACTCACTTTCACCTGAAAAAGCTGTTCTTACATTAATTCTCTTTTAACTTACAGTTTCTGGTAACCCATACTCACCAGTGGAACTGCAGAAAAACATTTTTTCTGTTCAGTTTTCTCCTTAGTATTTCTGAGTAACAACAGCACATCTCCCTACTCACAGGTTGTTTACACTCTGTGTATCAAACGCAGTCTACCTCTCATAAATCAAACAACACTGTCAAAAATGAGACTCAAAGCATCAGCTCTCTGTCAGACATTAAATTAGACATACAATGCAATTGATGATTTTTCAAAATTACCATCAAGACTGATAAGGTAATATTAATAATGATTTTGATAAGCAATAAGCCTGTTTCGTGAGAGCTAGCCCGCATGCTGTTATAAAAGACAAAATCAATACTCTTGAACGTTATGGATAAATGTCATGTGCTATGTAGAAAGTGCTCCTTAAGTCTCCCTCAGGCGCATACATCTGTGTATTCATGACTGTCTCCAGCAGTGTATCACCCATTTGATAGTAATACTTTTCTGAGTAAATTTTGCTGATCATTAAAAATTTCTCCCAAATGTCCTGCTTCACACAGCTGATTCCAGAGTCTAAACCCATGTAATAAGAAAAAACGTAAAATTACAATTTAAGTAATTTCACTTGGGAAGAGGGAAAGAATAAAAATAAATCCATCAACCAAACAGAAACAGAATGAATCCCTAAAATCCATGACCATAAATTTTCTCCATCTCAGAGAAATTTTAACGAGTTAAAAGCTGCAATTAAAAATATTTTTACATCAAAACTCAAGTAACAGAATGGGGTCTATACTATAATGGGGTGCTATTGAATATGACAAATGAAGCAAATGATAGTACAGATAAGGAATGAAATTCTGAAGGTGCTTATGTAACTACGGAAAAACACTATGTTTTGTAGGGCCTAAGAGTGCTACACAGTTCCACAGGGTTGATTATGTTTACCATGCTGGCCATAGATAATCTGAATTTTAGAAGCATAAAAAGCTAACTGAAATTCTGATGTACAGAAAAGCTTTACCTTCTAGTGTATCTTCTAATTTTATCAAAGAAATGTGTTTGAATACTACAGACAGTGCAGCTTAAGAGCTTCACGACATCTTCCATCACATCAGTTTGTATTTTTTAGCCCCAACGCTACTGAATTTTAGCATTTTGTAGCCCCAACGCTACTGAAAGGAGTGGCCATAGGAAACAAGACACTATAGTATGATTTATGAAAACATTTTGTGCTGTTTCCTCTTAAGAAATGTTTGAGACCTGGGGGAGAAGGAAGTTGTTTTCCCAGGGTAGATTATTCTGAGAAACATTTAGATGCAAGAAAACCGGTCAGTATAGAGAAGCAGCACTGAGTCGGAATATAACAAAGCCAAATACTTTGAAGAACAATCCAAATATACTTGAAAAAACCTGACTGTAAACTCAGTAACAGCAGCCCAAACTAGTAAAGGGTCCTCAATTGCATATTATTGTTAAGAATTACATTAATTTTGCTCCATGATCAAATTAAATCCTCTACTACCACCACAGCCATGTAACTCCTCTGGAAAAGTAATCAAAATCAATTACTGCAACTCATCTAATTGAAAGACTACTTACTTTCCTGAGAGTTATCTTATTTCCAGTCTTAATTTATTCCTAGCTACTTCATATGATCTGTATTTGTGCTGATAACGCCATCAATTTAAACAAGATCTTAATCCTTCTGTGTTCCCAAACATTATTTCTTCATTGCAGACATGCTGCTACAATGTACTTGCCTATTTCAGCATGTTTGAATTTAAAGTTAGCTTGAAAATAGCTAGGTTTATCTCAAATCCAAGATTTGTTATTACTACATCTAAGAAATGTATTTATCCTCAAGTAAATAATATATGCCTTCTATTTCAACTCTGCGTATTATTGCTAATGGAAGTATTGTGTTATTTATATAGTTTTACAATTATACATCTCCACAACACCCTATTTCTGCTCTTATATTTCAAGTGAAGTGTAATTTGCTTGTGAGCTGCAGTATAAATTTACCAACAGAATTATATATAATAAATATATTACTCATAAGCATTTTCCATTGCTCTTGAAAGTTCCATCTGGAGTACTGCATCCAGGACTGGGGTGCCCAGCTCAAGAAAGATGTGGAGATGTTGGTGATGTTGGAGCAGGTCCAGAGGAGGGCCATGAAGATGATTAGTGGGCTGAAGCTCCTGTCCCATGAAGAAAGGCTGAGAGAGCTGGACTTGTTCAGCCTGGAAAAGTAGGAGCTTCAGGGAGATGTCATTTGGCTTTCCAGTACTTAAAGGGAGTTAATAAGGAGAAGGAAGACCAACTTTTAACATGATCTATAGTAACAGGACAAGGGGAACACAAACCATTCTACAATTCTATAATTCTATGATTGTTCTTGGGCAAAAGCAGATCACAGGTCTCATTACCTCAGAAATTTCAAGAAATTAGGTTTTAAAACAAATTTTCCTCAGATTTCAGGTGAAAAAAAAAAAAAACGCTTCAGCAATATGTCATAGAAGCATGGAATCACAGAACAGTTTGGGTTGGAAGGGACCTTCAAGATCATCTAGTTCCAGCTCCTCTGCTATAGACATGGACACGTCCCACATTGCTCAAAGCCCCATCCAGCCTGGCCTTGAATGCTTTCAGGGAGGGAGAATTCAGAGCATTGCTGGGCAACCTCACAGTAAAGAATTTCTTCCTAATTTCTAGTCTAAAACTTCTTGTTTAAATCTGATTCCCCTTATCCTGTCACTACATGTCCTTATAAAAAGTCCCTCTCCATCTTTCCTGTTGGTCCCCTTCAGGTACTAGAAGGCTACCATAAGGTCCTTCTGGAGCCTTCTCCAGGTTGAACTCTCAGCCTGTCTCTGTAGGGGAGGTGCTCCAGACCTCTAATGATCTTTGTGAACCTTCTCTGAACCATCTGTGTCATCTCAATTCCCTTCTTGTGTTGGGGGCCCCAGAACTGAACGGAGTACTCCAGGTGGGGTGTCATGAAAGTAGAGATGCAGAGTCACCACCCTCAACCTGCCAGTCACAATTCTCTTGATGCAAACCAGGATATGGTAGGCCCTCTGGGCTGCAACCACACACTGCCAGCTCATGTTGAGTGTTTCATCAATTGTAAGCCCCAGATCCTTCGCCTTGGAGCTGCTCTCGAGACATTCTCCTCTCAGCCTGCATTTGTGCTTTTTGTTCACCCAGTGCAGTGCAAGATCTTGTACTTGGCCTTGTTGTTAGGTTGTCATGGGCCCACTTCTCAAGCCCGTCCAAATCCCTCTGGATGGCATCGCTTACCTCTAGCATGTCAGCTGCACCACTCAGCTTGGTGTCATCTGCAAACTTGCTGAGGGTGCACTAGAGCCCACTGTTGCTATTGTCAATAAAGATGTTAAGTGACACTGTTTCCAACGACTATCCCTGAGGAATGCCACTTGTCATTTATCTCAACTTGGACACTGAGCCACAACACCCTGAGTGCAACCATCCAGCCAGCTCCAGAGCCAATGAGTGGTCCATCCATCAAATCTACTTGTCTATAATTTGATACAACCAAAGATGTGCAATATAACTGCACATGAAAATCTGCATGTAAAAATGAGCATTCTCAGCTACATGTGAAATATTTGTCTGATTAACTTTGGGCTTTATATTGAGTTAAAAAATAATACAACTCAATTTTAATTGGAGTACATCCACTTTTCTATTTCAGTGCAAGATGAAAGCAACATTAATAAGTTTCCTAGGGAAGCCTTTTCTAGACCCATACAGAAGCATATTTATGATGCAGAACAGTAAGACTAGAGAGCAGATTCAAGACTAGTAAAGCATATCATATAAAATTAAATGGTCTCATAATAGTATTTGTATAATAAAAGTCTTATCACAGAAATATATAATCAACAGCAGTGCACACAGCAGACATAAGTATGCTCTTTGATGAGTGATTTAGCATCACTGAATAAATTGTCAGTATCAAACTACAAATTTAACTTGTCTCTTAAGTAAGCTTTTGCAAACCACACAAGGTTCAAGAAGGTCTGCTGGCTGGCTATTTCTGACAAAAGCATTAACATCCTTTTTCTTTTCATCCCATCAGAAAAAGGTTAGCAAATGGTAGTACCACCTAGCATAGGGTTTATCAAAATCTCACTAGATTCTTACAGGCAAAATGGAATCTTCCATTCCATATTAATCTTCCCCTCAGAAGATTAATATTCTTGTCTATCATTTTTATAGCTTCCATAAACACAGAAACATACCACTTTTCAAATCAATGACTTATTGCCCGAAGTAGTTTACTGTTACCAAATCCTTTTCCATTTATTTGATGCCTGATTTTTATTAAAAGAGGAAGGAGGAAAGCTGAAACAGGTCTTTCACCATATGCCACATTGAAAATGGGAACTTCTTCCTCCACTTCCAAAGTTCATGCTGATTAAATAATGAAACAAAGAGAACACAGTTAAATGTCATCAGGTTTCATTTTCATTACATTTGAAATGTCCCCCAGGGTCAACATAAGACCTCAATTATTTACAGACATCATTACCTGTTACTTCTAATAAAATCTATTGAAGGAGGGAGAGTTCCAACATGTGCTGAATTTGGCAATGACATATCAACGATTTATCCTAAGACATGCAAGTGCAGGACTGAAGTAAACCTGACTCAAAACTAGGTTTTCAAATAGCATTCAAATTTCAGAAGTGGAGAACACATTCTAAAGAGTGAAAAAATGGGGTCATACTACAGTATCACCCTAGATAATTTTCCATTTCATAAAAGAAAATAAAATAAGACTTGAATATACAGGGTGATAACTGCCAGTTCTGTTCATGTTTAAGCTAAGTTCCAAAGCATCAAAGAGAAGTTATTTTAAGCACTATCAAAATAAAACAACATAGAATCACAGATTCATAGAATCACACATAAAACATTTACTTTAAAACAAATAAGCAAACACACACACACAAACAAAACCAAAACTAATTGTTTTAATTTATTTTAACCAAAATAAGTCTGCATGAAAAACATGTTACAATGCCAAAACTTGAGCCATTCCATCTAGATAGTGGAATCGCTTCAAATACTTAACATTCTCCTCACTGCTTTCTGTTCAGTATGCTGCCAGACTTCCTGGACATATACAGATCATTGAACACAGAAGTATTACATTTAATACGTATAAGCTTTGGCTAGTATCATGAAACTGCAATAGCATTAAAAAAAGATTGTGACCATAGGCATATGTATAAAGCAGCCAAGCTGCTGCTGAACCTCAATAGTAATTGCACTCTGTGTTCCCTTATAAAAGTCCCTGCAGCTCTTAGAACACAAATTCAGTACTAGAACTCTGAGGATCCAGCAGCACTGAATGTGCAGTGAAACAGATTCCTACACCTAGTGCTGTATAGACAAAAGAAGTGCCTATGACTCAGCACCTGAACAGGAACATCTAATAGTGCTGTATTTACCTGAGAATCACACAATTAACTGCTGCAATGTAATTTCTCATAGCTAATAAATAAAAGCTCTCAGAGAGATCTCTGTTTTGCATCTTTTGAACCTATTTCTTTTCCAGCAACATTGCAGAGCTAATTTTCTAGAGATTGTATTTTAAAAAACTTGCTTAAAAATTCAATTTAACATGGACACAGGAAAGCAAAGAAGTGTATTATTAGACATTTGTATAGGCTTCAGATAAAAATGTGCAAGATCTGCTCAGAAATCAGTAAAGATCTCAAGACAAATTCCTTATCTACATCCATGCAAAACAAACACTGCTTGTTTATACTAATAAGATTTTCTCTTACTATGAAAGTAGCACTTTAAAAAGTTGGTCATATAACTAAAAATCTTGTCATTTTCCAAAATTTAAGATATCTTTAGCAACAGTTTGCACGCTTGCAGAAATGAAACTCTTAGATCTCATATAGCCAGGACATCATAGAATCATAGACACATAGAATGACCATGGGCAGGGTTGCCAACTACTACAGCAGGCTGCCCAGATCCACATTCAGCCTTGCCTTGAATGCCTCCATGGATGAGGCATCCACAACTTCTCTGGGCAACCTGTTCCAGTGCATCACCATTCTCTGAGTGAAAAACTTCTTCCTAACATCTAAAGCTCCACTGCCTTAGTTTAAAACCCTTCCCCCTCATCCTATCACTATTAACCACTGTAAACAGTCATTCCCCCTCCTGTTTTTACGATCTCTTCAAATACTGGAAGGCCACAATGAGATCTTTCCAGAGATTTCTGTTCTTCAAACTAAACAATCCCAGATCCTTCAATCTTTCCTCATAGGAATGATTCCTCTGTTCATCTCAGTGGCCCTCCTCCAGACCCGTTCCAAGAGCTCTGTGTCTTTCCTGTGCTGAGGGCCCCAGGCCTAGATGCAGTACTCCAAATGGGGCCTCACAAGAGCTGAGTAGAGGGGGACAATCGCCTCTTTCTCCCTGGTGGCCACTCCTTTTTTAACACAGCCCAGGGTACAGTTGCCCTTCTGGGCTGCAAGCACACTCTGCTGACTCATGTCCAGCTTCTCATCCACCATGACCTCCAAGTCCCTTTCCATAGGGTTGCATCCTAGCTTGTATCAGAAATAGTGCTGCTAGCAGGAGCAGGGAGGTGACCCTCTCTGCTCAGACTGGCGAGGCTGCACCTCAAGTTCTGTGTTCAGTTTTGGGCCCCTCACTACAAGAAAGGTATTAAGGGCCTGTTGCATGTCCAAAGAAGGACAGTGAAGCTGGTGAGGAGTCTGGAGCACAAGTCTTATGGTTTCAACAGCTGTTCCACTTAGTTGTAAGATCTGAACTTTTCTCCTGACTTTTAACACTCGAAGTTTTCCTCTCCACCCTAAATAAGCCTGAATGCTCTTCCCCTGATCATTTCCTCTCTGAAAATACTTTCGTAACTCTACTATTTCAGAGCCCCAGAACAATGGAGTAGGGAACAGATGTGAGACAGACAAAGGCAGAAATTAATATGTTTATGGTTAAATTGGTTGTCAACACAGTAGATACATACACTGGAGTGCACACTCACAGAGTAGAATTAAGAGTATATCAGTAAATTGTTGTTCATTTCCCCCCCCTTTTTTTTTTTCTTTCCAATATTCCTGGAAGCAAGAAGAGAATAATGAGCCAGAGCATGTTCTAAAGACCCTAGCAACATTTGTGGGTGTCAAATCTTCTTGAACATTCTCAGACTGAACAAGATGCACAGATTATGATGCTAAACCTCTCTGCAACAGGTCGGTGATCAACTGCAATGTTTTTCCTTTAGGTCAGTCAATTGACCTTGAAAGCACTGGCCTAAGTCATATAGAATTCTACAGTTTGAGGCTAAAAAGACAGAGCTTTGCTTATTTCCCTGCTTCCAAAAAGCACAAAAGTCATCATGCAAAATTCTTTTTTTATCTACTCATACATAGGCTGGAAAGGGGAAAAGGTGCGACCGCACAGACAGCATTATTAGAGCTTGCCACATTTTCTACATCTTTAGTAGCTGCAAGTTGTGCAGCCATTTAGTTTTCTTTCACTGAGAACATGCTTGATTGAAAGCTAGAAAGCAGAAACTCATTTTAGGTAAAACACAGTAATTAAAATAGCAAAACAACCAAATATAAGACTAGGAGGGAGACCACCCTTTGGCATCAAATTTTTATATACCCCTATAATAAATTATTATTAGGCAAAAATTGTGTATCTTCTGTTTACTATAACCAGGCAGAAAAAAAAAGTGGTAAAAGGATGTTTTTGTCCATTAGGGATGAAGGTTTTTCATTTCTCTTCAGCCATTTCCAGCAGAGACTCCTGTGAACACCATGTGCACATGGGCTTTCAAGGCCAAATACAACATATGTTCTTATGTCACGAATTGGTACCTTTCTCATCTGTAAAATGGTACCTGAGCTGCCTTCCCAAATCTTTGACAACATAAGTCAGTTAGACCTGTGTGCTACCAAAGCCTAATGAACTTTTTTTTGCAGACCTTCCAGGCATAATGTAAAGCTAATGGATGCTTCTGATATTTTTCTTTGGGGAGTGATTTTCTTCCAGGGAAAAGAAGAGTATTCAAGTATGAACTGAGTAATTAGTACTCTCAACCATATGATGATTACTTTATTCTTCTCCTTTTTTTTTTTTTATTTCCTTAGTGATACTGTGATGCATAAGCTGCTCTTGAAGCCAAAATGACATTCGCTTTTCCAGACCCAGTAGTTTTACTTTGGCTTTACAATTACATTTCTGTTCCTTGATTCAGTATTAATACCCTGGACATAAATTTCTTTGAATGATTTTATGTTTATAATTTAGAATGCATTCAAATATCAAGATGTCATGCAGTCATCTTAAATGAGTATTTCGAGAGTCCGGTTTTCCTAGAGGTTAAGTTCATCAACTGTACAGCACTGGATAAAGCTGATCTAACAATAGTTCACTGACAAAAGTCTTCAAAGAAAAGTAAAAAATATAATTCCACAGATAACGATGCCAATTAACAACACAGAAAGCAAGCTATTTTTCCTCAGTTCAAGGAGATGCAACCAGAGAAGAGGCTGAAGTTAAAAAAGAGCCACATACAGAAACTGGAGACATAGACAGAATTGTTATGCAGTGAGAAACAGAGTAGGAACATATGGTTAACTAACAGGAAAATGAACAGAGACCCAGTACTTGTGAACATGGGGGGGGGGGGGGGGGGGGGAAGACATGATTAGCAAAGAAATATCAGGAACATTTATTTCATAATTTACATTGCATTTTATCTTGTCTATCCTGATAACAGAAAAAGTCCATTTGGTACCAGCCAGTAAACAACATTAGGATCAGCACACTCTAATTTATTAGAATACATTTAATTCTAATTATATTTTTCTAGAAAAAATATCTTTTTTTTCCCTCAGTTTCTTTTTTCTTCTCTTCCATATGATTTCAGTTTTCTACAAATATAAAACCCTACAGCTTAGTAAAACAGGTTAAGATTTAAGACAGTCAGCCACAGTTAGAACATTGAGCACAGAACAATCAAAACCTGGCAGTTTGGTTTCCCAGGGAATTATGCAAGTCACACTTCATTCACTGTGCAGTACACTTGAGATTGATGAGCTTACCATGATAGTATATAAGTTTTAGAGGTTCCAGTCCCTAACTCTGTTGCTAACAACTCATCCAAAAGCATAGCACTATGTATTATTTAATACAATAAAACAGGAATAGAATGAACAGGAGAGGAGATTGTCAGTAGGATTACAGAAGGCAGGAATTTCACACCTTCAGAATATCTTTTGCACAGGCTGTAGGTAACTGCTGAGAATTTCCATGATATTCACTACTAAAAAGGTGCAAGACAGCTATCATTAACCTAACTCAACATAGAAAATAACTGAAATAAATTATAGAAACCTAGTTCCGTTAATTTCATCTACAGAAGAATCTCAAAATTTTGACTTCTAGGTAAGCAGATCACATCTTTTATCTGTTATTTTAACTATTTTACTTACATCTTTGTACCAAAATGCAGATGAAAAGTAAAAAATAATTACAAAAATAGCAGATGCTTGCAAAATACTAACAGTTCTGATCAGACATCTCATACAGTGCCCGATTAAGGAAATGATTAACTGGGACTGCATTGCTACACATTGTACTACCTGACTAATGAATGTCAGAGGATAACTTGAAAAATGCAAACAAGAACTTTCAGTAGACGTATTCACTAATGTTGTTATTGGCGTGTTCAATTTTTTTCTGTTTCAATTGCTTTCTTTGTGTTCCTATTACCTAACAATCTAGACAGTAAGAATCATAATCATAATCACCTCTGATTCTATCAGCAGTAAACACAAAAATGAAATCCAGGACAGTTGTTTTCATACAATTTTACTGATATTTTCCATGAATCTAAAACAATCTTACTGTCACTGTAAGAGTGACTAAATGACCAACTAAATGGCATCACTGTTGTCACCCCTTTTGCTTAGTTTTACTTAAAAGTAGGTAAAAGGCATTACCATTTGATAACTTAGTAGAGAAAAAGAAAATAGCAACACAAAAAAATAGGTTGAATAAAGTTTAAATCAGATGATTATTTTATGTTTATATGGCAAAGAAGTGTTACCTCTTTTTAGTGACAAACCTGTTAACAATCATCACAAAGTTCGTACTTTTTGATTATTTACAGTCTTGAAAGGTAGAATTTAAAGTGTTATATGTATCATCTTTTACCTTGAGGAGAAGGTAGTTTAAAGAAAAGTAGGCAAATATAGTGTAGAAGGAAAGTGGTACAGCACAGACAGTAGAAAAAAAACTAGCTGACTCCAAACTCCATGTTTGGGTGTTTTCTGGTGTTTTGAACTGATTCCGAGACTAGACAACACACCCAGTGAGATGCTAGGACAGCCTACAAACAACTTGGGGAAAGGTCCAAGTTCAGCCTAACAATAAGCCATAACACCATTCCATTTATCCTGTAGCCACCTTCACCTACCCTCCATCAGGATTCACTAGAAAAATCACACAGCCTCTACAAACCACTAATTGATGCTTTATCTTATTTCCCATCTCACTGTAGTTTCTCTTTCTTCCTAACACAACCATTTTCACAGATAGAGGAGCTGCCTTTTTTTACAGATGGAAACACAGAAAGAAAGAAAATAAAAAGCCTAATTTACCCCATCAAGAGAAGATCATTAAATGAGACTATCTGAACTGGAATGATTGCTTTATTTTGAAAACTGCCTCACAAAACCCCTGAGACCTGAGCATTTACTGTCTAGATTGTACTGTTCAGCTGAGCTGGTTTCTCATGAGAAGACTAACAGCTGAAAATTGTTTCTAGAAGTTCATAAAAGTACCAAGCAAACTTTCAGATTTTTTTTTTCCTGAAGCAAATCAACCACAGGAAAAGATAGAAACAGATGTTTGGAGATAAATGACAATTTTATTACTTTTTTTCTCACTATCTATGTATAAAGTCTTCCCCTCCCATTCTATTTCATTTTGTCTTATGTTAGCACTCAGAGACAATTGTTACTAAGCAATATTTGGGTCTCAGCATGTATCATGTAATGTAGGTATAGAGCCCTGCTGGGAAATCAATGATATGCAATGTTCTGCCCCAGAAAGAAATGGAAGTTGACTATGAAGTGGCATTATTTATAAAGCACATGCAGTGAAAAGAATGTAGACAACACAAGTGCAATAGCCTTTGTTTAAGTTTCAAACTTCATGTGTAGAAAACCCCATTAATCTAACATAAAAATTGGACAGTATTGCTTCAGTGTATTTTCAACAGATACTAAAGTTAAGTTTTCTTAAGACTCAGTGTTTCAAGATATAACAGAACACAGCATATATTCTGAAAAAAATTCCTTATCATACAAAATTGCATGTTTCTCTCAATTCCTTCGTAAAAAAAATATTATGTTAATTAGTTGCTAAGTGTCGGTTTGATATTTCTACATTGGCCTTCTTCAGGTGAGCCCCAATATATTAATTTTTTACTTTTTTTTTTTTCTATTATATTTTACATGAAAATGCCCTGATTAGGATGATGTTACCTGATCTGGTAAGACAGCTAATAGAAATAAATTCAGTCAAAACTGCTTGTTCTAAACAAGCAGAAGGCACTATTAAACAACTGTAAGTAAACTTGAAAAGTACACATGCAAGCCAATAGCTAGGGACCTAGAGAAACTGAGAAGCTTAAAGGTTATATCAAAGAAATCCGGTACCTGTGAAGGCCATATATCATGCCAAATTTTGCCAAATTTAGAGAACTCGTTAAATATGATGGAGCCACTCTATCATGTTTTAAAGTACATGGCTGTCCGGTGAAGTTCTCCAGGACTCAAAAAAGGGAAACATCACTCCCATTTACAAGAGAGGAAAAGAAAACCAGAGAACTACAGGCTGGTGAGCATCAGCTCTATGCCTGGGAAGATCATGGAACAGGTGCTCCTGGAAGATGTATTAATGCATATGAGGGATGAAGAGGTGACCTGAGACAGCCAGCATAGCTCCACCAGGATAAGGTCACGCCTGATCAATCTGGTAGTTTTCTGTGACAGAGAGATGGCATCAGTGGACAAAGAGAAGATGCCATCTACCTGAACTTGTTCAAGGCCTTTGACATGGTTCCCCATCACATCCTTAACTCTTAATTGGAGAGATATGGATTTGAAGGGTGGACTATTTGGTAAATAAAGAATTGCTTGGAAGGTCACAGCCAGAATGTTTCAGTCAATGGCTCTATGTCCAGCTGGAGGCCGATAACAAGTGGTGACCTCAAGGGGCTTGGGGCCCAGTACTCTTTAATATCTTTATCAATTACATAAATGATAGGATTGAGTGTAACCTCAGCAAGTTTGCTCATGACACCATGCTGAAAGGTGAGTTGATGCAGCAAAAGGATGGGATGCCATACAGAGGGGCCTTGATGAACTCAAAAGGTGGGTTTTTGTGAACATAATGAGGTGGAAAGTGCACGGTTTTGCACTTGGGTCATGTTATTCCCAGATAAATTTACAAACTGGGAGAAGACTTTCGGAGTACCCTTGCTGAGAAGGACTTAGGGGTCCTGGCTGATGAAAAACTGAACTTGAGCCAGCAGTGTGCACTTGCAGCCTGGAAGACCAATGGTATTCTGGGCTCTATCAGAAGAGGGATGTCCAGCAGGGACAGGGAAGTCATTGTCCCTCTACTTTGCCCTTGTGAGGCCACATCTGAAGTACCAATCTTGGGGTTGGGAATCCTGTCTGTGGCAGGGATGTTGGAACTTGATGATCCTTGAGATCTATAATGCAGAGTCTGAAACTGGAGTGCCAGTCCATAGAGCAAGTTCACAATCCACCTTCTCCACTTTGTCTCGGGTCTGACAAGGCAGAGGTAGGTAACTCACAAACTGCCTTACAAAGGAAAGAAAATAATAAACCGCTTTTGTTAGAACGGAAAATACAGTGAGCAGGGAAAATATGCATCAGTTCTATGAAGAGACAAAAGGGAGAAACTGAAAAGTCCCTAGTTATTCTTCTTCTTAAATATGAACAATAGAAATAACAGAAGTATACAAGGAAAAACTGCATCACACTGTACAAACACTTCTTAAGGTGTCAACTGGTTCTCTGAGAACATTATTTAATGTCCATCTCTAAAGCATTAGCTGCAACCAACCAAAAGTTTCTTTTAAAAATCTTATAACAGATTTTTCTACTATTTAGAAAATGCAAACTTTTGCATTAACCCAGCCCCAGCTCTGATAGAAGAGACAATCACTCCATGGCAGTTATATCACATTCTTGCACAGGCATTGTCTAAGATAATGCTGCTCAATTCTGTTAAATGTGTTAGCAGACTATATTCAAAATGTATCAGAACACATACTCTTTGAAACCTGGCAAAACCTCTTTTTTTCTGGAATGAAATGAAAGAATTATATCAATTGCTTTAAAATCCCAAGGCAGATTGATTTAGCTCTACAGAAGTATTACTGATGAAATTAATATTAATTCAATATGGTTACAATAAATAGATTCTAGAAACCAATTTTCCACATTTAAAAATTAAAGGAATTGATTGAAAAGGAAAAGTTCCCAAGAACTAGGACACTTCCTTCCTTTTTCAAAACCAGATTTTAGTTTGAATATCAAAATTAAAAGTAGAAGTGGGAGAGAAATGGACAAAATATATTTTCCCAGGTCCCGCACTGCTGAGGGAAACAGGAAAGATCCTGGAGATTAAACAACCGCTTTCAGGAATGTTACTAGTTTTTCCAGCCTGAAGATACCACCAGTCCAGAGATTAAAAACTGTGTAGCATTACTATTCATTGTCTGGCATGAGGAAATTTTGTCTTGTTCTATTTCAGGTACTATGTAAGATAACCAAACTCAATGTATTGTCAATTCAGTATACTGAATTGAAGAAAAAGTTATTTATTTGAAATAAACAAATAAATAAAGTTGTTATGAGCTCTTTTGAAGTCACAGGACATGTGACTTCTTTTTTTTTTTTTTTTTCTGACCAATGGAACTACATATTCTTTTAAGTAAAGCTCATTATAAGTTTCCTCATTAAGAGTTTCCTGATGCATATTCGGAGCACATACTATTACTTCTAGACTCTCATGTGTATTTATGCAGGCATATATGTATATGCAGATACAAGATGAAATATTTTGAATGTGTTACAAAGAAACAAAGAGTACAGCATATATTCATTTTGCACAAATAATCATAGTTCTTTCTATAGACCTTGCTAGAGAGATGCAACATATACTGTAAAATTCCAGTAACAAGAGAGCAGTGTACAAATTCAGGGATAATTTTAATTCTGCTATCTACTGCACTTGTCAGCAAACAGAGAACTTAAATTGTACTCAACTATTTTCACGTTCTGTTTCAAATTCTTTGCATTTCCTGTTACTCTTGCTGGTCAATGAATAGCAAATCTTGATGTAGAATTATTTATATTTTTTCACAACAACTTGCAAAAAAACATTTCCTTGCACAACACAAATCTCTAACAAATTATTCTGTCACCATGATACTTCCCCAAAAAACATCTTTCATGTAATTGCTTCTTACCACTAATAACATCTATCATACTTCTGAATCTTTGACTTTTTCTTATTTTATTAAAACTATTCAATGTTCCTATTGCAAGCATGCCAAGAACCTCATCATGCTGGAGAGTCAACTGTTCTGCCTGTTGCAGGCACTCTGGCAGTCTTGGATATTGACCGTAACAACAAATGGCAGTAGAAAATTATAGGCAGAGGAGGAACGTACCTTTAATTACATAATACTGCTTTTCCCACCGTATATACTCAGCATTAGTCAATCATGTCCTAGGTATAATTTAGAAACTCAGTCTTAGAGTGGAGTTGAAAAGATGAGGAAATCATGAACCCAAGTGTCCAAAAGGTCACTTTCATATATACTAGAAAATGTGAAGCAAAAAAATAGGAAGAGACTATGTTGTTTGAACTTCTAATGCAACTATATTTTTTCACAATATCCAACAGCTGCACATTTATCTCCTACTCTTCCCCAGACCACCAGCCTTCATTATTATGAAGAGCAACGTGCAAAGTCTTGACCTTCATAGTCTTTTTCAGTTGAATTTATTTGCTCCAGTCCCTCAGTCATTCCAGTTATCAATCTATTACCTCCTGTTCTAGCATATTCCTCTGTAGTACATTTAAGCATATGCTCTTTGAGGCAAGTATACTCTATTACAGTACTACAGTGGGACCCTTTGCTTCATTTACCTGTGTTTTCATTGTAGTAAATGAGTGCAAAGGTAAAAGTGATTTCTCTCAAACAGCAAAATTTTCAGGGCTGGAACCCGTTTTAAAGAACATCTGTTTTTGGCCAATAGGGAGAAACATGAACGTTGATGTAATTCTGATACACTTAGCTGACACCCTCAGCCCATTTCACAGAACAGGACCTGAGTGATCCACTATGCTTCCTAGAGAGACAGCCAGAATTCCTGCTCTGAAAGTATTTGGAAGTATAAGAGTATTTTGTATTCCTAGGAAGATACAGTGTCAGATGCAGATAATTATACTCTTGGAGAGAATGAACTGGAATGGCAGTAACATAAATATGCAAGAACTCCAAAAATGGTTTGCATGTGTAGCAAAGCTGTCAAATTTGCTGTCAGATCCACTCAAACCATCAAGAGATTATCTGTTAATATAGCTTAAACTAAATAATGTTACTAGCCCACAGATTATTTTTTAAATCTGCATAGGCATGGATGACATTTGAGTTATAGGTTAGGCTTATGACGTCATTTAACATATAGGTGGGAGTGTTTTCATACTCCTAACCATGCAGTTATAAGATACAAACTTCTAAGTACTGCCCAAGCCTTTAATAAGGAAATACGAAGTCTTGTGTCAAAAAGCATGGAACTTAGTTAAGTAAGTAAGGTAGGCAGGAGATGAACTAGGAGATGAGTCACAAAAAGAGACTGATGACAAAAGCGTGTGCATTAGTGTCAGAAATATAACAGGCAGAAGGATACAGAACAGCACGCAGAACAGATTTTATATCTGATCAAAATGGAATGGCTGGAAACATTAGTCGGAACATCCATGAAAGACTGCAGAGGGTGGAAGACAGAAAGGAAGAAATCTAGAATGAGTGGGAGGAAAGAAACTCATTTACAATCACTTTGTCAGGAATACACTGGCATCTACCTGCTATATAACCTTTTTCTTTGTCTCCAAATGCCAGTCTGACAGTTAGAAGGAATTCAAATGCATTCATGTCCTTGCAGTAAATGCTTCCAAAACTTCTTGATTTCATCAACAGTAATTGACTGTAGTCTATTGAGAGTCAAATCCAGTCATTCCTTCTCAAACTTCATTCTAACTATGGACATAAATTACCAACTCCTGTAGAAGAAATGTTAGAAAACACATAGAAATGGTTAATGTTGCTTCAGGAATTACACATTTTCTCTTCTGTTGACTCCTTCGCATCAGTTGCTGCTTTACTTAAAGAAACTTGTTGATTAAAAATATATATTCTGCCACTCATCAATAGTAACTCACATTAAAGAGAAGGTAGCAGTGCTCATCAAGCTTCTATTCACACTTTAGTAATGCTCCTCTTTGCCCTTTCTGTCCTTTATTTCCTTTGCAAACACAGTATTTATGGATGAAGGGCTGAAAGAAGGCAAAGAATACCAATGCGGTTGCTTCCCATTAATAAGGAATAGTTAGTCCAAGCAATCTCCTTCTAAATATCCTTCTATCAGCTAACAAATGGGTCTAACTGTTGGCAATGAGAGAAAAATCAATTTATTTGGAAGTAGTGCAAATTTACCATGAAAAAAAAATGCTTCTGGAATACTGCAAGCTTCTCCCATTTCTGTTGATGAATTGGTTACTTAGAAAACGTCCTAAAGCAAAGATTGCTCTCTGACAGAACTACACTTTGACAAGAAGAGGCCTGGGTCTGAATTTATTTGCAGCTCACTGCGGAGAACTACACCACTCTACTCTTTGATGTAAAGTCTTACCCTATTGCTGAAGAGTTCTTCTGTTTGGTGAGCAGAAGAGCAAGAGGCAGACATTCCCCATTCCTGATCATTTAACTTAACTGGGTAGTGACAGAAAAAGAGCACCTTGGTTTTGTCATGTCTGAGTCATAATGCAAGCAGAAATGAGCATGAGAATAGAGGAAATTGTTAATTTCCCCTTCACTCCCTCGCTCTCTAGCAAGGTTTGTGACAATTTAAACCTTACTGCTTTTGATGAAAACATCTCAGTGAGTCAGTTATTTACAAATAGCTCTCCACCTTCCTTTGCATTTCACCTCTGTGAGTGCTCCACATCTGCTTTGCATTTGGATGAGTTTTTTCCTCATCATCTGCACACAACTAAACACTGGGCATCTATGTTGCACTCTTCTTTGAGGTTGAGCATCTTTTAGTCACACCAGTAGCCATAAATTTATTTTAAACTTTTGATCATAGAATGACACCCCTGTTGGTGTTCAGTAGTTTCTACAGAACACAACTAACAGTTCTACAAAATTCACCTTTTATGAGATGCGTGTTTATGAATTCAAAATGATCTTGGCTATTAAAGATACATTAAGTTAGAAGGCTGACCATATATTGGTGCACACAGCAGCCTTTGTTCTTTATTATAGCATAAATGTTCTAATTTTGTTTTCAGCCCCCACCCACTCTTTATTTTTGTTGAAGCTGTTGAAATTCTACAGCTTTAGCAGGCCCAGTTGCTAAACATATCCTCTTGGCTGGTTCTTTTTCTGCAATACAGCTACTTTCTGATTTCACAAGAATTGACTCACTTCTGACACAGTGTTCCAAGATGAACACCCACACAGTGTAACATTCAGACTTTATTCTTTCCTTTACATATACTGGCACTCTCATCACCTGCAGACTCTCACTTCATTCTGCTGACTTCATATGACTCCAGTAGACTCACTTAGAAACTCACTAGTTATTTTAATATTCTATAGAAAATTATTACTGATGGTGTGTAAAGCCATGCTGATTTAACTGAATATATGCTACAAGTTTGATTTTAAAATATCAATAAATAATGCATTTAATTATTTTTATGATAAAGAACAAATGATGTTGTCATAAAGCTAAATGTCTCCACCTACACCAATGAAATACATTAGACTGTTCATCCAGTTTAGAAAATAATATGAAGCCCTTCCAAAACACAAGAAATTTTACTATTCTATTAAAAGCATAACTAAAAAGAAGTCTCTTGCATAGCAGATAAGCACTAGCTAAAAATCTCTGTCATCTACCTAAAGTAAGTTTCTAAGAGAAAAGAGAACCAAATTACAAAGGGGGAGCAAGGGAAAGAATAACATTTAACTGTATTTTCAGAAATAATGTATGGTAGATTGTGGAAGTTAAAGCAATGAAACACCTAGAATATTCTGAGCAGTTCAAGACAAATTCAAGAGTAAAAGAGAGAGCTGACTACTATATAAAACATTATTACCAAATACTGTTAAGTGCAATTCCATAGGCTACCAGCAGAATGACTAGGAATATTGTGCAAACCAGCAAGGGAGAGGGTGACAGACTAGCAAAACTGTACATATTGTGCTGTCTGAGGACATGAAGTACCAGCAAGAGAATAAGACCCTATTAAAGGAAATTTAAAAATAAATGCCAACAACAGGTTTTCAATGACTAGATTGCTTGCAAAGATTTTATACATATATACAACATCAAAGCTCCAATTTACATCAGTACTCAACAATACCATTTTTTGACAGAAAATCTGGTAATGGGAACAATGTCTTTTCTCTATTCGGCTTGTATTATTCTACACTGTTAAACTAAGCTTCAGCTGGCTCTGTGCACAAAGTTAGTTCTACATTTGGTAAAATATATATATATATATATATATATACATACATACATATATATATGTATTCACATACATTTACAGATTCATCTTCCATGTTAGAAGCATAGAATCACAGAATCATTTGAGTTGGTAGGGATCCTTAAAGGTCACCTAGTCCAGCTCTCCTGCAATGAACAGGGACATCCAGGTTGCTCAGAGCCTGACCTTGAATTTCTCCAGGGATGAGGTATCCATGACCCCTCTGAGCAACACGTTCCAGTGCCTCACTACCCTTATTGTTAGAAGCTTCTTCCTTATATCCAATCCAAATCTCCTCTTATTTAGTGTGAAACCCCTTGTCCTGTCCCAATAGACCTGTCTAAAGAGTCAATCCCCTTAATCCTTACAGCCCCTTTCAGGTACTGAAAGGCTGCTCTCATATCTCCCTGGACCCTTCTCTACTGCAGCCTGAACAGACCCAACTCTCTCAGCCTGTTCTTGTAGGAGAGATGTTCCATACTTTGGATCATTTTTGTGGCCCTCCACTGGAAATGCTGTAACAGGTCCATGTCTCTCTTGTATGGAGTACTCCATATCTGGATGCAGTACTCCAAGTGAGGTCTCACCAGCACCAGTATTAGGGACATTATGTCCAGTAATACATGAAACCACTGAACTAAAGATAAATCTTCACAGCAACATCCCAAGAAATAAAAGCCATAATCCGCAATTCCTTTACAAATTGTTCATTTCATGGTTGAGATATTTCTTTAATTCATAAGAAGGTCCTTCATAAAATGACTGGCCTGGCAAAATATGGATAACTTTGACAGGAAAAAATATCTGCAAATAGTTAACATTTCGTGCTCAGAACAACATGCATTTAAGACTAAAATCAAGAAGTCTGTTTTGTTGGAAAAAAAAAAAAATCTCTTTTATAGCCTGCTTTGATATGGTTATTGACCTTTTGGAAAAAAATCTCACAAAATATATACTAGAAAGACTTTAGTAAAATATTAAGATATTTTGCATTTATAGACATTTGTTCAAACTTGATTCAACTAAAACTGAAACAATGCTGCTCTTTGTCCAATATTTGATCAAACCTCATTAGCCCAAATGGCATGAAAATTTTATGCTTTGCACTCATTTAAATGTTTTCAACAGTTTCATACTTCATATAATTCCTCTGCAGATCAAACAAAATCAGCAGTGAAATTTCATTAAGCACAGTGTTTTCAGTTTACTGAATTGCATCAGGCTATTTGTTTCATTAAATAGTGGCACTATTTTGCATAGGTCTGTCACTTTCTTCCATTGTCAATGTTTACATATATTGATGGCATACTCAGCAAAATTACAGGAAATAGAAGATTATATAGAAAGATTTTTAATTTTTGAAAAAGGAAATTCTTAAGACAAAAAAAGCAACTGCTCTCAGTAGAGAGAAGGTCAAGAAGATACAGCTTACAGAATTCAGGAGACTCCAGATGTGGTCAGAGATGTCTGCACCACTTTCCATCAGCTGAGAGAAAAGAGACATGCTTGAGCAATTCTGGATGAAGGGATGAAGTCAGCTAGACTCATCCTGTTGATCCACAAACCAGCCACACTGGATTAGGATGCAGAGGCAGCAAAGAGGAGTAAAGAGGCAGATAGACTAGGTATTAGTAGCAACAAGTGGATGCAGCAATCCTAAAATCATTACAGAGCAAGATGGAAGAGGCTCTGAAGATAATTGAAAAGCTGGATTCAGGGTGATCTGTAATATTTCTTGAGAACACTTTGTTTATGTACAAGCTGGGAGCCCCATAAAAAAAAAAAAAGAACTCTATCTGTAGCCTCTATCCTTACAGATGCAGCATCTGGCACGCACTAACTTTTCTTTCCTGTTACCATTTATCAAAGCACTTGAATAAAATGTCCCTGGCTATTAGGAGAAGGGGCATACTCAACAGCTTAGGCATAGCAGTAGCATGTTAGAAAGGAACATTCAGTTCTTGTCTGTACCTGTAAGGCGAGAATCAGTATATAATATCACATAGTAATGTTGTTCCAGTGAGCATCTGGAAGTCAAAAAGTCTAAGCATCTTATCCGTTCTATTTCTTGGTTATTGGGATAGGTGTACATAATCAGCATAAAGACCAGAGCACATAAAAAAAATTAAGCCTCATCCAAACCTAGGCATATATCATTAGCATATTGTCTCACTGTTCACCTGTAGCACATTCAATCTTTCTACAGTGCATTAACAATTAGAATGCATTCCTTGATGCCAGTATCATTCAGGGGCATGTACTTCTGACTGAGTATGTTATGCATCAGTTAGCAGCATATAGATTTATATTTCAGTATATGCTAAAAAAAACCAAACCACTACTCAGTAAACCTATCTTCGTGTGTGCACATCACGTATCCATGTTTATCTCAGATACATATACAAGAATAGGGTAAGACTAACAAAGACTCTATCGCAGTTGCTATCCTACTCAGAAAGTTGTGTTTTAAAGGTCAGCTTAAATCATGTGTGTTATAGACAAATACTGATAAAAACAGAAGCAATGAAAATAAAACCACCTACTTACACTTTTACTCCTCCCATGAAGAGTACAAGTATTCTTGTTCATGATGACTGACTAAATCAGAAGTGTTCTGCACGTTTCAGAGGAGATATTTTCTCTCTTGAATTTTCAAATACCAGCTGTTATACTGAAAGCAAATTGATTTATCCAGTTAGCATCAAGGTCTTTGCAAGTTGTACAACATCCACACATAAACTGCTGCTTCATAGTACATATAAGTTGCACACAATCCTAAGATCCAATAGAGTAGATGTTTCATATACCACTAACCATACATGGCACACAGTTACAACAAACCATTCCACAAGCATGTCCATGAACAGTGCAAATTTTCCAGTCAATAACAAAGGCAGACTAAATCCCAAAAATTACATAATATTATGGACTTCTGAGGCAGGGCCTTTTACCACAGGTAATTTACTAGATAATGGCAGTATTATTTGTAACAATAAAATAAATATTATTAGGTATATTTATCCAGTTTCTCATATGGAAGAGAATCTATTAACATACGTGTCATTCAGACCAGCAGATACATGCTAAATACAAAGGAAGAAGGTCACTTAGAGTAATTTTCAAATCCAGGTGCCTAGGGGTGTTTAAACCAGCAGTTGGGTACTTTCATAGCAGTGACAGGGTTTGACAAATTATCCTCTGTATTACAATAATGACTAAGCATGAGCCCTAGCAACTGGTAATGACATGGCATGGCAGCTTTGAAAAGCAGTATTCATCAGCCCCTGGCTAAGTACACACCAGTCATCATGGATGAGCAGAGATAAAGGGAAGCCTGTGTGCCCTAGGATAAGGCAAGTGGAAGTTTTATACTCTCATTTGGGCCAGGTATATCTCTGCACACATTTTTTCCTTTGTCTGCTAGTCAAAGATGAGATATAGAGCAATTTCTGACTGAGTTGATCTAGCAAAATCTCCTAATGTAGTCTCAATCACACTAGCAAAAATTACAGGGTTGGCTTATTTTCCTCGTGCACAGGCACATTACAACTCATATGGCTATAAGAAATGTCACGCTAGGTTAGACTTCATCCACACCAGCATAATTTTGCTAGCATAACGTACTGTTTTAAAATGACAAAGTCTTTGAAACTCTCTGAATCTCACTTACACAGTTAAAAGACTAACCTTTCAGTGCCAGTATGATACAAATAGGCAAATATTCATTTATGCACTATATATGGCTGTCGTTTCCCTCCTCCACAGGATAACATCACAACTTGTAACATGACTTAAAAACTGGCTTTCTTTTGTAAGAAAAAATCTTATCTCAATAGATGAGCAAGTCTCCAGCGCAGTACTTCATCTTATGGTTTGCTTTCTAAAACTCTACCACTTCCTTAGATAAATAATAAATACATCTTGATTATTAATGTATTTAATTATTTATAGGCAGCCTCCAGTTACAGAGAAGCAAAGCCAAGAGGGGAGGAAACAGATAATATTTTTTCATATTTAAATATATAGATAGATACACTTGGCAGTGTTACAACAGCAAAATACATGTTCCAATTTTCAATTAAGATATTAATCCATTGAGAGAAACAAAAAACAGTATCAGAAGATGGATGATAAAGACTGCATGTGAAAACATCCTGCCCCTCCAAAATTATGCCAATAGATTTGGGAGTTTAGAAGTGGTGATTAATGAAATGATCTGAAAAAAGCAGGATGCTAACATATAGGCTATTCTTATTTGCTTTCTTTAAGAAATACTCACTTCCTGAAATCTATTATGAACTACACCTGTACTACTATCAAACATAAATGAATATATGTAAAAGTACACAAGAGCTATAATTATGTTTAGTGGAAAGAGAATGAATTCTCAATTATTTTTTTTCAATGACTTGTGTTGCAATGTATACATACAAATTGGTAACCACAGAAAGGTATTTTAGGATAACTTTTTCTACTTAGCTGGTTACAGGATGAAATGAACACAAAGGCTGAAAAAATCACCATGTATTCCATTCCATCAATGCTCAAAATACATAAAGGAGAAAAAATTACCTATCTAATTAAATAAGGTAATGCATTTAGAAAAAAAAAAGTCCTAACGTAGCTTAAAATGCATATAAACACATATGAAACCATGATATTAGTTTACAACTTTAGCTGAGGAAAGCAGTAGTAACACAGTAAATTGCGTCATTCATTTCTTACACAAATAAAAAGAATTTCTGTCTTAAACATTTTAAGACATGTTTGTGCAAACATCTGTGCTGTAACAATTCATGCCTCACCCAGAAAAACAGGACAGCAGACTTCTTAAAATTAAAGAATACTAAAGAAAGAAAAAAGAACATTCAGTGCTGGAATGAAGTTGAAGGAAAGAACTTCTTGCCTGGCATATATATGACCAGTGAGATTGATTACTATTCTGTGATGTAATACCTAGAATTGTCATGTGGCCTCACAAGAAGAGAAATTTTATTAACCATTAGAAACAAGAAGAAAACCTTTAGAAAAGAGATCTCATTGAGCCAGCCCAGAGATACATCCAGCAGCCAACCTGGTGCTGTTGAATGTAAGAACAATGTGACGCGTTCAGAGAGAAGACGCCCCACTTTCAGATATTGCAAACTTCAAAAATTTTATTGAAGGTGCTATGAAATTATTGTCATTGAACATGACACATACTACCAACATATTACCATAAGAAATAGCTCACGCATGAGTTATTCACATATACTAGGCCACCATCTTAATTATTAATTCCTAGTATTTACTATGAAATTAAAATGCAAATATTTTTACTGGGTTGGTAGCTCAATTACACAGTATTTTCATTTTTCTGAAATAAAGATTACGAGATGACAAAATAAAAACCATTTCCCGCTTATGTTCTGTTTCCAGGTGTACTTTCTGGCTACTCTTTCAAAATGTTTGCTTGTAGCAGAGGTCTAAAACAGCAATTTCATGTAACACAAAATAGTTTAACTAACTTCAAGAAATTCCAAAATGTTAGAAAAAGAAATGCTGGTAAATATTCAAAGGGGAAAAATTTAAAACAAGTAGAAATTTGGCCAGATTACTTGAGCTGAATCAAGAAGTTTTAAAAGTAAATAACAAGTTCTTGTAACATCTAGGATATTATTGCTGTTTGTATATATACCCTGTCATAGGAGGAGTATTTTATTTAAAAAAAAAACAACTATTAAATGATACAAAATAATCCTTGATGCATAGTATTTTGTTTGCCAGAGAGCCACACATTATTTTAATTTTATTTCATATACAAAGTCATTCACTAGAAGTTGTACTGTCATATATTGAATTATAAGTCAAATCTCTTACTTTGTTTTGATATTTACAACTTAACTGTGACCAACATAGAGTGTTTTATGTTTGTGTATATTTGCTGCTCATCTACCTTGTATTACACATTTAACAAATAGCAATTAATGTGAAGACTCTGTGCCCATGAGGAGTCAGCACTCCACATGCCTATATGCTGTGATTACTCACTCTTATGTACCTACTTCGAGTATTTTAACATTACACGCATCTCTAAAAACTGAGCAAATTGATTTCAATATACAAATTCAGTTTGAAGTGATGTGGAGAGTGTACTGCTGGTAGCTAGCAAGATTGTAGTACTGCTTGTTGTTTTATCAAATCTGATTCTAATGGAAACTCTGTATCGGAGTTTTGTTAAAAAATAAAGCTCTAGGCTTTTATTATTTTCTTCTCCTTTCTGTGAAACAACAAGCATAAATGTTCATCATTTGAAAACACTCATAGTCTAGAAAAAAATTAAATTCATTAAGGCTGCTAATCACTGCCAAAGAGGTTTTATAAAATGTACAACATGCATTTAAAAATATGGTCTGCTCCTTGTTGTCACCCAACATCCAAATGCATGACATGGAGAATTCATACAGTTTATCTCTGACATATTTCTATTTCTGAGCAGTTCTGGGCTCATAAGATAGCCAAAATTCTTTCAATTAAAAAGATAAAAAATAAATAAATAAAAGCGCATCATCACGCAGGATTAGAGATCTCTCAAATTAGCTCCTGTCCCTCTGATCTGCCAGAAGAGACCTGACACTCCTCCGAAAAAGGTATGTTGTTTACAGATTTTAATCTCAGACACAAGCAAAGCACAGTCCCTTTACAATAACTGATGATAAAAACACAAAAGACCTCAGCTTCTCTGCAGTGCATATGACTCATCCAGTGACCAAGACTGATTCTGGAATGCTTTAATGTGGGCTTGTTTAATTTCAGTTGGAGATGCTGTTTAGGGACATTGTTTTCCCCAGTACAACAAGAGAATACAGAAGAAAAGAGCTGAAACAAAAGAGCAAAGACAATCCAATGAATCTATTGAGCCACAATGATGAAATTTTCAAGAGCAGCAGGCTGTGAAAGACCTGGATAACAGGAACAGAAATGTGGAAGAAAAGAAGAGGAAAGAGATAGCAAAATAAGAATGTTTTTATATTTGTGTGCATAGGAGTATATACTCAATTTTTATTCAGTTCTTTCTCTAGTTATCATGACCGAGTAGTAAAAAAAATCTTGTATAGACAAATCATCACTAAGCTATCGAATCTACAAATAAGAGAGTGTAGTTAAAAAAAAATACTTGAATATTCAAAGCCAAATACATTTATATATTCCTACTGCCACCCCACTAGAATTTATTTCATTACTCATTAGCTAAAGCCTGACCCAGAAATCAGTCAGACTTGCCTAGCTAGACTAGCTTTTACCACCCTTTATTTAAATGAATCGGTTTTTATCTGGGTCACTTCACAATGTAGCCATTTTCTATAACCACAGATTTCTTCAGTAAGAACAGAAAGCAATTTAAATAAAAAAATATCAAGGTAATGTTTAAAATAAATTAGTTACATTGATCTACAGAAATAAAAAATCCAGAAACTGAGCCTGAAAGTTGAATCATACTGCTAAAATCTCAGGTATTTTAAATTAGTTTGTAACAGTGAAACATGAAGAATTTCATAATATCAAGCAGAATTTATGTAACATTTGTGTTTACATATGTTTATACACTACAGTAAGAAAGCATATATAGCATGAGTGTGAGCATTACACATTCTTTACATTTGGCAAATGCAAAAGCAAGCAACAACTTGAATGTTGTACTAAATGACTAAATAAAATGACAATGTTATATCAGTTAGAAAAAAGCACAACTTATTTAACTTATTTGTATACTTCTGTCATAAATGTGAAGAAAAGCTGATGATTTCTCTTTTCCTTATATTCTCCAAAGTCTATATACATGGTCAACAGACCCAAATTCATCCATAAGTATCTTGTATGTAAATATTGTTTTACTGTCAGTCCTTGGTAGTTCACTCCTATACCCTTATTTTTCTGGAAATGCAAAGCCCCAAGAACCTACTGAACAAAATAGGCAAATTAGAAAATTACTTCCCCATAGACCTTCTCCAACAATTAAAACTCATGAACTGTATCCTGTGGGAAAAACTTAGGAAACATTCGCAGACTACAAAAGAAGAAAAAGCCTTCTATTTTTTATTTTTTTTGTTGTTGTTCTAACATCTTTGAGAAGGCATATTATGAAAGACTGCATGTTTTGTCATCTGACAGTTTTGAAGATATGCTGCTAGAAATGGTATTCATTTCAGCTGTGTACTGGATAATGAAGACAGACCAGCAGGATGCTAGGTTTTTAACACAATAGTTGGATTCAAATTACTGTAGTGGCTTATAAAGCATCAAAGAAGAAAAAGATATTCCTATTGCTAGATTTTCAGCTCCATTCTGTGCAAGAAGTAAAAAAGTCTGGTTTTTGGGGAAACAGTGAATCTGATCTTAGATACAGCATGACCTCTAGGGGGACTCTAAAGTCCACTTAGTGCACTTCAGTATAACTTCGATCCTTCCAAAGGGAAGTGCTCAGCATTTACTTACCCAGAAAAATGCTTAAGACAGAAGAGAGGTGAAAGCTGGGAACTGAGTCTGGCTTGAGGCTGGGAAGAAGAATATGCAATTTTGAATATTTTCACTTAATATATTTTTCTTATGGCTTTATAAGTTTATGAATTAATTACTGGTATTTTATTTGTGGCTTATGTGTTTCCACTGAGGATTCACAGAAAGGGACTGGGGGTTATCCTAACTGGGGGTTATGCCTAGTGCTAGGCATGCTGTACTGCATGCACAAAGCTGAATAACAACTGTGCTTACAAATTAGCATGCACCTCTAACATACTGGGAAGAATCCCATCTGATATTAAAATTGAGTAAATTTTTGTAAATATTTAAAAGATCTTTTTCTTTTCTTCTTTTTTCTTCCAAGTCTCTTTTTCTGCTAAAAACAGATCAGAGGAAGAGAAAAAATATTGGACAGACTGTGTATCTACAGAGAGTTTTCTCTTTTTTTCTTTTCCTTTTTTTTACTCTCTCTTTTTGATTGTTTGTTTGTCTGTTGTTTTCTTGGGCGGTTTTGTTTGTTCTGAACCAGTTCTTTTCTGGCAGAGAATAAGAGTAGCATTAGCTTTATATTATCAAGTGTTGATAACTAAGTTCTACCTAAGTGGAATTTAACTAAAAGAATATCATGTTTCCAAGTCAGAATCATTTTTTTCATACTGCATGTACATAAATTCACAGAATTGCCCAAGCAGGAAGTGACCCACACATACCGTGGAGTCCAGCTACTGACCCCACATGGGACCACACAAAATTGAAACCCTATCTCTGAGGAAGCTGTAGGCTGTGAATTGTTGGATACTGTCTACAATATGGACTTATCCCTTCAGCCTATCAACTTGTCATGCTGAATCCATGCCACATCAGTTATACCTGCCGCCCATATGAGACTTCTTCATTCCGCTATAGCTGGAGAGACTTACTCCTTTCGCTCTTTGAATATTACACATACAAGACAATATGCTGTGTGTCCTGATGTGGTGATAGAACTGATGTAGAATACAACTAATCACAGGCTGGACAATGATGATGCTGAGGATGCTCTTTCCGTTTAGTGGAGGAACTAACTTAAAATAGCTGTAGTGCACTGCAAGTTCTCTAACACATGCAGATCTTCCAAGCACTGAATGAACACTATGCTTATTTAACAAATATGGGATACTTCCTGAGATAGCATACCAGAACCTCCCACACTGCTCAGCACGGAAGATCTCCTGGCACGTACACACCAGCATAATGACAGACCCTGCTTCATTTTCTGCTGTTTTCCACAGACCTCCTAACAATCCAGCTTCCTCATCGACCTCTGAACATCAACCTAACATATTCATACAACTGTTTCCTTTTTCCCAAAGATAACATTTCTTCACAGTAATATTCCATCAGCACCCATCATACAATTTTAATTTTGTTCCACTCCCACTATATACAACTGCTTTATATTTCATGTAAGTTTTCATCTGCTATTTTACCACATCCTGCAACTTTGAAATTTTACATAGTTTTCTTTAGCACAACATATAACTCTCACCAGCAAACTTTTTTTCTCTCAAAATCATTTTTAGTATATAGAAGAACACAGAGCTCTGCTTTCTGACAAGCTCACATTGCAGAGTAATTCTTCTATTTAATTCCTAGGCTTTTTTAATGTTCTGTCCACTGTCATTGTACATTTTACTTTTGATTTAATAAGCTCTTCTACTATTACTTAAATTTTAGACAGACCATTTGATGCCTATTGCAAGAGCTGCTGTCACAAAAGCCTTCCCAAGATCTCCTGTACAAAAGCCTTTACTAAATGTTCTTTTACTCCCAGTTGTCTCCCTACCCTTTCTTTAACTGATTCCCTGATCTACAAAAGGTTCTTCAGCAGACTTTGTGCCTTCAGACATTTGATCTTTTTGACCTTTACTGGTCTTCCTCATTTAATTTTTAATTGCAACTATTTAGATTTTATGATTCCTATTTATTTTCCTCAGTTGGTTAAAACTTCAACTTTTTGAAGAAAGTTTTAACTATTCAAGGACTGTCTTTATCCTCCTCTTTCACCATGTCAGGTTTCTTACATTTTCTAAAAACTGCAAATTATATAAACATACTCTCCAACTATGAGGCTTCTAGTAATTAAACAATTATTATTGCTTTTTTCTTTATAGAAGCACATATTTTTTCATCTTTACTATTCCTTTTAATAATGGCTCTGTTTGTTCTGTCCTTCCAAACATCTTATTTTCCAAATCACCTTTTCTTCAAAAATTTTCTTCTACGAAAATTGCCTTTTATGATGAGCATCATTTTGAAGAGTGTTCTTTCAAAACTGTATGCCTTCCCTCAACCTTAGGGGGTTTTCTGAAAGTTCTAATGCTACCCACATCTCATCATATACTTATTTAATGAAAGAAAAGTAATGGTATATTTCAAAATAACACAGGCACTTATTCTTTCCACTGTAAGCATCCCTTTTAGAGATTCTTGGTGCAATTTTAGTACACAAAACATGTTTTATATCTTAATTTAGAAACAGAATATTATCTGCTTCTCCTTACAAGCTTAGCATATGCTATCCCTTGAAAAACGTTTTGACTGCTATGAAGTGTCAGCAGTCGTTTGCTTTCCATCTCACCCCCATGCCGTGCATTCACATTACAGCTTTACAAAGCACTGTTCCCTTCCATATGTTGCTTCTTATTTCTTTTGCAGGCGGCACTACCACCAACATTGACCTGTGCCTCACAGTAATATAATTTCTTCACCTTTTATGCTTTTCTCAGAACCATCTTAATTCTAACTTTTCTGTTCACATTTTCTACCACAGCTTTTTTGATTTTTCACAGAGCAAGTTTATTAAAAACTACTCTCTGAGCTACTCAAATTTATGCTGCTGCAATTTCAGAGCATTTTGAGAGTAACAGATCCAAACTGAAGAGGTAGTGAGACACTCAAACTCAGAATTTGGTTCTGTGTCAGAATGATTAACAGTGCATAAAAATGCCTGTTCAGAGAGAGCTGTGAGATGTGAGCTACCAATTTAAAACTTGCTATGCAAGGCTAACAGTTGTACCTTTTAAGACAGATGTATATGAATTGCTCTTACAGGTGAGAGCTGGAAATGTATAATATACTGATAAAAATCTAGAAAGAAATTTTACATCTATGAGAATTTTCTGTCATATAATAACAATTTTTTCAAGAAGATGAAATAAAAGTTGCTAAATCTTGAAGCAAATTAAGAAAACACCTTTTTATATAGTTTTAATTTTATTTTCACTAACAATGACATGCATAGTTAGGTGACATTATATGTTAGACAGACTTTTAAGTGTGTTTTCTCCAGAGAAGCCTCTTGCCTTATACTCTTGTCACATGCCAGTGACAGTCAAGGTCAAGTGGTTAATACCTTGTTTGGGAACTCTAAACGTAAAAATATTAAAGTGACAAGGACCAATCAATTTATAAAATAAAAAGCTTTTGATGATCTTACATAATTTATTTAAATTATTCCAAAAATGAGAAGCATGGACCTCTGAAATCACTTACAATGACTGATAATGAACTATCTATTCTTAAGCTTCATAAACCTGAAAATGAAAGGCCATTATTCTATGACTGAGAAAGTACACAAAATGCAACTAACATTATATCATTCTTCCTTTGGCTGAATTAAGATGAAAGAGATTGGAGCTAAAGAGTCCATTTGTTTAAACAGTTGTTCAACATTTCCAAATGTACATCATTTTAATACAAATAATAGATTTTCATTACATTGTAATTGTAAATTATAATTACTTTTTATCACTTTTACAGTCTCAATGGAAGAAAACTTCCATATGTAAAAGAAATTCATACAATCTAGAAGAAAAACAGAGTTCTCATATTAGAGCTAAAATACAGATTTTTTGTTACATTTCACCTCAGAAGGTGAAAACAAAATAAAAAAGAAAACCTTTCTATAAGAAGTAAAAAAAAAAAGAGTACAAGAAAAAGCACAATTGAGAAACAGAAATCGTATCCAAGTCCACCGTAGTGTTCTGTATTTTCCTCCTTGTTTTTATCCAATTGGACAGCAGCTTTCACAGATAGAGCTAACACTCTGTTATCTTAACTTCTCTCATCTCCTCTATTGTAGATAAGATATCTCTGAACTCACTACAAACTCCAGGATAGGTATCTAATTTTGATTACAGAAAATGTACAACTAAGTCTTTATCTCTACAAGACCAGGAATTGCAAAATATAATTTTTTTTTTAATTAGATTTTTTCCACATCTTTTCTGACAGAAGAGAATGATTAAGAAATATACACATGCTTCTGCTTTGCTGTGTTTCATAGTCAAAACTCTTATGTGTTTCTTTTGCAGTACTGTTTTTAGGAGGAAAATGAGTAATAATCCCAGGTGTAAAGAATATCATAATAATCACAGAAGCCATGAGAAATCAAAGCCAGCACTGAAATCAAAGCAATAATAAAAAATCACCATAAGTTTCCTACTCATGATTGAAAAAGAAAGATTATATAGAAAAGGCATGCTGTGCTATTTGTAAGAGGATTTCAAGGTCCTTAATTTTAATATTGAAAAACCTTTATTAGCTAAAAGTCATGTGCCTAGTCTCTCTATACAGTGAGTGTTAAGAAAACTAAATAAATGGTTGGCTAGTTAGTGGTAGATCAAGGTAGAACCTTGAAAAAGCACCAAGCAAAAATTAATTTGGAAGTTAATGCAACTCGCAGCCAGAACTTTCCTCAACTTTGCATTAATGTGAAATGGATTAAGAATGAGGGTGATATTCCCTCTCAGATAGGAAACATTGTGATCTTTGCTAGTTGTCCTCATTACTCAACAAGTCTAAATGCTTCCAGAGGTATAGGAGTGATGGACTCATCTTCACCATTTACCCACTTTAGAGGTGAGCCTTGGATACCCATTTTCCAGTTGACAATGTAGTGCTTTATATTACATGAGAGGCACATTTCATGGATTCTGAAATGGATCTGCCCTCTGGAACTCCATGTATTACTATAATCAAGTATTTACAAAAGTGGAAATTTGCTGTTCCATCCTTAAAATACCCCATTTCTTTCTGCTTATGTTCTAGAATGATATCATCAGGGGAAAACAGAATTCTAATTTGTTTGCCAACATGTCAAACAGTGAGATGCTATCTAATCTAGACAAATTCCTAATCTGGAGTAATCTGGCATTATCTTGTTGAACCTTCTCTGAGAAAATGATCGGTTCTCTTTAACTTTCTTCAAGGTAAGAATATGCATTGTGATATTCAGGGAGGAACTCACATTAAGTGTGCATGCATCCATTGGCTTAAAGCACAAGAACTTGCTCACCAACCCATAGCCAAGAGATTGTTTTATATTAATGTACTCAGGGAAGAGCAGAGATACTGCTAAATTGTTTCTGTGCAAAGTTAAAAAAAATAGGTAAAATGGAACAAAGCAGGGAACACAAGGTAAATGCAAACAGAGGAATGAAGTCACAACAAGATCAATACGACTACCCTGTAGTACCTTAGTATGTATGATGTTGCTGACATTTCTGTTATTTTCTGCTCTTGAACTAATTGTGTTCCTATCTGAGCTGAGCTGCCACTGCAGCAATAACCATGATGATCACATAAGGGCTGCGTGACCTGGCCCACCGAGCCAGGACTTTAGCAGCTGGTTAAACCTGCTCCACTGCATGGCTGGCAAACAAGGAACTTGCCATTCAGTGTGTCCTTGACCTTTCAGAAATGTGTATTTTTCCCAGATGAGAGAAATGTGGAGTGTTTATGTGAATAGATTATAATGATGAACCTGCAGACCTGCAGAACTGTGCATGAAAAACGCAAACATGCTGGTGGATAAAGTTTCTAGAGCTGTCTTTTGAAGGCTAAACAATGAAATAATAGTAACTATGATAGCAAATTACAGCAGGCACAGAGGTTCTTTTATTTTCTAGTCCAAACAAGGTGACTATATAGATAGTCAGTAAACGGTTCTTCAGAAAGTAAACATGCTTAATTGCACATCTTTAACATCATTCATTAGATTTCTTTATCTCAGTAATGGCTGAAACCATCCCGGTATGATTGCACAACTGAAGTTCAAATACACAATTTTAGAATTTCATCTTCATTACTTGATTAGTCTTTTCTAACTGAGGAAAATATATATGTGCATACATATACTTTTTTTTTTTTTTTGGGGGGGGGGAGGAGAAGAGAGACCTTCCACTACATAGCATAAAAAGAATTTTTATTTCTTTCTCCTTCTCTGAATTTCTCCTTAAGCATCAAGCTGTCTCAATTACTATTTTACAAACCATTGTTATAGCAGTCATTACACAAACAGTGCACTAAAAATTCTGTTCTTCTAAAAACTGTCTTCATTTCAGGTAATAAGATATTATATTACAAAACAAATTCTGCATGCTATTTTGTCCACTTCATAGCATTAAATTGTTAGTCCAGGCAGTATTAAAAAAGATCTAAAGGTTTTTGGGAATTGGATTTCCAAGCTAACTACAAAAATACATAGTTTTAATCAAAAACTAATTTTGAATCCTAGTGCTTTACTCATAAGCAGATCAGCAAGGCGTGTTAAATTTTTATATTTTCATATACAGTCACAAGCATACACTTACCTGGGCACACACAGACATATTTTGCTCTGCTTATGAGTGGGAGATCAAATTTGGAAATGCACAGTGGTTACACTGTGTAATCAGACCATGACTGAGACAATTTGGATAACTCTGACTTCATGAAAAAATTTTAAGTTAAAAAAAAAGAAAAAGAAAAACAGCAACAACAACAACAACAAGAAAAAATACTGAAACAGAAGGGATTTAATTCACCTGCAATATATGGAGTTGAGAAAACACCTGATACCACAAAAGAAGAAACCAGAAGAAAATATTTTTCCAACTAAATAAATTTTTTCACTGATGACAATATCTGAATAGATAGTTATGTATGTTCAAATTTAAAAGCCTAGGAAATATGGATTTCTTGAAACACTTTTAGTATGCTATACATGCTACAAAACATTCATGAAGTGAATATCATGCTCATAGCAGGGACATTTCCTCCCTGATTCTGATGTCACTTTGTTAACATAAAGGTTTAAGGAATAAAGATTATTGGAATGACAGCTCTGCAGTAGAGGAACTGTTAAACATGAACCACTAAGAAATGACGAGGAAAACAGACTTCTTTAACAACAAAATGTTAGAAAATTTGTCCGTTTTTTGTCCACTTTCTTCACAATTCTTCACTTCTAGAAATAATTTCTATGGTAGTCTTTAACTCAACTCTATTATGCATAAGGGCTGCTCTGAGAGTTATGTCTCCTTTTTTATGATTTTGGGCCATGACATCAGCAGAGGATGCTGGTGGTATGACTGTAGATATTGAACCTTCCATCAATATTCCATTACATTCATTACATTCTGTTACCATGTTTCAGATGACAGCAGAGGAGCAGTCTGACTAAATGGCAACCAACACAGAAATGTGTATGAAGCAAAGATGCATGTTTGAATTTAGCCATGAGGGAAAAATGGCACCAGGTGACATTCATTGATACTTAATGAGCCTTGATGGAGACCAAGCAGTGGATATGAGCACAGTGAGGTGGTGGGGTGTGCGTTTCAGTGGTGGTGACAGTATCACTGGGTCACCTCCACTCATGCAAATGGTTATGAGTGCAGCATGCGTACTCTTGTTCATAGCCGGCCTGGCAAAAATGCACAGCTATTGGTGGTGACTGTGTTAAGAAATAGTTGTTTTGTTTGTTTGTTTGTTTGTTTGGTTTTGTTTTTGTTTTCTGAGCTGAGAATATCAGTGTTATTGTGCTCTCTTGTGTTTGTTGTAGTTTGCAAAGAAATAAATGGGAGGCATTACTTTTGGAGCAAGTGACACACAATAAATGCAGTAATCGAAGGAATATAGAAGAGAGATAACACTGCAAAAGAAATACTGTCCAACCTTCTTGTACTGGCGGCATCAGACGTGGACAGAACCCAATAACTCATTAGAAATAAGAACTCATTAAGTATTTCAGCCTTGTCCATGTCTGAGGAGAACAGCTCTTCCTTTTCATTTATCAAAAGGAGTATATTATTTCCCTGTGCCTTCTGACCATTAAAATTCAGATAAAAGAATGTCTATATTTTGTTGAAGATACAACCAGATTGCACACAAAAGCTCAGTAAAGTAAATTCATTACTCTCAGGTTCACAGAAGGCATAGGAAATAGTTTTCCCCCCAAAATAAGAAAACGCCACGTGTTCATCCCTACCCATTCTCTACCTTTCTTTCTCGTGCAACATCAGGTTATATCTCCACATCCCTCTGTTGTATCTCACATGCTAAGGACAGCACGGATAGCATCAATTATTTTCAGACATCCATTCAGTGGACAGTGTTTCGGCTGCTGTTCGCATTTGTTTGTTAAACTGCTGTAAGTTAATGTTCCTAATTTTTCCTCTGATTAAATGAAATCTAACAACTTGCTAACTATACTGAAGTCTGACTTCTTAAAGTTAATTGTTTTGTTGTTCTATGATTTTCCCTTCTTTCCATCAGCTTCATGAGGGCACCAAACCGGTCTCCATTTTTCATATTATCCCACTTCCTAGAAAAAATACATCAGAGCTGTACTTTATCTTTCTTTAATATGAAGCTGTAACATCAAGTGTCTGACAAATGCTCACAGTCATGTTGTATTCCTTTCCCAAGAGATTTCTGGGAAACCCGTCCTGCTGCAATATTCAATGCTTTGATTTATTCTCCCATTATGCACAGAAAGCACTGTCTTTTCTGTCCTTTCAAGTTTGTTGGCATGCCATGCAGTCTCAACTCAATAATGCCTCTGATTTTTAACTCTTTTAAATACTGTCTATGAGTTTTTAGCACATGCCGTGACTTCTGTATTCTGTATTCCAGACCAAGCATACACATCTTTGATTTATTGGATTGCACGTCTTCGCTCTTATCTGGCCCTCCTTTTATAGTAATACTCCAGTCAAACAAGTTCCCCTACACTTATCTGTTCTGTTAACTAAAGTGTAATGCCAATTGTGTGTTTAGACTTTCAGCTATTTTCGCTTTGCTCCTCGCTCTTCCTGTATTAATGTTGAGGCAGACTAAAAGCGAAAAAAAAAAAAAAAAATAGACAAAGTAACAGAAAAAATATGGTAAGTGGGCTATTGCCTTAATGGTAAGGATTTTCATTTAAGCACAGACAATTTTTTTCAAATAGATTCCGAAAATCATTTTTATCCCCTTCCTTATTTCCCTTCACTCCACAGTAAACTTCTGCCTGGAACTTATCAGACCATCCTTTCCAATGTCTGGCTTACAGATGTATGATGTGGTAAGATCCTAGAACTGCTAAAACATGACAGCTAAGGTCTGCCGCTCAAAACTGAATTTCTTTAAAGGAGCCATTTTTATATCTCCACAACAGAGGGTGCAGGAAGCATCTCTTTGCAGCTTTGTACAACCCCCACATATTCTGTGAAGAATACTGTAGAGGAATTAATGACTTTTAAGTGATTAGAAGAAAATGGGGAATATACTATTGCACCTTCCCATGGATACACAGATTGGCAACAGTTAAGCTTCTGAACTCTTTCTTGAGATTAAACAAGTAAATGAGCAAGCCAAAGATACAAGTCTACTATGTAGAATGTACTTTTAACAAAGAAAAAACAATAATAGTTTTGATTCTGTACCAATGTCCTCTCAGTGAAAGTCCAGGGAATCTGCAGTGAAGGAGATAGAAATATGATCAGATACCAGGAGTACAGTTAAGTGCTGCTGTGCTACTGCAGGTAGAGCTCAAGGTGGTTGAAAAATCAGAAAAATAGCTTATGATTTAAGACATTGGGAAAGACTGGGAAAAAATATTTATTTCCTTCATCTCTCACAAAAACTACTACAACTTCTTGAGTACATATCAAAATAGTTATCTAATTTGTACTTCTCAAGAAGAGGTCCAATAAGTGCTTTGATAATTCATTTAATTACAAAATGTAACATATCACTTCATAAAAATCTGTTTTTCTAGTTGCAAACTGAGATTACCCAATTTGCACAGAGAAATTAGCCAAAAATTCAGATTGTGTCACTGAAGGAAATAACCTTTATGAGAGCATCAAAGCTTTTTATTTGACACAGTCCTAGCTATTTGGAGGCAGGTAGGCAGAGGGGACAGAAATGCTTTTCCTTTAAGCTCATCAGAAATCTGTAGAAGGTAATACTTTTCCTCAGAGATCAAACTGCCTACTAGAAAAAGGGCCTGGAAATATTTTTCCTCTGTTTGTTTGACACTCAGTATTCAATTCAGTATCACACTATAAATGCTGCTTTGGTGTTTCCCTCTCTCTTTCTAGTTGTGTGCACTGTTTTCTTCTGCCCTTCCTCAGAAACACAGGCCTATTCTCTGCCAGTCATGATGTGATTTCTAGTTTCTACACCCCATCTTTTCCTTGCCTGTTGTGCAGGCCACCACGTGGCATCCATTGATAAAGCTACTCTAGCACAGAGGTGCTTCCCTGTCCCTTCACTGGGCATAGCTAGCTGCTATACCTGGGACACTAACTTGTATGCTCAGGTCAGAAATCCTGTTGGGGATAAATCAGACTCATATATTCCTTCTATGTTTCTGTATTTATTTCTTTTCTCTCCTCCTCTAGAATGTCCTTAGATGAACATCCCCCTGCCAAGACAGGTAAGGTACATCACAGACAAGAATATATTTTCTTTATTTCCATGTCCTTTCATAACCTTCATTGTGCATGTGAACAGAGTATAGAAAATACATTTGAATACATGATTTGTCACAACCAATAAATCCACTCCAGATTTATGAGTCTGAAAATCCCTTTAAGAAAATAAATCCTACAGACATTCCTTTGAAACTAAAAGGAAATTGAAATCCAGTTCCATTTAGACTTTCTGCATGACTTTCCTTTCTCCACCCCCCCACCCCCTTGTATTATACTCCTTTTGTTTTATAACACAAAAGATATTGAGTTTGAAATCAAGATCTTTGTCTCCATACTGATTGTCTAATCAGGACTATTCCCCCACTGCATTCTAAAAACTTCTTTCAGGCATATCTAACTCATCTGGAAATGATAACAGTATCATGGTCAAAGAACTATGGCAGAGTTCAGGAAAGGAGCAAGACCAGAAATTATTCACAGATGGATGCTTACAAATGCCAATTTCATTTAATATATATACATTGAAATGCAGAATCATCTATTCCTGTTTTATTGTTCATAATGCAGTAGAGCCTGACCATTACCATTTTGTCTTTTTTCTAATTGAGAAAAATACATCTAAGTCCACAGACAGTTTTTGGTTCTCATGCTGATTTAAGAAGTTAAAAGCTGTTAAATTAAACTCAGGTAATGCCTTTATTTTCACAAGCTTAATAACAACAGAAGCTTAATAGCAATTGAAATGAAGATTTACTAAGGTCAGCTAGAAATGCAGTTTAGCTGAGCTAAGGAATCAAAAGCATCCAACAGAAGGTGCCCAAATTGCCTGAACTGCTTTAATTAAATTGCTTCGAGTTTATATGCAAGGCTTTTATCTATCAAGTCTACCCATCACCAGCCAAAGGAAATTACAGTCAAAAAGTACCTTATCTGAAGCAAGCACAGGCAGAGTCTACATTGATAACTACCATCACATGATCTTTTGTACATTCTAAGTGTTAAGTTTGCTGAAACTTGTATCACTGTATTGTACACAGATGAATGACATAGAAATCTTATCCACATAAATTTAAGGATTATAGAAATCACTGTTAAGTTTCAATTGCAAACACTTCATCTCTGCTGAAGAAAGAAAACTAAATGACCTCAGCTTTATTTCAATGCACCAGTTAAATAGTATACTTCCACTTCATATAAAACAAAAACGGTATAGGAAAAAAAAAAAGATAATGAAAAGATAAATATGCAAGCATATAATGTAATCCTTTTAAAAGTCAATTCTTGAAGTAGAACTGATGTAATTTATTTTCTCTTAGGGTTGAGTTACCATGAGAGAGGACTGTCCTGGAATAGTCTTGATAACACACCAACAATTGACTTGCTGCCAAGAACTGTTCTGCTTCTCGCAATGCCCTGCCAGTGAGGAACTGGGATGAGGAGCTGGGGCACAGAGCTGGGAAGGGGCAGCAACAGGATGATTGACCCAGAATGGTTGAAGGGATGTTCCTCACCCAATGACACTGTGGAAAGTTGGTGTAGATTGGCAGGCTGCCACTGTTCAGGGACCAGCTGGGAATTGGTCAGCAGGTACTGAGAACTGTATCTGCAGCACCTGTTTTGTATATTCTTTTCGTTATCGTTCATCCTCGCTCCCCTTTTCTTTCCATTTACTTTTCATCCTTATTAAAATTTCCTTATCTCAGCCCAAGAATTCTTGCACTTCTCAATTCCATCATGGAGTTGGAGGCTGAGAGAAAGACTGTGCAGTGCTTCATTGGCTGCCAGTTTAAACCCCAAGAACAGAAAGAGTGCCTGAATATTTTGGTAAAAAGGATCAAACCACCTTACATGATAAAGTAAATCCTGAGTGAACATTTTTCTACAGTCAGCCAAAGAACTAAATAATCATTATTCTCTTGTAAAGATGTAGACTGATAAAAAAACTTATCATTCTATACTGTAGGTTATGGGAATGTGATGAGGCTATATTACAAAAATGCTGTCTCAAAAGATATCAGTAAGTAAAATCTGAGCAATACAGTAAAAAAATTAAAATGTTCAAAATATTGGTAATGACAAGTCATCAAATCTGTTCTGCTGAAAGCTTTTTGGAACACATTATGTCTTCTTCTCCCTAGAATGAAAGGTGTACTTGCATGATGAAGAGTGAAGCTAAGGAGGATATACTGACTATTCACTATTTTCTTTTGAGGAAGCATTTAACATTTTTCATGAAGCTGCTTTTAGCTTTGTTTATAATAAAACTTTTCTCATGATTGCAACAAAGAGATAAAAATAAAAAAATGTCCCACTTAACGGCAAAAGGCAAACAGTCATTGTAATACAAGCTTTAATCTGACTGAGTTGATCAAAAGCAAATAGGAAAGCCAAACTTTCCCTCTCAGCTTTGTAAAAGTCAAGTGCAACAAAAATATACTGTCAGTTCAGAAAGTAATACTGAGATTGTTGAACATTTTCATGTAGCTCTAAGAGAGATCAACCCAAAAATAAAGAAAAATAAATATAATGTTAACAAGTCAATTGCACTGACAGTAACAAATGAGGTGCATCAAAAGATACATCAAAAAGCACTATGGAACTACGCATTCCTGGAAGACCTGCATAGCAAGTCTAGAATCAGTTCACGGGTTGTACAACTTCTAAAGAAAAGGAAGAAAGAAAAAAAAAAAGAAAAAAAGAAAAAAAACAGAAAAAAACAAACCAACAGAACAACAAAAGAGACAAAATTCACATTGTGACTGAAGAATTGTAGAAGATCATCTTTCTACCATGATGTTTATCACATCACATATTCTTTCTGCTGTGCTTGTTTTGTCGATAAATTGGACTGTGATTAAGTATGGGAAAAATGCCAAAAAATTACACATTTTGTTTTGCTACAATGCAAGTTCAGTTACTAGATGTTAAAACATGATTACTGATGTTTCACAGCAGAGAGCTGTGCATACTGGCGATGTATATAGATCAATAGGTTAAATTAAGATTAAATTCTCTCACGAACCTGCTATTGTCATCTAGAAGTTCTGAAGCAAACTGCTTTTTGTTTAGCCCTGATTAGCAGAAAATACTGCATTGTAAACAGAAAATAATCCAATAAAATAAATACTAATGCAAATATTTGAGGTACTTTTAGTAAAAGAAAATTGAGACATCCAGGTTTGATATAAAATGTTGCTGCAATGAGAACACTATAGCACACTTTACAACTAGTCCTGTGATTGAACTATTCAAAAATTTTAAAATAAATATTACTTTTCCATCACCTGAATTTTCCTTGCTTCAGTGTTCAGCCATTTAATCCTGTCTGATTTTCAATCTAATCAGTTTGATTGAACTGCTTGAGTCCTGTCACAACAAGTGATTTTACCTGATCATTCTCTAATTTTTCATCATCATTGAACGTTAACCTCCTTGACTCACCACAGCACTCAGAAACAGTTTGCACCACTACCAAATTGAAGGATAAGTTGAGTAGGAAGGTTATTCTATCACTGGTCTTTTTAAAAATCCAATTTTTAAGCCTATATTGACCATTAAATTCCCATCTATCACGAGTCTAACATGACTCCTAAGTGTTTTAAAATGCAATAGCTTTCTTAGGCATGGGCATCTGCCTAAAAAATGGCATGAAACATTTAAACCTTTACTTTGTGAAGATTTGTTTATATTCTTGTAATGAATAGTATAGTACAAGTGCTCATTATCTACTTGAATTTTATTCTATACAGACCAATTAGGTGTACGTATTTCCTTACTTTTTCCCCATTTTAATCCTACAACATCACCTTCAAACTTAAATAATGAGTTCTGCCTTTTAGAGCCACATAAATTAGTGAGTTACAGTAAGAATACCAATGCAGTAGATAAGTAAATAAATAAAGGATCAGACTTGTTTCAGTATTAAAATCTTCTGGAGCTGAACAATGACCTTACAGAGTTATGGTATATTTGACCTCTCCAAGACAAGACAGCATCTCACAAAATATGAATGCAGTGTGCTCTGTATTCTCCAGTATTTTATATAAATGCAAAACATTTAACCAGAGAGGTGAGGTCTTGTTGCCTCCGGGCACCAAGCCACACAAGATTAATTTATTTATACCTTTATATAAAATCCTTGAGATACTTCACAGGAGATGCAAAAAAATGATAGAGCATTTGTTAACAATATTTGTGTCAAATATTGGTCCAAACACCAAGTTTAATAACATCCTTTTGTTTCAGCAGCCCTTTGACATTTTGGAGGACTAAAACAACTAAAATGTGGCTTACACACATCTGTCATTTAAGAATAACATTCTCATTGACAAAGCAAAACTCAGAATGCTTCTGTAACTTTGTATTAGGACAGAAGGTACTACTTGATGAGCTGTTAATTTTTCCGCACAGTTCAGTACACTTTTACAAATGAATTCTGTTCAGATATTCGGGCCATGGACCATGTACGTATCACAAAAATCTGAATTGAGTCTTTTTGACTTCCTTCTTTGTCCCACTATTTAACTGAAGAACAAGTTTATGTTGTCCGACTGTTATCATAGTGAAAACTGTTTATGCAAGAAATTATGTTTGCATACTACCTAAAATCTCTTACCAGCTTAAAAGTCAGACAGTTTTTGTGGGTGAGATCTCTCATTTGTGCTTGCATCTGAAGAGAGACAAAAGCTCAAGAAGTGAAAGGTAACTATATGGGTTGGAGAGATTACAAGATACAAGTTATATAAGGTAAAGGAGAAAGTGATGGAGATTTCCTTACAGCAGTACTCCAGAGATGGCGGGCTTTGGAAGTAGAGTTCCCATCACAGAAAAAGCAAAAGAAAACTGAGGAGCCTGAGACCAAAACACAAGAGTGGTCATTTTCCTTGCTGCTACTTCTGCTGCTTCTCCTTCTAACAGTAGATTTCCAAACAAAATATATGCAAACCACATATGCAAATGTTCTTACACAAATATGGTAGGAAAAAGATGTATTTCACAGAATCACAGAATTGTAGAGGTTGGAAGAGACCTCCAGAGATCATGGAGTCCAACCCCCTGCCAAAGCAGCTCCCTAGCCCAGGTTGCACAGGTAGGTGTCCAGGTGGGTCTGGAACGTCTCCAGAGAAGGAGACTCCACCACCTCTCTGTGCAGCTGTGCCACTGCTCCGTCACTGCACTGGGAAGAAGTTCCCATACACGTTTGTACAGAACTTCCTATGCATTAGTTTGTGGCCATTTCCCTGAGTCCTATTGCCACACACTGCTGAGAATAGTCCAGCCTCATCCCTTTGCCTCCTGCTTCTTAGATATTTATAGATGTGGATCAGATCTTCTCAAGTCTTCCTTTTTCAAGGCAGAACAGATAAAAGGTGTCTCGGCCTTTACTCATAAGGGAGGTGTTCCATGCCCTTTATCATTTTTGTGGCCCTGTCCCAGGGAACCCAGAACTGGGCATAATACACCAGGTATCATCAGCTCTGGAATTAAATTTAGCTTTAGGAGTCCCAAAACAAAAGACTTAAATCACAGAACAAGGCAACCTCTCAGGAAAAGGTAAAAACTGGCTGAAATAATTTCCATGAAGAAAGTGTGTCATTTATTAGAAGGTTTCAAGCATTTAATCAGGCATTAATCAATGTATATTTTGAGTAATACACAATTTAAGAAATAAATTATTTTTGGAAGATTCTTTCCTAGTTGAACTTTTTCCTCATTTTCCTTTATTTATCTTTAGTATGTTATCACAGTACACAGAAAAAAATTCTTAAAAGAAGAATTTATGCATTACCATGAGAAACTGAAGATCTCTGACCTGCCATGAAATCACCCAGGCGTTTAAGATATTCACTAAAAATCAAAAAGGCTATTTAAAGTAATAATGAAGCACACACAGTATATTTATCATTGCAAGCCTAGCAAGTTTTTGTTCACTCTCCTCCCCCCTCAAATGCAATATGTTTGATAGAACTGAAATAGGAAGGACATGACCATAGGACTGCTGTCCTTTCCCCCATTTTGTTCACATCCCTCTGTGCCACCCTACAATAAGAGGTTCATTGCATTGCTCCATACTGAGACTACAAGGGCCATTTTCAGCAACACAAACCAGGACACTCAGGAAACAAAACAAAACAAATCAAAATCAACAAAAAACCTACACAAATTGTCACTTTGCAGACCAGCAAGAGGTATGCCAGAATGTCTCAGGAGCAGTCTCACTGGGAATCTTGCAGAATAGCAATGTGGTCACAAAGCGATTAGTCACAGGTTATTTTTGAAGCTCCAGGCCACTGCATGGACTGCCGTTATAACCATTAAAGCATGAAATGTTTGCACTCATTTTCATTCCTATGCTTCATGGAACATTTAATGCCAGCAATAAAATCATTTAAAAGGCAATCGAGTTTTCAGCTCAGAAAAAATAAGATGACTCCCAAACAGTATCAGTATATTGACAAAGCGTCAAGTAAGGAGCAGCTTGAACTCAAAACAGAATGTGAATTCTAAAGGCAATGGCAGATTTTAAAAAGCATTTTTGGAAGTAAATACTTAAGAATTGCTGTGTAGGTATTCATTTATTAATTCTCTGCCTTTCATTTGAGTTTTATTCCTGAAAGGATGACACTATAAAGGCATGTGGCATTTTACAATTTAAGACTTTTCATAGAATGGTAAGATTACTACTCACTACCCAACACAAAAAGCCTTTGTGTGCAGCCAGCCAGACATAGCCAATTTGCTTAGATTCCACCTAGACTGGTGGGAAAACCAGTTGAGATTGCAGAGCTGCCCTTTGTGTAAGCCACATCTCATTGTTAAGAAATATTTTACTTGTTATTTTTCCTTACTTAGAATAAATTTTAAAAAAGTAGATAAACAAATTGTGATTGTTCACCTTGCAGCCTAAGATAGAAGGTTTTCACATCATGTAAACTAATTGGAAATCCTGTCTGAAGTTAGGAATGCTTCCCCATTAAAAAAATACTTGATACTCATACAGCGAAGCGGTGCATGTTTGGGGTAACACTGGAAAACTAAAGGACTGTGGATACTGTGGGAAATTAGAGAGCAAGTCAATTCTTCAACTAAGAAAACAGACAGGTTTCTGTTATATCATTTTTCCATGCTGTCTTCCCCTTGTTTACAAAAATGTCTGAGTTTAAAGAAAGAGCCATAAATGGCCTGGCATGCCGAAAGGGAGGATTAGTCAAACAGCCTCCAAATATATAAAGAGATATTCATTTCTTTAGATGAACAAATATCTTTACTCCTTTGCTGTTCAATTTCTTCCAACAAAAATGAGCATTTGAAAGAATTGAAAAGAATACTTGAAAAACAGCAAAGGGTAAAAGAGAAAGGTGGAGGAGAAACCTTCAGTTAACTATTTAACACAGAAGGGAACATTTGGAGTTGAAGCAGTTTTCCCAGGCCAGTCTTCTAAAACACAGAACTTTCAGTGCCCTGAGGGAAAGTAACAAGTCTTTCCTTTTGAAATGTCTTCATCCCTGATTACCCATACCTTGCAGGCACCTCAGTTTCAAAATAAAAATGCTATATGTGCTATTTAATGAATTGGGAATAACTGAATACCTCCCAGTATTTCATTTGAGACACATTTGTCTCAAACTGCCAGCTGAATCATGCTCAAATGTAAGTAAACTGTATCTCTATATCTGAGTTAAGATTCTTCAGAGAAGGTAACACAAAAATCACCAGATGTTCAGAAAGGCAAATGAGCTCACTTAATCCAATCACTAATTAACATTTCTACATATCAGAAAATCACCACACAGTTTAGCACATTTTGTACTTTCTATTCAAGGGAGCCCCAGACTGGATCAGTAGGAATAATACAGATTGCAACAGAGGAGTTTCTGTACTGTCTTGTATAGGAGTTTGCATGGATCTGCCTACTCAGTGATTTCCAAGAGCACTAGCTGGAGGCATTTGCTATATTGAGTATCAAATTCAGCCTGAAAAAGAGTGCAAAAGAGGTTAAGTTTACGCAGGTCAAATATGCGCAGACTATATAATTTAAGTGTACACTTGATACTCCAAATCTAATTTTCATTCCTCTGTTATAGATCAGTTGGAAGACCTGAGTGGTACTCAAAACAATCATTTCAGATTAGGGAGAACTGAGAAGAAGTAGCTCCCTGAATTTAAATAGATACTTATCAGCCAGTCAGCATCCTTTTTAAGGCAGAAAAATATGTTTCATTTTAAGCAGACCACTTAAGTCAAGCACAAAGCAACACTGTGATGTACTGTGCCTGAGCTGACTATGAAATGGATCCTTTGTTGCTAACTTAGACATTAAACCCACTGCCTTCTTCTTTCTTCTTGCTTAAGCATGGGTGTCTGTACTGAATATACACCTACAAATGCACCTAGCTCTCCTTGTAAGTTTAGCCTTGTAATGGCTAAGGAATCTAACAAGCTCAAAGATGTAATTGATATTAGATACATTTGAACTGCAAGTAATAACTGCAACAAAGTCAAAGTAGCCATTGGAATATTTATCACGCTATATACCTATTTTATCATCAGCATGTATTCCGGTCAGGACAATTTTCTGTATCTTCTGAGCAAGTGCAAATCTTGTTGTGGAATCATAGAATGGCTTGGGTTGGAAGAGACCCCAAGGATCATCAAGTTCCAACAACTCTGCCACAGGCAGAGCCACCAAACTCCAGATCTGGTACTAGATCAGACTGCTCAAGGCTCCATCCAACCTGGTCTTGAGCACCTTCAGGGACAGCCAATCCACAGTGTCTTTGGGCAACCTGTGCCAGCACTTCACCACTCTCTCTGTGAGGAACTAACCTCTGACATCCAACCTAAACCTTCCCTCCTTGAGCTTAAAACCATTCCCCTTTGTCCTATCGCTATACATTGGAGTAAAAAATTGATTCCCCTCATGTTAATAATCCCCTTTTAAATACTGGAAGACTGCAATGAGGTCTCCTCGCAGCCTTCTCCACGCTGAATAAGCCCAGCTCCCTCAGCCTTTCTTCATAGAGGAGATGCTCTAGCCCTCTGATCATCTTTGTAGCCCTCCTCTGGACCCTCTCAAACAGCTCCACATCTTTCCTGCATTGGAGGCCTCAGATCTGGGTGTAATACTCCAAATGTGGACTCACAGGGGCAATCACCTCCTTGTCTCTGCTGGACAACCCTCTTCTGATAGAGCCCAGGATACCACTGACTTTTCAAGCTGCAAGAGCACACTGCTGGCTTTTAAGATTTTCATCCACCAGGACTCCAAGGTCATTCTCTGCTAGGCTACTCTCAAGTTCTTCTCCCAGTCTGTATATGTATCTGGGATTACTCCAACCCAAGTGCAAAATGTTGTACTTTGCTATGTCAAATCTCATTATGTTCACATGGGCCCACCTTTCAAGTCTATCAAGATCCATCAGGATGGCATCCCTTCTTTCTAATGAGTCAACTGCACCACACAGCTTGGTGTCAATGGCTAACTGGGTGCACTTGAGACTGACATTGATGTCATAGATGAAGAAGTTGAAGGTCACCAGACCCAAGACAGCACCCTAGGGGACACTGCTTGTCACCGGCCTCCACCTGTACAGCCCTGTTGAAAACTACTTGGGGATACTGGTGGATAGCAAGCTGGACATGAGCCAGCAATGCCCTCTTGCAGCCCAGAAAGTCAATCATATCCTGAGCTGAAACAAAAGAAGAGTGGTCAGCAGGTCAAGGGAAGTGATCCTGCACATCTGCTCTGTTCTGGTAAGACCCCTCCTGGAGTACTGCATTTAAATGTGGAGTTCTCAATACAAGAGAGACATGAACATGTTGGAGCACTTCCAGAAGAGGGCTATAAAAACAGTCCAAGGGATGGAACACCTCTCCTATGATGACAGGCTGAGACAGCTGGGCCTGTTCGGCCTGGAGAAGAGGAGGTCCTGGGGAGACCTGAGAGTGGCCTTTCAGCTTGTATGAGGGGCTGTAAGAAAGAAGAGGACAGATTTTTTATCAGGCTCAATTGTGATAGGTGGAAAGGAAATGGCTTCAAACTAAATGAGAGGAGATTTAGACTGGATATAAGGAAGAAAGTTTTTTTACAATAAGGTTGATGAGGCACTGGAATGTGTTGCCCAGGGAAGTAGTGGCTCCTCTGTCTCTGGAGACATTCAAGGTCAGACCGATGGGGCTCTGAGAACCTAATCTAACTGTAAATGTCACCATTCATTGCAGGAGAGTTGGACTAGATGACCATGAAGGGTTCCTCGCAACTCTATTCTAAAATCTATTCACAGATCTTAGCAATTGTCACATTTTTTTAAAACTTGAAATTAGCACCAAGAGACCAATTGGGATAGATTAAAGGTTCTTAGGGAAAGACTCGCATATAGCCAATGACAGTAACTTTATTTTAGATGTTCTTATGGGCAGAACAGTAGGATAAAACTAACAGCTGAGGAGTTTATCTTGGTCCAAGCAATAAGATGTGGCTTCCATTAAGTAAGATATTAAGAAAAGACAGTGATTGGGGAAAAAGGAGCAGCCTAGAGAAAAGATTAGAGATGATATCGGGAACAGAACAACTTATCTTTGTCAGGGCTAGTGTCACCAAGCAGCTCACTAGGAACTCAGCACTATTACTTATTACACCAAGTTCACTTCCTTCATTAAGGAAGTGCTTGTACTTTCAGTATATTATCTAGATACTGAGTGAGATCTGATTTAGATCATACAGATAAATATCATCTATACAAGAGAGTTACTTGAGCTAGGAAGGAACACGATGAAAGGAAATGTTCCTCTAAATGTTACTTTCATAATGCAGTTACACTCCTTTAGAAGATTAATGAGTGAAGTAATTACCAAACAGTGATCATGTAGCTGCTGGTTTTCCATGTATATTCTATTACAAGTAGCATCTCATCAGACAACAAAACTGAATCAGATGCAGTCCATGAATCTGGGATGGCTTAGCCTCTACTCCAGCTAAAATTAGGAAGAAGCTTACTGCGTTACTACAGCCAAAGCTGGATTTTAGGAAAATGAATTATAACCCCAGAAGTTATAACCTCTATCTTTGAGTGGGTTCAGCAAACAAGTTCATTTTTCTTTGCACACCAATTCACAAATGTATAGCACAGAAATAATAATTGATAAATTTCTGAACTGCCTCAGTTAAAACTGTGAAGCTATAATGATGCAATCTTATGTCATTCTGAATCTCTTATGTATACTTATATCTCTTATGTATAAATATACAGCATGCCTTACAACAACAATTGCTCTGCTAAAATGTCATTCATGGGAATATAATAATCAGATGAATTTATTTTCATCAATGACATTTAAACAACAGGTTTCTCTTTTACCTAATAAGATTAAGGTAAACAATTACTGAAACTACAGTTAAGTCACATTAGTATTGTATATTTAAGGACAGAGGAGATATATTGTTGAGGTTTTCACTTAGAAGGAATTAATAAGTAACTTTTCTCTTCTTCACTCCATAACATATCACTAATAGATCAAAGGTAAAGTTTTATTCATTAAATAGACTGGAAAATATACAGCGGATTTCAAAAGGTCCTTAAATTATTCCTGGCTTTGCTGTATATGCTGAAATAATTTTGTCTTTAAAAATACACTACATTTTATCAAATCCCAAATCATACACATTAGGATGATTCAAAAAGATTAGATCACTATCCTAAAAAGTTCAAATGCAATACTTAAAGTGTGCTCAGAGTGTGTCATTAAAATAATTTGGTGGTATTATAGGAATAGTAGCTTTAAAGCCAGAGATAAAGTAGGACCTATAATATTACAGAGTTCTATTTTAAGGAGTACATTTTCCTTTCAGACCATTCATTCATTTGGAATTTTTAACTTTCTAAAGTGCACCAAGCACTTTTCTAATCTTAAAAGTGTAAGATTGCATTAATCGTCTCTGTATTTTACTAGAAAAAATAACAGATAATTGAAGTGAGAACATCATCAAAATGAGAATATTTCTTCACCTACAAGTGCATTCAGTGCTCACATTCTGAGTCATGGATTCCAGAAAAATATAACATATTTTCTCTTCTCAATATCTTCATATCTCCTCAATAGTTTTCTTCAATTTTATTCCTGCTTAAATCTAAAAATAAGCATACAGTTACCAAAGAAAATACATACAGACTGTCTATCAGTGGAAACAAAATAATGCAAGAAACCTTAACATGCTTTTTGTTACTTTCCCAATGAAACAAATTACTGTAGAACAAGGAAATGAAGATGAAAATTATTAGTTGCAGTAACCCATCAGAATGCCAGGAAGGAAGGAGAAGAAAATGTTCTTTCAAGTAGCCTAAAGGTTGCTATTTTGTACTTGTAGCAGTTAAGACACTAAAATTTCCAAGAGGATAATGTAAGTGAGGTTCTGATTATAATAGAAATTTAAATACTCAAATTACCTTTCCATTTGTAATTCAACTGACTTTGAAATAACCATGTCCTGTAGCTATAGAAATCCTAGAACTAGTATCAGCTAATTCTGTCAATTGTGGGAAATATCACTTTTACCATCGGGCTCCAATGGTTGTTCTAGTAAAGTCTGATCCCCATCAAAATACTATTAAGATTTAGATTCTGCTCCATTTGCAACATAGTTTTTCTTTTGGTTGAATATCTCAACATTAAAACAAATTATAAAAAGTATTTCCCCATTGCTGAAATCATTGTATAATTTCTTAGTACATCATCATCTGTTAAGATGACTTAAAATTCAATTAAAATATAAATTAACTCAAGGAGCAAGCATAGCAGCAATCACTACAAGTGAACAAATGTAAAGCCAGGTTCAGGCAGAAATGAAAATGTGTGATTTATAATGAAATTTTAACTATTTTTCTTGCAATACCTACACAAGGCATGGCAAACCAGCAGTGAGTAAAGGCAAATTTACCTATTAAATTATCAAACCTAGGTCACTGTACATGAAAAATGATGGGGATGGATAAAAATAAAATCTTCATAATTCCCTTCATCTTTTATTATGTGTCAAAATTAAGGAAATCTTTAATAAACAATTATGGACAGAAAGACAGAAATCCAACTCAGTTATGATAGCAAGAGAGGAGAGGTTTCCTATCACAATATATTACAATTACATGTGAAAAGAACAGCAGAGCTTCCTTATTATTGATGGCTTATTTCTAATTTTCTTCCTGAATCCCACCCATTTAATACTCTGTTCAAAGTTTGTGAGGAGACTATTATCTAACACTACTATAGTATTTTTCTTTGTAGTAAGAATTAAAGATATTAGTTTTTTCAGGAAAATCAGAGATATCACTCCGAAAACCTTTCATTTAATTCTTCTCAGCAAGGATAGGAATCTGACAATAGAATAGGCTTAGAATAATAATGTCTAAGATATATCTTATTCCCTGAGCAAATTGAAAAACATGAGCAGAGTTAAACTGAGATAAGCACTGGGGCAGCTGATGAAAGAGCAAGTCTTCTTTTGACAAAATTACTCCCTTATTATTCATATCTTTCCCAACTTATTTTCTGTTGAAAGAATATTAGCACTTCATTTTAGATATTCAACACACCTAGCTTTTTCAAAACCTTTCATTTTACTATACAACAACAATAATAAAGTAGGAATGAAAAGAAAATTTTACGTTGTCTAAACTGGAGAGAAGCAAAGCGTAATTTATATCTGTTGAATTATTTCAGTATGAAGCTACTCTGTAATATTCCCCATACAGACTACAAATTAACAGACAGTATGTTTTCATTAAAAATTTTCTGTGTCTGACAAAATTTTTGTGCAACTTATTTCTTGTAATTAGAAAAGAGTAGCATTATTTTACTTGTCTAAACAAGGGATGTAACTGAACAATGAATGGTACCTATATAGCCACTGGTTCTTCCAGTGAGTGATGCAGTATCAGAGGATGGAGATGTATGACACTCTGGCTCCCATAACAAAATATTTTTAATGCTCTTGCACCTCAGCTGTGTGTCAGTGGGATTCGTCTCTACACAGCTATAGTTGTACAACGAAGCTGCCAAGACAACATTTCAAACCAGATCACTGTGACGATGAAAGATTTCTCTCCTCAACAGGTTTTTGTTTTAACAGGTCTGTTTTAGCCCAGATCATGGCAGTGCATTGGTTTCCAGACTATCCCCTTGATACAACAGAAGAGGCTGCACACAAAAAAGTTGTCTAAAGTAGAATTCTGCAAACAACTGTTCCACTGTTTTTTCATACTACTGACAATGGCCTATAGCTGTCTGTGAGATTAGCATAATCAAATCTCCAGATATGCAGGAAGGCTGAGTGTCCAACCTTATTTAAAACAAGCTGTGGTAAATACTCAAGAGTTTATGAAATCTTGAATAATAGCTGTCAGTCTCCAGGGATGTTTTTCTAGTTGGTTAAGCACAGGATGCTTGCTTTAAAATGAAGCACAGGAAAACTGACCTCCCCCAGAAACTCTGGTCCCTAGCAACTTAGAGCATGTCCAGCCAGAGCTTTGGATGGTTTTCTGAGAAAACAGAATGCATTAAAATTATGCTTTACCTTCTTATGGATCTATTTGATCTGTTAAAAACTAATAAAAAAAATCTGATGTTCTCTACTTCATAAAATAAGGATCAGGTACTATTTCCTTTTGCCCAGTACGTAGCTGATTTTCTAGTAAAAATAATAAAAAAAAATATTTAATTTTTTTCTTCTAAAAATTAAAAAAGCTGAGAATATTCCAAGTATTTTTTATCCACAAATAAGAATTAAGTCTCATTATATTTATCCACATGGGTAAATAAAGTCTTTTCTATGAATGCTATGAATCATGACAACTCACTTCAAAGTGATGGTGGTCACTCAAAGAACTTCAAAGAACTCTGACATTTTAGAAGTCTTTTTAAACAGTTGTGTAACAAATATTTGATAAATAAATAATAAATAAATAGATAAAGGCGTAATCCTTCTTCTGAGGGTTTTGTTAAATGACCATCTTTAATACCACAGATCAGACTTAATAGTATCTTATTTTATTACGTTTCTTGAGTAAGGCCTTTTTTAAATATATATATATATATATATAAGCTTGTTTCTAATTTATCTGACCATTGTTACACAAAAACCTAGCTGCTCCTTGCTTCCTTTTCACACATCAAGGTAAAAAGACCAAAACTTTAATATCAAAGATATTCAAAGACATCCTAGGTGTAAAAATTTACTAGCGAGGGCTTTGAAAACTTCAAGGAGTCATTCTTCCACTGATTACAATGGGTTTTTCAGGGATAAGCACTTCTGAAGTTTCAGAAGTTGTCTGACTCAGTCTGTGGGACTATTTATTAAAAAGAATCTTGTCATCTGGGATATTAGTTACTTATGAAAAATGGGAATAGAGTATTTTCAGAATTTTGAACCAGGCCTCCAGCTGAGATTCAGTCCTGTTAGTATAACTTGGTATTCCTGTGATACCACAAATCATTTATTGTGCTATTTATTGCTTGAGCTTTTCTAGACATCAAGCACAACTTCAAGTCTGCCAACAGCATTATTGCCCAAAAATCTTGCACCACTTCTTCTGTTTGACAATCAGATCAGTAAGACAGCCAAGGGGAACATTTTCTTTTAAACCTAGACGTATATCTCGATTAACCTACAGAACATACGGTTCAGTTTACAAAACAAACAAAAACAAATTAAAATAAAGCATTGTTTTCAAAGTACCACCTGTATGGCATTTTCACAGACTACATTTGAGGAAATAGAACTAGATTGTGTTTTCTGAATTTCCATTTCTTTTCACTGTCCAGGGTATCTGTAGAAAGATCTAGCTGTTTATAAGCAGTAGCCACTGAGAATCAGAATGCATTTAATAAAATGTAGTATAAAGTGGGAAGAAATCCAGAAGACGTTATTTTTGTTTAAGTTTTAAATTTTTATTTTCTTATTTACTTGAGTTAACTATGTGTTTTCTTTTTTAATGCTAATATTATGATATTACAGATGTGATACCACCAGTTTCATGATCTGTCAAATATTTTTATCTGGAGATAAAGTACAAGACAGTAATAAACATGCTTTTTTAAATCACAGTCTGGTAAAAACGACATTTGCTGTTAATGAGTCACTTTGCTATCTAAAATATAATGAAGTGCAGGACAACCAGAGCAACAATGGTCCCGCTGCAGTTTTCATCAACAAAATGAGCAGCAGCAGACAGGTATGTAAGAGAGTGCATTGTTATAAGAGGTAATAGGAGTGAAAAGTCACACATCAAAAGCAAAGCTTCAATTTGTGGAAGCAAGTAATGTTGAAAAAGCTGGCAACTTATTCACATTATTAAATTTTTACATGCATTTTATACTACATACCTGTCCCAGAGGCAAAAGAGCCCATTTATGCTTAAAGTACCATGAAGTTAGGGGGAAGGAAGATGTAATAAAACTGTAATGTAATATATCAAAGGATATGAACCTACTTTCAGGGAGAATGCATGATGAACTAATAACGATGGAAAAGAACCAAATGTAAAAATTGCATACAGACCTATGAGTGAAATAGTGAAAAATAAATCCTCTATTGCTGGAAAGTGAATGCCTTTTTCAGCATTTTATTTATAATCTTGCAGAAATGAACTAAAATTCTGAGGCTTCCGATCAGATTAATTATGAGATAAGTTATGTCAAAGCTCCCCAAAATTTGTGGTAGTAGTTCACATTTTGAATTTCTGGCACTATTAAATTGCAAATCTATTTAGGTACAATATATAAATAAATAAATAATGATAAAAAGGAAGTTGTTTTTGAAGACAACCTCAGGTGAAATATTGCTTTGTGCATATTACTGCAACTCCTTAAAGAATTCAGGATACCCTTACTCAAATTAATTTTCAGTTGAATCAATGACTTGATTCACAAATATGGTATCAGAAAGAAAAGGAAAAGAAGGAAATTGGTTTCCACAACAACCAGTTCCACTGACAGTACTGTGTTCATCTAAATAGCAGAACAATATCTGGGACACTTATCTATACTCAACACAACTATGCAGGAGGAACAACAAGAATGCCTTTTGTACCCATATGTTTTCTCTAGGGTTCTCTAGCCCCTAAATTTCATTTTTTAAAGGCCCATCTTACGGATAAAGAATTATTCATTGAAAACTATAGCCATAAGCAGAAAAGCTTATTCATATCGTTGTTTGTAGTTGTGCATAATTCAAATGTGCAAAGGAAATCATTCATCATAACAGGGAATGATTCACAATGAACATCAAGGCTCTTCCCTTGGTATTTAAAACAAATAGTATTTTAAATAAATGAAATTGTATTAGTTGAAATATTTCCTTTGAAAGATTTTGGAATACTGAGTAATTCTATTTATTTCAGTAAGAAAGATGAAGGATATTAGAGCAAATTGCTGACAGCACATAATGCAGCATAGTGGCATACAGTGCCTGGATACACTGTGGCCTCCTTTTCTGGAGGGCTCTCAGAAAAAGCTCTCTCTTGGATGAACATGCAGGTATATTTAACTGTACCCTTGGATAACAGCATGAATCAATCAATTTTCAGCCCATAATGCTGTGAGCTAGTTAAATCCTGGGCAGAAAACTGATCACTGCAACCTCCAGTGCACAGATGCTCCCTGCACTTTCAGAACAACCTAACAGATTCAAACAGAAAAGTGAACCACATTCAAATTGAACACATGAGATTATTTTCATTGACCTCCCTGTCACATGCAATTGTGGAAAATGAAAAAAGTCATAGGTCTCAGTTCTCAGCAGGTGAGGATTTGCCTCCCAGTCTGTCTGAAGAAGCATGGACAATATGCTGAATTATATCCTGTGTCCCTCTTGTTTGCAGTATATTGATGCAAGACTCAGACTGCACAATGAAGAGAATGCTCTTAGGAACTAGCAAGGTGCTCTTTACTCTGTTTCTACACATGTTGAGAAAAGCAGACTCACTTCTTGGTGTCTCTATCCCTATCATTTGGCTAATTCTGGGCAAACTTGCTGCTTTCCATCCTCAGGTGGCAAGAAGTTCCTTGTCCTGTGATTTTTGGGGGTTATTTTGACATTTCAGGTTAGTTACCCACTCCTACACTGGCTGTAGTCACAGTTCTCCACTCTACATTATGATCATGCATAGATCACATTTGCTTTTTAAGCCTCCACAAGCGTAGATGAAAGTTGAAGTCCATGTTTCCCCCTAACACAAGCTCCAAATAATCCAATTTGCTGTGACACAGCAGATAAATATCTTAGCTGAGAGAAGATGCAGTTGAGTTGTGCAGATGATAGTCTGGTACCATTCCAAAATTCCTGAATGTTGCATATTCCAATGCTTCTGTTTACTCACTTCCCACTCAACTGCCTACACCTGAAGACACTTTCTAGTTCATACGCAATCAACGTTTAACCCCTCGCTCCATTTCCAAGCAGCTCACTGCGATTCACTCAGTGAATGCCTGCCAAGCAGGCTGCCAGCTGAGCAGAGCTGCATAGAAGCAGGATGGGTTTGCACGCTCAGTTAGAGCCTCTGTGCTACAAGCCTGAGCACTAGCTGTAACTCACAGCCTGCTCCGGCAGCCTTAGCTCTCAGTCCAGCCCCTCTGATGAGAAGGGCAGCAGAAGTGAGTCAGCTGTCCTTGGGGAGGCTGAACTCCCTGCATGTGCTGTTCTTTGGACACAGTGTCTGGCATTTAATCACTGAGACCAATCTCTGCCCATGTGAATGCTTCTCTTCCATTTCAGTGCAAAAATCCAACAAACTAACCCATCTGACTGTGCAGCAGGAGACCAGAGCCATACAAGAAAAGCAAGGAGAAGTTATAATTGAAATACCTTCAGTGCCTCCTATTTTGAAACCACCTCAGGACTGAAAATGGGGATGAAGCAGAGTAACTAACAACACAAATAACATAATTTTAAAGGTGGCAGCCACATGGCCAAAAACTCCTTATTTACCTGCCACTGCACTGAAAGGTTTGACCTTTTATTTCACCATTACTTTTTCAGAACTAATTTATCTTTTTATGCTTTGAAACAAGTTGGACTAAAAGAGCCACAGAAAGGATACATAAATAACATATATATGGGTTGCTCCAAAAGAAATGCATCCTATTTATTTCCATGGAAACTACAGCAGCTACGGAGAGCACAATAACAGTGTTTGATAGAGCAAATTCTCAGCTACATAACACTATGTTTTAACACAGTTATCACTGTTAGCTATGCATTTTCACCAGCAATGAATAAGAGTCTGCATGCTGCACTCATAACGATCTTCAGCAGCAGAGATGACCCACTGTCACTGTTGCAACTGCTGAAATGCACCACTCACTGCCTCACTGTGTGCGCATCCACTGCTTGGTCTCCACCAATGTTCAGAAAGTGCTGATGAATGTCAGCAGGTGCCATTTATCCCTCATGGAGGAATTCAGTGACATACCTTTTATTATTTTTATTATTATGAGCATTTTTATGTATTGTTACACTGTCATCTGCGGCACAACAACAAGAAGGTAATGGAATATAGGAAGGTTAAGCCTCTGCTGCTATACCACCATCTGTCACTGATGTCTTGGGCCAACATCACAAAATAGGAGGCATTATTTTCAGAGCAGCCCATAAATACGGCTGAGTTAAAGCTTATCACAGAAGTAACTTCTAAAAGTGATAAAGATTTGTGAAGAAAGTAGATAAAAAGGCCAATTTTTCTAACATTTTGCTGTCAAGAAAGTATTAGATTTCCACTTATCTATGACAGCTTCCAGTAATAAATGATACATTTGGTTGGAGCACTGGTACATATGTTCTGAGGAGAGAAGGAGAAAGAAACAAAGGAAAACCTTTTTCTAGTCAGTTATTATGTTTAACTATTCTTATACTGCAGGGCTGTCTTTTTGCTAATTTTTATTCCTTTCACTTTCAGATCAATCCATGTACGTCCGTATATGAATGCACTCACATTCGTGTATGGATACACGGACATACATGTCCATACAATAACATACAATAACAGCTGTTGCAAGAGCCTACCAGGGGAGATGCCTTGCTAGACCTGCTCTTCACTACCAGGAAAGGACTAGTAGGAGATGTGAATGTTGGGGATTGTCTTGGACAGAGTGACCATGAAATGGTGGAGTTTGCTATTCTTGGTGATGTCAAGAGGGTGACTAGCAAAACTGCTACCTTGGACTTCCGGAGGGCAGACTTTGACCTGTTCAGGGTGCTTGTTGCAAGGGTCCCTTGGGACTCGCTCCTGAGGGGTAAAGGGGTCCAGGAAGCCTGGATGCTCCTCAAGATGGAAATCTTAAAGGCACAGGAGCAGGCTGTCCCGGAGTCCCGCAAGTCGAGCCGGAGGGGAAAAAGACCGGTGTGGATGAACCGGGAACTTTTGTTGAGACTCTGAGAGAAAAAGAGAGTCTATGTCCTCTGGAAGATGGGACAGGCTACTTGGGGTGACTTCAGAGAACTTGCCAAGATGTGCAGGCAGAAAGTTAAAAATGCAAAAGCCCAGCTCGAACTTAGACTTGCTACTGCAGTAAAGGAGAACAGAAAATCCTTTTACAAATATATTAACAGCAAGAGAAGAACTAAGGAGAGTTTCTCTCCTTTACTTGATGAGGCAGGAAATGTAACCACAGAGGATCAGGAAAAGGCTGAGGTTCTCAATGCCTTCTTCACATCTGTCTTTAATAGACAGAGCAGTTGTCCACAGGGTACTTGCCCTGACCTGGAAGTCCGGGATGGGGCGCATAATGCGCCCCCTGTGATCCAAGCAGAGACGGTCAGAGACCTGCTCCTCCATCTGAACTGCCACAAGTCCATGGGACCAGATGGGATCCACCCAAGGGTGCTGAGGGAGCTGGCAAAGGTGATTAGCAAGCTGCTTTCTACCATCTATCAGCATTTCTGGTTATCTGGAGAGGTCCCACAAGATTGGAGGCTTGCTGATGTGACTCCCATCTACAAGAAAGGCCGTAAGGAAGACCCAGGGAACTACAGGCCTGTCAGCCTGACCTCGGTATCAGTGAAAGATATGGAACAGATGATCTTGAGGAAGATCACACAGCACGTCCATGGCAACCAGGGGATCAGACCCAGCCAGCATGGGTTCACCAAGGGCAGGTCGTGCTTGTCCAACCTCATCTCCTTCTATGACTGGGTGACCAGACAGGTAGATGAGGGAAAGGCTGTTGATGTAGTCTGCCTGGACTTCAGCAAGGCCTTCGACACTGTCTCCCACAGTATTCTCCTGGGGAAACTGGCAGCCCGTGGTGTGGACAGGTTCACTCTTCTCTGGGTGGAGAACTGGCTGGAGGGCCGTGCCCAGAGGGTAGTGGTTAATGGAGTTAAGTCCAGCTGGCATTCCTTTACAAGTGGTGTCCCCTAAGGGTCAGTATTGGGGCCCATCTTGTTTAATATCTTTATTGATGACCTAGACAAGGGGATTGAATGTACCCTCAGTAAGTTTGCAGATGACACCAAGTTGGGAGGATGTGTCGATCTGCCTGAGGGTAGGGAGGCCCTGCAGAGGGATCTGGAAAGGCTGAACAGCTGGGCTGAGCTCAATGGGATGAGGTTCAGTAAGGCCAAGTGCCGGGTCCTGCACTTTGGCCACAATAACCCCATGCAATGCTATAGGCTTGGGGCAGAATGGCTTGAAGAATGTAGAGAGGAAAAGGACCTGAGGGTGTTGGTTGATGCTTGGCTTAACATGAGCCAGCAGTGTGCCCAGGTGGCCAAGAAGGCCAACAGCATCCTGGCCTGTATTAGAAATAGTGTAGCCAGCAGGAGCAGGGACGTGATCATCCTCCTGTACTCAGCTCTGGTGCGGCTACACCTTGAGTACTGTGTTCATTTTTGGGCCCTCACTACAAGAATGACATTGTGAGGCCCTGGAGCGTGTTCAGAGAAGGGCAACAAAACTGGTGAGGGGTCTGGAGCACAAGTCTTATGAGGAGCAGCTGAGGGAGCTGGGATTGTTTAGTCTGGAGAAGAGGAGGCTCAGAGGAGACCTTATTGCACTCTACCACTTCCTGAAGGGAGGTTGTGGTGAGGAGGGGGTGGGCCTCTTCTCCCTGATAAATAATGACAGGATGAGAGGGAATGGCCACAAGTTGTGCCGGGGAAGATTTAGATTAGACCTGAGGAAACATTTTTTCTCTGAAAGAGTGGTCAGGCACTGGAATGACCTGCCTAGGGAGGTGGTTGAGGCACCATCCCTGGCGCTGTTCAAGAAGCGTTTAGATGAGGTGCTAAGGGATTTGATTTAGTAGTTCAGTGGGTAGGGATGGTGATAGGAGGATGGTTGGACTAGATGATCTTGTAGGTCCTTTCCAACCTAATGTACCTATGAACCTATGAACCTGTGAATAAAGTTCCAAGCTCTGTATGGTCTGAAACTGTCCGCAGCGGATTCACAACTCTGATGCATGAATCATCGAATCACCAGTACCTACAAGATCATCCAGTCCAACCATCCACCTGTCACCAGGAGCTCTCACTGAAATGCCCCTCAGATCAATTTGTGTTTCTACCACCAAAGCTTTGCTCCTAGCAGAAGGCATTATGTAGCCTAATGCTCTGTCTTTTGAAAAAGAATAAGCAGATCCGTGTGATATATGTTCTAGGCTGCACCAATTCACTTTTATGCTTGTGGAAGAGCTATTGTTCAATATTTAGCAACTTTCTGCAATGTCCTCTGCACTGTCCCCACTGATGATGTAAGCTGTTTTTTTTTTACTATCTGAGGTGCTTAAGGGATTTTTTGGTGAGGGAATTTATCCACAGATCCAAACAGAAGCTGGATGGAGCTGCAGGCAGCTCCTTTCATTTGAAGGAAAGCAGGTCTTCTTTGCACCATCAGGAAAGGACAAGATCTCATTGGTAAAACTGGAAAGCTGCACTTTTCAAAAGCATTGTATTCTTGATCTCACTGCTTCTGTGGTTGTTTGAGGCTGAGTAAAAACTTGTGTACCAAATACCTCATTACAAGTCCAGTTCTCTTGTTCTCTGAGTGCTGTTTATACCTAAGAGACATGCTCATCATGTCTAGGACCATATTCAGAGCCCATGTAAAGCATGTCATTAGAGGCTCAGATTCACTTCAGTGTTGCCATATATCCAAAATCATTGAAAAGAAAACATGTATTTTTGTGCACAGGAGACCATAGATTGACATTTCAAGTTCATCTTTCATTAAAGTATTAGTAGAGATACCATTTGCAAGACTGCTGCTTTCATTACAGAGACCTTCAAAGCAGAAATGCAAACATAGCCTGCAAGAGGATTTAAGATGGCCATTATTTCTTGCAGTGATTGAAACAGGTTGTATTGAAGCAATGTAAAGGTTTTTATACAACATACTATCGTAACATTTTCTGGTAAGCCTCTCATACCCTGATTAGAATTTCCTCGAAAATTTATCTGATTACCGCTTTTGTTTCCTATGCAATGGGAAAACGAGTTCTTTATGTAGAAGATAATTAAGTGTAGTTGTGGTGAATAGAAAGAGGACTTAGTCACTGAGAGAAGCAACAATGACATAGACATTTCAGGTATGAAACACAACCAGTTTATTTGTGATGCTTCATTTTCGACTCTGAGCATTAAACTAACATCCTCCATTCTTTAGTACATATCTTTGTAAGAGGAAAATTTTAGTCACACGTTCTATGTATGATACAGATTTCACCAACTTTATAACAGCTGTGGTATAAGAATTCATTGATAATCTGATAACAAGTCTTCTTTCACACTTAAACAACTACAGTATGCTGGTATAAGCCACATTTATTTTCTAAACATTTCAGCTGTCTAGTGCTAGGGAAAGCCCTAGAAGATACTCTACATACCTCAAGAGACTTTACATACGGTTTGGATTTTTTTTATAGAAATCTATTTTAGTAAAGCACATTTCTCATTATGATGTTTACAGATGTACCCCTCTTCCTCATCCTTGTGCCAACTAATCTCTATTTGCTTTGGATTAGGACACTTCAGGATGCATGTTCAGAAGCAGAGGCCACTTATGACGTAACAAGAGCCACACAGCTGATTACTTGATACTTGCTGCTCTCCAATCACACTCTGCCAATAACTGTCTGATACATAACAGAATGGAGTGCCTTGGAGCAGCTGGGATCTGCCCAAGAGGAACCACAAGGGAGGTCTCATGGGTGGTCAGGAAAAGATAGCTTGAAACAGACAACTGCAGACTATACAGAAGATCAAGCCCGAATTGCATTTCTATTTCCATCCAGGAGAAATGAAATGTTGTATGGACAGGAGGACACATATTCTGTGGAGGCTATTTCTTAAGCATGTTAAAACTTCCCAGTAAAATCAAACACTGAAATCTGCAGTCTTTTGTTCTATCACTAGAGGTCAAAAAGTACAGCTAACATTTATATACTTATTATATAAGTATATAAATATATTTATATACTTCAGCTTCTGCTTAGAGTAATTACAGTGCTTATTGTGAAAACAATCCCCAGCCCCCTAAATCTCTTTTCCATTCACGTGTCATGAGTCATCTTTGCTGTCAGGTATGCATACTATTGATCTCACTGCCCACAGTAGGAAAGGTTGAAATGCTCAAGTAAGATCACTTGCTGCTGACTGCTTTTGTAGAAACAAGGTTCAGCAAGACCTTCAATAGGATAAGTATTACCTGTGAACTCACATAAAATTCACTCATTAGTTCCAGGTTAAAGAAATAGAGACCATGATTTAGTGCTAGTACAAACATGGATTTCCAGTGATCAGATCCATTTCTGTGAAGGTCCCATAGCATTTAAATTGGTCACACACACACTAAAATTAAACATTTTAATCACAACCATTGCTTCTTTTATTAAGAGTTTTCAGAGGTCAGACAGAAATAATTATGTGGAATGGATTTCCACAATGTAAAAGGCTTAAGGTTGTGCTAAGACACAGGGTCCATGGTGTTAGACAGCTTTCTTCTCAATATCAAGAAAACTACACAGAGGAAAAGGCAAGTCTTGTTGCCAGCTACCTGTTTCCTCAGACATTAAACATTAAACATTGCCTACTTGCTGCTGCTGCTTCAGCCCTTATCACCTGGGAATATACTCAATAAAACAGATTTTTAACAGTCAGACAAAATTATACTGCTTCATAATTTACTCACAATGAGATGGCATGCAAGTGAAAACAAACTTTAGCCTGGGATATTAAAAATATTATAGACTATGTTATTATTTTACTTTTTTTCTTTTCTTTGTGTTTCATTGTCCAAATACCCTGTTGTCATAAAAATAACAGTATTTACGATTTCAGAGTTAAGTGGTTTGCCTAAGAATGGTTTCACAATAATGTCAACCCACATAAGATAAGATGTTGTGGAGAGACTATTTCAGTTCAAGCCAAGAGACATGCAGGCTCCCTTCTTAACTAAAAGTGGAATCTCTTCTACACTTCTTGGAGACACAGAAAGCAGAGCCATCTCTACTATCTGAACACAAAATATTGAGTTCATAACAGGAATTTTATCTCTTCATGACAGAAGATAACAGATGCAGCACTATTATAATGCTTTGTTACTTCAGCCATCATTTCAGATTGCAAGGCCATTTCCCTCTACCCAGGGAAAAGCTGTGTTTACTTCCACCCCCTCTGTGCACTAAAAGCACAGTGAGTGACAGCTAGAGCTTTCTAAATTCTTTTTTCTGAGGCTAAAGGGGATGGAAAAGAAAAGTGGATTCCCCTCCATAAGAAAAGCTCTGAATTAGCTTTGAATTTTAATTTTAATTTTAATGGTAGTGGTGTCATTCGAAACAAGTCAGAGGGAAATAACATATTGTTTTGTTGCTGTTGTTTGTTTTAATACCACAACTCCTGTACAGCAATTGGCTATAGAGAGCTTCTAAGTGGCTACCAATGTCATCAAACAACATGATGTATGCCTAGAGGATAGTTCTGACTACTCCTTCATTCACCTATAGGCACACAGGGTTGCATAATGGCAGCTCTATATAGAGTTAAGAGACTGATTCATTGCTGACAGTGATTGTCAGAAATAGATACCCTGAAGCAGTATCTTTTTTCCTTGTCACTTCAGAAAGAGGGAAATGCAATTTAACTAGTAATTTAAACAGCATTAAGGGCTTGATGCTTGCAAACGTATATTGAAAACTCATGAAAATCGTTAACAACAGTGTTGTTAGACTGTCCCAGATAATGACTATTAATTAAGCACAGCTTTCACAAATAAAGCATACCTCAAATGAGCCTGTGAGAGATACTGCACTGAGGAGTACAGTTTATGTATCAATAGCCTTTTTTTTTTTTTAACTGTTAAGCCCCTGAATATCCATCCCATTTCTATGGGGAAGATGGAGCAATAATAAATAACTTCACATAAGCTCCTTAATTGAATTTTAAAGAATCATAGAATCACGAGGTTGGAAAGGGCCTATCTTGTCCAACCATCCACCCATTACCATTGCTACCACAAGCTACTAAACCATTTCTTGCAGCTCCTCATACAGACACCTCTTGTACGCTGCCAGGGACAGCAACTCCACTACCCCTGGGGCAGGCCATTCCAGTGCATGACCACACGCTGAGAGAAAAAGTTTTTCTTTATGTCCAGTCTAAACCTCCTCTGTATGACTTGTGGCCATTTCCTCAGGTCCTGTTTGTTGCGTGGGAGAGGAAGCCAATCCCCTTCTCATCACAACCTCCCTTCAAGAAGTTGTTGAGTGCAATAAGGTCTCCCCTGAGCTTCCTTTTCTCCAGACTAAGCAATCCCAGCTCCCTCAGCCACTCTTCATAAGACTTGTGCTCCAGACCCCTCACCAGTTTTGTTGCTCCTCACTGGACACGTTCCAGAAATTCAGTGTCTTTCTTGTAGTGAGGGGCCCAAAACTGAACACAGTACTCAAGGTGTAGCCTCACTAGTGCTGAATACAGGGGAATGATTACCTCCCTACTTGTGCAGGCCAGGATGCCATTGGCCCTCTTGGCCTGGGTACACTGTCAGCTCATGTTCAGCCAAGCATCAACCAACACCCCCAGGTCCCTTTCCTCTTCACAGTCACTCAGACACTCATCCCCAAGCCTATAGCGCTGCATGGGGTTATTGTGGCCAAAGTGCAGGACTCGGCACTTGGCTTTGTTGAACCTCATCCCGTTTACTTCAGCCCACTGATCCAGCTGATAGATCCCTCTGGAAGGCCTGCCTATCCTTAGGCAGATTGACACCACCTCCAACTTGGTGTCATCTGCAAACTTACTGAGAGTACATTCAATGCCCTCATCCAGGATGATGCTATGCTGAACAGTCAGAACTATCAGGAATAATAAAAGGTCATTCCTTTAAACAAGGTTGATGTGTGACTCATGGACAACTTGTTGTCCAGCAGGACACCCAGGTACTTCTCCACAGAGCAGCTTTTCAACAGGTCAGCCCCTAACCTGTACTGGTGCAAGGGGACCTTGCATTCACCTTTGCTCCATCATAAAGTTCCTCTCTTCACAACTCTTTAGCTTGTCCAAGTCTTTCTGTAAAACAGCACAGTTTTCTGGTATAACAGACATTCATCCCAGTTTTGTAACACTGGCAAATTTGCCGAGGGTTCTCTCTGTTCATCAGTGTCCTGTATAAAGGGACAAGTTGAACAATACCAGACCTCTGGGTATATCACTACTTTCAGGGTCCCAGCTAGACTGTGCCACTGATAAAAAGCCTCTGAACTCTACCAGTCAGCCAGTTCTCAATCTAGGTTACTGCCCACTCATGTAATCTTTTCCTGATCTTAGCTGTGAGAAAACCACAGGAGACACTGTTGAAAGCCCTGCTGAAGTTAAGGTAGACATCTACTGCCTTCTCTTTGTCTACCCATCCAGTCACTCTATCATAGAAGGATATCAGACTGATAAAACATAATTTCTACTTGGTGAATATATGCTGATTATTCATCATCTTGACATCCAGGATGAGCTGTTACCATTAGCTTTCAGGTGGTGAAGGTGTGGCTCACCTAGATCCCAACTAGTCTTTCTATGTTTGATATTTATTAACATTTAATGAAACAACATCCAAGTTTGCAAATAGCTATGCTAACTAAGGATACTAACAGTCCTTCAGCGGTTTCGTACCATGCCATCTAAGCACAACCACCCTATGGCTTTGCCAGTGGAAGAGATGAGTTGTAGGGCATTTGTACAGTCCAGACCAAATGAGATACTTCAAACTACATTAATCAGATGTTTCATCTTGCTCAGCTAGCTTTGCATGAAGTGGTATAAGAAACAAGCATATAATACCACCAAGAAGACTTGTTGATGAGTATTGTAGGTAGGATGAAAGGCAACAAAGCTCAGATGTCTTCACCTGGCTTGTCTGGACTCAACTGAGGACATCTCTGGCCTCCTACAAAGCTCTCAGTCTAAAGAAAAGGTCCTCAGTTTCTGTAATATAGACGGTGCAAAGGGACCTTTAACTTTATTAGTTCTTTCTGGAGTAGTATACTACAGAAATCAGCATCAACAGATCTGAACCTCATCTCACCCAGAGCTCACACTCTGCCTAATTTTAAGTTCCAGGGACAGCAGCTGTAAAAGGCAGCTGAGCATTTCTGAGAGTTCTTTCTATTTACTTTTTTTTCAGATGTCTTGAGAAGTGGAATTAGATTCCTTATAAGAGGGTAATACTAAATACATATTATACCTATTTCGACACTAAGAAGGAATGGACCACTGCTCTTTTATATACAAATTCCAACAGAACAGACCTCCCTTTGAACAAAAACAATACTCTCCTTCAGTCTTTTGATTGTTTACACCCATTCCTTGGAGAAGACTTCCTTTACCCTTTACAACAGATAAGTTTTATATGCAAAAAGATTTTTACTAGACTTTTAAATAGACTTACACATATGTATGGTCTGGAAGGATATTTGCTTCATACGATGAGTGTTACCATGAAGTATGAAGGTGAGACACTGTTTATAAAAGATGAAGGTAGGGGACCAGGGAATGGAATTCAATCAGTGTCTTAAAAAATGAGTAGATAACATAGTATTAAAAAGTAATAATAATAAAAAGGAAAAGAAAATCCAGGTCCAACTACAACATCAGCAGGCAGTCATCTTAACCATCGTTCAAGTACTGTGTTTCATATGTTAAAGATGAGGCTTGGTGTACTGATGAATTTCTGTTGTTGATTAATGCTGTATCTAGGGAATAATAAAAAAGGCCTCCAGGCACTAAGAAAGAATTATCCCCTTGCCTCAGTTAATTAATCAGACATTCATCAATGTCAGCAACTAATTATTGGAAAGCCCAAGTGAGAAAGCTAATCTATTTCAATCACATGCACTTCCTAGATGTATAAATATCAAGTTGAATTAGATTTTTTTCCTAAGCATTTGAGCCCTCACAGACTTCCCCAATATAAACATCATTCCAAGTAGCACCACTAACAAAAAAGAAGAACTAGGAATCCAAAAGTATTCAGAGGAGAAATCCTAGAATGAAAGCACACAGTTCCTAACAACTCTCCTTCACCAGAGCTATGCAGATGCCTTTTCTGGATTGCAGAAGTAGACCAGTTATATATCTTTTCAGTCTTCTTCAGGATGGAAAAAATTCCAAAGTATTGTGTTCATGGCTCCTGTTTTTCTTCACTTATCTTTTTAATTTTGTCATTGGAAAACAAAAGGCATAAATAAACAGAAGGGGGAAAAAAGTAGCAAACATTTCAGTTTCAGAAATGAATGATTAAGGTCTGCAAAAGTTTTACTTGAGAAATGACCAGCTTTTACTAGGCAGTTCTAACTATTCAGAAATTCCAGAAAGGATGCTTTCATATTTATAATGTTGACATTTAATAAGCTTGTGGGATTTGTCAAGACTTTCCTTATATCCAGCAATTCTTATTTGAAGATAACTGCTTGCTCTTAAAATATTTCAATTCACCTTATTCTAATGATTTTGTGTGCATCCAAAGATCCTTTGTCAGCCATTATAATAACTCAAGTTTAAGAAGTTCAGCATATTGCAGTCATTAAAAGATATATCTCAGCCCAAACCTGCAAGAGGAGAAAGGCAGAAAGAAGCAAGTTCATAAAGGAGCAGGAAAAGAGAAATCATAAATATCTTTCTATTTGGTTCCGCAGAACAGCAGAATGTGAATGCAGTTTATTCTGAAAAAGACTTTTCCCTGTAGGAATCATTTAAAAATTGGTAGCATTTATTTTGCTAAAGTGGCAGAATTCAGACGCTGGACACCTGACTGTGAAAGGATCATACTGATTATTTTCCACATAAGTTGTCACTATTAAAAATATGAACAAAGGTTACAAGTTCTCTACATTTTTAACAGCTGTTTGTGGCTGCCATGTGATAGTTCTTTTAGAAATCCAATATTCTTTATGCCAAAAAAATGTCACCTGCATGCCTCAGTGGCTTAATTTATAAGGATGAGTTTTCACATATTTCATAAAGGGAAGGAATTAAAGCCACATGCAAGAGTGTGGCTCCTTCTCATTCTCAACTTCTTTTGCATTATTTTATACTGTTTGTCTCAAATACTGCAATCAGAGAGTCATAAATACATGCTCTTTGCCATCTGGGTCAGGGGATAAGCATAGCAGTTAAATCCCATTTGACTGTCAACACCAGAACTAAGGCAAGCTGTATTTTAACATTTTTTATCTGCAGCCAAAACCTGCTCTGAACAGGCCACTCAGTTTGAATATAACTTCAAAATGGTGAAGGATAACAGGTAACAGGAAGGAATGCTCTTTAGTAAAACTATTTTTTTTCTAAATCAATACCATTTCTTCTCAAAGTTACAGCCATTTCTGGTTTCGTGCAGTGCTTTCTCTATTTTCTCAGCAAAGAATGGCTGAAAGACAGCTTCCTCGGGTTGAAGAGAAATGAGGCTGAATTCATGTTATTCTGTACTTCATTGGCTTTTCCAAGAAGTGAAAAACTTCACACTGACTTGCTGAAATTATCTCATAGGAAAGCTAAAAAGTTAACAATTTTCTAAGGATTGTATGCTAGAATATATGTGTGCTCTGCTCCCTCAAAATAACACATAGTCTGCAGATCTTAGGAAACTAACACACGTTCCTTCTAATTTTTTTCCTAAGGTTCTCCTCACCCCGCTAACTTTAAAACAAGCAATAATTTTTTTCTGGTAAAAATAAATATGGCACCTTTGTGAATGAGCAATACTGTCCAGTCATGACTTCTGGAAGTTCTAACATCACAGCCAAAAAATCATTTGGGGTTCTTTTTGAAATTTAAATGAAGTAGTTTGTTTTTTTATAGCATGTTAAGATTTTGGAGTTGTCTTCCAGCTCAAATGTTCACCCCAGAGACTAAATAAAGAAGAGGTAATTACGTATTAAAACATTCTGATGCATAAAATTATTTTCACTGATACGCTCTGGTTAGCAAAAAGTCAAATTTTATCTTCTTATTTAAATGCCTTTAATTATTTTTAAAAGGAATGCACCCTTTCTGAGATTTATATCCTCTTTTACTAACGATCAGAAATAGCTGTAGCCAAAATGAACCTGCATCGTCATTAGAATACCACGAAGTCTCACCTCATTTTCTATTTTTGTAAATTCCTTGACAATACATATTTCTATGCACTTTGGAAATAAATAGCCCTAGTAACAATATTAAAATAAAATAGTTTTTTTTCCATATAACAAAGTATTCATGTTAACCATTAGCAAAAAGCTGAATATAACAGCAAATACCTATTTAACACAATGAATATTCAGTAACAATACTATGCAAAATTCAAAAGGACACTTGACAACAGCATATTTGCAATCAGTGTTCATAGGCAATGTTTAATACTCTCAATCTAATAGACAGAGAAACACTGCAGGCCTTAGGCACTAAGCAATTAAACAAGGCCTGCAATCAACAGGCTTGTGAAACGACATTCGAAGCATGAAAAAAACTAGTAGAAAGACAGGGAAAAAAGGAAGTAAGAAAATACAGTAACGCAGATTTTCAATACTTATTGAATGAAATTCAACAGAATGGAGGTCTGTGTCAGAGAAGTCCTGGATGTGCTAAGTCAGCTTACTTTGTCTATATTATTTACAATATAACAGAAAAATTACAGATTAGAGAAAATCATTGTTTACACTCGTAAACCCCAAAAGAGAGATGCAGAATAAATCTTCATAGAAGCTGTAAGAGCACTTAGGGATACAAATGCCATTCATCTATCCTATCACACTAGCAGGAATAACTTTGCTGTAACAGATCTCCCCTGATGGTCTTGGAAGTGTCTGCAGTTTCTTCCCATCTTACCTGAATGACTCTAACTGCAGGCTGTTGAATAATTCTATATTTCATCAAATATAGTTCAACATCTCCGATTAAGATACTGACACCTTACCTACAGTTTTTCTTAGATAACAGCTGTTATTTCAGCTGTTTAATGTAAAATCTCATTACATGCATCTGTAACAGATCAATTGTTAAAGGACAAAAGATCTAGGCTGAAGGGCCTACCATGCAAACTTCATTTGTGTTTCTCAAGTGCATCCCTCTTTACTTTCAGGAGAAAATGTATACTAAAGTACAGGTAACTATTATTTTCTTCATAACATTTTCTTAAATCATGAAGTCAAATCCACACAAAATTGGAAATACACGAGGAGATGCTCATTAAGTCATGGTGCTCTCCCTGCTGAGTCACAGCACAATTTTGCTTTCTCTATGGGGAAAAAAAAATACACGTCTTCTTATAGGGAAAAATCTTAATCCTCCACTGTCAACAGCTAAGCATAAATCAAAGTATGTCCTTTACAGCACTTCCATGAAGCAAGGACTAGTAGCACAAAACCATGCGTGACACTATCAGATCCACAAAATCAGGCAAACATGATCTTAATGTGATTGATAAGGAAGTAGCTCCAGTTAAGCAGCCTTTCAAAACCAAGGGGAAGGTACAAGGGTAAAATATGCTGGGGAGACAACAGCAATTATTTCAGTCACTGAAAGATTTGATGTCACTCACTGGATAACTTTAGCTTAGAAATAGATGCCTAAAATTTATCTTCCTCTTTCTGACTATTCCTTATGCAAGTAAGCTTGCCACTTATTTGGAGAGTTCCCTTCTTAGCAATACTATGGACCCACACCTGCTGAGACAGAAATGTTCATGCCAGCCAGATGCTAAGAGGGATAAGGCCTGCATCTGCAAGAGGAAACCTTCATCACAATCCACAGCCATATGCAAGTTTCTTATTCTCCCCCAGGCAAACTATGCCCTATGGCTTACTTATTTTTGTGACAAATGTCAGGTTTGATAAGGAATAGGGACATTGGTAGACTTAAAGCTCCAATGCTGAGGCATTCATTACAATTCAGGGCTGCTTTCTATCATGCATGTCATGACATTAACCACCAGCTGCCTGAGGAAATTTACTATATTCACATGCAGCAGAAAGTAAATGAAGAGACTTAGAAAACAAGCTGTACTTTTCCTTTTTGCAGGCTTTCAAAGTACAATAGCATGTATTTCCTTTAAATAAAGATTTAATAAAAATTCATAAGTATCATAAATACTAAAACAGCTTGAATATATAAAGTGATGGCAAGGCAGCTAAAAACAAATCAATATGAAATCTTGGTATGTATAAAAATATTAGTTTCACTTCTTTATTCCTAGAGCAATTATTTTCTCTGGGGAGAAAGGAGGAAGGGATTTTACTTTTTTAAAATGCTTATCTTTTGTTACATATTCCTTGACTTCTAATTCTGCATAAGATTTAACATCCTTTGTCTCACAGAAGCTGTTTGGTGGTCTCTGAGAAATGTGCAACACACTCTAGTGCAGTTCCTTATCCTCTTGTTTGTTGTTAACACAGGTAGATACAAGGCAGAAATAACAACAGGTCTTCATTCAAGGCCAGTGAACAAAGGATTGAACTCCGATATAAAATACTAAACCCTCTAAAACCTGTTTCTTTGACAATGACTTAAGGGTAGTAGATATCATTCCAAGAAAAAGCCTTGTAGAGAACTTAGAAATTGGTTATTGAACCTTTCTTATGAGGTTAGCTATCCAAATTCTTTGTCAAAAAAAATTGAAAGATAATTGAAAAACTGTAATTTAAAGTTCAGGCTTACAGAAAGAGCAAGCTTGCTTATCAGAAACCTTAGTTACACCATGCATCTTGTCCAGTCAAATAAAGTGAAAAGGATATAGGAAGGTATATAAGATACACAGTCACTCTACCTATATCAGTTTTAAGACTATGCTTTAAGACAATTATAAAAAAATCAATAAGGAGGAAACTAGACCTGTAGGTACAGGGGCTCCTGACCTCAGTAGAATGTTTTCTTATTATTTTTCCATGAATTAAACTATATTCCACTATATACTATAACATTATAACACATATTCCACTGACAAGATGCCACAGGCGTACTGCTCTAACTACACACCTCAGCAACTGCTGGTATTATACCAGAGATTTTCATCAAGTGTAAATCCAAAATCAATATTAGCTGTTTTCTTGCAAGTTTTGTGAAAAAATGCATGTAATAAAGCTCATAACCTGCCTTGTTTAATTATATTCTAAATTATTTTGCTGAATAAATAGCATGAACTCATATACTAGATAATCAGCATGAAATTCAATATTTTAATAGGTATAGCATCACAAATAACTTCATTCAGACAGAAAAAAAGACTTCTTTGTTCACATTTCACTCCAAAATCTAACCACAAGAAACACCTGGGAAGAGTTATTTTGCAGCCTATGAAAGACTTAATATAACTAACATTTTGCTGTAGAAAGAAGAACAAAAATGGTTTCTGTATACTGTTCATTTTTATTAGAAAACCCTGTGATCTCCTGAGGATAATAGCTTTCTGAAATATGATATTAAGTAGATGTATATTCACAACGTATGAAGGACTTCTTCAGAGTGCCTGCAAAGCAGCAACACTTTTATTTATAAGAAGGTTGAGATTGTTTTCATATTTAGAATTGGAAAAATCTACTCTCTGTTATTTTTGTTATTTGGGCATTTCTGCAATTAACCCAAGGTATTTCAAATTTAAACTACAAGGTTAATTTGCAATGCATATTGCCATGCCGGAAGCTAGGAGGCTAGTCAGAGAAAGCATTGTTTTATTTATGCACTGGCTTCAGACCATCATCAGATGGAGAGTACTAACTGTAGCTTTAGGCTTACCAAGACTTTCACAGCTAACAGGTAGCAACTTTGACACTGGAGAAAGGACAGAAAGTACAAATGGATAAAAAGTAATATAAGAAAGAAACAATAGGGAACAAAAAAAACCAAAACAAACAAAAAAAAGTAATATTGAATATTTTTGTCCCTGGAGCTTCTAATGGATTCCACAGAAGCACCTTTTGGAATCAAATGGACTAACCCAATTTTTCCACTGAGTGATAACTGAAGATATATAAGGAATAGTGACCTATACACTATACACTAGCACCACTGAAAGTGGAGAATGCGTATGATTATTCCTTTCCCAGAAGCTGATAGAATCATTAACTAGATGAAACCTCATAAAACATTTCAAGTTTATAGCTGGAGTTTTTCCACTTCTGTCATAAATTCTTACACAAACTGAGGCTAAACATGGATAGCTTCAAAATACAACTTCGTTTTTCCTTAAGGGGGCTAACTTCCACTTTATTACATTCAACCAAAGATGACAAAAGTACCTTAAATAGAATGCTGTTTCTTTGTTCGCTTCTTTGCAAGCCATAAAATTAAGCTATCAAGTTTAATAGCACAATTAACACAATTCTTCATTGAGCAACAGAATGATGAAAGAGGTAGATAATGAATGCTTAAGGAGAAGGGACACAGACTGAATGTACTTCTAGGAATTATTTGTTTCAGCTTGCTGGTACTAGGTCTGCCTTGTTTGTTTCCAGACCTGCGTATCTCACAACTCTCCTCTAAACCCCAGATTCCTCACAACCAGTCACTTTAGACCAGAAAAGTTACATTTAATAAAATAACATTTGGTGATCAGCAAGCACCTAATATAGAACTTTTGCATTTCCTAGATAATCATATTCTCCTCACCCTTGACTCTCAGAACTGAGCCAGCAGAAGTGTGAACCATGAATATTTTGACCCAGGGCAGAAAAGGAGAAGAAAAGCAATCACCTGGCAAGCAGTCCAGGAGCGATCCACGAGCAAGTAACTTTTCCTGTGAATGTCTGGAGTTGTGAATATGTAAGTTGGCTACCCCAGCTGACAGAGTCTTTGTGCAAAACATCTGATATCCAATGTTTTGGTTTTTTTTTCCTTTAACTTGCATATGCAAATTGCCTTTGTTTGATTATCAGCATTTCAAGTTTGTTTTTTCTCTTCTTTTTAAGCAGAGTTGCTCTGGGCTTCATTATTTCCTGCTGTTTTGCCCTCTTATCATCCTAATGTTCCAAAGCAAAACAGGAATACATATCAGGGATAATTTTTTTTATAGAAATAAAGTGTACTCAAAATCTACTTGTAAATTCAGCACAAAAAAAGACCTTCCATGCTAATATAGTAACTTTGATAGCAATAAAGACTAGCTAATGGAATGATAAGCTACACTGGCAGGTGCTATTCAGTAAATTCAGTGTAACAGAAACACTACAGCTAAGAATCCAGCATCAAGAAGAAAAACTTGTTACATTAGAAAAGTTCACTTATTTGTTAAACTTCTTAATTCAATGGCACTGAAGCTGCATCTGGTTCCATTAAGTTGCGGAGCTAAAAATCATCTGTCTGGGCTCTCCCTAGATTGCCTTTTCTGTTACTATTTAAAAATCCAATAGACACCAGCATCATAGCAACTCAAATCTTTAATGAAATCTGAGCTGAGACCTTGGAGGATTAAGGAAGTTCATTTCCTCTGCTAGTTTATAGGCTTTTATTTTCTGTTAAAGAAAATGCACATACCTTCCATACATATATGATTTGGTTAATGCATCCCTCATGCACATACCTTTGAGCATGAGCTGATAATGAAATCTATTGTTGTGAAGTGCATAATGAAAGTAGCAAAACTTTAATTCATCCATCCAATTATAATATGCTTAATAAAATATCCACAGATTAATAATTCTTTCTCAACTAATGCGTTTAGAAGTATTTGCACCTAAAAGTGACTGCCCAATTACAGACAAATATCCAAATAGTTCTGCCATGTAGATAAAATACACAAATATATCCCAGCAATAGCTAAAGCAAAGTACTTGAAATGAGAGCTTTTCAGATCTAATTCAACATTTACATTAATTATCCATCAAATTTAATAACAGGACATGTACGGAGACCGCATATGTATTCATAAATAATTATTTTGTACAATTTTAAAATTCTAATCCAGTAAAAAAAAATCATCAAAATTAACTATAAATATTTTATTCCTTTTCCTAGGAAAATAGGAGAATAGAACAAAAGAGGTACAGCAATGGAAAAAGGGTGGAGTGCAATATATGCTCACAATACTTTTCCAAGTTTTACTTTTTATCACTTTAATTATACTTTCTAATTTGCCTTCTTTACTAAGCAAGTTTCAGCACCAATAGTTGATGCTGCCAGTAATGCACCAGCTTTTTAGAGGATGAGGGGAGGGACGAATTGCTGTGTTATCCACAGGCAGCAGACAGAGAAGGGAAATCAAAAACGGTTTTAAGGCAGTCTTTCATATGGAAGGGAACAATAAACTGTTAAGTCTGAAAAAGGATTGGGGAAAAAACAAGGAAAGACATTGCAAATCAGATTGAAGACAGTCTTACAGTGGTATCGATGATGCAAAAAGACAGTTTATCATTTTCTGTGTCAAAGTTCTCAATGGAAACATTTCTACATACTCTTTACTATCTTTATTGATTACTTGCACGAGAGGACAGGGTGAACCCTCAGTGAGTTTACCAGTGACAGCAAGTTGGGAAGAACTCTTGATATGCCTGAGGATAGGAAGGCTCTACAGAGGGATCTGGATGGGCTGTCTCGCTGGGCTGAGGCCAATGGGATGAAGTTCATCAAGACTGGCTGCTTGGTCCTGCACTTTGCTCACAACAATCCCTAGCAATACCACAGGCTTGGGGTAGAGGGGTTGTAAAGCTGCATGGAAGAAAAAGATCTAGGGGTGTTTGTTGATGCTCTGCTGAACATGAGCTACCAGTGCGCCCAGGTAGCCAAGAAGGTCAGTGGCATCCTGGCTTGTATCAGAAATAGTATTGTCAGCAGGAGCAGTGAGGTGATCATCTCTTATACTTAGTACTGGTGAGATGACACCTCATGAACTGCATTCAGTTTTGGGTCCCTTACAGGAAAGACATTGAGGAGCTTGTCCAGAGAAGGGCAGTGAAGCTGGTGAAGTGGCTGAAGCACAAGTCTTATGAGGAGCTGCTGAGTGAGCTTGGATTGTTTAGTCAGCTTAAGAGGTGTTTTAGGAGAGACCTTTAGGGAAGAACCTTTTCCTGAAATCCAATCTGAACCTACCCTGAAACAACTTCATGCCTTCTCTCAGGTTCTATCACTGGTCACCAGAGAGGATATCAGCATGTGCGTATCCACTACCCAGTGTGAGGAAGCCATATTTTTAATGATATATCTCTCTCATATCAACATTTCTGCTTTACTGAAATGCAATATTTTTACATACAGTTTAACTCAGAAACGTAATTACATCTGGTTGATGTAAGAAAGTTCATATAAAAGCAATATTGAATGTTAACAGTACAAAATACATAATTCTGCTGCCCATTACCAGAGCCTACAAATTTCTACAACATGTAGGCAATGGCTCCTAATGACTACCATAAGGATGGATAAAATAAAAAAGCAACCTGAAATATATGAAACTCTGTTTGTCCTCAGTTGCCTGTAAGGACAGAAGGTTGTAGAAGGAGGAGAGAAGTAGGATTTCCTTGGAAGGGTTAAAACAGGCCGAGATATTAATATACAGGAAATAGAAAAAGAACCCAGTAAAAAGGAGAGTGAAAAGAGGAGATTTCAGAGACTGAAGTTGTCAAAGAAGAATTCTGTGATTTTTAGATATTCAGCACAACAAAGGAGAATTAACAATTTGAAAAGATCCTGATTCAAAGTTCAAAGAATATACAATCATGGGAAACAATTATTTACAAGGAATGGTATGTACATTATTGCTCATCCAGTCTAACACAAATCTAAAAGTGAATCACTGTTCTTTGGTCTCAATCTGATTAACAATCTTGAAAATTATTCACCAGCATACCCACAGCAGGACTACCTCCCTTATAAGCATATATTTTAGAAATAGCACTAGGATCCCCATCACTGAATCAGCAACCACGTTGATTCAATAGCTCTGGGGTCAGCCTCACAATCTGAGGGAATTTAAATACTCAAGCATCCATCACATGGTGTGTGAATACAAGAAAGTATATTCAGAGCAGAAGCTGTATAGCAGGATGAACAGCGTGAGAAAGGAAGGCTGAGAACCAAGGACACCAGAAGAGAAGGAAAACTAGTTTAAGTAAGCTGAGTGATGGCAGACCCCAATTGGAGGAAGAGTGCATGGCTTGGAACAACTGACCCTGATTGAATAAGCACCTGTATGCACAGTTAAGGAATGTTCTGGGGAGTATTCTGTTGACATGAAAAGGTGGGTGGGAAAGTTACAAGAGAAAACGTGAATATAAGGGATGGTAAAACCTGTAATAAATGATTTGGATCATCCACATCTGAGTCCATGCCTCAGACGTTGCAACATGGTTCCAGTGAATGTACCATTGGGAGAGTCTGAACAAACTAGCAAGAAAGCACATGCTGATTTGAACTGTATGTGGTGCAACTGATATCAGCACATGAACCAAAACGCTGCAATTAGAACATGCCATTCAGATTGAGGTCATCCCCTCATCTGTAAAGAAGAGCTGATGTTCAGTAACATATATTCTCTAGCAGCTGAACAATTCTGGCCAACCTACAAGTTTCTTAGAGCCCAGACAAGCTGATCCAAGTTGATAAAAGAGATACTGGATTGTTCTTGTTCATTGCAGAAGAGTTGGACTATAAAGGCCAATAAATGGCCTATAAAGGTCTCTTCTAATTCAAACCATTCTATGATTCTGTGATTCTTAATCCAAAACATGTGGCAGGGGGTGGGTACTTGATGATCCTTGAGGTCACTTCCAATCCAAGCCATTCTATGATTCTATGATTCCAGGATTCTATGATTCTCTACATCATTGTTGCAGGTAATATGTAGAAACAACAGAGTACCAAATCAATGATCCAGTTGCTGCAACTCATCCACCCTGCACAAGGCACTGAAAGGTTCAATTAATCTTTAAAAAAAAACTTTGGAAATAGAAGGGTTTTTTTTTTGTTTGTTTCACTTTGCATTTTTCAAACAACTTAGGAAAAACAAAATGCCAACAATGTCTGTTCTACTCATCCTTTTAGGAAAAATTATTAAATGAAAAAACCTTGTGAAATGAAAGGAAATCATGAAAATCTATTGACAAAGTGGTCTAATCTAATGGGAAGGACTGCAAAATACAGCATCACTTGTCAAGCTGATATTAGACTTGCAACACTTCTTCTAAAAAAAAATAAAACCTGTTTTAAAGCTTTCCATATTGATAAAAGATATCTCACCTCCCTCTCCTCCTGAAATGCCCATGTAATGTTTAGGAAATAATAGACGATATTTGTCATACAGTCTGAGAACAAGCATGCAGTAGGGTGTGATATGTGCTAGGACCGCCTTTTTGTGTCAAATGCAAAAGTAGATGACCTCCAGTCATAAATAAGAAGCTGTGAAGTTCACACTATGAAACATAAACATGAATTTGGTTAATAACCTCGATCTCTGCTAATGCTGTAATAGGTTACTAAGGTCTTACCATGTGCTATTCTTGCACAAAAATTGATTTAAACTTGGACCTTACTGCAATAAAGCCTCTATCTAGGCAGAAAGTCTCAAAATAGGTAACTGAAAGCTTCCAAACTGCTTTATTGTTATTCACCCACCATGTAAAATTACTAAAAAAAAAGAAAAAAATATATATAATATTCAGCAACATCCTAGACAGTCCCCATGCTCTACATAACACAAGATGAATCTTGCTTTGTGAATAACTGTTGTCATGGCAGCATTGTCATGGTCCCAAAGGGAAATAAATCTTCCTAACCATTTGTGACAAACCAGCCTAGCAAAGAACAAAATGACTTCAATCTTGCTCAAGGATTATTGATTTATTATTTGAAGCTCAGCATTGGTTATTGAAAAATCACTACCACATTTTTTTTTCACATGTATTTCCAAGAGCCAGATGGTGGATAGCTAAGGATTTTCTTTAGAGGTGATTTTGTTTCAGAACACGCAATTTCTGCAAAATTAAACTTTCTGTCTCCGCTCAGGATAAAAATCAACTTTAAAAAAGGTCTTAAAATGTGTGAATGTGTAGTTCTGGATGGTTTGAATTGAAACAGACCATGCTCTAGTTGAGTTCATAGTCTTGAGAAACATGGGCCTGGCATAGAGTAATGAGAACCCTGAACTTCATGTGAGTGAACTTCAGGCAGTTTAAAGAATCATTGGATTCAATCCCCTGGGAAACTGTCCTTAGGGCAGAAGAACAGAACAGATGTGGTAGATTTTTAAGGGCACCTTTCTAAGAGCCAAAGAACTTTCCATCCCCCAGAATAAGACATCAAGCAGAAGAGGAAGGAAACTAGCATGACTGAGAAAGGACTTGCATTTCAAATTGAAGGATAATAAGGAAGCGTACATGCAGCAGGAGTAGGGATGAGTGGCCTGGCAAGAAAATGGAGACGCTTTTCATGCATGCAGAGATGGGATTAGTGAAGTCAAAGCTAAATAGAACTAAACTTGGTGAGGGATGTAAAAAATAACAAGAAGAGATTCTACAGTTACACTGATGAGAAGAAATATGCAAAGATAAGCATACTCCCTCTGACAAATTAAACATATCTGTCTCCAGAAGGTATGGAGAAGGCTGAGGCACTCAATAGATTCTTTGTTTTAGTCTTAATTGGAAGTTAGGCTTCCCGTGCCTCCCATGAACTCCTCTAGGTGGAGGCTGAGAGAGTAAAATCTATCCCACTGTAAGAGCAGAGCAAGTTAGACTGACTTAGGAGGCTGAACGTGTACAAGTCTATGGAATCAGAAAGCGTGCATTCCATGGTCCTGAAGGAACTGGATGATGCAGTTGCCAAGCCACTCCTCATCATATTGCAAAAGTCAAGGCTGTCTAGTGAAGTCCCCAGTGACTGGAAAAAGGGAAGCATCACTCCTTTTTTCAAGAAAGGGAGAAAGGAAACTACAGGCCGGTGAGCCTCACATCCGTTCTTGGGAATATCATGGAGCAAATCCTTCTGGAAGCTATGCAAGATAAGGAGGTGATCCAAGATAGCCAGGATGGCTTCACCAAGGGCAGATTGTGTCTGACCAATCCAGTGGCCTTCTATAATATAATGATGGCTTTGGTAGACAGAGGAAGTTGATGTCATCTACCTGGACTTGTGCAAGGCCTTTGACATGGTCCCACACCATATCCTTATCTCTAAATTTGAAAGATATGGATTTGAAGGCTGGACTATTTCATGGATAAAGAATTGATTGGAAAGTTGTAGACAAAGGGTCGTGGTCAACAGACATGTCCAGGAGGACACAGGCCACAAGTGATGTTCCCCACAGGGGTCTGCACTGGGTCTGGTGCTCTTTAACATATTTATCAATGACATACACAGTGGGACAAGTGTATCTTCAACAAGTTTGCTGGTGATGCCAAATTTAGTGGTATAGCTGACACCATAGAAGGGAGAGATGTGATCCAAGGCAACTTGGACAAACTTGAAGAGTGGGCTTTTCAAGCCCACATTTTCAAACTAATGAGGTTAAAAAAAGCAAAGTGCAGCTGTTACAATTTGCTTAGGAAAATCCTAGATATGTGTATTGAATGGGAAAAGAACTGAGACCAGCCCTATGGAGAAGGTCTTGGGGGTTCTGATGGACAAATAGCTGTATATGTGTCAGCAGCATGTGCTTGCAGCCCAGAATGTCAGCAGTAACCTGGGCTACATCAACAGGATTGCCAGCAGGGTGAGGGAGGTGATTGCCTCTACTCTGCCCTCTGGAGGCCCCACATAGAGAACTGTGGCCACGCATGGGACCACTGTTGCAAGAAAGACGTATTGCTGTTGGAATGGGGACAGAAGAGTGCCATGAAAATCATCAGGGGCTTAAGCACCTATCCTAAGAAAGGCTGAGGAAGCTGTACTTGTTCAACTTGGAGAAGGTTCAGGGGAGACCTCATTGAGTTCTTTCAGTACTTAAACCAGAGCTTATAAAGAGGAAAGAGACTGACTTTTTACATTGTCTGACAGTGACAGGACAAGGGTGAATGGCTTTAAACAAAAAGAAAGAAGATTTGGATGAGATTTAAGAAGAAACTTTACTCAGAGGGTGGTGAGGAACTGGCACAGGCTGTCCAGAGAAGCTGTAGAAGTACCATCCCTTGTGGTGGTTGAAGCCAGATTTACTGGGGCCCTGGGCAGCCTGAGCTGGTGGGTAGCAGCCCTGCCCACAGCAGTGGTTTGGAACTAGATGAATTTTGAGATCCCTTGCAACTAAAGATATTATACATTTCAATGATTTTGAACAAATTGAAAGAGGAAAAACAATTCTCTATAAAACACTTCAATATTAAAATGAATATGTTATTCATTGTATGCAGAAGATGTGCTTACAGTGAAAGAGGTGGATAAGATGGAGCTCATATCAATCAATTTTTTCACATGAATACTTGACCCGCATAATTCGTAATCACATGGAAACCATATCTCTTTCAAGAAATCCCATGCCTGTCACTGCTACACAGGCACATCCTGGATTGCACTTGCAGCTAGGAGAAGGTACAATCCATATTTGCTCTGTGCCCACACTCTTCTCAGCACTCTTAACTGAAGCTGAGATGGGATACAGAGAAAGTCAGGCCTTTAACCTTTGCCACTGCAGACATTTCAATGAGTTCAGGTATCTGAACTGCCTTCTGAAGTAGTACTTTGTCTAGCTGGAGCAGCCTATCTGTCAAGATGAGTGCTTTTCTGCTAAATTATTTCTTCTATGGTGCAACAAAATCTTCTTAGACAGTAACATGCTGTATTGAGAAATGTTCATCTTAAGGCAGAGGTCTAGTAAATATGCAATTTAATAACTAGAAACCAGACAATAACTCAAACAACCAGATGCTTGGTTTGACATGGAATTACCTAACAGTAAATATTTGAATTGTTTTTAAGCTGAAAAAAAAAAGAGTATTAACAAACAATAAACATTTTGAATATTGAAAACTCCGTAAAGAGGAAATCATTTTCCCTATTGCCTTTTTAATTTGAATTGTTCTGGTGACGTTTTATTCATCTCAAAAACCGCACAGACTACCCCAAAATTATGTATTTCTTTCTACAAATAACAAAATTTAGTGTCACTGCTACTGAGTTGATTAAAACTTATAAAAAGTTATATTGTTATTACACCAAATTTAAAACTGAATTAAATAGCAGCAACTGAATATCAATTTTATCTTTGAAAAGATATCTGAATGGTTTTTTTTTCCTAATCCATTGCTTAACTAGAACAGAAAAGATTTTTATTCACTGTCATGGTTAATAATGTTTGTAACATTCAAAATAATGCTTGACAGCTTTATGCAAATTCTTTGGCTGGTATTCCAGTTAAGGCTAAAGAAACTTTTTCATACCTTCAGATACAGATTTCCTGTGATGCTCTGTTTGTATGTTAGCTCAAGACAGGGTCTGCCACATCTCCTCCTTCTTTGGACAACTCGATCACCCTTAGGCTCTGGGCACTGCCGGTCCAAAGCTGAAATCTAGCCTTAGTAACTGTTTGATACACCCAATTCAGTTAACAGAACATCTGATTGGCAAGACTAACTCAGAAATAAAACTTGAGCGATGTTTTAAGTTTTAGGTTTAACACCAGAAAGAGCAGTTTCTCACAGTTTAGATAGAAGACTCTCAGCTCTTTGCAGAGCATGTGCCCTGCTGATGTCAGATATGACTCAGTCATATCCCTGTTTCAAACAATTCCCTGTTGTGTTCAGACACAGTTGCAAATGGAGGAGGTAACTTCCTTCTTCCTTGCCTAACCCAAGCACCACAACCAAACATCCTCCCCCTGAGGCTTTATAGGCTTGAAAGGAACACATCCAAATAATTTTGCCTTCTGCATTTGTCATCACATCATTAGAGCACACATATCCATGGTCAGACTCTTCAAAATCTTAGAAACACTTGTTCTACCCTTCAGAGATTGATATGATAAAGCAGACAATTTAAAAAGAAATTGTTTTGAGGGACGTCACAGCTTTCACATCAATCATGCATAGGAGATTTTTCTCACCAAATTACAGAATGGTTAGAGTTGGAATATTCCACCCTCTATGCACTCTCCCTTCAGTTAATTATGGACATGGGTGAGATTTTCCAGAGACTCCTCTTCTCTAGGCTAAAAAATCTCATCACTCTCAGCCACTTCTCATAGCAGAGGTGTTCCAGTATTTATCATCCTGGTGTACCTACACTTCACTCTCTCCAGGTTTCTTTTCTGATGGGAGGCTCAGAACTGCAGACAGTATTCCAGCTGTGGCTTTACACATGTGGAGTAGAAGGTTATCATTTTTTTATCAATAATCTGAGTCAGAGAATCAAATGTGCAAAGGAGAAAGGAAATAACTGTTAAATATATTCGCCATTTGGTGCTGAGAAAGATAGCAGAGACAGAAACCATCTTTGATGCAGAATAATCTGAAAAAAAAGAGGAATTTCCCACAAGAGAGTGTGTCACGGGAAAGAGTCAGATGCCCAGTGAGCTAGGAGGTGAGATTAAGCAAACAGGAAAGGATCTGTTGTGGGTAAGAGCAGCTGGACATGAAAATCATCCACTAATATTTTCCAGAAGTTTCCAGGCTACTTCCCTGTGTGAAAGTCTATTTTCCAAAAGTTTAATGGAGGGATGAGCATGGAAATTCACTCAAACAGAATTCTGTATAAACTTCATCCCTCAGAAGACCTGAAACTAGCTTGTAAGCTACCACTCCCATTGTTTTCCAAGTAATTCATGAGATTTTATACTTTGAAATGCATCATTTTACACAGAGGTAGACATTTTCAGTCCCATGCAACACACTCCACATCTTCTAAGAAGGACCTGAGAAGGCTGGCAGCAGTGATGTGGCACAAGTTACTGGAAATTCAGGAAGACTGGGCAGAGATTAGCAAGGTGTCTGAAAGATTTCACTGCAGCAGAATACTCTCAGGAGAGAAAAAGAGAGAAAAGAAAACAGCGCAGTAAAAAAAAATAGACCTTGATAAAAGACTAAATGCATAAAGGAATTCAAGAAATGGGATAGAATCAGCAGGAAGATTAATATTAAGCTAACCAATCTGAACAAGTATAAATGTAGGGTCAGTGCTTTCATTTGATTTCCATTCTCTTTATGACAACGTTTAACTCTCAGCACATTAAAATATGATAGCCTTGGCAGCCTAGACAGTACATCAGCCTGACACAAAACATCCCTATGTTTGTTTTTATCTGTATCATATTTTGGTAATTCAGACTCTGGGGTACTGCTCCTGATTGCCACCAAATTGTCATCTGAAAAGGTTATTGAACTGCACCCTTAATGTAACAGCAGCAGCACCTATACTTCACTGCCTATTGTGAAGCTTAATGAGTGTTCTTAATGAGCTTTCAAAGATCATCAAAACAGAGTAACTACCTCATCAGCCCATAGGAAAAGTGAAATTTAAATAAGGAATCAGTATGTGTGGGGGTGACTGTTCATATGCTTTAATTTCATCTGCCATTTCTCTGCGTGTTCCTTTCAATTCTGTAATGAAGCAATTTCAGAGCAGACATTTAAGGTTACATCTGCAGCTACATTTTAAAAATACCAATTTAAATTTCCAAAGAGCCATGTCCTTAATTTTCAAATTCAATTAAATATGAAAAATATTTATAGATACAGTTATTACTTCTACCATTATCCTATGGCAAATTGAATCATATACTAGAGATACTCTAGCTGATCCAAAGAATTAGAATCCATCATTCAGCAACTGAGAGACCTGGATACCTAGCATTCCAGCCAGCAACACCATGGTGAGATCAGTATACCTTTTCTAGATTTTCACGACCTCTTAAAATCATGACAGGCCTATTAGAAAACATCCTGTCTAAAACAACTTCCCATTCCTCCTTTTTTCCCTGAATCTTTAAATATCTAATACAAGTTCCATTTTTACAATTATTTCCCCACATTTCTTGCTGCAAATTGCCATGAAGAGACTTCAGCAACAAGAACCACAGTAATTCTCCAGACTGGATGCTGTCATACTTGTTTCTTTGTTATTGTAGAAAGTGCTTTAAATCCTCATCTCAGACAGAGAATTTCACTGCAAACTCCACTTCTGGACAATTCATTTATTAATTAACTCCACCCTTTTGTCTTGTGCTTGGGGCTAAGGCTTTTTTCCTGCTTTGACACCAGGCTGTACAGACATTTCTGGGTTGTATTCTGGACTTTATCAAAATGTCATAAAATCCCTTACAATCTTGTTTCTCAACATCTGGTTGTATCAGCAGCAGTACAGAAAATTAGTTGGTCATTGGGCCTGTGGTTATCTTCATCTTTTCTTGACAGATGCTTGGCTACTTAGTGCAGAGGACAGCCCACCCAGTGCCATTGTAGGTCAGCCCAGACTGGATGAAGCTGTTGAAAGCATATTATACAGTTTTATCAAAATCTGAACCAGAAGGGAAAAAATGTTTTCTCAGTATTGAAAAACAAGAATGTGAACCTGAATTCAAGGACAGCTGAAAACATCTGTCATCTAGAGGCACAAGAAGTATGAATTGTCATTGAGCATTTCTCCAGGTGGTAGCTAAAGACAGTTAAAAAAATCCCAATGGGATATTTCAACAAGGAAAAATGGCTCTATGGAAACACATTAATTTCAAAGTAAGTTTGTTTCAAAAAGGCTCTTGTGGAAATAGAAAATGTTTTGATACAACTGAAGAATTTTTATTTTACTTCTTTAAAACAAGGAACACTTCAATCTACCATTAGAAAATAATTCTTCATGTTTCAGCTTTAGAGAACACAGAATTACCATCAAAACAAAACCAAAACATCTCATGCCTACTTAAATGAGTTTTCAAAGTTTGTTTCACCGAGAACACTGAAATGTATCATTTTCATTAGATTTTGGACTTGATAATGAGTTTTTTTCTAAATGTAGGATTGCAAATACAAACCAACATCTCATCCAGCTGAAATCCTTACTCTACGAAGATGCTCTGCCTATGGAAGCTGCATAAACTACACCCTTACCTGTGAACATCCTTTACACCAAGCATTAGGGATCTCCCCTTGCTCTCTACAGAATGGAAAAGAAATAAACATCTAATATTGCACTCACAGACAATAGCAGAAATGAGAAGGACTGAAAAAGTCAATGTAATCTTTTCTTGAACACCAAATCAACCATCTATGACTAGTGATGACTGCAGATAATTATTTTCATAAATTTCTCCTTTTTCTAAAGATTACATTTGTCCAGTAACATTCTGAGAACTTTGGAGACAAGGATGACAGGCTATGCATAGCTACACCAAATAAAGGCAAGAAGTGAAAACTCAGCACGCAAATGGTCCTAGCCTTAGGATTAACATAGGTCTAACCTCAGTGAAACCAGTTCTGCCCTATTTTGATATTAGGAGGAAGGTTTGCTCATGACACTAAACAGGGAGGTGCTTTTGACTCTCTGGAGGGATCTAGATAGACTGGGGCACTGGGCAATCATCAGCAGCAAGAAGCTCTTTCTGGGTGCTGCACCTGGAACAAGGTAACACTGGACACAGGCATAGATGGGAGCCAAGAAGCTGGGGAGCAGCATGGCAGGAGAGGACCTGGGGATGCTGGTGCCAGCAGTGTGCCCTGGTAGCTAAGCAGCAAACTGCAACCTGGGTGCATTAACACAGCACAGCTAGCCAGGCAAAAGGAGCACTGGTGTATCCTCACCTTTAGTACTGTGTGCAGTTCTGGGCTCCACAATATAAAAAGAATGTTGAGGTTCCAGAGGAGGCAACACAACCGGCAGCAGGGCTGGAAGGCATGTCCTGTGCGGAGAGGCTGAGGGCACTCAGGTGGCCCAGTTTAGAGAAGTGCAAACAGAGGTGACCTCACTGCTCCCCGCAGCTCCCTGAGGAGGGGAAGGAGGAGGTGCCAGGCACTGCTGCTGGGAGCTGATGACAGGACAGGAACAGCGCTGTCTGACAACGGAGGCTCAGGCTATAAATAAATAAATATTTATTTACTGTCAGCGTGGTCAAAAACCAGACCAAGCTTCTTAGTGAAGTGTCTGGTGCCACATGACTGTCAGTGTTCAACAGGCATTTGGACAGTGCCCTCATAACATGCTGTAAAATTCTGTTGGCCCCGAAGTGGTCAGGGTGGTGGACTGGATGACCTTTGAAGGCCCCTTCCAAATGAACTAGTCTATTCTATGTTGTGCTATGTTATGCTATGCTACAGTACAGATATATACTGGTGGTAATTGGGGTTTGACTATCAGCAGAGGTAAAAGGAAGGTAGCACACAGGAAGATTTCAAAGAAACAGCCAGGAAAAGACTCAGGAGAAGTAATTTGCAAAAAAGCATGGAGCCAAGAGCATTCAAGTATTCAGAGGAAAGAGTATAGAAATAAATAATTCAATGTGTTGCCTAGATCCTGTAGTGGAACTGAGCTTGTGTACACAAAGTTCAAAAGCAATACTGCAAACATGCTTTGTAAAAATTACGGTGGCTCAAAGTAAAGCCATGTTTTACTTCTACACCTATACAGAGCACTACCAATAAGTTATGTATCCCCCATATTTTCTGAAGAAAGCAAACTTGCTTTATAAATGTATCAGGATAAACTGTATGCAATTTGCTTCTTACAGCTTGTCCTTGGAGGAATAAAGAGAATATCCACTGAGAAGTAAGGAAAGAAACAGGGAGGATGTGCTTAAATCACTGGACAATTTGGAAGATGCTGCACACTTATGACCAAGATCACAGGCTCTTATGTATTCCATAGAATCACAGAATGGCTTACATTGGAAGGGAACTCAAAGATCATCTAGTTCCAATCCTCCTGCTGTGGGAAGGTCTGCCACCTACCAGATGAGGCTGCCCAACCTGGCCTTCAGTGCCTCCAGGGATAGGGCATCCACAGCTTCTCTGGGCAGCCTGTGCCAGTGCTTCACCACTCTGACACCTAACCTAAATCTCCCTTCTTTTAGTTTAAAACCATCACCCCTTATGCTGTCACTATCAGACAATGCAAAAAGACCATCTCCCTTCTCTTTATAAGCTCCTGTTGATAAGTACTAAAAGGTCACAGTAAGGTTCACCCAAGCCTTCTCTTCTCCTAGCTGAACAAGCCCAGTTCCCTCAATCTTACTTCATAGGAGAGATGTTCCAGCCCTCTGATCACCTCTGTTGCTCCTCTAAGCCTTCTCCAACAGGTCCATGTCTCTCCTGTGTTGGGGAACCCAAAACTCCCTATGGAGTCCTGTAGCATTACCCAAAGCTTCAAAGCTCTTGTTTCTGAATGCTTTTCTCACAATGAGAGAAGGTAGATAGTTACTTCATTTCTGAGTCAGAATGCAGGATTTCATGTCATGTGGATAAAAGTCAGTCTGTGCTAAGTTGCGTTGAGCTAGCAGCTCTGAAAACATGTAAAAGCACTTGTTTGGAGGACAATGTCTGTGCTAGTTAAGTCTGATTGATGTATGCATACATGTGCATACAGGTGTGATACAGTGTCTCACAGGATTTGGATGTATGATCAGCTTGTGTATGGCTGGTCTGGAATATGCTAATCATATGACAGTACTTTTAGGAACTACATCTTGCTTTCCATGTCCATCTCCTGTCTGCTATCATTATTGAAAATGAAGATGATGGCTCTTGTCTGCACAGAAGTCAAGTCTGAGCTGATGATTTTCCCGAGAAAAGAAATAAACACTAGAAAATTAACTTGTAGAATAGAGGGCTGCAGGTCAGGATACTGAAAACTAAAGTGTGGGAATATAGCAATGGGAATGCTGCACACCCAGAGCTGTACAGTGAAGCAGGAGGAGGGAGATGAACAGCTGCTTTATTTAAGATATGTATTTATATAATTTGTCAAACTTCACAGCTCCTTTCTACTCAGTGGATGCTGTGGGGGTGGATGGAAGAACATCGTGACCATCTTCATGAATCTCATAACCTTCCAGACAGATGGATAATGATGTTCTGAGAAAGGGGCTGCAGCTCTGCCTGAACTCTGCCTAACAGGGCAAGAACTAATCAGATCATGAAGAGGGATCAGACAATCCAAATTCGCCTAGGGATTGTTTTATCACAGTGGTACAAAACTTTCAAAACTAATTGAAGTAGAATGAAACTGCAGTTCTGCGTGGAGAAAGACAATTAAAAGTAGCCTTTTCTTCAGAATTTAAAAGCCAGAAATATCCTCCAAAACCCACTGTGCTGAAGCAAGAACTTTCTTAACTTCATTAGCACACATTCATGGGCCATGCTATTTCCCATAAGTCAGTTCAAATAAAAAAGAAAAAGCATGTTTTCACACATGATGCTATATTGATATCAAAACCAATCACAACTGTTTTTGTAAATGTGAATACTCAGCACATTATCTTCTGGAAAGGTTCTGTTTCAAGCAAAAACAGAATTTGTACAGTTTCTTCTACAGAGATTGTGAGAGAGTTTTATTAAAAACGTTTCTTTATCGTATCTATATGCATATGCATATATTATATGCATCGTTTTCTTTTCTTTTTTCTTTTTTTTTTAATGAGCTAACAAGTTTCTCTTTTGAAATCTTGCTCCAACTAAGCAAGTTTCTCAGGGCATTTCCTTTTATGTACAGTTTCTAAATAAAGCAGTCTTCTATCCTGTATCTCCCTTGATTCTTATCAGACTCCTGTAAATGCCATGTGCGATCTGTACTACAGACAGAAAATTACAAAATCCCTAACCATGTTGTATTTTAAGTTATAAACCTTAAAACTATTCTTCAGAGTGACAAAGTGTCTGAAATATTTTTATGATCCATTTTACAGTGAAGAAAGGACACTGATGATACAAACAGTGATGACAGACATGAGAGAAAAATTGGCTAGCATCTAAGGTTAGAAATTCAGATTTATACTCTACATTTCTACTTTGCATTTTATTTTTTATGATTTTCTATGCATATCTAGTTTGAATCACATATTTACCTCTTTATCACCAGACTTAAATACAACTAATATCCTTTACTTCACATTAACCTTTGAGTGTTTATATGTTTCCACAAGAGCAGAAGGGAACTTTTATTGCTCTACCAGTTGCCAAGGTATATTTGGGAGTAAAGGGAAGATCAGTACTGGTTGGAGGTCAAGAGCTGTCTTAGGCAGAGCAACCATGAAATTAGAGTTTTCAGTTCTTGGTGAAGTCAAGAGTGAGGTCAGCAAAACTGCAAACTTGAGCTTTTTGAGGGCAGACTTTGATCCAGGACACTGGTAGGGAGAATCCTGTGGGAGTCTGTCCTGAAAGGTAAAGAGGTCCAGGAAGACTGATGGTCCTCAAGTAGGTAGTCTTAAAGGCACAGGAGCACGCTGTCCCCCTATGTGGTAATATGAAAAGGAGGGGAAGAAGTCTAGAGTGGATGAATACGGAACTTTCAGTCAGACTCCAGGAGAAAAAAACAGTATACTCCCTGTGGAAGAAGGGATGAGGATTTTGAGGAGAGTACAAAGAAGTTGCTAGGATAAGCAAGGAAAGAAAATAGAAAGGTAAAAGCCCAGTCTGAACTCAACCTGGCTACTGTAGTAGGGGGGTGGGATGGATTCCTGTGTTATCCACAGGCAGCAGACAGAGAAGGGAAATCAAAAACGGTTTTAAGGCAGTCTTTCATATGGAAGGGAACAATAAACTGTTAAGTCTGAAAAAGGATTTGGGGAAAAAACAAGGAAAGACATTGCAAATCAGATTGAAGACTGTCTTACAGTGGTATCGATGATGCAAAAAGACAGTTTATCATTTTCTGTGTCAAAGTTCTCAATGGAAACAATTCTACATCCTCTTTACTATCTTTATTGATTACTTGCACAAGGGGATAGGGTGAACCCTCAGTGAGTTTACCAGTGACAGCAAGTTGGGAAGAACTCTTGATATGCCTGAGTATAGGAAGGCTCTACAGAGGGATCTGGATGGGCTGTCTCACTGGGCTGAGGCCAATGGGATGAAGTTCATCAAGACTGGCTGCTTGGTCCTGCACTTTGCTCACAGCAATCCCTAGCAACACCACAGGCTTGGGGTAGAGGGGTTGTAAAGCTGCATGGAAGAAAAAGATCTAGGGGTGTTTGTTGATGCTCTGCTGAACATGAGCTACCAGTGCACCCAGGTAGCCAAGAAGGTCAGTGGCATCCTGGCTTGTATCAGAAATAGTACTGTCAGCAGGAGCAGTGAGGTGATCATCCCTTATACTTAGTACTGGTGAGACGACACCTCACGAACTGCATTCAGTTTTTGGGTCCATTTGCCAATGGTTTGTGGGATAGTTTGACCCAGTACCGTGACAGTTGAGGCAGGGGACCCACAGGCCCACACCCTGGGGAAAGGGAAGGGGGAAAGGGGAAAAAAAAGGGAAGGGAGATGGGCCTAGGAACAAAACAGCGGCAACGATCTGAGGAGGAATGCTAATTTACTAAATAAGATATCAGAAAGCAGAATAACACAATATAATACAATATAATTGGAATTGAGGCTAATAAATCAAATAAAATGAGCAAGATAGAGTGTCCGATAAACCAAAGGCCTTATGCTAACACTGAAGGTGGATGGCTGCAACAAACACCCACTGCTGAGTCGATACCAAAGGGAAGAGGGACGGTCCCGTGACCGCAGACAGTTTTTATCTTTCCCTCTGAGCGGAAACACATAAAAATACAAAACATCACACAGTCCTCTGGGGAATGTAGTTCTTCTCTTCTGAGACAGGCATATCCATAACTATCGATGATCCACAGAGCTGGAGCATTAACTCTTCAACTCCCAACACGTCACATGATGTCATGATGTGGAATATCAACAACACAACAAAAAACAAAAAACCAAGACACCTTATAACAAGAAAGACATTGAGGCCCTGGAGCATGTCCAGAGAAGCTGGTGAGGAGGCTGAAGCACAAGTCTTAGGAGGAGCTGTTGAGGGAACTTGGATTGTTTAGTCTGCATAAGAGAAAATTTAGGGGAGACCTTATTGCCCTCTACAGCTAACTAAAATGAGGTTGTGATGAGTTGGGAGTTGGCCTCTTCTCCCAGGTATGTAGCAACAGGATGAGAGGAAATGGTCTCAAGTTGCACCAAAGGAGATTCAAGTTGGATGTTAGAAAAAAAATTTCTCCGAAAGAGTGGTCTGGCTCTGGAATCAGCTGCCCAGGGAGGTGGTTGAGTCATGGTCCCAAGAGAGGTTCACGGAAAGTGTAGCTGTGCTATTAAGGAACATGATTTAGTGGGCAGCATTGGTGGTAGGTGGACAGTTAGGATGGATGACCTTAGAGTTTATTTCCAACCTTAATGATTTTATGATTCTATACTCCTAGTGTAGAGAAACAGAAACTAGTCTTGACTCTGAAGTCATAAAGTGCAATTGCTTTTCCCAAGAACTCATCTCAAATGCCAGGGTTGCTTTAGGAGTGGTTTAGATTGGATACTGGGAAGAATTTATTCGCAGAAAAGCTGGTTTGGCATTGCAGCAGGCTGCCCAGGGAAGCGGAGGCATTAGAGAACTGCGATACTATGAACTATGGTACTTTGGAATGCATTTTAGTGGTGATCTTGGTAGTGTCAGGCAGATGATTGGACTTGCTCATCTTAAGATCCTTCTATATCCAATGTGATGTATGATTTTATGAGTGCAGACTGAATGTATTGAGAGCAGCCTTGACAAGAAGCATTTGAGTGGGCCAAAGCTATATATGAGCCAGCAGTGTGTGCACTTGAAGCCCAGAAAGCCAACTGTATCCCAGGATGCATGAAAATAACCATGACCAGTAGGGAAAGGGAGGTAGTTGTCCTCCCCTACTCTACTCTCATCTCTGGTACATTCAGTTCTGGACCCCCTAGCACAAGAATGACATGGAATTGTTGCAGCAGGCCCAGAGGAAGTCATGATGATGATCAGAGGTCTGGAGTACTTCTCCTGCTAAATCAAAGATAGCTGGGGTTGTTCTACTTGGAGAAATGTTTGGGGAGACACTGTAGCAGTCTTCTAGAATCTAAAAGAGGCCTACAGGAAAGATGGGGACAGACTCTTATAGGGAATGTAGAGTCAGGTTGAGAGTTAAGCAAAAAAGGGTAGTTTTCAATTAGGTAATATAAAAAAATTCTTCACTATGAGAGTGGAACAAACTGCTTAGAGAACGAACCTGTGAATGCCCCAGCCCTGGAGATGTTCAAAGCCACGTTGATTGAGGGTAGCAGAGGTGTTTCTGCCCATGGCAGAAGAGTTGGATCCAGATGATCTTTAAGGCTCATTCCAACCAAAACTATTCTCTAATTATATGATAAGTTATAAGTGGATCAAATGTTTTGCTACACAATCTCAAAAAGCTTAAGATATGCAATAAGTTATTAGTTCTCTTCAGAGTAATTTTGTTAACAGAGGAAAATAATTTAACCATTATACACTCCAGTTTCGCTGGTTAACCTAGGACTAATAAAATGACATTCAAAATTAGTTGCCTCCAATTTAAAAAGCAATCTCAAATGAAAATAATCTTAGGAATTAACAGTCTTATTTCTATTGATCACATCATAAATATAGATCTATTCCACACTTTCTATTGACAAGAGAAGATTGTGCATTGCTGGCTGGAAGACCCATTCTATACATTTGTGAGATTGGTAATTATTTGGTAACAACCAGCATGAAAACATTCTTTGAGAAATAGCAATTTTAAGCTACCGTGAGGCAAGGCATATGATTAAAATGATTTTGCCATCTATATATTTGAAATTGTTTTGTTATTGATATTTGTACTCTATTTATTTAAATAATATTAACAATGTTAAACATTTAATTAATGTTAATGAATGTGAAGGAGTCAAAACTAAATAAATATTTTTCATAATTCCTCTGTAAATTTTCAGGTTTCTCTGAGATGTTCTTATTCATGCCTGTTACAACAAAACATCAATGAGCAATGTCATATAAGGCAGACACACCTGAAGATGCATTATCAATAAATTTCCGACCCTTTTTCCTGTGAAAGACACATTAAAAAAAAACTTAAATTATTATGAAAAGAAGATAAATATTTTCAAAGTAAACATACATTTCCTGCCTACCCTCTTGCATATCCTTTTGTAACAGACAAAGACATTATGTCTGTTGTAGTAAAAACCATCTGAAAAGTAGCAATATACCTAACTTTGTAAATAGGTAAGTAATGGGATTTTTACAGAAAATATTATCATAAATCCCAAACTAAGTTTTAATTTTCAGATATCATAAAGTATCTAGAAAATAGCCTAAGATTTTCTTATGCAGCTGCCCATGCTTAGGTATTTGTGGTCTTTCAGTAGTTAGCTAAAGCCAAGTTTAGAAAGCGTCCCCAGTTGCAAAAATAAACCAACATGAAACACTAGTGAGTACAAACCCTTCTCCCTGAGCTGTTTTATACAGCAGGCTCTCTTGCTTAACCCTACATGGCTACATCTTGGCGGACATCCCTACACATAATAAAATTTCCTGGATGAAATGAAGTTAAACTCAGAAATGTGAAGTCAGAGAACACAGACTGTACACAGAAACACACATTCCTACTGCTCAAAGCTCCTCATCCTCTTTTTTGGTCAACGCAGTCCACAACTATGTTTTAGTGCAAACAACATCCTTTTTTAAAAGTGTTGAAACTGGCAACTGAATAGCTTCCATTAGCTTATGAGTCATATTTGATTTCTAGCTTGCAATTAGTTTGAGACTATTTTTGTTTTCACTCTCTGCTTCCTCTAATTTTCTCATACTGATTTGGTCAGAGAAGGAAAAAAAACATAAGCAAACAAATAAAAGCTGTTTTACATCGTGAGTATATTTAAAGGGGTTATTACCTCTCAGCTTCATAACACCCTACCTCCAGGCATGCTCTTTAAAGTCTGAGCTGTATTTGCAGCATCCTTTCTGCATTCTGAAAAGTCAGTTTCTTGCCTACTGACTGTTTTCTGAAAATTTTCCCTATGTAACTTCTTCTCACAAGCTAAAATCCCTAAGAATTCGTGCCTGATAAATGTTTTGCCTTTCTACTATAAGGTTACAGGATTGGTGGATAAGGGAAAAGCAACTGATATTGCTACATAGGCTTGTGCAAAGCATTTGACAGTGTCCCACACTACCTCCTTGTCTCTAGATGGGAGAGACATGGTCTGGACAGATAGAGCACTTGGTGGATAAGTAATAAACCAAGTGGTCAAATTCAAAGGGGCCAGATTAATGGCTCAACATCCAGGTGGAGACCAGTGATGAGAGGTCTTTTCCAGAAGTCAGAATGGGAACAGTGTTATTTAAAATTTTTGTCAGCCACGTGGTCACTGGAATTGAGTGCACTCTGTGCAAATTTGCCACTGCCATCAAGCTGTGTAGTGTGGTCAGTATGTTGAAGGGGAGGGAAGCCATCCAGAGGGATCTTGATAGATTTAAGAGTTGGTCTTGTGCTTATCACATAGATCGACAAGTAAAAAGTGCAGGGTCCTGAACAGATATCAGGGCAATCCCAGAGACAAATTAAGTCTGGGTGTAGAATGGTTGGAGAGCAGCCCTGAGGAGAAGGACTTGGAGATCTCAGTTGAGAAGAAGCTCAAGACAAGTGAGTAATATCTGCTCGCAGCCCAGAATGCCAACAATGTCGTGAACTGCACCAAAAGAAATCAGACCAATTGGGCTAGGAAGGTGATTATCCCCCTCTGTTCTCCTGCCACCTGAAGTATTGGTTTCAGCTCTCGACACCCAGCATAAGGACATGGAGCTGCTGGAGAGAGTCCAGAGGAGGACCGCAAGAATGATTGGAGAGCTGGAGCACCTCTCCTACAAAGACAGGATGAGGGAGCTGGGAGTTGTTCAGCTTGGAAAAGTGTAGACTTTGGGGAAACCTTATAGTGACCTTTCAGTACTTAAAAGAGGCCTACAGAAATGCTGGAAAGGGATTCAGGGAGTGTAGTAAGTAAATAAGGGCTAATAGTTTTAAGCTAAAGTGGGATAGGTTAAGATTAGATATTAGTCAGAATTCCTTTACTCTGAAGCTTTTGAGACATTGGAACAGGTTGACTAGAGAAATTGTGAATTCTCTATTCCTAGAAGTGATCAAGGCCAAGGTGGACAAGGCTTTGGGCAACTTATCTAGTGGAAAGAGCTCCTCCTCATGGCAGGAGGTTGGAAATAGATGCTCTTTAAGGCTCCTTCCAACCCAAACCAACCTACGAGTCATCCTATGATTTTTATGATTATTGAGGATTTCTGCTTCCAGGATAGCCTCATCCAGCTTTAATGTATTGTACTGGATACTCTACATCACTCAGTTTACACTATTATTTATAAGATAATTTATGCTCTGACTGAAACGTCTCTACAGCACGATGTTATAGTTCTCACCTCTGACTATTTACCACGAATATTAGTGACAGTCTTTAGAGAGAACATTGAAAGGACAAATGCACACTCCTATGCCATTTATAACATGCATATAACACCATCCCACAATATGTACTTGCAGCGATCCCATTCTCTTTACAGAGCAAGAGTATTGCTCTCTGTCACAAGAGTTCCATTTTACAGAAGCCTGAAAACTGCATTCAGTTCTCAGTGAAAAGAATAATCACTTCTTTATAATCACATTTCCATCAGACACTGCTTTTTATCCCTTCAATACAGAATTTCCAAACACTGCCTAGTACATGACTAAAAGGCTGTTCTTCATTTTAATGAGCTGACCTCACCACAGAATGTGTTTATTTCATTTTCCATCTTACAGCACTAACTCTTCACCCTCTGATAACATATCTTGCACTTCATCTAGCTTTCAACCCACTTTTCAGCCTGTGGTATAAGAGTTGCCTTCAAGGCCAAACTACAGGCACAGAATCACAGGTTAAGGTTGGAAGGAGCTTTAAGAAGTCATCAGTTCAACCCCCCCACCCAGCTCAAGCAGGTACACCACGAACAGATTGTCCAAGACCACGTGTAGGTGGCTTTTGAAAATCTCCAAGGAACAAGACTCCAAAAAAGCACTGGGTAACCTATTCTAATGTTCTGTCACCTGCACAGTAAAGTGCTTCCCAATGTTTACAGAGAATCTCCTATGTTCCAGTTTGTTCCTGTTGTCTCTTAGCACTGGCCATCGCTGAAAATAAAATTGTTAAATCCTATTTATACTCTCCTTTCAGATATATATAGACATTAATAAGACTCTCCTGAGCTTTCTCTTGTGCAGGATGAACAGTTCCAGATTTCTCAGGCTGTCATAGGAAAGATGCTCCTGTCCCTTCATTATCTTGGTCACACTCCATTGGACTCTTTCCAGTATGTTATCTTTCTTGTACTGGGTGGCCCAGAATTGGACATTACTTCAGATGTTGCCTCAGAATTGCTGAGTAGAGAGGAACAATCACCTCTCTTGACCTGCTAGAAAAATTTTGCCTATCACAGTCAAGAATACCATTAGTGTTCCTAGCAGTTATGACACACTGCTGACTACTGTTCATTTTGGTGACTACCATCCTTTTTTGCAGAGGTGCTTTTGATCTGAGTGTCCCTCAGCATGTACTGATTCCTCCACGGGTGCAGAACTCTGCACTTCTTGTTGAACTTCATCAGGTTCCAATCATTCCTCTCCAGCCTGTCAAGTTCTCCCTGGAAGGCCATGCAGTCTGTTGGTATGACAGCCATTCCCTGCAGTTTCTTGTTATCTGTAAATTTACTGAGGGTGCACTCAATCCCATCATCCAGATTGTCAGTGAAGATGTTAAACAAGACTGGACCCAGTACCGGTTCCTGGAATACTCTGCTCATTACTGACTTCCAATTAACTAGACTGCACTACTGAATAATATTCTCCAGGTTCAGTCATTCATCCAGTTTTTGATCAATCTAACTGCTCATGCATCCCATAAGAGGATCTTATGTGAGACAGCATCAAAGGCCTTTCTGAAGTCCAGGAAGACAATATCCATTAGTCCACTCTCATCCTTCAGGCTGGTCACTTTATTATAGAAATTTATCTGGTTGGTCAGGCATTACTTCCCTTTGATGCTAACTACTACTCCTAATGATTTTCTTCTCCTTTATGTACCTTTTTGAAAATAGAATGACACTTGTTTTCCTTTATTCTCCAGACACTTCTTCCAGTTGTTACAATCTAACAAAGATTGAAGAAGGTGGCTTCACAGTCACATTTGTCAGCACTGTCAGTACTCATGCATGCATTTCAGTCAGGGCCCATGAACCTACAAAGGTCCATTTTACTCAGGTATTCCCTGACCTGATTTTCTTCCATCAAAATATGTCTTCCTTTCCTCAGTTTCTCAGCCAGCCCTCTGGGAACTGGAATGCCTGGAGGCCATTCAGTCCTGGTAAGGACTGAAGCAAAGAAGGCATTCAGTATCTCAGCCTTTTCACTATCCTTGGTAACCAGGTTCCCTGTTGCCTTCTGGAGAAGGACCACATTTTCCTAGTCATCCTTTTGAGGTACCTGAAGATTTCTTCTTTCTGCCCTTGATGTCCTTGGCCAGATTTAATTCTGTCTGGGCTTTAGTCTTTCTAACATGATCCTCAGCTAATCAGACAACAACACTGCATACTTCCCAGGTTACCTTTCCTTATTTCCACCCTCTGTAGGCTTCCTTTTTGTGTCTGAGTTTGGCCAGGATCTCCTTGTCCAACAATGCAGGCCTTCTGACATTCTTGCAGTACTTTTCTCTGTGTTGGATGCATCACTGCTTAGAGGTGATCAACTTTGGAGGTGATCCTTGAATTAGCCATATTTCTGGAGTCCTTGTTCTGTCCAGAGCTTCACACTATTCTACCAAGCAGATCCTTGAAAAGCACAAAGTCAGCTCTCTGAAGTCCAAGGTTGGGAGATTGCTTTGCACACTCCTCACTGCCCTGAGAAACTTGAACTCTGCCACTTCAACGTCATTACAGCCAAAACTGCCTTGGACATTCACATTACTCACAATGTGACAATGAGAATAGCACCTATTCTCATTGGTTCTTCTATTCTTCAGAGAAAGAAGTTTCATCAGTGTGTTCGAGGAATCTCCTGGATTGCTTCTCCCCTGCTGTGTTATGTCTCCAAATCCATTCAGCAGATACCAAGGTCTTAAGTCGCACACCAAGCCTTGTGAATGTGAAGATGCTCCTATCTGTTTGTGGAGGGCATCATCCACACATTCTCCCTAGTCAGATGGTGTGTAGCAGACCTCCACCATAGCTTTAATAAGCCTTGTCTTCCCTTTAGTCTTTATCCATAAACTTCCAGTCAGCTCCTTATCCATCTGTGGCAGAGTTCCATGCACTCCACCTGGTCATTGACAGAGGGTAACATCCCATTCTCACATCCCCAGACTAACTGTCCTGAAGAGGATATGGTCTTCCCTTGCAATATTCCAATCATGGGAGACATCCAAACATTTTTCTGTGATGACAAAATCACAGTCCTGCAAGATTATGCACATTATTAACTTGTCTTGTTTATTCCTCATGCTGTACGCATTAACCAGCAGGCATTTGGGTTCCTAGAAAGCGTATGGGAGATTTCACTGACTTGCAGGCATTTCCTTGCTAGTCTGACAGTGATGGAAGTGACCCTGCAAAAGCCTGTTGATTATTTGATCCAACCCGATCACATCACTCCAGTCCCTCTGTTCAGAAGCCCTCTGGATCATTCCTTCACAGGGAATCTAGTGCTGTAGAATTTCCTGAAAGAAATCAGGAAATTCACCAAAGATTTCCAGGCATGCTGCATGAAAGAAGGAATTAGGGGAACAGCAATAATCAAAACATACATCTAAATATTTAGACAGTCGTTGTAAAGAAGAAGAAATTAAGGGTAATTCTGGGAAGCAAGTTCTCTGAGTGCTTTTTCTTCTCCTCAGAACATTTTAAGTAGAAGGCGGCAGTAGGAAAAAAAAAAGTAATTAGTCCTGGGAACACTTGAGTGATTTCAGAAATTTCTTCGTATTAAATGAAGAATTCATGCATAGATGAAGATAGATAGAGTTCCAAGAGTACTATAGTACTTTAATTAGCATAATTACATCATTCACTGTGTTCACCAGGACCTGCATGACTTAAAGCCCTGCACCTGGTAGCAAATCTACAGTTCCTCAGTTTTAAGGACAAGCTCTCTAGAGTGGCTACTATCCTTAATGAGACATTAATTAAATACTATCAGTTTTGTTCACAATTGTCTTACTTTTTCTACATTTCATTAACACCAAGTGACCTCAGAAACCAGAATGTCCTTCTCAGGTAGGTTTCCTCCAAACCATGGACTGCTGTAATTTTCAGAACCATGCCACTAACAGAAAAAGTTGAATCTCTACTTCTCTCTTTTACCCAAAGCATCATAGTCAGTGACAGAGTACCTCTGATAAACACCGGAGAAAAACTCTGCCTGATGTTAAGCAGATAACAATAAAATTATGGTGGGGATGTGGATAAAATAAAAAAAAAGATGGTAAATATTGTAAGCTATAGCTAAAAATCTAAATGACCCAGTTATACATATTTATATAATGAAATATGGAGAAGTACTTAAAGGAAGACCCAGTAAACAAACTATATATGAATTTCTCCATGAGGTCTGCTATAATAAGGAAAATGTTCATATAATTTTCAGTTCCACTTGACCCTAATTTCATTTCTACAAGTCTTCCACTGATAAACAAATTCTAGCTGAGAAAGTTTCACACTTCAGGAAAACTCACAGTATGCTCTGAGAGTTGCACAGGAGCACAATATTACGTTCTTCTTTATTACATTCCGTAGGTTATGACACTTTAAAAGACTTCAATAAAAACAGCTGGTGGTCTATTTGTGGCACAGCCCAAAGATGGATGCTTTTCTGAAAATTAGATGGCAAAGAATGGAAGGGATGATGAAAGAAGAATAATAACCTGTATTTCCAATTACGATCATAGAAAAGAAGAAAAAAAGAAAAAGAAAAAAAAGACCCTCACTTAACAGTACAATCTTAGTTGCATTGTTTAGAACATTTACATATCACAATATATTCATTTCCAAAATCTTATTAGACGATGAAGACAAATTTAGTTTTGTCTGCAGTTTCAAGAAACTACAAATGTGTATTTCATAAAAAAGAGGTTTAAAAGAACCTTTGTCATATAACTTCAGAAATCAACTAACAGAGTTCCTGGAGAGAGTTCAGCAAAGGAAAATAATATGATGGAGTATATCTATTCATCATAGCAGGAAAGTTGAAGAGCCACAAAATAAAAGGTTGATTGCAGTGGTTTTGGGAGAAGAGTATGTGGGAAGAATATGTTGCCCTTCTGGGAGAAGGGCACAATGAAACACTAGAGACAACAATTCTCTCTGAACAGTGGGAAACATTTATTGCGTGGATGAACAAGCAGTGGTACAACTCCGTGCATCCTTAGTAAAATGCAGACAACATCAAGTTGGGAAGAAGTGTTGATCTGCAGAGGGATCTGAAAAGGCTGCACCAATGGGCTGTATGCAGTTGTATGGCATTCAACGAGGCTGAAAGCCAGGCACTACTCTTGGGTCATAACACCACCATGCACTGGAACAGGCTTGGGAATGACTGTCTGGAAAGTTACCCAGCAGATAAAGAATTGTTGGTGTTGGTCAAAATCCCTCTGAACACAAGCCAGCCATGTGCTCAAGCAGGCCAAGAAGACCAACGATCTCCTGTCCTGAGTCAGCAATCATGTGGCCAGCAGGCCTTTGGAAACAACTGTCCTGTCCTCAGCTTGGTGATGAAGAACACACCTCAAGTGTTGGGGCCAGTTTCAGGCCCCTTACTATAAGTAGGATATGGAGGTTCTGGAACTAATTCAGAGAAGAGCAACAAAGCTGCTGAAGGGACTGGAAAACAAGAACTATGAATGGCAGCTGAGGGAACTGGGGAAAAGGAGATCTTATTGCTCTCTACAGCTTTCAGGAAGCTGTAGAGAGGTGGGGATCAATCTCCTTTCTCTGTTAGAGTGATAGATTGAGTGAGGAAATTGAGTGATAGAGTGAGGAAATGGCCTTGATTAACTTTAGGGGAGGTTTAGATTGGATATTGAGAAGAATTTCTTCACAGAAAGGCTGTTTAGGCATTGCAACAGGCTGCACAGGGAAGGGGTGGATTTGCCAACCATGGAGGCATTGAAGACCTGTGGATGTGATGCGTAGGGACTCATTTTATGGTGGACCTGGTAGTGTTAAGTGGAAAGTTGAACTTGATCTAAAGGATCTTCTCCATCCTACATGATTCTGAATTTCTATGAAGAGGCTGCTAAGGTAAGGCAACAAATGGAGCATTTCTCCTATGAGGGAAGGCTGAGTGCTGGGACTCTTCAGCAGGAAGAAGGCTCGGAGGATTTCGTCAAGATGTACAAATATCTGAAAGAAGGCGTGCAGAGCAAATGCCAGCAGTAAACATGAGCCAGAGGCAGCAGACAGGGCCATCAGAAGCAGTAGTAGGTGACCAGCGCCCCATCTGCCTTGGCACTATCATCAGTGCTGCCTATATGCCCAACTACTTCCACTCCTGCTTCCACTGCATCCGGTGGTGGGCTGCTACAGGTGCCGTGTGCCTGCTCTGCAGGCAGCCTCTTGACCACATCCTGCACAGAGTCAGAGAAGATGGTAACTACAAGAAGCATGTGTTTGTCTCATCCAAATATAGAGTATAGAGGATGAGATTGACTGGCCTGTAGTTCCCTGGATCTTCTTTTTTTTCCTTCTTGAAAATGGGGGTTATGTTTCCCCTTTTCCAATCAGTGGAAACTTCACTAGACTGCCATGACCTTTCAAATGTGATGGACAATGGCTCGGCAACTTCATCTGCCAGTTCCCTCAGAACCCATGAACAGATCTCATCGGGTCACATGGATATGTGCACCTTCAGGTTCTTTAAATGGTCTTGAACCTGATCTTCAATTTCAGCAGGCAGATCTAACTTCTCCAAGTTCTTACCATTGTTTTCTGCAACATGAGAGGTGCAGCTAGAGCCCTTGCTGGTAAAGACAAAAAGTCATTGATCATCTCAGGTTTCTCTGTATCCCTCATGACCAGGTCTCCAATTTTCCTTCTTTTTATCCTTATGAGGGATAAAAAGGCCTCTGACCTTTTTATCACTCATACATCTGTAGAATTTCTTATTGTTTCTCTTAAATGTCCTTGGCTAGATTTAATTCTGTCTCACTTTTAGCTTTACAAACCTGATCCCCCTTTGAATTCCTGCCAGATAATTTGTTCCTGCTTCCACGCCCTATAGATTTTCTTTTTGAGCTTAGTTCCAGGAGCTACTTGTTGATCCATAGAGGTCTGCTGGCATTCTTGCCTGCCTTCCTTCTTCTCAGGATGCGCTGCTTCTGGGCTTGAAGGAGATGTTCTGAGTACTGACCAGCTTATTTGGGCCCCTCTTCCCTCCAGAGCTTTTTCCCACATCACCCTGCCAAGGATTTCCCTGAAGAGTTCAAAGTCTGCTCTCTTGAAGCCCAGAATGCCAAGCTTGCTGTGTATCCTCTTTGTCATCCTAAGGATTCTGAACTCCACCATTTTGTGATCACTACAGCCGAGGCTGCCCCTGAGCTTCACATTAGTCATCAGCCCTTCTTCATTGGTGAGGACAGGGTCAAGCATAGCACTATTTCTGATGGGTACCTGTACTACTTGGAAGAGGAGGTTATCACAGAATCACATAATTGTAGGGGTTGGAAGGGACCTCCAGAGGTCATTAAGTCCAACTCTCCTGCCAAAGCAGGCTCCCTAGACCAGGTTGCACAGGTAGGCATCCAGGTGGACCTTGAATATCTCCAGAGAAGGAGAGTCCACATCTTCTCGGGGCAGCCTGTGCCAGTGCTCTGTCACCCTCATTGTGATGTTCCCAAGCACATGTTTCTTCCTGTGCTTCAGTTTGTGGCCATTTCCCCTCGTCCTATTGCCACACACTGCTGAGAAGAGTCCAGCCTCATCCCTTTGCCTCCTGCTTCATAGATATTTATAGGCATGAATCAGATCCCCTCTGAGTCTTCTTTTTTCAAGGCTGAACAGACTCAGGTCTCTCAGCCTTTTCTCATAATGAAGGCATTCCACATCCTTTGTTATCAACGTGGCCCTCTGCTGGACTCTTCAAGGAGATCCCTGTCTTTTTTTTTGTACAGGGGAACAAGAAACTGGGCACAATACTCCAGGTATATCATTAACATATTCCAGGAACCTCTTCAATTTCTGGTCCTTTGCTATGCTGCCCCTCCAACAGCTATCAGGGTGGATGAAGTCATCCACAAAACCATGATTTGTGAATGTGAAGCTGCTTCTATCTGTTTATAGAGGGCCTCATTCAATTGGTCTTCCTGATCAGGCAGCCTGTAACTGACATATGATGTCTCCTTCCCCTGCGTTCCCTTTTACCCTAACCCATAAGCTCTGTGTCAGCTCTTCCTCTATCCTCAGGTGGAGCTCCATGGACTCCAGGTGGTCACTGATGTAGAAGGCAACACCTCCTCCCCTTCTCCCTCATCTGTCTTTCCTGAAGAGTTTATACCATCTATTCCTACACCCCAGTTGTGAGTTTCATCCCACCATGACTCATGATGCCAATGATATCATAGCCTCATTAAGCACATGCACACCTGCAATTCCTCCTGCTTTGTTCCCTATGCTCCGTGCACTGATGTACAGGCACTCAAGTTGAGCTCCCATTGAGGCTGATTTACCAATTAGAGTTCCCTTATCCTGTACCTTAAGTGCTATCCATGCAATGCATGTCCTGGCCCAGGGCATCCATTACCATCGTCAGCCTCAAAGTGTAATGTTATGAAGATTCCCACTCCCAGCAACTCTAGTTTAAAGCTCTCCTGATTAAACAGGAAAGCTTGTTGCCAAAGATGGTCTTCCCCTTGTCTGACAGATTAACCTCATCATCCCCCAGAAGACCAGATTTCTCAGAATTATTTTCATGACATAAGTAGCCAAAGCCCTGTTCACAATACTGCTCCCTTATTGATTTTCTTAATTCTATCAGTCCTTTCCCTCCCCATTCCCCTATCATGGGAGATTGATGAGAAGACTACATATGCTCCCAAGTTCTTCACCACTGCTCCCAGCAATTATTAGTCACTCTTGATATTCTTCAGGTTGCTGACAGCTGTGTCACTAGTGCCTACATGAAACAGCAGGAGGGTGCAGTAGTCTGTAGGACATACAAGGTTTGGCAGCCTCTCAGTCACATCCTGGATGCAGGCCCCTGGCAAGCAGCAGACCTCTCTAGATCGCAGGTCAGGGTCACAAATGGATACTCTGTGCCCCTCAAAAGAGAATAACCTACTGCTATTACCCACTGCTTTTTCTTAGCTGCACTAGCTGTTAAGCAATCAGAAGCTAGTCTGGCTGCCTTACTCAGTTCAGACAACTTACCTGTTATTGTTTCTTTTTCCTTCTCAGCCTGGAGAAGTGTGAAGTGGTTCTGCAGAGGCACCTCAGGCTTTGAGACAGGCTTTTTCCTCTAGTTAATCTTTCTCATGGCAATTTGCCATTTCTCATCACTGTTTTTCCTCTGTCTGGAAATGCCTGTGGGGGAGTTTGGGTCTGTTTGGCCCTGGACTGTGGATTCAGTGCAGGCTGAATGTGAATCTGGCTGACTGGCAGTTCAGTCAGCTGTTGCAGGAGGTCCTCTACCTGGGCATATCTTACACAGGTCTGGACACTTCCCACAGATCATGGTTTGCATAGATACTTCTTCCTTTAGAAGCCCTGTCTGAGTGGAGGCTTTGGTCATGATTGGGGTAGGTGGTGTATACCCCCTGCCAGAGCTGCAGCCTACGGCTGGCATCGAGTGCTCACCATTCTGCTTTGGGGGTCACTTGGAATGAGTGACCCTCACTTCCAAAGCTGGCAGAATGCCCTGCCATGTGAGATACTGCTCCAAGTTTACAGCAGATGACAGGTGTTCAAGTGACACCCAAATTTGCAGCAGCCCACTGCTGCTGCAGTTTCTGCACACTGACCTCCTTGAAAGGAGAGCCCAGTGAATATCTGGAGGTTCTTAAGGACCAAGGCAGGGTGTTCCCAGCCCTTTCACCAACAACCTCCAAGGCTGTGAGCCCTCAGGGCCTGCTGCTCCTTCTGCCAGCTCAGCCCTGTCCCTGCCGGCTTCCCCACTGGTGCCTCCACACCCCACATGCTGCTGCTAGCCCAGCAGCATCATGACTGCTCTCTCTCCCAGTGTCAAGGCATGTGCCACGTGACCAAGCTATGGGGAAGATCCTCCTGGAACTCCAAGTTGCACTGCATTGAGAAACAGCTGTGGAGTTTCTGTGACTGCACACACTCAAAAGCCATCTCAGCAGAGTCCTGAGCCTCCTGTTCCACATCACCCTGTGTGAGCAGTAGGGTGGGCCAAGACCTCCAGAGGACCCTTCCAACCTTAACCACTCTCAGATCTTATTCATTTTTCTTTTAAATCATTATTTTATTATTTTAAACATCATTAAGGTTGGAAAAGACCTCCAAGGTCATCTTGTCCAACTGTTGATGCATCACCAGCATGACCACAGACAATGTCTCTCACTGATCTTATGCCACAGTCTCCACATTTCTTGAACATCTCCTGGAATGGTGGCCAGGGGATCTGATCCGTGTCTATAATAATCTAACATGTGGCAGGCAAAGGGATGAGGCTGGACTCTTCTCAGCAGTGTGTGGCAATAGGACGAGGGGAAATGGCCACAAACTGAAGCATAGGAAGAAACATGTGCTTGGGAATATCACAATGAGGGTGACAGAGCACTGGCACAGGCTACTCTGAGAGGATGTGGAGTCTCCTGCTCTGGCGATATTCAAGGTCCACCTGGATGCCTACCTGTGCAACCTGGTCTAGGGAGCTGCTTTGGCAGGAGGGTTGCGCTCAATGATTTCTGGAAGTCCTTTCCAACCCTTACAATTCTGTGATTCTGTGACTCTGTGACTCCATGATTTCTTTGGGCACCCTCTTCCAGTACCTTACCACTCTTTCTGAGATAAAAATTTTCCTAATATCCAGCTTAACTAGGTGCTCTTCTGTTGAAAACCCAGCATTACTTGGCCAAATCTACCTTTTAGGTTTGGAAATATTTAGCAGGTTAAGATCTACAATAAATGACAGATAAATAAGCCTCAAAAAATCAGCTTGAGCCTGTGGGCAGCCTCTGCGTGGGCCCTGTTGTCCCACTGCCCTGGCTGCTTGATGGAGCATTTGATCAAGCTTACAAGGAGCTATCTTATCTAAGAACCAAGTACACCCTTACACTTTATACCTTGGCTTCAGCCAATCTGGACTACCACATGACATCTAAGCAAAAGGGAATCCTTTCAATTATCACAGTGACACCCCATGGAGCTCTCTGAAATTCTTTGACCGGGAGAAAAGAGGGCTCCTTGAGCCCCCTGCTTCCTTCCTCATCCAGTTTCACCCTTCCCATGCTCCCACCTTCAGACCTTCCCCAAGAAAGCCTATGAGGAGCCTCACACACTTTCACAAGCCTCTAAATAGTGTCTCCTCATAACATTTGCCCATCACCAAATGTTCTTGCCCCATAGCCCACAAGAACTCTCCCTGTGCAGACAGCAACCCACGTGGTCTGAAAGGCTCCCCACACTGTTTCTGCAGCTGATCCTTCCAAGGTCTGCAGAAAAGCCATTCGTGGTCCTGAAAGTCACCAAGTGGAACATGAACCAGCAATATGAGCTTATGGCAAAGAAGGCTGCATTTAGAAGCCTGAGACAGGGGATTCTCTTCTGCTCAATCCAGGGAAGCCAGGCTTTGAGGAGTACTGTGTCCAGTATAAGATCTAGCTCTGTGTTGAGGAGATGGAGATATTGCACAGAGACTAGACAAGCATAGAGATTAGCACAATGAAGCCCTCCTAATGCAAGGAGAAATGTATATGCACTAATCTTACAGAGTCAGACATAATTTGAAAAAGGGTACTGGGGTAGCTGACAGAAGTGCTCACCTAGACACTTTCAATCATTTACCAACAATCCTGGCCTAGCAGGGAGGACTCAGTAGACTGAAGGTTAGCAAATATGGTGCTAGTCTGTAAGACAGGTAGAAAGCAGGATTACACACCTCTCAGTCTGACTCTCTGCCAGGGAAGATCAGGAAGCAGGTTATCTTCAGTAAGCAGGTTATCTTCAGTGCCATCACATGCCATTAGCAGGAGAACCAGATCATCATACTCAGTCAGATCTTTTCCATCTTACATGATTCTGTAGTGTAGGAAGTATCTGCAGAGGGATCTGGATAGATTGCAGCCACTGCAGCTGTTTTATTAATTGGAATGTCAACCTTCTAAGCACAAAATGCATCCTGTGTTTTATCATGATGGCACTCCACAGAGGCAACATATACACTCTGTAGTTAGAGATGTGAGTTCATGTTAAAGAAACGCGTCTCACAAAATCTTCTGACAAAACTCAGGTCAGACACAGTCAATGCCAAGTATTTACAGATTTATCTCAGCCTTCAAAAGAAAATACCTGATGATGTGCGACATTCTTGCAGAATAGTAACTTGTTACTGTCACTTGAGTTCTCCTGACCAAGACATTGAACTAGATTATTTTGCTCAACAAGGTCTGTCACTTGGCTTCCTATTTCAGTCTACAGTAGTTTATAAATACTTGCAACTTTTAAGGCAATCATATAAACAGTATTTTAATATATGTACTTTATCTACTGTTTTTAAAAAGATTTATTCTACACATTCCTCCCTTTAGTGCAGAGCAATATCTACACAAAGGGTATATGGAGATTAATTTGAAAGTTACAAATGCCAACAGCTGTGCAATATACAAACATTCAATAAAGGAAGAATAACAAAAGTAAAGAACAAAGTAGAGTAGGCAGTACTCCACCATAGGTAAATATCCAAGTATTTACCAGTACATTCTTCTCAATATGACAATGTGTATTTTTACTATAGAAATACATACAAAGATTTGCAGAGCTTTTATCTTTTGGTCAACAGAGAGTGAGTCTGTTCATTCTAGACATGCATACTAATGAAAATAACCTTTATTCTGCAAATTGTTTGGGGATAAACTCAGATACATGTTGTTTTTCTTTCCTGATTGCCCCAGTTTTTGCTGGCTGGAGTCAAGACATCCGTGTTATTTATTGTAAATTATCGTATTTTGTAGGCATAGTGTTGTTCTCAGGTCTCTGTGTTTGTGATAACAGAGTGAGCCCAGAGGCAATTTTTTTTCCAAATTTATTTCTAAAAAGTTTTTCAAACTTTATCATAACTCACAGCTTAGAACTTTTGTCCCTATTTCCTCTAAGGACCGTAAGTTGTTTTTAGGGAAAAATCATCAGGAAAAATTTTTTCCCACCAAATGAAGTCTATCCCTTCCGAACACACAAAATAATTAGTACTTTCATAAATTCTTAAGTGGAGAAAATATTCTAAAAATAGAAAAAATACAGAAATAAACTAAAAATAAGCATTTAGAATCATTATTGGAGATATTTGACAGGGCATGGATGTGAGCCATCTGCTCTAGATGATCTTGCTTGATGTGGATGTTGATCCTCAGGGGTCTCTTCCAAACTCAACCTGTAATTTTATCTGCTATAATTAAAAGGATACAGAAGATTGATAGTAAAAAATATAATATTTTTCCTGATTTTATGTTGCACATACAACTATATAGTGTCACAAGTGTTAGTCAGATGTTCAACAAAATAGGTACTCTTTTAAGCAATTGAAAGAGCTCTGTGCACTTTAAAATATATTTAGACAGCTCTGACATAAATTTAATAGGGGGATTATTCCCGACTTCACTCTGGATGGGTGAGACTGGATCTAGGGATATAACCTCTGCAAATCTGTCTTGGTTTAACCAAACTATTCTGTTATCTCTCACCATCCGTGTGGTACAATGAAGCAGGAAATAGCAACTATTACCTAGGATTTCTTTTTTGGTTCTTTAACAAATGTAAAATTAATAGCACTTACATTTACACAATTGCCTTAAGAAATTTGGTGTGAGAAATTAATGCACTAGCCCTGAATTTAAAACTTTAATTTCCACTTAAAAAGCTTTTACAAAGCTTTGAAAAATGCTTTTTAATGCACAATGGAATTGGAAAAAACATGTTTTTATTTGAACTTGATTTAAAAAAAAAAGAGTGCTCTAAAATAGCTTTATATTAAGGGCTAAATACTGCTCTTTGTACAGAATATGCCCTGTACATATCAGCAACATATTTCCCAAGAAATTGAATTAAAACCAGATGACCACAAAGAAGGGAATGCTAAGCCTGATTTGGAAAGAATCCTTTAGAAATTCAGGGTCCAGATGGTCAAGCTAATGCCTGTACTCAGCTGTGCTTTGTCAGACTACAGCAAACACCTTTGCTTGTTTAGGGACAACTGCATAAACCAGCTCTCATCTACAAGAGGAAGCAAAGGAGCGAATACTGACACGGAGGTCATAATTTAATCACCATGAAACTGGCTGTGATAAAGTCGAGTCACATCACATCTTTGATGCCAGGGGCTTCCTTTCCCAAAGCTCTCTGAATTGCACAACACATGTCTTATCATCCTTATGGAAACATAGCACAAGTCTCACAGGATAAGGGCTGCTAACCATCCTCAGGCTATACAACTCTTGGATAAATTTCCTTTACTGCTCTTCCCATACAAATCCTTTTTCAGCTGTCAATAAATCTTGTCAAACTTAATTTGTTTTGAGTGCCGTTTCCCTTAACACATCCATGTCCAACCTGCGGGCTATGTGCATGCCAATTCCTGTGGCCACTCTTCACCCAGTGCATGGCAGTCGCTCTGCCTCACTGAGAGGTCAGCCCCTGCCTGTGGCATGCACACATTTCCCCCAACAACCTAACATCAGTGTGTGATCAGTGCTGCCTGAGCTGAAATCAGGACCGTGCCAGCTCAAGTTGGGACATAGCATAGATCTTCCAGAGCGTAGGAAGGCACTATGGAGGAACCTGGCTAGATTGGATCTGTTGGCCAAGATAAATTTTATGAGTTATAATGGGGCCAGCTGTTAGGAACTTCATTTTGATCACAACAACCCCAGACAACCCTACAGGCTTTGGGAAGAGTGGCTGAAAAGCTGCCTGATTAAAAGGGACCTTGGTGTGCTGATGGACATTCTGCTGAATATGAGCCAGCAGTGTGCCCAGGTAGCCAAGAAGGAATGGTGTGGTGAGCAGGGCTAGGGAAGTAATCCTGCCCCTGTACTCAGCACTGGTGAGCCCCCACCTCAAGTACTGTGTTTAGTTTTGGGCACCTCAATACAGAAAGGACATTGAGGTGCTGGAGCTGTTCTAAACAAGGGCAACGAGGCTTGTGAAGGGCCTGGAGAATATGCTCTATGAGAATCAACTGAAGGATCTGGAGCTGTTTAGTCTGGGGAAGAAGAGGCTGAAGGAAGACCTTATTGCTCTCTTCAAATACCTGAAAGCTGGTTGCAGCGACAGGGGATTGGTCTCTTCTCACTGGTGACAGGTGACAGGACAAGGGGAAATGGCCTCAAGTTGTGCCAGGGGAGGTTTAGATTGGATGTCTGGAAAAACTTCTTTACTGAATCAGTTGTTAAGCACTGGAATAGGCTCCCCAGGGAGGTGGTTGAGTCACCATCCCTGAAAGTGTTTAAAAACCCACCAGATGTGGCGCTTGGGGACGTGATTTAGCGGTGGGTTGTTACAGTTAGGGTAGTGTGGTTTGGTTGACATTGGACTTGATGATCTTGAAGGTCATTTCCAACATGAGCAATTCTATGATTTCTGTTTCTAAGTTATGGCAAGTAATTGCATGCATTTTGATACACTGGATAGACAGAGTTGTATGAACACTGAAAAATATGTTGCTGTGCTTTCTGTTTTGACAAAGGAATTTGAGAATAGCTTTCAAGATTAATGAAAAAAGTCACCCTTTTTTTGTTTGTTTGTTTTTGTTTTGTATATTTGCAGCTCCATTTTCAATACAGTGCCCAGGAATTTTCAAATTGAATGCATAAAGTTGCAATAAGACATTCAACTCAAATGTCTGATTACATCTCTTTACCAGACTTCTATAAGCTTTATCTTACCAGAAAGAAATAACCCTCACTTCACAGTCATGCCTCTCTCACATCATCATGCTTTTACAGTACATACCTTTGTGGGCAAGTAGTTTCAAGGACAAAGCAAAGCATAAAATTTCATCAAAAATTTCAGACACCTCCAGAGCTCACTGAGAACTGCAACTTCTGCCAGCAAACCAGGATGATGCATTAGTTTCACAAAAACGAAGTCAAATATCACACTACTTATATGTTTTTCTTTCTCTCCCTTCTATGTCTTAATAAATATATATAAAGTAAGCTTTCTTTCTTATGTAGCTTAACTAAGGTATATATATTTTTATGTGGTCCAAGGCAATTCCTCTTCTCTCATCCATCTTCTCTCATTGCCCAGGCATGCCAAGAGTTTGGACACGCATGCCTTAGTAGATTGTCTCTTCAAACCAAATTTTTGGGACACAGGTTAGCCACATAGTTCAGTGAATCTGAAGAATGCAATGAAAGGAAGATTTGGATAAATTAAAAATGCCAGATATGTGGAGACATGCTTTCAGTTAGCCCTGTAAATATTCGCAAATAAGAAAACATCTGGGTGAAAGTAAAAAAAGAAAAAAAAAAAGGAATTATTTGACATTTGCACTATAGGTACCAGGTCCTGCAGCTGAGTTTTCAGACTTAGACTTCAGAGATCAATCTTATTTCAGTCCATGCAGACATCATATCTATGTTGTACTGGAGCATACCAAGGTTGAGAAGAATATGCAGTTAACATGCCTACAACCAGGGAGACACAGTGGATTGACATCCCAAATTCAGAGCAGGTGTAGGTATTTATAACCAACAAGACTTTCCACCTCAAGACTGATCATGATTTTGAGACATGGTAAGTACTGAAACACAAGGAGCTATGGCAATTTATCAGGGAGTCAAAGTGCTTGGAAAGAGCAGATAAAGACTGACATGAAGAAGTGATGGGAAGGATGGGATAACAGAGGAAAGCAGGAACTGAAATCAATATGGCTAATGAGAAAAGGGAAAAATCTGTTATAGACTGACAAAGGGAAACACAGGAGAAATTGTCAAAGGTGAGGACTAGATTGTAGTACAGGAAGAGGAGAGATTTGTGGACACACAGAGGCAGATGTAATTAGCGACTTAAAATCCTCTAAAAAAATGAAATTTAACCCATGATTCTGCAGAGCAGGCAGAAAATGCATCTGAAACTGCTACCTAAGACTGTTCTCTTTCCTTTACAGAGTGATCTGCAGTGTAGTAATTGGAATACTGCAGTATCCATAAAATCTTCCTGCAGCTGCATGTTTTTGGTGATAGGCATTTTGGTTTCAGAGATCAAAATTGAAATCAGGTACTAGGTGAACAACAATTATAAACTATCACTGTTTCTTTACTCTTAGAATTGAGTATGGTGTCAAGTCTTCCCATGACTTTAAGTCTAGGGCTTTTAGAATAATCAGGCTTAAAATGCCATTTCATGAATGGATTAATATTATAACTGCTTTTACCATTGTAGTTTTAAAATAGGTTATTTGCAACCTGATTATTTACATGGTCTTATATATGCAACCTGATTATTTACATGGTCTTATATAAGCTACTTCACTGACTTTTATAAATAAAAAGTATAACTGAATTCCAGAATTTGACAGCTGATGACTTACATATTCGATTGATGAGAAAATTAATTTAAGTAGCAACTAGGGGAAAAAAAGGAATAATGATGAAACCAATATGTTATGATAAGTTGTCATTCTATCACAGTGCTATGATTTGCTTCTCAATTCAACCATCTTAATTCAGCCATTAGTGAATAACTCATGATCACAGAATGTAGCGCACTAAAATATTTGGTGCATGTGTCAGTAAAACTTTACACTCAAAGCAGCACCTTTAAGTTCTTACAGTATTTCCAGGGCCAGAATTATTCCACCTGCTGACATGTATAGTGTAGTGTATATGTAATGTATAAAATATACTTGTACTGTACATTTTATTAACCAGAAGCAATTTTCTATTCACAGAATGTCTGTTTATGGATTAACTCCCTGAAGCAACACCAATATGTTACTTCAAATTTTCTTAAGGAACTATTGATCCAAATTCCGGACTTGTGACTTTATATGAATATCAGCTGCTTCCCTGAAGCAACACGATATTTCCCCCAGAAAAGCTGAAACTCGATTCAGATTGAAGTACACGTGTAGTATTGGATAGACTGATGTCAGACATTCTATGGTGTAAAGCAAATCAATAAAAATATAAGCAAATAAAATGCTTAAAAAAATCATTGCCTATTAAGCTGCCAATGAATTAACCTGATGAAAAATAAACACTAGCAGGCTTTAATATAAAAATCATGAAAACTACAGAATGGAGGGAAAGTTACATTTTTCAAACCTTTCACTATCTCCAAAATACATTTTTAATTGAACACTGCAAGGTGTTGTATTATTACCTAATTTTCAAGCACATACTTCCTCTGAAATTCATTAATTCGATTTCTTGTACAATTTAAAATATTCTGTGCCTTTTCTTTGAGCTGTCTTTATATACCATACATGTAAACACCTCAGTGTGCCTAGATACAACTTGCCATGGAAAAGCCTCCATTTAGTTTTTTTTTTTAGAAGTTTTCTCAAGTCCTTTGGTACAAAGCTTCCAGATAGTGATAGAACTGAAGCAGGAAAGGGAATGTTGTCCAGATCCACACCCCAGGGTCGCTTAGTGATGGACCACATCCAAAGGTACAAAGACCTGTACAGAGCCCACAGCAGGTGCCGCAGGCAGCACACACTCCATGGGAGGTAATGCACAGTCCCTGTGCCAGAAAGAGGAATTCCTCATACCCATAGGGTTTTCTGTGGGGAACTGTCCTTCATTAGGCAAACAGAGCAGCAGGTTGGTGAGAACCTGCCTCCCTGAACAGAGCAGAGAACCAATAAGGAAGCTGGTCAGCTGGTGGAGAAGAAGGCTGAGAAGTTACCCAGAAAAAATACTGCTGTGTGAGGTGAAAAGCTGATGCAGGAGACAGATTTGTACTCCTGAAAGCTGAACAAAACATGTCTGTGATGCAAGCTTAAACTCTGGACCCCTGATCTTCCACAGAAACTGCAAATACATTTGCAGGAACAGTACTGACAGCTAGCATGATGGCCAAGCACAACAGAAATGGAGGCAATCCTCAAGGGTCATTTCCAACAGGAAGATCCAACAAGGGTTCACCAGGTTTGTCTCTCTTCACCTTGACTTCATACCCTCAAATACCACTGCCATATCCTCCTGCCAGATTACAGAGCACAGTGTACGCATCACATAGAAATTTCAATGTCAGGAAATTTTAAGCAAGAAAGCATAATTTCAACATCATCTCACATGCTCTCTTCAAGAGATGCAGAGGGGGAAGTGTGAATGCGCATATATTCCACAAATAAACAATAATATATGTTAATAACGTATGTATTCATACATGTATTTTTCCCCTACTAGAAGCCTGAATAATAATTTAAGGCCATGTAACCCAAGGCTGGGCAAGATGGATGCCTCAAGTCCAGAGTGTACTCCATCCATGCTTTGTTAAGAATTCTGACACAGCAGCCCTGCAAACAGCCACCATTTCAAATAATAAATGAATAAATGGATAAATAAATAAACCCCAGTAACACAGACTTTGCTTGCTATCAGAAAAGCACATTTATAACTTTTAGTTGCCACCTTGCAGTGAATTTTGATACAAAAAGTCATGAAGAAGGAGATTTCACGGAGAATAAACTTGGAAGGAAAAGAGGGTATTTTTTTCCAGAACAGGCCATCTTAACACTTACACAACACACATGGTAAATTGCTTAATATCTCTGAAAGTGACAACTGTGATGAGCCATGAAAACCTTCAAATGAAGAGAGGAATTTTAAAGTAATGCTCAACACAGCTGAGATGGATCAAGACTATCTGAAACCAGGGATTATATTAAAAACGTTAGTATCTTGGCCAGCACTGGAAAGTATTTATAATGATTTTATCACACGTTAATAATAGAGTTGGAAGGTGATATTTTGCTCTTAAGCATCAATAAAACTTACTAAGAGAGGGAATTAAAGTTGGTAGCTGAAGCTGGAGGAAAATAATATCCAAAACATAAGTGGTTTGGTGGTTTTTTTTTTTTTTTCACTAAAAACAGCATGTACGTGTAGCATTTCAGAAAGGTAGTGCAACATCTCCAGAAAACCAAGACTCCAAGCCATAAAGCACTTACTTTAAATCTCAGTACAATCTCTAAATGCATTCCTAAGTGAGGAAGACATTTTGCGTCTTTTCAATTAATGGCTTCTGAAAGGGCTGTTGCATATAATTTTCCAGACTCTTATCCTCACACCAACAACTGTTGCTAAAAGTCCTAAAGAGAAATGTCTTTCCCCTCAATTTCTGATATTGCTCTTTTTTTTCTATTGCACTGCAACCTGGATTAGAAGGCCCTATAGACCCATTACACTGATAAAGCCATTTTCTAGTGCTACCTTTTTGTGGATTTTAAATGCTCTCTGCCATTATTCTTCTTGCACAGAAATATTACTAGAAGACTGCCATTTGATCAGTCTGTATTGCACTTTTTGGGAAATGCCTACATTATCATTTTCTTCCTGTTGGTTATCCTATATAACAGTATTCCCACTGCTCAGTGTATGACCAGGCAATTGAATCTGAATGTTTTCATAAAGAGCCTCAGTGTTATTTCCCTGAGAAGGCTTCAGGAAATGGCTGTAATGACTGAGGTTTATGTTCTCGAACTCTGTTTTGCAATCAGGAGACTGTTCAGAGCAACGTGTTTCGCCAACAGAGAATTGCATTTAAATAAAAAATCCACAGCGCAGGACATCAGGTAGATGATCCAATACCTTTTCATTTTAATTAAATGCACAGCTTATCAATAGCTGATCTTTTCACATCTCACTTAATTGTTTTACTGTATACACACATGCTGTGCTGTATCTAGCATATGGGAATCTATCATGAAACAGGTCAGTAATTAACAAATACCCCTCTCTTTGTAATTAAATGTTTTCGTAGAAAACATCAATATGGAGATAACAGAGGCAAATAACAGATTTTATGTCCCTCAAGTTCAAACATAACATGAAGATAGAAATTTCCTATACCAAAAGGCTGGAACAAGGCCAGGGTTTTTAATGGTCAGAGATAGGTGGATGCAAAAACACGTTTGTGCCAGACTCTGCAAATGCCTGGGACATCACAGATCTTGCCATCTGTTCAAGTGGATGAGCCACAGATGTTCAAGCCTTCATGTGATTTGGGTCCAGAAGCAGAATAGGGCGTACAGATTCTGAAAAGTGGAAAGATGAAAAATCCAGCCCTTGATTTAATTTAAGAGTGGTTACACATCTAATTAGTATTTTATAGCTTTTTTCTGTGTGATGATTATTTATACATGTAAGGGTCTACTCACTGCAGCAGTTTTATGTCCACATATGTATCACAGATGAAAGAAAGTAGAAATAGTATTTTCATACAAATATATTTGATCTTCTGTATTGCTTTACTTACAATGCAGGTGAGAAGAGGCAGAAGGATAGAAATTAATGCAGACTCATTGCACATAAATTAATTAATCTACAACCCTCCCACCAATATCCAGACCTCAAACAGCTTAAGAAGGATCAAATCTCTAGATGGTAAGATAAAAAAATAGAAAGACTATATTTAAACTTCTGTTTAAATACTCGCTTTAAACAATAATAGTGAAAACATTTTGATGCAGGTTGAATGAAATCTTAACAAATCTTACATTCAAAATTTAAAGTCAGCAAGTAAAATTAGCAACAAAGTAAGATTTTAAGCTGTGTATGTGTATTCTTATATATACACACACCACACACCAACTTTGTTCTGAGGGTATATCATTATAAATAATACATGAAAAGATCCACTTATTTTTATTCTGTAGAAATAACAAAGCTAGGGAGATTGATGTTAAGTAAAGACCTGTAGTTTCAAAATTCTAATGTAGAATACGCAAATAGGGGAAGTACAACTACCATGATGAACTTCTTGGGTTGCACTCTGAAAATCTTGCATAGGAAGGGCAACTGCTTTTCTCTCTCCTCTTGTCTAAGGTATCTTCATACAATGGTCAATTGTAATTAAAAAAAAAAAAATACAAAGCTTCAGGCAAAGGTAAAAGGTATAAAGTTTCTTTCAGGCTCCTCCAGCTCAGTTTACACAGCAAACTGTTCATCACTTCTGCATGTCCTACAGCATTTCCATCTGGATCCTTTTCTGTCAGAGGCCATGAAACCATCTTACTTTTTATCCTCCACTTCAGATTTTAACTTTCCCTCTGGCATCTTTCAGACACACATCAAGGACAAAGAATATAGATAATACACACATTGATATTCCTCTCTTTCTGTCATCTTTTCAAACCTAGTACTGAACTGGAATGATTTTGTATTCGACTTTGGCAGAGTGCATACAGTACACTTGCAGTTTTACTGCATGAAAAGTCAAGAAAAGTTTTGGTCTGCACTGGCTAAGCAGAACTGGAGAGAGAGATTAAATCATACTTAGGACATGATGCATCAAGAAAACTATCGGACAATGTGTGTGCTTTAACTCAAATCCCAGATAAATACAGACGTGAGCTTTGCTGGCTCTCTGCATCACTGCAGCAGGTAAAGCCTCTCAGCAGGCTTTTTAATACAGAAGACAGTATCATTTCTAATACAGAGAACAGCAAGTTCCAGCAAGACCCTGAAGGAACAGCGAGTTCTCTGCACAGCAGCCAGCAGCTCTGCTACTTGGGGAGAGTATATGTTACTGCCTGAAAAGCAAAATGCATCTGTATTCTCCTTTGCACAGTAGCACTTTCACTCAGCCAAATAAAACAGATTGTAACTTTTTCAGTTGTACAAAAGGAAACCAAGGCAATCCTATCCTTGACCCTGAGAATGTGAATACATTCAAACAACCTGCACTGTTTTCGCTGGAGTTTTTTCCTTAATATAAACAAACATAATCACCTGATATGAATATAATAATAGAATGAATAATAATAATAATAATAGAATGAATATAATAGCTCACCTGATATGAATGACAACACCCACAACTTTGAAGTGTACATCAGTACATTCACCACACTACCTTTTACAGAAAGTCAGTGTAGCAACAACTTTATACAAGCATGCCAAACTTGCCTCATTAATAATGTTACCTGAAGATTTTTTTCCTCCCCTCAGGGCTAAGCTGTGTCACACTCTTTGTTTAAAAGTATAAAACAGTATTTTCAAGATACTTTGAAGATTCTCATTTGAACAGATAATTTTAGCTTCAACATTCCCATCTCTTTCCTTTAGTTTTCTTCTGTTGCCAAATAAGATAGGAACTTTGTTTTTTCCCTTGTAGACTTTTTTTTTTTCTCTCTCTCTCTCTCTTCTCCTCTCCTCTCTCTACAAACTCAACAGCTTTGAATCTGATGAGTCTTCTGCCAGAGCATATGTATCACAGATATATCTATGCTGTCTTAAGAGGATATAATGTGTTATTGTTGTGATGCGGTTACATTCTTTTTCCATGGCTGTTTTAACTCCTAATGATCAGCAAGGAAGAAAGCAACACTTCTCCCATTTAAAAAAAAAAAATATAATTTTTATTTGTCTTCAGCTATTAATTTTAAAACTCTGGAATAATCTTTACATTGCACAGAGTTAGTTTAGGAATGGAAACTGATCACTGTAAAAAAGAGAAGTAAAACTTTAGTTCACTTTAGGCAAAGTACTTTTTTGTGTGTAAACTCTGAATTTCTTGTTAATAGCTCTTTATGCTTTGTATGAAAGATTGTAACATAAAACCACAACAGCACAACCATATTGATACATTCTTCTACGAAGCCAAAGCTTTTTGAATTTGTAAAACCAAAGAGCCAAAGAAAATTTCCAAGATAAACAGCGATGTTCTCCAAGTTACTTACTGTTATAATTCAAGTTATTGCGTAGCAGTAGGGGAAGACCCTTGCGGGTCCTCTGTATATTTTGACCTGTGCTTAATTCCCAGTGCTGCTGTGAGTTACTAGCAGAAGTAAGGGCCTGTACTAACTGCCCTGCCAAGCATGCTCACACCATTCTATGGTTTTGTAGGATTGCTTTTGTCAGTTGTCTGCATGAAGGGCAGTGCCACAGATGGGCACATATTTCAGAAGATGAAGGAGGTGGCTTTCTTTGCCTGTTTGCTGTTTGTCTGTTTTTAATTTTGGGATGAAGGCTTCTTCCCAGAGCTGACATCTGGCACACTGAAGCACAAATGGAAAAAATGCTTTACTGGCTGCAAGTGGTTTACAATTAACTGCCATCAGGAGGCCCTAACACAGACACAAAGCAGGATTCCTTTGCTGGACTGAGTAGACAGTTCTGAAGTAAGCTAAATGTTTACAGAAGAATTTTCCAAAGCATGTTGGAGTTTTTGCATAAATTGTCTTTCTGGAATGGATACCTGAGCTTACACTGATAATTCAATAGGAAAGCATCACAACAAACATCAATTTAAAGGGGATTTTAGTTCCTTTCATAAACTCTTCCAAATTACATATGAAAGCATGTCTTCATATATACCTTGCATTCAGTCACTATGGCCCAGGGTAGTGGTTATATACAAGCAATAACATGAGGATTTTTCCTTGAATTTGTACAGTTATTATTGTTTATTACAGTTATTATTTGTATCTGACATGTTCTAAACAAGAATGCAAATCTGAGACTCTCTACCAAGCAACTGGGAAAAACTTTCTGAAGAGGTCTGAAAAACACAGCTGTCTGGACTTCCTAAAGTGGACACAAAATACTTACTTAATAAAGCAGGGAACAAAGTTTCGCTCAAGAAAAGCATGCATATTCCAGCAAGCACTGAACTCTAAATTAGGAAAACATATACACATGAAGCAGTACAAGATTCACTGCATGCAATTTCTGTCCTAGTTCAGAAACAAACGCCTTGATTACCCTTCTGACAATGTACCCACGCTGCTTCAAGGTTCGTGTGGAACTCCAATGCCCCAGTTCTTTTTGTTTTTCTTTTTCTTTGTATGTCAAATACAATGGCATGGAGCAGATATACCCCAGGATTTCATTCCTCCTTGAGCTGCTGACCTGCTATGACTTGCCCAAGGTTATGTTTAAACTGTGTGTACTTCCATCCTGTGCCTACCATCCTGTTTGGTTTATAATCTCATAAGGGCAGGGACTGCCTTTTACTACTTGTTTGAACAGCATCCAGCACAAAAGGGCTTTGATCCAGCCTGTAGGCACTGCTTGCAGTATGTTAGATTCCAAATCTTACCTAGAGAATTCTGTATCAGTAAAGGTCTGTTACTGAAACTGAGCATGTACTCAGCTCCATGTACTCAATTTTCCACCTCACTCCTCTTGACATAGCAGCACACATGTTGCCTTAAAAAACTCTCTTAAAAAATGATTTTTTTTTGTAAATTAGTGTTTCTCATTTTTGTTGACCTCATATAATGTAGCCACATTCAGACTTAAATAACATGACTAGATTAACAAAAAACAACAAAAAAAATTAAGAAGTGACGTGTGACTTGACTGTTCAGCCCACAACACCACATTGTCAAAATTTTGTATATGTCATGAGAAACAATGCTAAAACAAAGTTTTCTCATCTTACAATTTATTATCTCAGAAATATTCATAGAAAGAGCAGTTTTTACAGTCATTTGTCAACTCACTAATTGCATACCTTCCCAGAAAAATGGATTTCACTGTGGTTTAGGTATGGTGTAACATATAAATAATGTAGCTATTTACTATACCTGACCACTAAGGTAAAGCTGACAGAAGTTATCAGAAATACTACCAGCAAAACACTTTTTTGTTCAACTTGATATAGTGATTTAAAGGAATTAGTTTATTTTGCTGAACCACATCAAACGTAAGTACTTTCAACAGTGTCACTAAAGAATTAACCTTCATTTTGTGGTCTGCTTGATTCTAAGCATTGCAGTGCATGATGTGCAAACAGCAATATTGCATTCACTGCAGGACAGTGTAACTGACTTTTTGATGTAGTACACATATCTTTCTTACAAAAAGTATTAGTAGCTTTATGCTTACTGAACAAAATAAATTGTTTTACTTCAATAGTAACCTATAAACTCAAGAGTTAACTCTTTTTTTGCTTTAGAATTTGAAAATGTTGCCAAACACTACATGAAATAAGAATTTTAAAATAGAAGACAACTGAATTGCCTGTACTGTACTCTTACTTTTCTATTGCAGCAGGATAAAGCTTGCTAACAAGAAAAGACTTTACAGAAGTTTGACAAAAAGCATTTTATACCCCTGGAAGCTATCATATTCACTACGCAGAGCAAGTCAGCTCTCTGAAGAACTTTTGCTGTTTTGAAATTATTTACTCACAGAAGTCCATCTGAAAAGTTACAGCTTCAAGAAGGGAAGCTAATAAGAAATAGAAAAGGCTTCTATTCTGATAGCAGAAAGTACACAGCTCTTAGCAGAACCCAAGCTATTTACCCACAAATGCTAGCTTTATTATACCACACTACGAAATGTTTCCAGTGGAAAAACAAGAGGCATGGAAAGTCCTTTAGATGAACTAATGCATTTATAGCAATGGATATGACCTTGCAGCATTTACAAGAGAGGTGTAGAGCGTTAGATTGGTAGCTTTCTAATTTCTGATTTCAATCTAATGCTCTATTGTTTTAAACCTCAGTCGCACAGGAAAACAACCAGAGATTCACTGTGATAAATCCATCAGATTAAACTGCAGATCTCAAACACTGTTTCCCACTGGTTTCTAATTCACTGTAAGGAGATACTGTTTTTAAATGTGTGAACTCCAACATGCTGGCATTCAGCTTGCTACAAAAACAACCCATACAGCTTAATAAAAGCATTACAGCACCACATGAAGAAAAAAAAAGTGTTAATTAAGCTATATAGTTGTTTAGAATACTAGATGTTAACACCACTGTTTTACTGTTTGTTTTGTTTCTCTTTCACTGTTTTGTTTTTTATCTCTGTTCTTATGTTGGGAAGATAGGCGGGGGGGGAGGGGGGAGGAGAAGGGGAGAGAAGAGGGAATTGTTTGTTCTTTATTATACAGTACACCGAGAATTTTGTGCATTCCTTCAATAGCTCAACCACAATTGCTAGTATACATTGTACAAACAGTACAAAAGCATGAAACACACCATATGCCTTGATTAGGCACGAATAAGCTGTGATGCAGCATCACTATATTTTACTACAGAAGCACAAATACTAAGAGGAACGGACACAGCCTGTTTCAGAAATGAATGAACCCCAATTGCAATGACCACATGCAACATGGTGAAGCAATGTTAACCCTAGCAAGAGAAAAGCTACAAAGATAACTGTACATGAGCTGATACAGCACAGAATTGCAAATACTAGTTGCTAATGAACTACTTTCTAAACACGAGCATTCTTGTTTACAGTATGTAATTAACGAAGTTGAAAAAGTCAAAATTACTCACAGAGTCCTGAAGATGCAATAGCAAACTATCTAAGACAGGAAATTCCAGGGCAATATTATAAAACAAGTAGGAATAAACATGCATGAAGTCAGGAACTGACAGGCCTCTGGATTACTGCAACTGTAGGAATCATGCTCATGCATGCTGGCTATAATTTATGAAACGGAGCCCAGGAAACAACCAATCAGTTAGCTCCTCCTAACAAGTCCAACTGGCTACGAAAATCTGTAAGTGTGGCACAGAACAATGAAGAGGAGCTATCCCCCATATTAATCTGCTTATCTGGGATTGCTTTCTGTGTAGAGAAGGAAACATGAAACAAGGAGGGAAAAGGAAATTCACAGCTCCACAGTCAAAACAAATAGGATAAATTTGTATGAACAGGCAAAAAGCATTATAGTCACACACTCTGGTATTAGATAAAACAGAAGAGAATTGTCCTCCTTAGGAGCTGATTTTTTTTTGTTGTTGTTTTGTTTGTTTTTTTTTTAATTGTTTTTACACATTGCTGGCAAAAAGATATGCAAGCTACATTTGTATTTCCTATGCAATTGTTACAGTCCTCTCATGCTCTTAATTTAAATATAATGTTACTGCTTAATGTGAAAAGCCCTTCCATAAAATCTGATTAGAGTAAGACTTCTCCTGACCACAGGTGGCTGCTCAGTGCATTAATTAGCAGCCCTTACCAGAAAGCCATCTGTATTGTCCTGTTTTAAAGTAATGCAGGGTTTCAGATTTAAAGTACCATTATCTTCCAAAGAGGTAAGGATAGAAACAAGAACCTGTCTTCAAAAATAATTAAAAATAATTCTAGGACAGTACAGGATTTACGCACTGAAGCGTAAGGAACCAAAATTGTCCTTCTTGGGAAATTCCATGGTTTTGAAAAGTAGGTTTCACCAGTCTGAAGCAAACACACACCACTAATATTTTCTACTAAATAACTTCTTTTGAGAGGTTCAAATTGACATAAAACAGTCCAATTCCATGCAAATTATAAAATAAAATAGTTCACCTAAGGAAAAACACATCAAGATTGGACAAGATGAGAATCAGATTTTGGCCTTGCAGAAGAATCTTTCTTCCTGTACATGAGTCCACTGAATCCTCCAAGCTGGTAAATTTCCATCTACTCTTAAAAGAAGTATGAGAAATATTTTAACACAAGGAAAATCTGCAGTTATTGAAAAGAGCTGTCAGATTGCTTATACAGAAATTCTAGTACTACTGAATGAAAACCACTGTATACTGGGGTGATATAGAATGAATTTTGCAAGAGTAGAAGCTATGTATGTTTGATAGTTTTGCTGTTATTTTTTATTTTTGCATACAGTTATTCTTCATATTTCTCTCCTTTCTTCCTTCCTGTTGGAATCCATGCCTTCCAACAATTTTAGAAGTTTCCTTGGCAAAGCATCTTTTATGAAATCCACTCAACTCTTTGCAGCCATGACATACATATTTGACAGCTTCCATGGATATTTTGCTGCTATAGTTGTTTAAAAACAGTTAGTAGCTGAGATGACCATCTGGACCACCTTGTCCTGCTGGGCATCATTACTTGAATTAAAGAAACTGAAGCCTTTAATCTCATGAATAAGGTCTTTTTGCATAACTGAGCAGTCTCCTCCCCAGTTCTCCAGTCTACCACTACATATAATAATCATGCAGCATTTCAGCACTATATCCTTTTAAAAGACTCTTGATGAAAAACTGCTGTACAAAAAGCAAACTCCAACAAGGTGAAATTTAGCAATTAACTAATGAAGCAAACATTCAAAGTGATATGCAGTTATCGAGTTTAAGTTAACAAAAAGAAATTCCACAAATTTCTGAGCAATAGTTGAAAGGAAAAGCTTTATGCAAAGATTCTATTCCAGAGAGACTCTGGAGCACCCACATCCAAATAAGAGCATATGGAGTAAGTAGAAAAGAGAGTTTACATAAAAATATACTTTAAATCAGGGGTAATATTAATCAGTTGAACCTAGAAAACTGAAAATATTCTAATTTACTGGCATGTTAGGTAGAAAATCTTCAGGCAAATCTTCTTTACCCACTAGCAAACTTGTCTCCAGCCTGAATTTGCAAGTACTAGAAAAATTTACAATGGCTTCTCAGACTTTGAACTTGAGATTACCGCTTTTGCAAGATATGTCTCCAGTTTATAACAAAAACCTACAGCAACAACAAAACACACACAAAAAAAAGAAACCAGCCAACCAACCAAAAAAAAATGGAAAAACCCACCTATACATTTCAATTTCACCTTTCTGGAGACAAAACATGAATAAAATAAACCAATTATGGGCTGGTTTCTTTCTGCAATGACTGAGGAACAGCTTCCACCACAGAAAAGCATTTTTTAACCAAAGGGGTAGGTGAATAAATAAATAAATAAATATACATACTCACACGCTGAGCATTTGCATTCTAATTCAAATAGAGCTATACTTTTCCAATACATACCCTTGTGTAGGTTCTGCAGTCCTCCCATGTCAGTCTCCTGAGACTGTGGTAGGCTCTGAAGGTGGGAAGGGCAATGCTTTCCCCAACTCTCTGCCAAAAGCATCCCTCTTAAACCTTTTGATTCTTCTTATGGCTCTCCCAAATTCAAAATGGAAGGTGCTAGCTCTAGTTCTCTCAGTGAAGAAATCAAAAGCATGTTCTCATTTATACCTCCAGAGAGTGACATCTTCGGCTTCCCTCCTCAAGGTCACAAAAGGCATTAATTCCATCCATTTCCACCAGTGCAGGAGATGTACAGCCTGACATCCACACTTAGTGTTTTGAAAACAAAATCCACTGCTATACTAAAATAAACTGGTACTGATCCCTTATTTACTGTATAACTCTGAATAGTATACCATAGCTAGTTTATTAGAGTTACATTTATAACCAAATAATTAACTGAAATGAAATCCACATTAAAGAAAATCTTCCACTGAATAACTGGAATGTCTAAGCTAAGGCAATAAAGTTAATCCTTCAGTACTTAAGTTATCATATGCATGGCATTTCATTTTTTTCCTATCTTGTTAAATTATTCACCTCCATAATAGGAGCTTTCTGTGTGTAATTCTTTCCCTCTGTCAGAACTCCTTGATTTATTGGGCTTCTGGGCCTGCTACACAGAAATCAATGTCACATCTGCTCAGAAAGTCAGCAGCCTTAGCAGTAATGCATGCCTCTGCCAGTTTTTGTGATTTTTTTTTACGTTGCTTTATTTGTTGTGGGGTTTTTTGTTTGTTTGTTTTTTTTTTTTCCTATTTTTTTTTTTTGGGTGGGGGAAGAATGAGTGGGCAAGCTGTTAATGGTTCACCCACAAACCACTCATCATCGTCAAAATTCAAAATTCTTCTGTTAGCTGAAAACCTTATAGGCACTACTGCTTATGGCTCAGAAGGAAAGCATATCAAGTACGAGCTTTCACACTTTTCTGCCTGGAGGTTATTTTTTTCTGTCAGATCAAAGAGTAATCTTATTTTCATACGTGGAGTCATCTAGGCTCAGTAGACTTCAAACATGTAACTGACTGGAAGAGTCAGGCACACCTAGGTGTGCGTGAGGCAGCTTGGCAGTGGGCTCTATGGAAAAGTGATATAGAGTCTGCATCTCTCCTCTGCTAAGTCAGAACCTGTGAAAAAAAGGTTACTCACAGCGGTGGCAATTCAGTTGTCCAGAATACAAAACTGTGTTCCAAAATATTTTAATTTTCTGAGCGCACTCTCAACCCCAGTGTGGATCACTCTGCTTAGGTTTCATATTTCTTTATTCCTGCAGTTGCAAGTGTGTTTTTGATGACCAGATATACACAAGCTGAAACATCCACAGTATTTATTGGGTCCTGCAGAAACTATTCATGCTTAGCTTTACTAGGATTACTTACAATCCATGAAGTTCATACAGAAGTAATGGTTATTATTTCTCAGTATGGAATAGCTATAAAAACATTAAGTATACTTAAAGAGTTACTATAAAATCATCTCTTGTCATTCAAACTTACAAAATATATCAAAAGAAATAGCATGTTGCTATTATACCCAGTTCTAAAAATAGTGAGGAAATTTTACACACTAGGACAAGATTGGTAGAGGAAGTTCTGCACAATGAAAGCAGAGAATTGCAGCCAGTTTACTAAATAAATTCTGTTTGCTCATCTGATTAATCAGCAGGTATAATCCACTAGAGAATGTTACATAAAGAATATTATTTCTGTGACAATATTAGAGAAAGAGGGTCTTCAGTGACTTGAGGTATAAACAAACATACATATAGTTTAATAAACAAGAGTTGTTCCCGTCCCCAGATGCTCATTTGACTTCATACAGTAGCAACAAATACTAGACCATAAAAGATCATTGTACTCTATATGGTAGTTCTGTGAGGAAATCTTTTGAATAGCACACAATAAACATGGAAAGTATGCAAGGAATGGAACATATGATCCGTGAGTATACTTTCTACGTCAGAAGCAGAAGGACTTCATCCAACATGTTATGGTGGTGATTTAGTAAAACATTATGTAAAAGAATTTGAAACCCATGCTTACAGTAAACAAAAGTAACCTCTAGTTAAGGTTACATTGTGTAGCTACAAAAACAAGCAGAAGAAACAGAGAATACACAGAGCAGATGTTTTTGAAAAACATTTGTATGTACATATGATCATTTAGCATCCTAAAGAATCATTTGTGTTAGCAGCTCAGACAAACATGAACAACTTAGCCAGTACTGAACTCACTATTAAATGCACATTTAACTGACAGCTTCAGTACAGACTTTTTTTAGTTGATCAGCTCTCCATGGGAGAAGAAGAGTGCTGTATGTCCATACTGCTTGCAGACCTTACTATGAGGGCTGCTCTGAAACTACTGCCTCCTATTTTGTTACACTGGCCACAGAGCCAGAGGGGGATGGTGGTGATTTGGCCATGAATCAGATGGCAGCAGAGAGGCAGTCTGACAGAGTGGCATCTGATGTGGAAGTGTGTATGAAGGAAAGGTATGTCACTGAATTTCTCCATGAGGATAAAGTTGCATCACTTCAACAGTGGCGACAGTGATGTGAAAGACGTGCCACATTCTGGATGGCTGTGCACAGCTGTCACACCACGAGATGAAGTAAGTCTCCCTCCATGAATTGACACGTTGCAAGAGTACTGTGTATGGAGTTTAATATTGGTTTCAATGCATTTGAAAAAATGATGCAACGTTGCAATATCACCCAGTTTGTACCAGGTGAGTTGCACCAATGTCACACAGCAATAGGTAGAACTCTGTAGGCAAGTTTGTCAGAAGCTATTGAACCAATACGGGGCTGAAGATGACAGTTTCCTGGATCGTATCAGTACTGTTGATGAGACATGTTGTCATCACTATTAGTCAGAGTCAAAACAGAAGTTCATGTTGATGAAAACGTTCAAGGTGCAGCCCTCAGTGAGTAAAGTGATGTGCACTGTTTTGGAATGGGAAATTGGTGATCCTTCTGGATGTCCTGGACAAACCATCGATTCTGACCACTACATTGTGATGCTGACTGAGCTGAAGGTTCCAACCTCTGGAGTCAGGCCAGAGAAGAACCTTTTTCTTGCAACATGGTATCACCTGGTCCCGTACCAGCTGAAAACCACAGACCACATTACCAATCTTGGCTGAACTGTCCTATCATACTCACTGATTCAGAGCCTTCTGACTTCCATCTGTTCAAGTTCTTGAAGGATGGACTGTGTGGGCAACATTATTCTAGCAATGATACCATGATAGCAGTTGTGAAACAGTGGGTAGGTCACCTCCACTGGAGCAGACTATTAGAAGTGTTGCATGCAGGCTGCTGTTCATCGCTGGTGAAAATACACGGCTAGTGCTGGTGGCTGTGTTGAAAAATAGTGTTTTGTAGCTGAGAATTTGCTCTATCTAATAGTGTTATTGTGACTTCTATTGTATTTTCCATGGAAATAAATAGGTGATATTACTTTCAGAGCAACCTACATATGTAAGCTTGCACACCATTATGCTGTATCATATGGAATTGCTTTTACTGTGCTGAGGATGGAGATGCTCCAAGACATCAACGAACTTCTAAAGCAATTTGATATTTAGTTAATTTTATTATTTCAGATGTTAGAATAGCTATCTAGCACTGAATTTTTTAATGGAATTGTTGCATGAGGTCAGGCTAAATATTAATTCAGTTCAGTATCCTAGATTTGAAGGTAAGCTATACTAGATTTTCAGTGGACAGCCTCACCACCACCACTACAAAAACAAAGGGGAGAAAAAGAGGAGAGGGAGAGGCTTTCTCATTACTATCATTTGTCTTCTCATAATCCCCAAATGTTGATGCAGATCTAAGATTCATATTGAATACAAAGAAAGGAAAACTCTATACAGCATTCATTAATGAATATGGAAGTAAAGAATTGGTCTTTTTTTGCCACGTGACAAGGGATACACAATATTGAGCAATATTCCCAGGATCACTAAAATGGAATGGAATCCATTTCTTTTATATGTCTCACTCCAGGATTAATGCCACAGAATGTCCATTTTCATCATTATTACCGCAGTGAGTTGCAGCTTATGAACTACCTGTGAGGCCATGAAGTTATTTAAACTGCTACAGTATGACTGAGCATCCTACATCAGTACTATCAACTTAAGGCTAAGTTGTACTGCCTAGATCCCAAACAAGTAATGAGGGAAAATTGTTAAATCTCGCTGGTCCTCTAGAAAGAAGAGTCATGTTCAGACTAAGGAATGGCTGAAGTCAGGGAAAGTCAGTCCACCCACACTAACTGGTCCATGAAAAGAGAAATGCAGTATAATGATTCCAGCAACAGCACAAGATAGTGGGAGTTTCAGTAACAAAAGATATATACACAGGAAGCTTGATCCAAAGGAGAAGATCACAGGTGACAAACTTTTCAAAAATGGTTTCACTTTACATCTTCTCTCTTACAGAGGAGTAAGACACACAGGTGAATAGCAGAAAGAGAGACCCCTTGATCTAGAGAACTTTTCCTGAGGGGCTCCTTTTCTCCATAGGAACTACTGGCCAGAAATAATGAGGACTCAAGACACTGAATCTTTAGAACAGTAACAAACCTTATGCTTAGACACATGCCAGAAAAGCTAAAGAGAAGCTCAGAAGTTTGGCAGCTAGCAAACCCAATGCATTCAAAACCCAGTCAATAAACTTTTCCCTAAAGCTAAGTAAATCTTACAAAGCTTTCGGTTTTCTTCCTAGAAACGGTTTTCAAAACTGTGATTGTATTAATAAAAACAAACAAACAAAACAAAAAACCCACAAGCATTGGAGAGTTTTAAAATGTTAGCACTACTGTTACACAGAAAATTGATGCATTCAGTCACAGCAGAAAGAAAGTTCGGAGTTCTTTGAGAAGAGATAGCAGCTGTATTAGAAACAAGCCATAATACCTAGTATTTCCAGTTTAGGAATACTATATTTCAGAAACATTGTAATATTTTGCAGAGGATTTGTAGAGGTCTTTTCCAGAGGGTAGAAATGGTAATACATGTGTATATTGAGGGAAAAAAACAAACAAACAAACAAAAAAAAAAAAAACAGGATTATGAATGATATCTGCAACTCTAAATCTTAGATGTAATTGAGGGAAACTTACTGGCCTACAGAACAGACTAATCACCAAATCATAGTTATCATTTGCCAACAAACTCATGATCTTGGTGTGGATCACTGTAGCCAAGCACTGGCCCTCAGTGAGTGAGGATGAGTGTTGAAGACTTGAATCCTCCCATGGCCACTCTCTCTGTCCCATCTTGGGAACACTGGGCCCTTCTTTCATTGTTCCCATTTAGGAAAAATAGAAATGTTCTAAGTATTTATTGGAATGTTTTCTCCTCTAAATAGAATCAGGTATCAAACAGAGCAGGAAAGAATAAACAAACATGTTTCCTACCTAGTGCAATTCCCAGAGGTTCTGTGAGTCAAGAGATCCAATCAGAGTATTATTAACAGCAGAAAAAATAAAAGCACTTTGTGAGACCCCCACCAAGTCACTGGGAAAGGGAGAAAGACAAGGCTGTTAGGAAGAAAATAAAAGCTAAAACAGAAGGAAAGGAGTGGGGGTGGGAACCAGAGTCTACACATTACCTTTTTTGGGGAGCCCTATAAGTTTAATGGTAGTGATGGATCTGTGTGGGGCTGGACTCCTGCCATGATCTTTCCTCTCACCACCTCTGGCAGTCTCAGATGTTCTTAGCAAAGCAGCAGCTGTCACTCTGGCAGCAGCAGTGTGAGCCCAGCTGAGTTCATATGTGCAGCTATTTTAGCACATTGCCATTTCTTTCTTCTCAGAAAAAAAAAAAAATTACAATTTAATACTTCGAATAGCTCAGCTAGACCTGGGAAGGATTTCACTTAGTAGACAATAAATAAATAAATAAAAAGCCATAAACAGGACAGTTCTTTCAGCTCTAGTATTCTTTTTCTCAAACAACAGTTGCAAACAAAGGCACGAGATTTAAGAGGAAGAGTTCTTTCTACTGGAAATGTTAAGCAACCAAGTTAGAGCAGAGTTGGTCATATTCCTGATTGCAAAACACCAACTGAAATAATCTCATGAACACAAAATAGTTTTTTAAGAACTGTCAGCACTGTCAGTGTCATCTTTAGACCATAATCAACTTCTACAAAGCTGAAACAGCGAAAACTGTGCTGGATCTTCCTCTCACCCTCCGTTCCCTGTTTCTTTGCTCACACCAGCAATAGCCTGGAAGATGAGCTATTTTCTCACTCACATTTCTGTCCAATTCTCCCTTTTTTATGTCATTGTCTATTGCAACTAGTAGTACAGTAGGCATTGTACCACCTAGACACAGGTTGTTCATAGTGTTTCCTGTTCAAAGATTTTCAAATCTTGATAGAATACAGTTGAAGCGGTCACTTGAACATCTCATGTATTCTTTCCTCTATTCCAAATAGGGACCTTTCTGTCTTTGTAAGTGAGAAAACAATCATAAATACCATTGTGTTGCACTGAAACTTCACCAGCAATAGGCTGCCACATGGTTAAGAATGGACACACAAATCTAAGCACCACAAAGTCTAGGATCCTCTCTCATAATGGCAAGCAAAGAATGAAAATCAAAGAGCAAATGCATAAAAAATGCCACTCCAGAATGCAAATGCAAACTTCAGTGGGTTGCATATTGGCAATGTACTGTGACAAAGTTGGCACCCTTTTTTATAACAACCCTCAACTAATTATTTTCTTCTGTTAATTTCTCCGGTCATTTCTTCAACCTATATAAACCTTCACTGCTGATAGAAACCTACTGGAAAGAAAGCTCAGCTATACAGCCTTTAAAAAATGCATCCTTAGTTCCAAACTTGAAACCTCCCATAGATTCATTTGGAATTTTTTTAAACCAGAAAATGCAACAGACAGTTTTCCCCCATTCTTTTCTCTCATTACATTAGAGACATCACTTTTACAATCCATTACCAGTCTTTAAATTCCTAGTTTATTTAATCACTGCTCATGTGGAATCCCTTCCAGTATTTTCAATATGGCTACAGCACCAATTTCTACATTGGCATGAGAATGTTAACTTGAAAATAAGTTGCTATATATCCTATAGTGACAGCAGGCATCCTACCTGTCAGATAACTGTCACTTCTTATATTTGGATTTACTCTCTACAGAACTGGAAATGTTCCTAGCCCTGACCAGTCTCCTTTTCCATCTCACTGTAGAAGCAAGCAACCTCAAGTTCTTTCGAAATTAATGTAATAATGGAAAAACCTGTTGTGGCATTGGGTGACTAAATTTTTTTTATCTGCAGTTCACCAAAAATACAAAACATGGATGGAAGGACTTTTCCATTCAACTGATGATCACTTTCAGTAATTTCTTTCTTTCTGTTTTGTTCTTTTGCAGCTTACATTTGTTAAGTCATTTAAAAACTACATCCCTTTGTTAATACTGTTGCAGAATCTGATCTTCTGGTAGCTACTAATTTCCAGTTTTTTATTATTTTTCCTATTAGCAAAAGTTGTTCTTGCAGGCAAGGCGATGGGCATATTAGTTATCTTCTTTGTGCTATCTGTTTCTCAACAAATCAAGTGCAGAGTTCTGTTTGTAAATGTTATTGAAGTTATCAAAGGTTATTAGCTCCCGGCTTCAGTATTCTTCATTTTGAAAGATACTGCACTTGCCAAACTCCAGAAAAACTGTCATATTCCCTGGGATTTACTTACTTCATTGTTGGAAATTAAATTTGTTCATGCCATTTGAGACACAGAGTAATGAATATTTTCGTTTTATTGTCACATGCAATGAGAACTTGACCTTTGCTTTGAAGCACATGCTGAGTGGGAGAAATTATTCTTCAGGACACCTGTGTAATCAGGCCCCTAATAAAACCTAAAGCATTAGCAGGAAGGCAGTCTATTGTCCAAGTACAGTACTTAACATTTAACCCCATTTCACATCCATGTGCATGATAAGCTCTTTGACAGCAGGCATTAAGTGAGTAACAGTTTGACATTTACAGGGCGGGACTAGTTTAGACTGTTATTGGAATGTCTAGAGTAAATAGGTTGAGACGATGAAAATCCTTTCAATTTCACATAATTAACACAATTTATGAAAATACCAAAAATCCACACACATTCAATTAAAAAACTAAGGTGATTTTTAACAACAAGCTGTCATTTAAGCAAATATTTATTCTTTAAGAAGGTATAACCAGCTGACATTTTTTTAGATGGCATCTCTCCATTGCAAGTTCTCTCCTGTGGGTAAACATGCTTAAATTGTTTTTGTTCCTCAAGAAAATTATGACACTTTTGCAAATGGTACTATTTCATCATGCACATCTTTTAGCTTCATGCAATAAAAGTGCTTGAGAAATTACTTTGAGATTGCTTTTCCTTATGCTGTGCCAGATCTGTGAAGCAGATCTATACAATCAAAAGTATTAGAACACTAGTACAAGACAAAAGTAAGTGGACATTTGAATTTCATCATGTTATGTTTACCTGCCACATTGCCACAGCTGGAGAAAATTAAAAATATAAACATATTCATATATTATCATAATACCAATATATGTATTTTTAAGTCACTTTGTAATGGGACAGTCCTCTCAACCTGATTCATTTATAAAGAACTGTGGAAGACAGAGCCAATAAATACTGTATTGGAAAAGGAAAATGGAATGATTTCTATGCAGAGAATATATTTAGGAGTCAAATGCAGCATCTAAGATTTAAAAACAGCTCCACAGAGTCCTGCATATGCCATTTACATATAGCTATTTAGTCAGTGAATGTGGAGAAGTGAACAACTAAAATCTGACCCAGTGTGAAGCTGTGAAGTAAGCTAAAGTGGTTTTTAAGCCTCGCAAAGTTTCTGGAGAACTATATAAAGCTACAAAGTAAAGATTATGCACATGAGATGAATAACTGCCTTAGGGTTTTGCTACAAAAGGCTGGTTCCTATTCTTCCCTCCAAAGAGAGTCACCATTGTGCTACAACCACACAGACATAGAGATATTAAAAGTCACTGTAATTTCTATCTTAATATGAGCATAAATATTCATACTGTTTTATTAATGTTATGTTCTACTAAAACATCGATTTCAGTAATCACCAAAGTGATAAAACATCTTTCTGTGGCTTGTTTATACTGTAACGAGAAAACAGAAGGGCATTACTACAATTTCCTTAAAAATAAATGAGAACAGTGCGTAGAATGGCATCCAGCTACCCCTAGGCAGTACCTCCAGCACTTCAGCTACAATATCTACAGTATCTCTGTAACTACTTCAAAAGTAAGAGTACTTCCTAGTCTGACTTCTCAAAATAAACACTTAAATTAAATGCAGAATTCATAATTCTTTTTACTCCACTATCTACAGTGATTAAAGTTACTGAAATTTGGAGCATGAGTTCAAAAGCCCCAGCAGTATTTTCTTCCTGTTTTCAGGCATTTGTATTTTTGGATCTACAGTTCAAACAGGTTCCAACTGCTCCTGAGAAATGCTTTGGATTTTTGTCATTTGGTAATTATTTCTTCATCTTTCTTTCCACTAACCTAGATACATTAGTACAGATATAGCACACCACTTGCACAGAGTATGAGTCTGTAGTCTTTTAGTTACACCACAAGCAAACAGTTTCTAGATTCCGGGGAAGAAGGTCACTGGGGAGAGCCAGAGTGGAAAAATATCAGAGAAGGAACAGGTCAGGGAAGTTTAGTATCATAAAGAAGAATTGCACATTCTAGAATTTTAAGTAGATCCACATGTTATATAGATTTGTTTGAATAGTCAAGAAGTGACAAACTTGAACAGCAACTAGTTTCCATCTGTTGAGCTAACAGGAATAAAAGCATATATTTTATATATATATATAATTATACACTATATATATTATATATCAAAATTATGTGTATATTATATATATATAATTATATATAAAATTATCTATATATATATAGATATAGATATAGATATTAAGAGTGGTATATAAACACAGTTTCCCATGAAAAAAAATTAATGTATTGCTCATTGTTTTCTAAGAAAGCTATATTTCCACAGCACCAATGTGGTGTAAACACTACTGAAACACTGCAAGCCAGAGTTAAGTTTGCTTGTTTGTTTTTTAAGGGGAAGGGAAGGGAAGGGAAGGGAAGGGAAGGGAAGGGAAGGGAAGGGAAGGGAAGGGAAGGGAAGGGAAGGGAAGGGAAGGGAAGGGAAGGGAAGGGAAGGGAAGGGAAGGGAAGGGAAGGGAAGGGAAGGGAAGGGAAGGGAAGGGAAGGGAAGGGAAGGGAAGGGAAGGGAAGGGAAGGGAAGGGAAGGGAAGGGAAGGGAAGGGAAGGGAAGGGAAGGGAAGGGAAGGGAAGGGAAGGGAAGGGAAGGGAAGGGAAGGGAAGGGAAGGGAAGGGGAGAAAAAAGAAAAAAGTGGCTTCAAGTAATCTGATGAATTTCATGTAAGAGTTAAAATGGTTCATAGTTCACTCAAGTGCACAATGTCCATGCAGTGTGTTACAAGCCACAAGTGAGGACCTGCAAAACAGCCACAGGGATGTCCCAACTTATTTTCCCTGCATGGAAAGTCAGCAAAATCACCTCATCCCAGTGGAGAACAATATGTTACTATGACAGCTGCATTCTACAGGATCTAACTGTCATGAACTAAAAAAAGCTCATGGTCACACCTGTGTATAGTAAAAAGCTAACATTGTGAGAACTTAATGAAGCAATTGGCAAAAACTGTGCAAGCTGTCAAGCGTCAGAATGAATGTTAAGTTGCTTTTGGAAAAGAACAGAGTAAGAACTGAAAATGTTGGTGCCATTATGTTTACTCATCCCTCCATTCTGTTCACCTCATATCCAAGAGGATACAACATAGATAGGAAATGGGAAAGGATGACTAAAGCATTCAGAAGTATTGAAAAACACATCTATAAAAAGTGATATAGAGAAATCACAACAGCTCTCCTTAGAAAACAAAAGGCATGCTTTCTGTCTCAAATGAAAACAAAACAAAACAACAACAAAAAAACAAAATCAGAAACCTAGGCTCTGAGGACATGCACTGAAACTAAGCAGCATTAAAATGGTTTTGACACTTACTATTATTAGATATCTGAATATATGTAAGTACTTAAGGTCAAATAAATGTCAGTGAAAATCTTTTCTGTCCAATGGAAAAATTGCTTCCCATTGCTCATGTAGAGTAAGATGGCCCCTCAATTCAATTGATTATCTAGCTGAGGAAAAAATCCTTTTAATATACACGCCTCAATATAATGAAACAAATTGGTTGTCTGTTTGAAAGTACTTTTCATTTTTGGTACACAGTATTGGAATTTTCATTGGTATCACTTATTCTCTTTAACAAGAACAACAACAAAAGACAACAAAAAAAAAAAAACAGTGAAAACATACACAAGACCAGCAGTATTTAATCTGCTTCTGAGTATTTACATGAAATGAATACTGTAACTTTTTAGGTGTTGCAATGGAACAGCACTGATTCTTTTCCTTGTTAAAAAAATATAAAAAAAGACACTGTTCACGTTACTTGACAAAAAGAAAAAAAAAATAGCTGGGCAGTCTGTATTTTAGCCAGCTGACCTTCAAAATGTATTTGTTTGACTATCAAGCAGTTTTTAATAAGTCTGTATCTGGCACTAGTCATGTTCTTGCACAATTCCTGTTTTCATAATATAGATGATGGAGTCCAAAGAGCTATTAAGGAGAAGAAAAAAAAAAATTAAAAAAGAAAAGAAAAAAAAAGAAACCCTTACAAAGTAGCTTTTGTCAATAACTGAACCACAGCCTTTGAGTTACGGAGTTTCCTGCATCTCACCTTATGCCAACAAACATCAGCACAAAAGAGACCTTCATTCTCCCATGCTAACAATGGGCTTGTACCACCTTTCTGATCCTGCTATGTTTTTTTCCCTCAAATGGATTTAATAGCTCAAACTTGTCTTGCCCTGCAAAGCCACTGTGAGAGTATGTGCTGGACAGAGATTCCAGGAAATTAGTAACAAGGTGATTAGTACTGTAGGTGGTCTAAATAAAGAGCTCCTTACTTACTCCATTTTCTAAGTAAAAACACATTCTCTGAAAATTATTACCCAATGAACTTTCTAAACAAACATTTAAATGCTTACATGAAGTACACTTATCTTTGTATTGATTACTGCAGATTAATGAGTCCAATATGAAATATCTCTCACACTGGATCTTTGAGTACTACTGATCCACACAAAAGGCTACAAGATAGTCCTCTATAGACATCGTTACATAGGATAAAATAAAATTTTTGTTTTAAATAAAGAGAACTGTCAACCACTTCCTGAGTAAGATGAGTACCAGGTTTGAAGACTGCAAGTTTACTGACTTCTCAAGTACGGTGATTTTAAGATTCTGACTGAAAAATGCAAGATCTTAGTTTGTTAGCTGTGCTTTATCTAACAAGGCTTCTACTAATAAAACTTCTCTCTTCATACTGATGGAGCAAGCTCTTAAATCCTTCTTAATGTTACGCAGATCTTTTGTTAGTTCTAACTCTAGCAGTAAATTAGAAGATGCTTCCAACAGGAAGCCAAGACAATTAGGTATAGGAAATGAAAATTACATAATACAATACTTACATATTAATAATAATAATTTTTTTAAAAAGCTATTTTTGATTAATTCAAAGAACTCCTAGAGATTCTGAACAATGTACATAGGTTGAAATCAAATAATCTGAAACTCCATAAATATGAGAGACTTTTTCTTTGACAGTTTGTAGGGACCTGTAAGACTGCTTGCCAAGATGAGAGTTAAACAAGGCAACAGTTAGGAAACAGCTATCATGAAATACAGTTGCTGTCTTCACCGGAAAACAGGAAGGATGAAATAATTCAGAAGTTGCAGTCAGAAAAGTAAAGATGTTCTTGGCTTTTAAGATGGGGGAGGCAAAATATTCATGGGTTGTAACATGAATGGTAGACTTGTGAGGAAAATCATGTGGCACAAAAAAGTTGATGCGAATAACTACAGCTGATACAAGTTATGATGCCTGAATATTAGTCTAGAATAAGTTTAGACCTTTCTAGTTTAAGGCTCAGGTGCAAAGCTCACCTACTAACTCAAAGAGAGGTAGTAGGAAAAAAGAAACTGGAAATGTGTTCTTGTGCTTTTCAAGAGGTGTGGCTATTTGGCAACCTTGTCACATACTGGAGTGTTGGCAGCCCTGCAAAGGTGATTTCAGCATGTAGCACTGTGCCAGTTTAAGTAAGATTCATGGCAACTGCTGCAAGCAAAGGAAAATAAATATCTCAGTGGAAGTCTAAAGGATGATTAACATGAGGCCTTACTTGTAATATAGTTAAGATAAAAACATTGTTGTTCTCTATCCGGAGTGATACTTCTGAAGAACTTCCCACAGTATAACAACAGCCTGCAGTGCAGCAAAATAGTTTTCCTTCCCCATCTCCAGGCTCCATAGAAGCAGCATAGTATCTTCAAAGCTACTGTAATGGAAGAAGAGATAGCAAAAGGGAATTTCAAACATAAGCCGTTACAGCTGCATCAAAGAGACTAGAACTGCACTGGATATCACAAGCTTCTATGATTCTCCCTCAGAGCACAGACAGTGAAACTGACTCACTGAATCAATATCATGGTCTGAGAGGGAAAGAGAAAATGCAGGAGGGTGTATTTAAGAAAAGAAGAAAGTACAACACTAACAGATTACACTAACTTAAATAGTAATTTCTCTCACTTTGAAAAAAGACACGAGTGCTAAAGTATATGTATGGAAAACATTTCATTCATTATACACTTGCAGATTGATACTGATACCTTTTTCCATAAAAATGAAAATAAAATAATAATTCTGTTTGAACTCTGTCTATTAACATAATATCATCCTCATGTTCTCTGCAAAAGAATGTCAGTTAAAGATGGGATATACTTTTATACACTTGATTAGATATCAGGAAAGTGCTTTGTGCTTATCTGCATTGCTGGGGTATGTGGTCTCCTTATTTTTGAATGTCTATACAATAACAACAAAATATGCCAGTCAGCATGCTCTCTATAGACACCAAAAGGCAAAGAGATATGTAAATGATGAAGAAGATTCTAATTTAATCTACTAGTTGGTGCCAATTAAGAATACAATAAAAAAATCAATTTACTAAACATTAAGATTAACTAAATAATTAACCCTAAAATTACGTTAACAGCCATTATGTTTTTGAGGCAATCTAAGGAGAGATCAGTACTACTACAGAGTCTTTAGTTTATTGGGAAACAAAACAGAAGAGTATTTTTGCCCACTGAGGTAAGCAGAATTTCTCCCACCAGCCTTTCTTGAAACCCATAGCAGTTGACCACAATCTAAACTACGACAAATTAGGTGTGAAGCAAGCACCTATAGGTAAAAAATGTTGTCTGGAACACACAGCAAAGGAAAAGCTAACAAGGTTACAAATATTCTTTATGCCTGAGCCACTGGAGAGACCAAAGCAAGTCTGTAGCAGTAGAGATAAACCTCTCATTTTTAAAGACAATACGGAACCATTCACTTTTTTGTCTGCTCCTAAAGCTGCTTATTGGTATTTCCATTTCTCTCCTCCAGTGAACTTGAAAGGGGTTTTCTGAATACAAGAACACCATAGTTTTGTTACTGCTTATTGCAAATTAACAACCTTTTAAAAAGCTGTCTGACAGATCCTTTCCTGACTCCTGAGCTCAGACTAGCTTTCTAAGTTTCTTCTCAGAGAACTGTTGAATATCTTTTTTCCTCCCATGGGCTTATATTTCATTTTAATGAAGACAGAAACTTGTTCTCAATGGAAAACAATTCAGACAACTACAAGTCTTCAAACTGGTCTCTGGAAAGAAATACAAAGGAGGGGTTTTCCTTCTCCCTGGTAAATCCCTGTGTAGCAAAAGGCAGCCATTTCTACCTTCTAAGTCTTTCCTTAGTTTAATTTCCCAAAGATAGTACCAGACTAAGCCTAGTCTCACTACTGAATCCTTTTGGTTACTCTTTTCTGCACTACTTTAATTTCTGCATTACTTTAATTCCTGTTGTTCATTTTTTCATGTATAAATTCAAATGACACCCCATTAATGCATGCATTCTTGGATAAAATAGGCACCTTGATAGCCAGATAAGGTTCCACCTCATTCCAATACCATCACTGCATGGATTTTGTCTGAATGATGTCTAATATCATGGCTCACATTTCTTAATTCACCTACTTTTTACTACATCTTGCATTTGTTCTACACTCTACGGTTCACTTTTTTTTTATTTTGACAGACTTGCATAATACTCTTGTGTAGTGTTTCAGTACAGTAATGCTACTCTTGTATGCAATTACAAGTACAGTTATGACTGTTATTGGAGAACAGCCTTCACAAGAGCTAGATTCATGGGGCTCACACGGAAAATCCGGTCCTTACTTTGGTAACAAAGTACATCTAATTGATATTTGATAGATCAGTATCAGAGAAAAATGCTCAAAAAGATGATACTCTGAGCATGCTAGAACAAAGACTACTAAATATACAGGAATCTGAAGGCTGTAACATTATATTGCTTAATATTTTCACTGACAAATAAAATTAACAGGCAGAATCTTGTATTAATAGTGTCTATTCTTCCTTAAACAAAGGCAGTTATATACATTGAAAAGCCTGTGCCACTGAAACCAAACACTTTGGAGGACAAGTATATAAATAAATCACCTTTCATAATCTGGGATTATTCAGTTTATAATTTCTTCTCCATCTGAAGCATGTGGATGGCATTCATTCTCTAATTTGCTCAATGTTTATCTCAAGACAGACTCTACACTGTGCTAAGCTTTTGGAATGGTGTTAATGGAGTAACTTAAGCACATTCCTACTTAGCAATCAAGACAAATTTCCTGTTCTGACAGTGGAGGCCATTCTCACCTGATAAGCCCATGACATGCTGCAGTAATATCTCCAAAACAGCATATTCCACAAGCATTAGGCTATTTGTTTATCCAGGCTGGATGGCAGCAGACTTTACTTTTTAAATAAAAGTGATGTGTGACAGAAATTCATTAATAATACACCAGAGCAAATGCTAATGAGAAACACATATCATTTCCTTATCAATTTTATGTCCATACAGGGCAAGAAAACTCAAGTTCTTATCATATCAGTGTCTTTTTGAAGTAGTTCATCCCTGTGTTCATGAGGTAATTTATCTCTGTCTTTGACCTGCATTTTGATTCATCATCCAAAAACTTGCAGGCCAATATCTCAGAGTTCTGTCTTTCGGACTATTTAATGCTTCCTATTTGAACAGTCAGAAAATATATTTATCCTCTTTTTTTATTACTTTTAAAACCTCCCTTGCTTGTTAATTCTTGGCCATGTACTTTTATTATTCTGCGTCAAGTTGTATTCCCCATACTTATCCTGAAGAAAATACATTTGTCATAGCCCCCTTTTTCATAGATAAATATTCATAGTCAGAAAAGGAAAACTAGCTAACACGATTTCTTTTAAAGCTTTTCAATTTCCCTGGGTACATTTTTAAGGCTATCACTCAGCATAATACTATTTGATAGAAGCTGGAATTCTTCATTTTTTTATCTTCTATTCTTTAAATGCATGTTCACAGCTGTTTTACTAATAATTATATAATTTCAGTATGCAAGTAATTGCATCAAAATTATGCACTTTTCAATACTCTGTAAAACTGCATTCAGATTCATGTGTTCCTCAGGAACTTCTGATCAGCTGTTACCTAAAAACTAATTTTTTCCCCAGTATAATAGGGTTGCTCCAAAAACAATGCTTCCTATTTTATTATATTAGCCCACAATATCATAGGTGGTGGTTGAATCTTTACAACAATATTCCATTACATTTTGATTCTGTGTGACAGACAGCAGCATAAGGGCAGTCTGACAAAATGACATCTGGCATGGAAGTGTGAATGAAGCAAAGATGAATTCCTCCATGTGGAAAAGACTGTGTCAGTTGACACTCACTGATGCTTGCTGAACACTGATGGAGACCAAGCAGCAAATGTGAGCACAGTGAGGCAGTGGATGGTACACTTTAGCAGTGGTGACAGTGATGTGAAAGACAAACCATACTCCAGTCAGCCACTTAGATTTTTTTTACAAGTGCAGTATGCAGGCTGTTGTTCATCGCTAGTGAAAATGCATAGCTAATAGAGGTATCTATGTTGAAAAATAGTGCTTTGTAGCAGAGGATTTGTCCTATCAAACAGTGTTATTGTCCACTTTGTTGTAATTTCCATGGAAGTAAATAGGAGTCATTTATTTCAGAGTGATCTGACTATTCCAAACATCTAAGATGAGAACAGTCACAGCATTGAGCTATGCTGGCCCTAATAATGATTCTAAGATAGAGCACAAGAGCGAAGACTTCTGAGTAGGTCAGAAATCAGAGTACACGATGGCTCCAGGCAGGCTTTTAAGATATACTGAAAAATAAAAAATAAAATAAAAATTTACTTTAGCTCAAATGGCACTTCCTTAAAAATGGTAATAAAAGTGATCAAGTTAGGATTTATCCTTTATTTGGCTGAAGTTAAATATAACAACTTCCATCTTACGGAACAATATGCCTGCAAAGCTTTCTTAGTGACTTTATCTTTGAATTTCACTTTTAGGCTCTGGGGCAACAATTGCTTTCATCAACAGGAATCTGATATATTATTAACAAAATTTGGTGAATAATACAAAATAAGATTGCAATGTTTGTTACTGAATCTGGTCTGATACAGAAAGTTTGAATTCCAACCAAATCTTGAGGTAGAAAAAAAATGTAGTATTTTGTGTTAATATTACAGAATTGATGTTATACCTAAAAATGTTTTATTCTAACCAGGATTTAAATGTCCAAACAAAAGTGTTATCCTAATGGAAGCCATACAGATTTATACACTTCTGCATTTTCTCAGGTTACGTAAACATCTCTTCACCCCTAGCTGGGAAAAACAGAAAGTAAATCTTTACAGAATTTCTTGTGTTGTTTTTTTTTGTTTTGTTTTGTTTTGTTTGTATGTTTGTTTGTTTGTTTTTAATATCCGTTTTTTTTTCTATCTATCTCCTTCATAATCCACCATCCTTATTTTGAAAGGACAGAAATGGACTTTTTATTCCCGTTTAATCCAGATGTTTAGAATATCAGGGGTAATACATACTGGGTAAAAATATATAGATCAATTGAAGACATATGAGAAACTTTGTATACAGCATCCCAGAAGAACCTGAGCAGTGCTGTATACTTCCAATCAACTAAATTACTAGTCTGAAATGTTTACGCATGAGATAAGCTTATGCATCCCTGACAGATGCAGATGTCTAATGTTTGAAGAGGGTAGCTGAGGCTTACATACCTGTGTGAAATCTTGAAAAGCAAGCTTCTTTGTCAAAATCAAATCAGGCCTTTCTGTGCTGTCCTCTCAAATTCAGGAGTGGTGCAGGACACAGTGCAAACATCCCTGAGATTTTCCATTTAAGATAGTCTACATCATGTTGGATTTATTAATTTCAGTGCACCTTGACCTAAGTTGATTAAATTCAGAGCACCTGTTTTTGCACTTTGTTTTTCAATGCTTAAGAAAGACATACGAAATTGAAGAGTAGTTTACAAATCTGGATTTTCTACATAACAAAGTGCCTGGCAAAATAGGATTTTAAACTAAAGATTCTTAAGACAGTAGAGTAAAGGAGTACTCAAGAGTTGGAAGGCACCATATAATGGTAGTTACTCATGCACATTAACAATATATTTCCATTAGGTTAGAACCTAATTACATAAGCACATACTACCCAAGGCATCCAATACTATTTTCGTTTCCATGGAATGAGTGGACATACGTTGTTGCTCATAAACAATAATTAGGGCTTTTCATGTTAAGATCTTGGTTTTCCTACTCTTGAGCGAATGATAAACATTAAGTTGACCTCAGTAACATGTTCAAAAAGAGTATGCTGCAACATTCTCAAAACAGTATGCTAATAAAATGTTTTGATTTCAGGAAAACTTCAATTTTAACAGAATTATTATTTTATCTTTCTATGTTCTTATCAGATTATGCAAAATTATTATTTTATCTGTCTAACTATGTTCTTATAAGATTATGTTCTCTGGCTGACAGTTTTTTGGATAGTTTGTAATCATCTTTTGCAACAGATAATAGATGCTGTGGCTCCAAGCTGATCTTGCCTCCTTGAAGGCAAATATGAATAAATAAATAAATAAATAAATAAATAGTATTACCAGGTAGAAAAAGAATGCATTAAAAGGCAGTCTCCATTTCTGAGGGGGATTTTTGCCTTGAAGCTTTGCTGATGAAAAGAGACATGAAATATATTTCAATTAACTACTCTAAAATCTCAGACTATTATTCTCATCTCAGTGTTTTTAATGTTTAAAAAATACCCTCAGAGTATCTGTAGTCTCCCGTTTCATGGATGAAAAAACAAAGCAACAGTTACGGATCAAAACAACTTTGTGAAGTTTAGAAAACAAACTGGCTGAAAGAAAAGGGCAATATCTTTTTTCAGTTTCCAATGTCATGCTTTAGTCACTAATGCAAGCCCCACTGAAGCAGAAGCTTTGACAGTGTTATTGCACACTCACATCTATTGTCTAAGTGGATAGAGCTACTAGAGAGCTGGCTCATGTTACAGAGAAAATCATGATCAAACAAGGCAAAAATTTTACAATACAATAGACAGTCCAAGTACACAGAGAGAAGTTACACTGAGGTATTTAATAAATCACACTAACTACAACACAATATTATCCAACGCTAATTAGCAGAAATATATTTTATAAAAACAATACCAAAAAACCTTTCAAGAGCTTTAAAATGAACTTTACTCCTTTTCTTTGACTTTGTGACTTGAAAAATGTCACAAGGCTGACCTCTGCTGGGTCATAAATTACCAAGCACCTAAAGGGTAGTAATTCTAAATAGTTACAAAGCACGAGAAAAGGAAATAATTTTTCACAGGATACCAAACATTATTGCATAGATTCTAGCATCAAAAGGCCATTTAATTCACACAGTTTCGTGGAACAATAAAGCTAATATTCTACATGTCATTGTAGTAATGAAAACAGATATACTCACTAATCATTATCTCACCACTGTTTGAATGCAAAATTAGCTTCAGAATAGAACTACTGCTTTTGGTGACATCAAATTTATAAACTAGTGCTACACATCAGATTTGAAATTACACAGCATATCCTAATTATGCACAAGGACAGATCCTCATGCAGATAAGCACTTAAGGCACTTAAGTTAGACAAGGAAAAAAGGAAAAATTGCAAACATAAATATATCATATTATGCCTTTTATTCACCTTCAGAGCCTGTCTAGAAGTGTCAAGGTCAGTCCATCCTCTCTTCAGCAGGCAAGCTCAGAAAACACTTCTCTCACAGTCATTGTTTAAGTTTCAGAGAGCTTTGCAGAGATTTCATACCATGAATATAGAAAAAGAGTAAAACATTCACAAGAGCTAGCTATAGACAGCTTTATGGTAGTACTAAGATAAGAGACACTTTCAGCAGTTTTGGATGTTGGAAGCTGTCTTTCCTAGGTATGCATTTGATCAATTCAGCATCATATAATCCCAGGCTGAAAAATACAAGACTAAGGCATCCATTTTAGAATGCTTACTTAAGACAATAAAGCAACTGAATTGCTAGAATTCACACCAGCCAACAGATCATATTTCTAAGTATCTTATCCTCTCTCTAATTCCCAGGCAGAACATCTGCAGTACATAGAGACATACCTCACCCTCCCTGAATAGATTGTTGGGTAGAATATAGTTGATTTTCATTATTCCCAGATGCAGCTGTGCCATCACAAAATAGGATGTGATCCCACTTTGCCTATATTCATGGGCTTTGTCTGAAAAAAAAAAAGATACTGTTTTCTTTAGATGCTTTAAATAAAATAAATAAATCCAGAGAGGAATGAAAAATAATTCGTATCACCTACTGAACAGTAGATCACTGAATGAAACCAATAAATATGAACAGATGGATACCATGTTAAAATCCAGAGCATGCTGAGATCTTGTCCAGTCCAGAAAAAATGAAAATAAAAACCACCTCTGAAGACATCAAGAAAAGATAAAATTTACTGCATTCTCATCATTCAGTGCCCTCAAAGACATTAAAAAACCCCTCTATATTTAAACGTATCTGGCTCTATCTTCCAACTCCCATCTCAACTGATGTTGGTGTTGCTTACCAAAATATGTACTTCTTCATGTAAATGTACTTCCACGAGCTAATCAAGTGACTTCCTGTTCTTGTTTCTCATAAATGGAAAAGAATGAAGTAATGGAAACTCGGAATTTAAGGAAAGTAATTTTGAATTCTCATCTTCCATCATCTATAGTTTTATATAAAAACTGCAAATCCTGCAATGTTTCAGTATCAGTCACTCAGTACTGAGCACAGAGGTCACACGAGAGATGAGTCAGCTGATTTTATGTAACCACCTCCAATTTAGACCTTCAAGAATCAAATTAGCCCTCTGCCTCAGCATAATATTGGGAAGCCTAGTTCACCGTAGGAGGAAACTCTTAGAACTGTAGTTTTCCAGAGCACAATCCTTCCTCCTCTCTTTCCTTTTCAGGCGACCTAGATTCCCTGATCTTAGATGTACATTTTGGTGTTACTATGTTTGAATTCATCTTTAACATGCACAGTTCCTTTCTGATGCCTTGATTATTACTGAGCATTCTAAAAACACTGATATGGCAACCTAATGATACCAACAGTGATTTTTTTTTTTTAATATATTTATTTTTCACATCCTCATTGAAAACACTGACAGGAAAACGCAGTACGGATTTTCTGGAAAAATCCATAAAGTACATCTCCATCAGTTACAATGCTCTTGTGATTACACTTATGCCGTTCTTTATCACTTAACTGTTACTGGCTAATGTCAATATTCAATCTGAAGCCACTAGAAGTAATGCCATCAAAAGCCTAATATGTCCACAGTCTTCAACCACGTGTGAATCCATCAATACTTTCAAGGAATCCGTAATAAAACTAATATAAAAATATAAGCTAAGTATATTATCAATTTACCTAAGCATTCCATGCAGTATTCTCAGAAACACATTTTGAAATATAATTGTAATCTCCATCACTAACAAAACCACATTCACCATATTGCAAGTGTACTCCGAATGAAATATTAAAAACAATATATTGAATAATAACTAGCTATTTTATTCTGAATCAGATTATTCCCACTAAAATTCTGCATCAGGTTTTCCAGTATTCTGCAAGAGTTTTCTATCAGACTCATACGTCATCACCTATTTGGTGTTAGCACACAAAAATCAAAACTTCACAGAAACTTCTACTCAAAGTTTCTGATTCTTTTCCAAAAAAAGCCTAAGAGTAACAGATAATAGCATTGAAATAGAAAGATACAGATAATAGCATTGAAATAGAAACCTCAGTACTAAGAAGTTAAATTTAAAAAATGAGGCTGACTTCTACTTCCATACGAACTTGAAAGTAGATATTTAAGATACTGCTCATCTATACCTTTACTGTGTTTTCCACCTGCTGTATTTAAAAAGAATGTCAGCTAAGTCTTAATTTAGCAAACCTCTTCAGTAACAACCACTTGCATAAGCAGAAGAATGTCTGGTCCCCCAGTTCAAGGGAAATAAAGCCCAACTGATCCAAGGTTGTTCAGCAACATAAAGACACTAGAGGGCTTTCATAGAGAAGTTAAATTCCTGAGACAGGTAGTAAGAAAACTGAGGTTTCTATTCATTTCATACTAACAAAACAGAAACATTTTTATTCTTTACCAAGATCAGTCTTCTTTTTCTAGCCTCCACTCTGAAAGGATACCATATTTGCTTTGCATATATGCAGTTAGTTCAGTTATGAGACAAGGAAAAGCTGTAATAGCAACTATAGCCAAATATTCTTTATTATCAAGATGAGTTTTTGTCTGTCTATAAGATTAGACAGCAGTTAAAATTCAGTCTTGCAAAACTACAATTGCAGCTGCCATTCTCTTCCTCCAGTCCCCTAGAGGTTTTAGAGATTTTCTTGTGACAGATCTTTTTGTCAGGCTTGGGAATTTTCAGCAAATGGATTTGCTTGGTTTATTTTCATTGCAGATAAAGAAATAATTATTTGAAACGCAACTATAATTAACCTACAGAAACATCATGTCTTCTTCAACTGCTACTAATAGAAACTAATGACTAAATGCAAAATGCTGTTTAAAATAGGCTACGTGAGCAGTAGAAATGGATCACTGGGGGAACAATTCAGTGTGAGACTAGAAGGATCATATATAAGTAGTGATATTATTTCCAGTGCCTAATAGATGGAATTCCACTTTTCATCTGCAGTTAAGAACTGATATCAGTGCTGAGGTTGGGTGGATTTCATTTCTATGAAAAACACTGGCCTTATTTGCTCTTACACTCATTGATTACAATTGATTATAAACAAATGTTTATATAACAAGCAGTCAGCCTGAATGTAAATAAGAATATACAATACTATGAAAAACATGAGAGGATACGTTAGCACCAGAGATCTAATAAAAAAGCTAAATGGTCTCAGACTACTTTATTACTGATTTTAGTATGTTCCTCATATTTGAAAAGTATATCTTTAGCACCACATTTGCTTAAGAAGTGCAAGGATGAAGAGAGACCATGAAAACATGTACTGGTCATCAAAAGCACAATACCTGAGAAATATTCCAGTCTATTAAACCAACAGCCTCACAGCATACATCTTCAAGCTTTTTGATGGGTTGGGGGGTTAGCAAAGTGGATGTTGCAGATTAGTCAACATGTTGCTTATTGGAATTTCACACAAATTGGTTGAGATATCTGCTGCCTTCCCTCCTGCATAGACTTTGAGCAAGATATGAAAAAACTGTTCTTTAAAATAACAATGGATAACCCAAAACTTCCATCAGCATCATACCAGTAAATGCCTGCAAACAATTTTTAATAGCTCAAAATAGTTGCCAAAACCAAGTCAAGTTGCATGTAGAATAGTTTTCATAATGCAAAACAAACAGAATCACTGAAGGTATTCAGTACTTGAATATCAAGTCAATATTTGTATTTCATCACCAGAAGAAACACAAGGCTTCAACTTTTTCTGATAAAATGAATTTTAGAGGACAGGCATCCAATTTTGTACAGCACTATTTCATAACAGGCTTTGCAAAAGGCTTTTAAGTCTACATTGCTTGAAAGACTGAGTTCTACACTAAAAGAAGCAGCTCTTCAGCAACAGTTGACTCCAGATGTAATGCATCATAAGAATCAAAATCAAGCATGAGTTTTTACAGTTTTATGAAACAAATTTTATATAAGAACAACAAGGCACACAACAGCAAAACAAAATCCAGTGTTACAAACTTATGTACTTACAGAAGAATTTCTCAAGCTACACATGAACAAATGGCCTAGTTTATACAAAAGAAAAAAAATTCTCTTGATTAACTACCAACAACAGTACACTGCACACTAGTTTGATCATCGTTTCAACGTCAAAACTTAAGCAAGTGTACTTTATCCCCAACACAAGTTAATCATCTTGTTTTTAAAAGCTACAAAACAGACACTAAAAAAATCATGTTTTACATAAATACTGATATTGGTTCACATTTCTACCTCCTCAACACTTCTCCTTTAATGTTCTCTACAGTCTCAACAGTATCTCCAGTATTCTGAGGAAATTACATGCTGCTCAGTCTTCTTTTTTCTATCCATTGATAATCTGTTTTGATTCAATTTACTGATGTATTACATACAAACTCTTTACATACGAAAGCTTCTGGTTCTGTGAAATGGTTGAAAAGGTTTTCTTAAAGCCCACATCAGAAGTGGTGGCTTCTGTTTCGATTTTTCTGGAAATAGCACTGCTTCAGTTTCAGGGGTAGGAAATCGTACTCTATACACTTCAGGGTAAGATTTCTGAAACTAGAAAAAATATCAATTTAAATGAAGAATTCAGTCACATTTAGCATTTAAAAATATTAACTGTCACATCCAAGAAAGGAGCAAGAAAATTTCTCCAACACACTATCTATAACTCTGTATAGAAAATTAAGTGATGTTTTCCAGTTTGGCTTATTCATCATATCACCTCTATTCTAACCAATTAAAAGTTACAAAAACCCAAGATTATCTTCTGCTTTAAATCTCATTATTTTCTTACAGGACCATATATGTAAAAATTCATAAAGCTTTTAAAAATTTAATAAAGACCGGAGAAATTTTTACTTGTTTGAGCTTCTTCTTCTTATCTTTCACAGACATTTCTTTATTCATTGCAATTTCTTCCAATAAAGCTGCCAGTGGTTCCTGAGAGCCAGTTGCCCTTTGGTATTCAAATTCATCTGTGCTGATTTGGTGACAAAACAATGGAGCAGGAAAAGTTGCATCAGTATCAGCACCAGCATATTTTATCTGGAAAAAATATTTAAAAAGTTGTTCTCTGCAACAAATCAGAAAAAACAAACAAACAAACAAACAAAAAAACCCCCACTTCGCTAAGTTGACTACCATGTCAAATTATTAAATATTACTCAAAGTCATTCAACAGAAAGAGAAAAGACCCTAAATTCTACCTACTGCCTCTTGCACAAATAGAGTGAGTTCTAGTAGGTCAAGTAGCATGAAAAAAAGGAAGCCTGTGTAATTCCTAGAAGAAGAAATTACTAAATACTTCAGCAGAAATTAAGAAATGTTTAACTAAAAAAGAAAAATATTGTACTGCAAAAAGGAAATAGTTATGAAAAGGTTAAGCACATATGGATGCCTCTAAAATGTTGTGACCCCATTCCTGGAGAAGATGGAGTTGACCAAGATGGGAAGTTTACCTCTAAGCCATTCAAGATCTGTTTAGTTTCATTTAACTATATAGTTAGATGGAATATCAGTAGCCAAAATAAATTAGTTCTTCATATGCTAATAGGGACAGACCAAAGTCTAACATCAAACTCAGAAACAGAAAGCATGAGTTTGCTATCGTAGCAGAGTGACAAAAGATATTTTTTTCCACTAAATACCTACTTGAACTCTTTGGACATGTGCAATATGTTCCTCTATGGAAGATTTTAAGGAGGAAGGAACACTTAATATCTCCTGATAATTATCCATGAGAAATGATACTAGTTTAGCAGCAAGCAGTTCATCCAAGTCCATTTCATCCTTAGAGCAGAGAATACAACGGGAAAATGACTGAACCATCTGAGAAGAAAAAAAGAAAAGTTCATTTTTTATTTATAGAGAAAAGAGTCTATTTTAATATCTTTCCAAAAAGATCTCTTAACAAGAAATAATTTACCATACTTCCAAAGCATCGTAAAAAAAAAAAAGGAAGAGCATTGTGTACTGTGACACTGAATGGACTTGGCTCTTGCTGGCTTGGCTCTTGATGGCTCTTGACACTGAATGGACTTGGCTCTTGATGGCTCTTGCCTCAAACACTAATTCTGTCCTAAGGCATAGAATGGATGAACTCCATTTTACTCTCAAGACTTCCACAAATAAGCATTTCACTTGTTTTTTCCAGTCAAATAGGGCAAAAATATGTCAAAGATTTTAAAAACAACACAGCAATTGAATAGAAGTTGATCAGTGGAAGGAAAACTTAATGCCAATACGTTCTAATCCTCCAAATAAAATTTCAGGTCCATCTCACTACATGTAACTGAATACTTGAATAGAGGACTAAAAGAGTTTTCTAGCTGTGAACTAGTCACTTTTTACATTTTTAGCACAGTGAGTAAATGAGGTTTTCTGCTTTGCATCGTAGATTACACCACTGAAATAAAACAATACAAAAATACTTGCATTGGATTCGCTTCCAGAAAGTAGCATCTAGCTTATAATTATTTTGTTATTATTGTAATAAAGAATCATTTATAGTTAGATTATAAGTAGCAGTCAATAATTTATTTTATTCTAATAGTTAATTAAAATCCTAATTGCTATAGAACAAATTTAGATGTACACATCCTAGGATTTTTATGGAATGGCCCTAAAGCTGAGTTTTCCATTTCTCTAGTCCTTGTAAAGGATTTGAATGTTAACAAAAAGAAATAATCTGTCAGTTGGAATCGCTGTATATTTTGCCTAGCATAACCAATTCAAATATAATTGTGATAACACGTCAATGAGAACAGTGATAAATATATAAAAAAACCCTACAAAAAGAACATTGGCATAAACCAATGGTTTGTCAAAACCTAATAAAAAATAACATATAGAGAATGTTTCTGTAGTTAAGTGATGAACAAAAATGAGTACTGAAACAGCCTGGCAGGATTTGCTTTTCTCATTGCTAAAATCAGGTAAAGCAAAAATTCATATACGTATTTTTAACACTAACTGAAATTGAATTCTTTCTCTCACACTTGTTACAATGACAAAGAAGAGACCTCATCTATTATTTTGCTTTTTTCTCCTCCCAATGAATAGTCTATTTAAGACTGAGTGGAAAAGTGGTGATTTAACTCTAAGAATGAGGAAACCATCAAATCCTGAGCAAGTTCTGCATTTGCTCATAAATTCAAAAGCAATTCAGAGTTGCATTTGCATAGTTAGAACTACTCATCAAATAAGCAAGTGCTATTTTATATATGCTCTCCAGTAAGAATCTTATCTGTGCTATTTTGAAAGCTTTGTGAGATCTTCTACCTTATTACTATACATACCAAGACTCTGGTCCTCACTGATTCAGAAAGAGGTGGCAAATCTTTGTTACAGCTAATTCTTGCCATCATTCTCACCAACAGCTGTAATTTTCTACGATTTTCTGGAGGCAGCAGGAGGCAAGATATTTGAAGAGCTTCTACAGCCTCGCTGTGTTTTTGCAGCAGACCTGGTTTATTAAAAAAATAATAATAATAAAAAGACATATATCATTGAAAAATGTTTCTATTTCCACAAATATTTTCTAAATATTTTATGCATCCATCTCCCCAGATTCCTTTTCAGGGACGGAAATGTATTTGTCCCAGGTTACCCATCCTGATTTCCACCCTCTGTAGGTTTTCTTTCTGTCTTTCAGTTTTGCCAGGAGTTTCTTGTTCATTCGTACAAGCATCTTGATATTTTCGTCACTTTCTCTTTGCTGGGATATGTTGCTACTGAGCTTGGAGGTGACTTTTGAATGAGCATTCTTGAGCCTCTCTTCCCCCTAGGACTTAATCCCACTCTGCCAAGAAGATTCCTGTAAATGGTAAAGTTTGCTCTCCTGAAGTCTGAGGTTGAAAGCTGGTTGTGAACCTTTCTAATTCCCCTAAGGATCATGAACTCAACCATTCTGATGTCACTGCAGCCAAGACTTCCTTGGATCTTTACATTCCCCACAGACCCATTCTTGTTGGTGACATACATAGTATGTCTTCTCATTGAAGAAGGAAGTAATGATTCAGTCATTTCAGGAATATTAGTGATTATTTATGTCCTTCTTTGTTGTCTCTACAATAGATATCACGGTGCTTAATGTACCCCCAAGACCAGGCCTTGTGAAAGAGAAGCTTCTCCTTTTTGAGTAGAACGCCTCATCCACATGTTATTCTAATTCAGGCAACCTACAGCAAATCATCATGTCACCTGTCCTTGCTTTCCTGTAATCCATAAATTCCATCTGTCCCTGATCTACTCCCAAGTAGAGCTCCATGCACTCCAGCTGGTCACTGACTAGAGTGACTTTACCTCAGCTATATGCCATTCTTAAAGAACCTATGTCTCATAGGTTCATAGGTTCATAAGGATGGAAAGGACCCACAAGATCATCTAGTCCAACCATCCTCCTATCACAATCCCTACCCAACTACTAAATCAAATCCCTGATGTCTATCCCATCATGCCTCTGTGATGCCAATAAGATCATAGATCTAAAGGCATTCACAAGCAATTTCTCATTTATTCCCTTGTTATTTGCATTTGCATAGAGTTAGGCCCCTTATTTGCTTCCCTACTACTAGTTAGAGCCAATTTTTGTGTACAAAAATGGAAGTTAGGCATCACAACAGGACGAAGAGTCTTCCTTGACTTCTTGAACTTCCTTTATTAGCTAAATAGAGAATCTAATCTTGAATCATAAAATAATAAACTGGAGTGGAAAAACCATCTGGGAATACTGTAGTCCAACCACACTCATTCTTGCTTAAGTAATTGAAGGTACCTAAATCAGGTATCCCAAGACACCCCGTTTCAGCCAAGTGCAACATTTTGGACAGATAAATGCCAGTAAATTGGTGTCCAGAGCAGGCAGTCTAGGCTAAGCAAGAAAGATCTGACATTTACAAGCATATAATGTCAGTACATTTAAGTAAATTGTTGAAGTACGAAGACTGAAAACAAAGTAGTTCTTAAAAGCCTATACTTTCATGACTTTTGGAATTTATCTACTTTTGTTAAGAAAATATTCTAGATGGAATACACAATTTTTTGTGAAGTAAATGACTCTTTTTCACACTTATTTGAAACAGCGTGCAATTCATTTTCACTTCCACATAAGTGTTGATATGAATTCCTCATCCTCAATTTTACATCTGAAATACTGTGAAAAAAAACTCAGTCCTGAAAGATACTAATACAATAGGAAAACAAAAAAGCATGAAAGAGTAGAAAGGATTTTGAAGAAATTATCAAGAAAATTTGTTGTCTCAAAAGGAACTATAATTAATTTGAAGTAAGATTGTGAACTAACAGAGTAGAAAAAATACTATGTTCCAAAAAAAAAATGTCAGTAACTAATAGGTCCCTTTGCTAGCTGAAGAATTATTATATAACCTTAGCAATTATTGAATTATTCTTTTTTCAGTTCCAAAGTTGATAAAATGCAGTGTGCCTCTTTGCAGAGAGGGTCAAAAACAAAGCATGCCACAAAGCGTGTTTACTTTTAAACTCAGAATTTTTTCTGTCCTTAAATTTTCCATCTTTCTCTATGGGTCATCTATATCCACATGGTAAGTTAATTCGTTTTTGTCAGTGCTTAAAAAGCTATAGCTAAAAATTAAACTGTTCTTTCTCAAAAGCACAAGGAATACTTATTTTGTTACATTCCAGACCACTTACCTAGCACACTAACAAAAACATCAAAAAAATTAAATGTAAGAAGTGGTTCTTTCATCTGACCAAAGTAGTCCACTATTGTTTTGAAGACATCTCTTTCAAATCCTGAATATGAAGGCTGCTTCAAATCTGAGCAGATGGGCCCTATTTAAAAAAAAAAAAAAAGATGAAAAAAGAAGTTAATTTGCAGCTATCAACTTGATCACTGTTTGCTATTCCAGCTAATATAAGTGCAAATTCATGCAGGAAAGCTTTAATACACTATTAAGAACATTTTATTTATGTTTTTAACTGATATAGTGAAAACAAATATAACTGAGGGAAAAAGAAATAGTTTAACCAGATATTTCAGTTAAGCAAACTGCACTGGCAGGAGAACATATGCTGACTGACTGATCTTTTTCAGCACTGTTTTCAAGGTCATAATCAGAAAAAATATTAACTGTGAATGTAAGTGGTATTTGGTGAAATTTTGATAAAGTTGTTAAAGGCACAGTTAATTTCAATGATTTTTTTTAAAGAAAGGTTTCAGATTTTATTCCAGGTTTACTTACAGTTTGCTAGGCATTTCATTGCTGATAATATCCAGTGCGGTAAGTCTTCTGCACAAGGGAAAATTGATAAATAAATACATAAAATTAAAAAACCAAACACCTGAGAAGAACAAATTCTAAGATTATAGTAAACTAAAAATTCTTTAAGTTCCTCTTATTAAAAAAACAAAAACAAAAAAACGGCCTACAACTCATACATCTTAGGAGGAAAATTGGATCATACAGTAAATCCTTAATCTGCTTCATAGAATTTAACTAAACTTATTCAACTTATTATAAAGGACTAGTGAATGTGTAAAGTGGTTATTTTGTACTGAAGGTTCTGTCATTTCTGAAAATAAAGTAAAATTCTGAAGTGTTCCATCTGTCTTGGAGAATGAACACGCATATGCTCTAGAGGTGGTTACCTTCATAAACCAAATCAGGTTCCTACCTGAAGTTTCACTTCTATACAGATCTTGTGGAAAACATGGCTAACATTAAGTACTCTCAAATATCATATTTAATGTTTCCCTAGTGAGAAAAGCAGCTTTACATAGTGCTTGTTTCAAAATATATTGATTGAAAATGGAAAAATGAAAAGTTCTAAGACTGTGTATATTCTGATCCTTTCTAGTTTTTTTTGTTTTTTTTTTACTATATGTTGCTCTCATGTAGATGCTCCAGTTCAGCCACAAATAGGTTGACAAAGGCAGCTTCAAAAGATATATCCCTACAATTTTAACTGAAAATTTTCTGTTCTTTTACCTTCATTCAATACTGCCATGATGTTTTCACACTAGTAAGAAGGGTGAGCTTCGCCACACAGTTCTCATTCCTTCTCAGTCTCCCAGGGGGAGAAAATATGATTTAAAAAAATTTGCAAGTTGAAATGGGACAGATCACTCAACAATCACTGCCACAGGCAAAACAGACTCAGTGTAAGAGAAATTAGTATCACGTATTGCCTATTGCTAACAAAAACCTAAAGCATTAAAACTAAAAACAAACTATAACTCCCTATCCTCACCATCTGGAACGGAATACCTAGTTGTGGTTTCGTGTGGGCTTCCTGCAAGAACTGCTCCAGTGTGAGTCAGTACCACAGGATCCACCCCTCAAGAGTTAAACGTTCAAGTATGGGTCCTCCACAGGTGGCCAGCACAGGGCCTGGCTCCAGCAAAGCTCTCCATCAACTGCAGCATCCTTCAGGCAACATCCACTGCTGCACCATGGACCACCCCTCCCCCCCCAATGGAAGAATGCAAGCAGAGATATGCTCTGTGCCTGGAGTGCCTCCTGGCCTCCACCCTCCTCTTTCTCTGAGCTTGGTTTCTGTAGAATTGTTTCTCCCATTCCTCATGCCTCTTTCCAATCCACTGTTGTGCAGTATCTTTTCCCCTTTCTTAAATACGCTCTCACAGAATATGGATCAGCTTTGGCTAACAATAGGGTCTTTTTATGGAGCTACCTGGCACTGGCTCTGATCTAACATGAGGCAGCTGCTGGGCTCATCTTACAGAGGACTCCCCAGCATTATTCTTGCTGCCAAAGCTTTGCCATGTAAACCTAATACATGTCCTAAGGCAGGGATACAAAAGTGTAAGTTAGGAAAAAAAGACCATACTGATTCCTGCTATTGGGATGAACAACAATAGTATATCCCATAAAAACTCCAGTATAATGTGGATATACAAGCATGAAGTTGCTACATGTTTGTATAAATCTGAGTTAATGTTATTAACAAACAACAATATAAAAAATTAAACAAGAACTTCTAGAATACTCACTGGATTTGTCTTCTAAAGTGACAATGCCTTGCTTATTGACATTGTATGCATTTTGTACAATATGCTTTGAATTCACAAGCTTTGCATCTATCACTTCATCCAGGGAATCCAAACCCAAGACTTTCTGTAGTCTGCAAAAATACATTAACACACAATAAATACATCACCTAATTTGCAAAACAAATATCTAGCATTAGTTCACATACAGTTCTGAAAGAGGCCCTTTACATCTATTGTCTTAGTCACAAGCATGCAAAGTAGGATTAGAGTAGACTAACACTATTCTATGAACATACAAATTCTTATGCTACACTGCACTGCATCAAGTTTATTACATAGAGATAGCATGCCAGGTTTAGATGAAAAGAAATCATCATGTACAATTATCTAAAGCATATTTTTGCAGGAGGAAAAAATGTTCTAAAATAAGGTATTTAGCTTTGCATAGCATATTCCTTACGAAAAATAAAAGGAATGTCTCAAAGCCTTCTGGACATAGCTATTTCTTTCCTTATATTAAGTTTTGTACTTTTCATTAAGAGGCTTAATGGTATCATCTTTCTACATGAGTTCTTCAATTTCATAACGGGAAAAGAGAAAGATTGAGGGAAAAATGTGGTAAAACAAAACAAAGCCCACATCGTAAAAGGACATTACAAGAGAAAAAAAGAGAAGTCAAGAAGTACTAAAGTTTTCTTGTGAACTTGATGTGCTTATTTTGCAGAATAGTTGTTATCACCACTACGGCAACAACGAAAGGTGAGTGGATAAAGTTAGAAGCACTGCCAGGGAAAAGAGACAAATTTGTTAACCACTATACAGTTTTACTCTATCAGCAGATTACTAATATATATATACTCACCGTGACAAAGTCATTGATCTCCATATATCTTCTATATTTTCTTGTGTTAACTCTCTGCGGAAAACAAGCTTGCATGCTGGTAGTTCCCCTATAGCTATACTGTGACGTTTGTACCACATTTCAGAGTTCTAAAATCAGAAAAAAACCCACTGCTCATTTGCCAGTGATTTTTCAAATATTAACCAGTGTAATGCATTTGTGTTACATGCGATAACTTTGAAACATCTAAAGTTCTACCAAATCTCCAAGATTCAAGCATTATTAGCTTTTATCAATTCTCTGTTATTTAACATCTCCAAAGCTGAAAAACAATGCGAGTAGCCATTAAAATTCACAAATAAGCAGTCTAGTACTTGGTTCATCTTATTCATTACCAAAACCAGTTCAAATCAACTATAATACTAAGACTAAACACCTGTTTATAGAAAAATTATTGTAAGTTTTTTAGATGAGATAAAAACTTTTTTGTTCTTGTTTATCATGTGTTGATCATAATTAAATAGTAAACTCAATAGCAAGTTCAAAACAGCAATAGAATAAAAGTATACTGTTACAGATAAAGACATCCACCATCATACAAGAGAACTAAGGAGCTAATACAAGTTTATGTGACTATTATATTTTATTAAGAATCCTGATCCTAGTTTGGTACTTGAAAATTGTCATCAGCGTGCTAATGTGTGCATGTATAACGCAGGTATGTACACAATGGAATCTAAAACAAAGTTTTGGTTCATTCCCAGTTACTGTGCATTGGTTTGCAACACAGCAATCCTAGAACACATTAACAGTATTCCTTGTGATCACAACTAAACCATAAAATGCACTCCAGGAATGCACCTAATCACTATGACTGCTAACTGTCCATCACTTCATGACACTAGACTACAGATAGTTTGAAATAAAAAACATCCTCTGCAATTAATATCTGGCTTTCCACAAGAGTATTTCACCACCCAGATCCATGTCTGTCAATCCACACATAGGAATAAGTGCTATATTTGATGCTCCAGCAATTTAAGATTTGGTTAAACCACTTTCAGTTACCCTCACCCTTCCAGTAGAAGGCAGCTAGCCATAAAACAAACAAACATAGAACCACTTTCTTCCTTTGCCTCATTTGCTTCAAGTTATTAACTAAAGCTGTCAATGAAAGCGTTTTTCAGCAATGCCAGACTGCATATTGTCACATATGAGGCAGTTGTGCATAGGCAGACATTCGATAACGTTTTCCAGGACAGAATGCTCGGATGGAAATTTAGCGCACACAGTTGGAGGCCATAATGTGTTAAAACTGCAGCAAGTACTTATTTAAGTAATGATTTTTTTTTTTTGTTTTCTTTTGGTTTTTTTGCATGCTTTTCTTTCCTCCTTATAAATCTTTCACTGTTGCAGTTCTAAGGATGGTGCCTCCCCCTGGAACCTGCTGCACATGAAAAGAACATTTGATTTGCATGAAAATAATTGCATTACAAATGTGGAATAGCAATTTACTCAGAACCTCTTGATGTTCAGCAGAACAGTAGGAACTGCTTTTCCAAACAGATTATGATTCATCAAGAAATCCAAGGCTAAAGTCTTGCACTGAACAGCATTAAGAAAAAGGCTAACAGCCTAAAAGAAGTCCCAACAGTTTATAAAAAGGATGAGAACACAATTTATACGGAAGGAAAGTCTTACAACAAAGTAAACTCAAAATGCCTAGCCCTGTATGATATAAAATTGGAGATAAGCGACAAAATCTTGTTTTATTAATAAAAGCAATATTTCTTTCCCAACTTTGCAAAAGCTGGATCAATCCAAGTGAGCACAGAGCAAGATGATTCTCTTATGTTCACCAAGGGTAGCAACAAAAGGAGCACAGCTTTTCCTTCAACAGTAAAGGATCTACTAAGTCTTATATCATAAGAAACGTGTCACTGGAATTAGAGCACATCGAGATGCAAATATATCAGCAAATGACTCCATGCCAAACTTAGGATGCTAAGTACATTACAACCTGTAACAGAAAGAATATTCAAAGCCAGAATCCTCAGCAAATCATTAAAAATAGCTTTGCTCCACACACTTAAAAGTATTTTGCATGTAATTCTCTAACCAAGTAATTATGGCACAAAGAATTCCTAATTGAATTTTGCTTTCCAAACATATAGGTCTGGAGAAATTAACTGGACATCTTACCATCATGACTGATTTCACGGGGATGTGTTCTTGGGAAGTGCCAGCCTTTGGATCACTCCAATCTGGAAATTTAATGACTTCCTTTCCAAACGAAGGTTTCTTTGGATATGGCTTCAGTGGTGAGGAAGGAGGAAATCTATAATTGGAGAACACTTTTAAAGCTTCTGAACTTCTATTTCATGTTTACCAAAAGGAAAACTATGCAAGTAAGCCTTCACATGAATAAGTTTAGCAGAAACCTTGGACATTTACAGAGCCAGTTAGTTGCATGAAGATAGGTGATAAATAAAAGGTCAGACAACCTAAGATGTGTCATTTGGCCTTCATCTGCTGTTCAGGAACACTTTAAGTCTTTTGCTTATCCTATGATGTATCTGAAAGCCTTGAGTGGATGCCCTTGATACTCTGGTGCATCTCAAATAGTGTCACCGGCCTATCACTAAACACCTGAATCTTCTTTAGAAGGTGTTTCTGCTGAAAAAGCTGTAGGTACATTTTCCCCCTGTGTGCAACTGCTAGCATGCATCTCCTCAAGCAAAGATATATAATTAAGCCACATGACTACCACTTGCATTTAATTAGCATGCACTCAAGCCAGTGCCTGCATAAAGTTCTGTCCACATTACTGTATTCTTCTGTGTCTACATGCTTGCTATGCGAAGACCATATCCTGCAGTTTTGAAGTCTTTTTTCCAGCTGATTGTGAAGGAAACTCACCTTTTAAGGCATTTCAAGAAGTGCCTTGAAGAAATTGGCAGAAATAAACCCTAAGCTAGACATTATAGGATTTGGAATATAAACAATCCTCACCTAGTTGGGAGCGTATGTAAAGAAATTAATGACAGCGCATTAGAAAGAAATCTGTTTGATGATGATCTTCCAACAGTCTGATTCAGATCAAATCTCATTTTCCTGCAGTCCCAAGTTTTGGGCGCTAAGATTCCTGATGCTTCAAAAAACTGCTTCTGCCACCCCCATCCCCTTAATCTGCCATGTAAAGGGCAGTTATAGCTATACATAAGCAACAAGACCCTGTACATCCCTAGTTTTCATACATTCATACCCAGCCAGAAGGCTTCTCATGCTCAGGAATTTCTGAAGTTCTCTAAGTTCATAAGTTCATAAGTTCATAAGGTTGGAAAGGACCTATAAGATCATCTAGTCCAACCATCCTCCTATCACTATCTCTACCCAACTACTAAATTAAGTCCTTTAGCACCTCATCTAAACGCTTCTTGAACAGCGCTAGGGATGGTGCCTCAACCACCTCCCTAGGCAGGCCATTCCAGTGCCTGACCACTCTTTCAGAAAAGAAATGCTTCCTGAGGTCTAATCTAAATCTTCCCTGGCGCAACTTGTGGCCATTCCCTCTCGTCCTGTCATTATTTATCAGGGAGAAGAGGCCTACCCCCTCCTCACCACAACCCCCCTTCAGGAAGTGGTAGAGTGCAATAAGGTCTCCTCTGAGCCTCCTCTTCTCCAGACTAAACAATCCCAGCTCCCTCAGCCGCTCCTCATAAGACTTGTGCTTCAGGCCCCTCACCAGTTTTGTTGCCCTTCTCTGAACACGCTCCAGGGCCTCAATGTCCTTCTTGTAGTGAGGGGCCCAAAACTGAACACAGTACTCGAGGTGCGGCCGTACCAGAGCTGAGTACAGGGGGATGATCACCTCCCTGCTCCTGCTGGCTACACTATTTCTAATACAGGCCAGGATGCTGTTGGCCTTCTTAGCCACCTGGGCACACTGCCGGCTCATGTTGAGCCGAGCATCAACCAACAAAAAAAAATTAAAATTAGCCCATTTTTTCAATTCTGACATCTAATTGGTTTTCACATTAATTTTATTTTCTAGCTTTATTAGTCCAGGTTCAGTGTACTGCATGGATTAAACATCTTATTTTTATTTTGCTTTACAGTACTCTCAGTAGTTTCCCATTTCCCCTCCCGTTCATCGTAACATCAAAATTTGTCAATTCAACATCAACCCAATCAGTAAAGGAGTTCTTGAAACCAGAAAAAATAGGCACATTCCCCTCTTTTCAAATAACATGTTATAGTTTTATGACTTTTTATTATTGGTATATCAGATAGATCTAGAGATAACTCCATGACATAGCATTACAGCAAGATTCAGAGAGTCAAGTCGTTGAATGTACAGTGGAAAGCCTCTGGTTTATATACAAAAATAACCCAAGAGTTAGACTGAAACTGAGGAGCATTCATGGAAAAGGACCTCAAAGATCTTCTAGTTTCAAACCCCCTAACATGGGCAGGGTCAACAACCACTAGAGCAGGCCACCCAGAGCCACATGGGGATGGGGCATCCACAACCTCTCTGGGCAACCTGTTCCAGTGTGTCACCACCCTCTGAGTGAAAAGTTCCTTGTAACATCTAACCTAAAGCTCCAGTCTTAGTTTAAACCCATTCCCCCTTGTCCTGTCACTACCAACCTGTGTGAACAGTCATTCCCCCTCCTGTTTATACTCTCCCTTCGAGTACTGAAAGGACACAAGTTCTCCCAGGATCCTTCTCTTCTCCAAGCTAAACAAGCCCAGTTTCCTCAACATTTCCTCACAGGAGAGGTGCACCAGCACTCTGACCATCTCAGTGGCCCTTCTCTGGACCCATTTTAAGATCTCTGTGTCTTTCTTGTGCTGGGGGCCCCAGGCTTGGACACAGTACTCCAGATGGGATCTCACAAGAGCTGAGTAGAGGGGGATAATCACCTCCCTCTCCCTGCTGGCCACCCCTTTTTTAATGCAGCCCAGAATATAGCTGGCCTTCTGGGCTGCACACTCTGCTGACTCACCTCCAGCTTCCAAAGATGGTATGTCAAGATTCACATAGTTTTCTACCAACTGCATTAGTTTTATCAGTTTAGACAAGCAGGTAGTAAAGATAGCTTTGTGTGTCAAGTAACCTTGAATCAATAATGTAACAAATGTCACAGATGAATTTCCAGACATTATGGAGATTTAAAGGCAATTCAGAGACTAAAGGCAAACACTTTTAAGGAATTAAGGAGTTATCCTCCAAGAAGATGGCAAGGCCAGCTGCCTAGTTGAATAAGTGCCTCTACACAAACACACACAGCTTGGGATACAAACAGGAGTTGGAAGCCACCATGCTACTGGAAAACCACTATGTAGTTGCCATCACTGAAACCTGGTGGGATGATTCCCATGACTGGAGTGTGGATACTGACAGCTACAAGCTGTTTAGGAAGGACAGGTGAGGAAGGAGAGGAGAAGACATTTCCCTCTACATCAAGAAGGAATAGAAGAATGAAGAGCTATCCCTGAAGAATGGCCATGAGCAAGTTAAAAGCCCACAGATAAAAGTCAGAGGCAAGAAAAGGAGCCTTGTTGTTCACATCTGCTGCAGGACACCTGATCAAGCAGAGCCTGTTGTTGAAGCCTTCTTTCTCCAGCTACAGGAGACATCACTGTCACAGGCTGTCATCCTGCTGAGAGACTTCAACTACCCTGACATCTGCTGGAAAAATAGCACAGCAAGGTGCAGGAGGTCCACAAGGCTCCTGAAGTGCATCAAGGGTAACTTCCTGAGCAAAGTAATAGACATCCTCACCAAGGGAATGCAATACTGGATCTGTTGTTCACCAACATGAGTGAAAAGATTGATAACAGAACTTGAGATTGCCTGGGCTGCAGTGATAATGCAATGGTGGAGTTCACACTGTTGAGGGGTACTAGACAGGCAGAGAGTAAGACTGAGAAATTAGTATTAGGAAAACCAAATTCCAGCTCTTCAGACAGATAACAAAACCACAATGGAAACAGCCTTTAAGGACAAGGGAGTGGAGCGGAGCTGACAGATATTTAAGGAACCTTTCCATAGTGCACAAGAGCTCTTCATCCCCAAATGGAGGAAATTAGAGAAAATAAAAACATGAGAAAGGCATGGCTGAAGAAGCGATCCTGCTCATCGAACTGGAGAGTAAGAAGAAAATGCACAGGCATTGGAAGCAGGGACAGGTAACCCAGGAATACTACTAGGCTGAGTAGGGGTGGCATTGGGAAGGCTGAAGCCCAGCCAGAACTGGACTCGGCAAAAGGTGAAAATAATAATAAAAGATTCTACAGGTACTTCAACCAGAAAAGTATAATGAGCAACAAAGACAGGCTGGTAAAAACAGACAAGGAAAAGACTGAGGTGTTCAACATTCTTGCCTCAGCCTTCACTACCAACTGTTCTACACACAGCCCTCAAGAAGACGGTTAGGAAGGTGGAAATTGGCTGAGCAACGCTCATTCTGCTGTAAGCAGAGATCAGGTTTGCCATCACCTGAGGTACTTGAGCATCTGTAAGTCTGTGGGTTCCAATGAGATGTATTCCAGAGTCCTGAGGGAACTGGCTGATGTAGTCACCAAACCACTCTCAACGGTATTCAAAAAGTCATGGTAGACAGGTGAAGTCCCTGGTGACTGGAGAAAAGGCAGTGTCACACCTATTTTTAAGAGTAGAAAGGATGATCCAAAGAGCTATCGAGTTGTTTGTCACACCTCAGTGCTGGGGAAGATCATGGAGCAGCTCCTCCTGGAAGCTACGCTAAGACATACAGAAGAGAGGAAGGTGATACAAGATAGAAACCATAATATCTTCACCAAGCACAGATCCTACCTTATCAAACTTGTCACTTTTTAAGATGGCTCAACTTCATCAGCAGACAAGGGAAGAACCACTGATGTCATATATCTGGACTTTAGTAAGGCCTTCAATACAGTACCCCATAATATCTTTCAATGGCTCAATATCCAGGTGGAAATCTGTGACAAGCAGTGACTCTTAGGCATCTGTACTGGGACCACAGCACTCTAACATCTTCATCAATTACATCAACAGCCAGACTGAGAGTAACCTCTGCAAGTTTGGAGGCAATCCCAAGCTATGTGGTATAGTTGACATGCCTGCGGGATCAGGTACTATTCAGAGACCTAGATAGACTAATGCAGTGGATCCAGGTGAACTTCACAATGTTCAACAAAGCCAAGAACACTGTCTTGCACCTGGGTCATGTCAAGACCCACTGTCAGTACAAACTTAGGAACAAAAGGGTGCAACACAGCCCTGTCAAAGAGTTCATGGACGTACTGGTTCACGTCCATCTTAACATCCACCAGCAGTGTGCTCTCACAGCCAAGGAAGCCAATCATATCCTGGGCTGTTTAAAAGAAGTGTGGCTAGCAGGTCAAGGTAGGTGATTCTGCCCCTCTGCTCTGTGCTGGTGAGACCTCACCTGGAGCACTGTGGCCAGATGCGAGGACTTCAGTACAGGAGAGACATGGACCTGATAGAGCATATTCACAGGAGAGTCACAAAAATAATCCAAAAGATTAAACACCTCTCCTCCAAGGACAGGCTAAGTGAGCTGGAGCTGCTCAGCTTGGAGAAGAAAAGCCCACCTGATAGTGGACTTTCAGTATCAAGAGTGGGGCTTGAAGAAGAAAGGAGACTCTTTAGCAGGGTCCGTTGTGAAAGGACATGGGAAAGCTTCACACTGTAAAAGGGACATTTAGACTGAATGTAAGGAAGAAGGGTTTTTTGCTGTCGTTTTTTTTTTTTGTTGTAGTTTGTTTGTTTTTAAATAGGAGTGGTAAGGCATTGGAACAAGTTGCTCAGAATGATGGTGGAAGTCTCATCCCTGGAGAGGACCAGGGTCAGCTTGGACCAGGCTCTGTGCAAAATGATCTAGCTGGAGCTTTATTGCAGGGAGCTGGACTAGATCACTCTTTAAGGGTCCCTTCCAATTCAAAAGATTCTGATTCTATATCAGTTGCGTATGTGCCCTTTTAATACAACTGTTCAGATTCTAAGAAGTATAAAGCCTGAAAGCTTCCAAAACTGGAACATGTCATTTGTTGTTTTAGTCTACACTGAGCCATTAGGTCAAGACTCACAAAGTCTTCACTCTTTTGCAGAAAACATACTTTTTTCACATTCACATTTAATAATTTCCCTAACTATTTCAGGAAAAAAAGCATTTGACAATATATGCTTCATATACTCTATGGCATAAATAGAACTACAGTTACACAAGAAATTAAGGAAACATCTAACTACCTTAGTTTCCAGTGACAACTCCACATCGTAGTATATAGTTGCAGTTACAGTCAGTTAACATGGAAATTTATAGACGAGATACAAAGCAAGTTAAGATTTCCAGAGCAAGTATTATAATTGGAAGTAAAAACTACTTTCAATTTATATTAGCATTGTAAGACATGTATCTAAAAAATTAACATTAATGAAGTCCACCAGAGGGAGCTGCCAGGACATTGAATATGTGAGTAAAGGCAGGTCAGAAAACAAATGTTATAACTAAAGTGTATATGGGGAAAATAGGGAATAATAAATATTACAATTCTGTGCTACCATTCCTACAAAAAAGTTGCTTTAATGCAAGGATTCCACAGTTCTTCAACAGTATTTTGTAAAAACAGTACCCTGCACCCTCCCCTAATTCTCATCTTTTCCCGTGTTTCTTCAAAATCCTCCTTTCCTCTCCACTGATGCTGAAATACCTATGTGAAATTAACCTTAACACTAAGTACCTAGCCTTTCTATTCCAAACGTAACCTCTAGAAACATCAGACTAGCAGTACACTGATGACTGTTAATTATTTTGTCTTCTGTCATTCTCGGCAGAGGATGCTGGCATAAAAATATGACAGTCTTCCCAGCAGAAGGTGATTTATAGCTTTATAAACAAGCTGATACCACATCATTCCTTTATACTTAATCTTTGACTCCAGTTTAAAGACAAGATGCAAGAGTCCCTCATCTTCCACTATGAACTAACCAATGATTCAGCAAGCTAACTCAATATCTGCTCTCTCCTCCCACCCCACAGAGCAGCCATAAGCAGATGGCCAGAAAAGAGTTTAAGAACAGGACAACGCATTAAACTTCTTAGAATTCTTTCCCAGACTTCAGTAATTCCCAGTTTATCATCTTCATCATAGAATGGCCTGGGTTGAAAAGGACCTCAAAGACCATCTAGTTGCAGCCTACCTGCCATGGACAGGGCTGGCAACCACTAGACAGCTGCCCAGAGCCACATCCAGCCTTGCCTTGAACATCTCCAGGAATGGGGCATCCACAACCTCTCCAGGCAACCTGTTCCAGTGCATCACCACTCTGAGTGAAAAACTTCCTCCTAACATCTATTAGTTTAAAACCATTCCCCCTTGTCCTATCACTATCTACCCAATTTATAGACTGCATGAGCCATATTTTGTAGGCAGACACTTAGCAAGAGACTTTCTTGGGTGAAGTCATCAAAATATCTTCCTTTTACAATACATTTCATCCTTAGAATTTGAGTCTCAAGTTTCAGAACTTAACAACTAATGAATTAGTGAAAACTAATGAACTAGTGAAATTCATCCTATGAGGCTAAATTTGGAGAGCACAATCATTTTTTTTTCCTCCAAATTTATTTGAAATTTCTTCCACAAATGTTGATTAAAATTTGTTCAAATATTTAACTTGTCTGGCTAAGAAGTCACAACACTCATGTATTTCTTTTTTTTTCTTCAGAATATTAAGCCAAGAACTTGCAGCCTCTAGCTAAAAGATGTCATGCTCAATCAACGAAATTTGATGTATTAATTTGTTAATTGAATTGATTACAAATCCAACTGATTCTAAATCATCTGCATAAGTTTGTTAACAAAAAATGTTAACAAAAATTTCTCAGCCGTATTCTGTTTATGACACCAGAGAAAGAATTACATCATACATGCCTTTCACTGTTAAAGAATTCCAAGTTAATAAATAAAATTAGGAGTAGTGAAAAGCAGCACTTAAAGCATTTATATACAGATTAGATGGAAAAAAAGCTAAAACATCAGTTAACAGACTATTTAAGATTATATAGCAAAATGAAAAAACTGACTTCACTTTAAGAGGAGAGTCCACATTACACTTGTAATGATTTCTTATTGTTTTCCATGGGGGAAAAAAAAAGAAAGCTTCATGAGAAAAACTCACAAGCAGAAATGTAGCATTACTGCTTCCATTCCTTCAAAAGAAGATTCATCACAATGTAAGTTACAAATCCATACTCAAGATAATGTTTACTTGCACGTTTCTAAACAAGACAATATAAGAAACTGAGAATTCAGAATATGCAACTTCTTGATACCCAAGCCCTAACTGATGCCACAAGAGGTGAAAGAACCCTCTCCAATGATGCTTTTGACTCAAATAGAATTGTTTTCCTTTGTTAAACAAGTACAAGATGTTAAACAAGAATAAACAATTTGATGAAAGTAAATAATCATTTCTATCAGAATTTCTAGAATATCTACAGGATATACTGATGATCCCAGGTGTAAAGAAAAGCATTGTTACAGATGATTCTTAAATTCAAATAGCCAATCTTCTTAGGAGTGGAAACATCATCCAAGGCAGATGAGGTAGGGAAGGAGAACTGGAGCTAGATGCTCAGCATCATACTCACTTTCATCAGCACTTTACCTTTCAATGCACTTTCAGCTAGTGACAAGCCTGAAGTCTACCAACAGCATAAAGACCCAGCTATCTTGTAAAATCTACAAAAGATTGTGTTAGTATCTATAGCATGAAATCAAGTACAAAGTTCTTCTAAGAATATATTTAAAATACAATAAAAATCAGGCATTAAATCCTACCACTTACCACCACTAGAAGAAAAAGTGTTTTAACACGAAGGAAAGGAAAAAAGATACACTGATACCTCTGCAACAGCATTTTTCAGAAGGATCTGTAAGACCAGTACATAAAAACTACTGATGTTTTCATGAAATGTAAGTTTTCCACAGTTGTGATACATAGCTTTACCTATACAAATGGCCATCATCTTGAAAGTCCTCTTTGCCCCATCTTCCTTTAATATCTTCAATAACGTGATTTTTCAGGAATTTTTTAAGCAGCTTAACCGTTTGACTGCGAGTCACTTCCGGGCCAAAATTTTGGTTAGAGCCAAGTAGTTCGTGCAAACAGTCCACTGCCTCCGAGGCTTTGAAGCAGCGCTCATAGCTCTTGAAGCGGCACCGATGCTTCCGCAGAGGCATCCCAGCACGGAAAAGTTCTATTATCTCGTTCCACTAGGAAGGAGACACAAAGCGAACCGTTAGGGGACTTCCACGGGGAACGCTTTAGTTACACAGAATCAAATCGGAACTCACGCAGAACCGAACATACGTTTGGTTAGATTTTGTTCACCCGGACAACAAGCACGCTGGTGCCATTTAAACACTCGAGACGTGAGTACGGCAGCCAAGACGCCCACATCCCGCCACTCCTGTCCTCTCCTTCGGCTGCCGTGCAGGCAGAAGCCCGGACCACGGCTCCTTTCCGCAGGGCCGATCGTCCCGCACACTCACCTCAGGTAACCAGCACCTGGATGGTGCATACCTGCACGCGCTTCAGGACCCGGCCGCCCGGGAACGGCTTCCTGTACAGGCCCAGGCCCGCAGCGCTCAGCCCTCCAAGTCCCAGCTGTACAGAGCCGCCGTACGGGAAAGCTCTCCCCAGGACTCGGTAAGGGTGCCGAGCGGGAGAGGGGCACCCCAGTCCAGCCCAGCCGGCACTCACTCACTCACCAGCCGTGTGGCGCGGTAGGGCCCGGGCCCGACAAGCCCCGGCTCCATGGCCGCGGCCAGGCCACCCCGTCTCCACGGAAACCAGCAGCCGCACGCGCCGCGCCCGCCGACCGTTTGAATCAGAGCCCGCGAGACGTCGCCTTCGTTCATTGGGCGCCAGCCGCAGCACGTGACGGGCACGCTCCCGTTTTTGATTGGTGGACGGAACACCCGTCTCGCCCCCGCTCCCTTGGAACGTACTGCAGCCCTACCCTTCCAGCAGTCCGGGAGGAGGGGCGGGCAGACGTGGGTGGGGTTGCGCCGGTAGCGCCCTGCTCGGCTCGCTGCCAGCGCGCCCTTTTCCCGGTGAGGAGAGAGCAGAAAGCGCCGTGTGGGTAACGCCCAGCCGGGGGGTCCTCCCTTGGCCCCAACGGCTGAGCTGGCCCAGAGGGAGCAAGAAATGGCAGTGGTTGGGCAATACGGCCCAACAGCTGCTTCCCATTGCGCACTGCAGCGGGACACTTGGGCTTCCCAGAAGATAAGATTGCTAAACTGTTGAAACGAGCGTTAAGCACTCGTTGTCTGTGCTTCCTCCTGGTCCAGAGCAGTAAAGTGGTTGTGCAGAGGGGCTAAGGTTTGGGGCTGGAAAACATATGCCAGCAAAGAAGGTGGACTGACAGCTGCCTGTGCAAAGAACAGTGAATCACCACAGTGATTTCATTAATTCACAGAAAAGGAATAATAATAAGATACAGACTCAGTTCCTCAGGAGTATGTAGCAGTATTCACGTCTCTTCCTGCTGTAAGCCTAAGCCTAAGGGGGACACAGTCTCAAAACCTCTTCCTATTTTTACTGTCATACGGTTCCTGTATCACACAGGTCTACCATTAGGCAGGAAAAAATGAAACTCCATGTGCAGAACGGCTGATTTTCACAGGCAACAACCCAGAATGGGATAATGCTATCAAATGAAGCACTTAAGGTAGTTTTCTATACACACCCTCTGACAGAATCCCCATACAACACACAGGTCCACAACAGCTTGCAAGGAACTACCCAAACAGACTCCAAAGTAATCCTTGCAGACAGCTCACAGACTGATCAGCATCTCCTACTTAATTTTAATCCCCAGCACCTGCGTGCAGAGGAAATTGGCTGTTGCGCAAGTGCTAGACTTAAGAGATTTTTCTGGCTCCTTACAGGAGTCTAGAGCTCAGTTTTTAACTTAGTTCTAACATGCATAGTCACAGACCCTCCTTAAGCTTCAGTGTGTTGAAAGGATCAGATACTGGTCTAGGCTGCAGACCAACAAAACAGTGTGCAGCCCCTCATGCCCAGCTTGGGCCACACTCCACTTAAACTGCAACTTCCTCTCGGTTCTGATAAAGCTTCCAACTCTTTCTGATCTCTGCGTGCTTATGCATTTGTGTTGCTGGGGTGGGATCAATAATATCAAAATGGGCAGCCAAAATTAGGACTTACCTCAAGCACTGGAGTTACCTACAAGACTACAATGAACTTTCTTCATCAGCACTTATTTAATACATTGTTATACCCAATCCTGAGGAGATAACCCCCTGCTTTAGAAGCCAGGCACACACACGCACACTGGAATGGTTTGAGACTTAATGTCAGTTGATGGCATTTCCCCATTCAACACCCTGCCTGGCATGAGTTCTGTGCAGAACTGCTCCCCATGCTCTGCCAGGGAGATGAAACTCAGCACTCAGATTTCCAGGATTACGCACTTAAATGAGGAAGATCATGATATACATCACACACCAACCAAATCCTAATCTAATTGTAATCTGCCAAAAGAGTTGATAGTTGCCATGGAAAGGTAAAATATAAATTATTTTTATTTGTTTTATAAAGAAGACTCATATGCAATTTTGTAAGAAATTATTTGCAACATATGTCAAAGATAAAGTTTAAACTCTTTTTGCATTAACAGTACATCAACGTTGCTATCCCCATAAAAGTATCTAGGTTACAAAACTTATTTTCTTGGAATTGTACAACAGGGAGGCAATTAAAACCTGCACCAATGTTTTGTGTATTTGAAAATTCCATAGATCGGATACAGCACAGAAAAAAAAAATCACAAGCTTCTATTACGATCACTGCTAATAAAACAGAACATTTAAGTGTAACATTAATTTGAACACCTCTATATCCTCATTTACAGGTCAGTTGCATGAGCCATTTTCTTAATGAACTCAGTACATTACAAATGCAACTTGAATACAAATAGTGATGCTCTTTAATTTCTATGTATGCATGGCCTTAACAACCTGCCTAGCCATGGAAAGCACCATACCAGTCAACTCCTAGATATGAACAGGAGGCATGTCCTACCAGCTCTGCCTGCCCCACCCTCAGGAATTCAGAAAATGGCTCATATCTGTTTTCCTAGTCTGAGGGAACAAAGACAAAGTAACTGTGATACTGATACAGACACTTTAACCTTGAGATGTTACGCACAAACAGTATTAACAAAAAATAGTAATAAAACTCCAGAAAGCCTTCCAAGGGAGGTATTTCTATAGATAACGAAAATGGAAGAAAATACAGCACATTGCAATCATGGTAGCTGACATTCAATTTTCAATCAAAAATCTTTCTTGAAAACTTATTTGAAGATGTAAGATTTTTAGTACTGGTTTACAATATCTCCTCCCTACACAGTGTAGCCTACCTATATTAAAATATATTCCTAGACACAATGACTAATAAGAATATAATAATACTATGGTGAATAAATCAGTAGTTTGTTTTGAACATGACACTGCAAGACAGTTTAGATAATCCCTGTATTAGTAGTTTTCCTACATCTTAAATAATGTTTAAATGAGTTGTTTCCTACATGAAATGAATTTTCAGTAAAAGAATGTATATCCAAAAAAACTCTATTCAAATTAAGTGCCATATTTTAACAGATTAACATACATTCCTTTCTTTAAAGTAATATAGTTTGTAAGCACATTTTTTATGTATTAGCTATATTCATAGTATGATTTATGTCCAAGGATAATCTTTACTGATTTCTTTTAATAAAATGCAGCTAACTGTCTCAACAACGTGCAACCACTAAGGTGAAGAAATTTTTCCCTTAATGTTCGAAGTACTTTGTACTTGTCATACACATTTTAATTCTCTCAAATACATTTATCTTCCTGCATCTTCTAGACAGACATCATCTATCTATTCATTTCTTGCAGGGAAGACATGAGCAAGTTGTTGGAAAAAAAAAAAAAAGCCTTTCTCCTCCCCCCACTTTTTAAATCAGATCTACACTGTTCTCTTCTACCTCCCAAATTCTGAAACGCTAATAACTTACAGCAAAAAATACAAGTTCTGCTTTGGAAGAAAACATACAAAATATACACAGTGTAGTGTGTGCACCCAATTGTCTGGATTGTCAAGTAGTGCAAGTTTTAACTTTGACATATACTTTTTTTTTCTTATTTTTGTAAGCACGAGTTTGTTTTCTTTTCACTGATCTTTGCTGATACCATTTCTTGTCATCTTCGGTAGTCTCTGTCCCTTTGTGTAGGCATGGTACCAGAAGTGGAGAAACAAGACCAAAAACATGGAGCCATATAGCCAAATAATAAACATGAAAATTGGATACTGGTATGGACAATCATCCATGATATAGATTTGTCCTATATGAGCTGTAATCATAATAAATTGAACCTGGAAAAAAAAAAAAGAAAATACTTTAAAATACTTTAATGTAAAAGAAAAACTTTCTACTGGCATTTAAAAACATTTAGTGTAATTTACATTCATAAAACATTGGAGCCTTTTTCAGGTATTGAGATGCAGAATTAGATGTTTCCCAATTGTTACTGCATTGAGAGTAAAGAAGGAAGTCCCAGGACGGTATGAATTATATTCAGCATTGAGAAACCCGTACTACAGGAAAAGGAGACCACACTAGTCAACTCAGAAGAAAGAAATAATTTGACATTGACCAGTGATAAATTGAACATTCCTGTGGAAAAACTAGCAGCAGAACAAAAAACACATTAGAATTCATGAACATTAGTTTTCTTCCAGCCGCATATTGTCATGTGACACAAAGGCCTGCAGATCCCAAAAAGGAATTTAATGGAGGACTACAAGAAAGTTCCACATGACCTCCAAGTTAATAATCCACAGGTAATACTGCCAAGACAAAAGGCCTGTAAATAGCTTATAAACATTCAAGTTAAATCATTCCCAGTTACACAGAGAAGTGTTTGAAAGCAGCTACAGGCTACTATTCTCCATCATAAGATGAAAAAGCTGAGCCTGAAGCAAAATTAATCTTGAATTAACTCAGAATTTTGAAAATTCAGCCACTACACCAACTTTGTGTAATTAACATGAATATAAGAGGCATAAATATATTGCATTGCCTGCACTAGCCACAGTCAGCTTTCTGAGAGATGTTCAAGTCAAATGGAAAACTACTCACAAGTTGTATGGTTGTCATGTACTTCTTCCACCACAAGTACTTATGATAGGCCGGTCCCAAAGAACAGATTCCATAGTAAGTGTACATGATAACATGAACAATGCAGTTCAACAAAGCGTGAAATGTTCCTAAGCCACCTGTAGAAAAACAAAATAAGGTAGTATTACTGCACTGTGTGCTAAAAAGGACACCTCAGGTCTCAGTAGTTTGAGTCAAAAGAAAAAAAAAAACAACACAAAGCCTGTAGAAGCCTGCTGAGTTTAATTAACCTTCCAAGCACTAGACCTGAATAGGGTTGACACCAATTCTGAAGGATCTCATCATGAAGGTTTATCTGAGTTGTTCCAAAACAGCAGTAAAACTGTGGTGAACTGATTATTGTAAATAAAATCACTAACATCTTAAAGTAAAACATAAGTTACGAGAATTTGGTGTAAGACAGTTATCACAATGAACTTCACAGAGCTCTGGAGGATAAGTAATAAACCCTCAAAAAACATTTCCAGGGAAGGAATCAGTTTCAGACAGAAAATTTCTGGAATTATGATGTAAATGAAGGCCTCACAAATCTATGTTTCATCTCAAAAGCATGTGTACAATGAGGTTAAGGCCAAGTTAACAATGCTCTCTGGGGCAAACTCATGACTGAAACTGGGAAGATAAAAACATTTCATGAAGCATGTGAGAAAATGTTTCTTTTTCCACTGGATCAACAAAGGAGATAGATGATCTGAATGAAGGTAATCTTATTTTAAATAATTCAATAAACCTTATTATACAGATTATCCAAGAGTTGGGAAGGTATTTACGAGAATTATGAACATCAAAATGTTGAGCATCAGGAAAACAAAACATCATGAAGAGCACACACTTCATAAGAAACATTTGTTTCCAAAAGCCAATTTGCTGTTAAAAGTCACTTAAGTTAAAAATAAGTTCTATTTTGTGATCTTAGTGGCTTGCATTTCCTCCAGCTTGATAGATCAAGCTGCTCCAGCTGTGATTGCAAACTGTCTTTGAAACTAAGTTATTTGTATTTTTCAAAAATAATTTGAGTGTTCTCACAGTCCAAAAGTACATACTTTTTTTGGCCTGCACAGTGAATATGCAAAAGAAAAAATAAATAGTTAAAGCAGAGAGGGAAAAAGCAACAGTACAAAAATAGGGTCCAAAAAACAGCACCATATATATATATGCAATAGTTTAAATGTTTCCTGTTTTTATGAGATCAGAGGAATAAAATCAGCATATCCTTTCACAAATGTGTTGCATTTTTAACTTGGTTTCCAAGGCTTGATCAGCAGAGACCACAACCACATTACTTAGAAGCAAGGACAAATCGTGACAAAACTGAATACAAGATAATCATCTGCAGGACTGAAATTCTTGGGAAAAATTAAATTGTCAATCAAACAGCAATATTTTAAAGATTAATATAAAGATTAGCAATAGAGCAGAAATAAACACAGCTCCTCAAGACTAAGCAGAGGAGAGAACAGACCTTGCAAAATTTGCTGAAAGTGTTGGTCAAATTATCACATGGGAAACTTGAATCTGATGCAAACATCAGAAGCCTGTATAATGATTCAATATCCAGATAAAAGACAGGAAGTTATCCACTTATAAAAGGGAACTTTTCAAAGTTGAAGAGGAGAGGCTGTTAGTTGCTCAGATTCTTTGCAATTCTGTAGACATACTAAGCCATATGCTGAAAAAACTATTCAGAATTTCCTCATTAAGTTAAATTCCAGTTGTTCATCAACATTTGAGAAAGATTTGATCAAGCTTCCTATAATAACAGAAATTCAACAAATGCAGTAGAATTATACCCTGCTATACACAAGGAAAATCTGTGCACTGGGCTTGTTCAAAAGACCCCAATGTAAATCTTCTGGACTGCCTTTGGGGCTTGTTTTCATAACAAACTAAGAACTAGCAGGTCAGATGTTATCAGCATAGTTCTATTCATCAGTTTGCCACTGTTTTTCTGGGAGAAAAAAAGAGCACATCAGAAAACACAAGTAAGAAAACATACAAAAAACCAATGTTTTTGGTAAAAGCACCTAAAAGTAAAACAACCCTACACCCTCCTACAAATGTACTGCTAAAGAGTATGTGTTTCTCCATTATGCAACTACCTAGCTATTCTCATGGTATGCTCTGTTTATTAGCGTTGCTCACTAATTTTGTAGCATGCACAAAAACACAGAGTAGGGAAGGAGAAGAAGTAATCTGAAGAGGACAAAAAAAAACAGCGTGTTTCAAATAAAGGAATAGCCTAAGTTTCTGTAATAATTAAGGTCCATATTTTCTGAAAGCTGAAGTATTCAATGCAAATAAGCCTATTATGCTACCTAACAACAGTAAAAATAAAAATGCTAAGAAATACAAGAACACAATTCCCCTCCAATTCAGCTCTTATGTGCTAAGGGACAAATGTCTTCAAAGTAGTTTCAGGGTTCTCTGCCTCATACTTCTTCCCTACCACTTTTAATGTCACAATCACACATCTTTTTTACTTAATAGAGCTCTCTTACTTAGCTCTTTTCTCTGTCTTTTTTCCCCTCAACACTGAGCAAAATAATGTCAAATAAAAATGAGTACTGTCCCATTTACATAGTTGTCATGTACAGTTATCTCAGATCAAAAATCCTGGTGATGTACAAATTTTAAAAAGACTGATGATTGCAAGATTTTTTTAATCTGTTCTTCAAATATTTGCCTAGCCTGTTTAAATTGCACTACAGGAAAATATGTAGAAGTTAAACTGTCTCTCTGCTACCTGCAGCAAATTTGACTCCAAACCACCAGGTCCATGGCATGATGGAATGATGAAAGACATGCAGGAATGTAACTTGGTTGTTTTTCTTACGCAGCACAAAAAATATCTGAAACAGATATTAACAAGCAGAATGTTATGGAAGATATTCAAACCCAACATACTTACAAAAAACTGTTTCTGTCAGTGCTAATTGCTCTCTACTATATATTTGAAAATGCTTCACTGTTGCGGTTGCAGGAGAAAGTGGGAAACTGATGCTCTAGGCATATCTTACTAATTCTTAAAAAAACTGAGCCAGAATTAAAATTCACCTATGGAGTCTCAGTAGCCAGAGCAAGTGAAAGCATGTGTCCAAGGCTATGATACCTTCTAAGTGCAGCAGACAGTGGAAGATAGATTTGCTTGGACTGAGAAATTATCTAGAAGCATCAGACGTTTTAAGTATAATGAACTACAAGCACGAAAGAAAAGATACTTGAGAAAATAAACCAAATGACCAGCAATATAGAGAGACAAGAGAAAATACTAAGTTAGAGAAAGAACACTTGATTTTGAACAATAACTCAGTGACTGTTGGAAAAAGGCAACATAGGAAAGAATACATGCAAGCATTTTTAATTGATACTGATGGGCCACATTTAAAAGGACAAACATTGAGGTAAGTGTTAAAGAGAAACAGCAAGAAAGGTCAGGTCATGAGAAAGGTAGTATGAGATTGCAAGAAAAGAAGAAAAAGATTAGTCTGGCGTGCCAGGAAAAAATATTTTGCAACAGCTGACATATACAGCTAAGAAATCACTTTTACAGCAACACATAAAACCTCTTTTTCTGCTGAGAAACAGGTACCTTACTGGGTGGATTCAAATAAAACAAATAACTTTTTTCCCCCAAATCCAGAGCTAATTAAAAAGTAGCAGCCTTAACAAGATAATTAAATAGAGAACTAAGCCATTCAGGCTTTTCCAGTTTCAGGATTCTTGTCACTTCCATTACCATTCCAGTCAGTATGGTCTTCAAGTGTTCTACAATGACGGTAGATGAAAGTCAGATGGCTAACTTTGATGCAGGGTATAGAACATCCAAGCTGCTTATGAGTCAGCCTCTGAATCACCACTGTTGCACCCAGCACTGTATGACAAATGAAATCACAGCTGACTCCAGCATCCAGAAGTTGTTTTGAGAACACCTTCACCAGCCCTTCAGAAAGAAGGCAAGGCTGCTGGTGGTGCCCAAGGTCTGCATTCTGCTTTAACACACTGCAGCTTAGACTTTCTACTCTGGCCCCAGCCACACAAGCACACACAGGAATTTAGAGCAGGTAGGTATGACAACTTATGCTGTATTGAGTGCTGTTGATTTACATATTCCAGAATAAAATCTGAAGATGACGTGCAGAAAACCTCAACATCAACACCGTGTTTTATTCACTGTGTTGAGACAATCATTGCTGCAGCACCATGGGTTAGTGATAAACAGCCAACTGTCAGGGCTTCCTAATTTTTGAAAAGTATGTTTTCTAACTAGCATTTTCCCTGATTGTCAAGGAAGGACATTATAACAGGAGAGCATAATGAAAGAGTACGGGTAAACTTTCGTGGCATTCCAGTCATTAAGGTTGCAGAGTTAATGAAAAAGCAATTTATGCCTTCAGCCCCAGCAGCAGCAATTCTTTTACTGGGAAAAGGAAGCATCAATACATCATTTATTAGGCTATGAATACTTACAGTGTCTAATAATTCTATGAACTTGGAAAAGTAGTATAGCCAACAAGTTCGTACCATCTGCAAAAGTGAAAAACAATGTTAAATTCTTATACATAAAAATCAAGAAATTGCAGCAAGTTTATAAAAGGAAAACAGAAGACGAAAGTGGTGTCTTGGTGAAACAAAGCCACAAAAACTATACATCACCTTTTTTCTAAATACTTAATCCTTTAGAGAATTTTAAAACCAAAAGGAACAAGCCAACAAACATACTGCCCATTTCCCAAACAACCAACCCCTACAGTCAACTTACATGTTCTACAATACTCAAGAAGGCATTTTCCTTTAGATCACTCCACTCTTAAAGCAGTGCATTCAGTTGTTTGAAAGCATTTCCAAAAATAAAGCCACAGTAGCATAACAATTTGGCCTTCCATTTGGCAACTTACTCTTAGGGCTGTAGGTGACCTTGAGTAGTCAACAATGTCACACCGGAATGAGTAGCCAGTTGCCCAACCTGACATAAGAAACTGGAAAAAATAAGAGCATAGGTTTTCTTTGTGTTTTGCGAAAAAAAAGTAATTTCAGATTGCTTTTGTAATAACTAAGCAGAAAGTCAAAACAACATTAAAAACTTGCCTTATCAGTGACCTTGTCAGAAACCAACCTCTGTGTGGGCTAGCTACCACTTGCTGCTGAAGATTAACAAATTTATAATTCCAAGACCACACCTACAGACAAGAAGCTTCTTTCTGTACTCATTATCTCACAGCTTTAACAGGAGAAGAAACAACATCTCGAAACACATGCTACCTAAGCAACTGATTGTATAAATCAGACCACAAAAACAAGTCAACATTTTCAAAGCTTTTGGAAGTTACCACAGCCAAAAATCTTACTACTAAAAAAAAATAATAATCAGTACAACAGAAAAGCATAGCTTATTACCTTTTAAAGACAAGGAACAAATCAATATACACTACAGTTTTAGTACTCTAGTTCCTAAAATCTTCCTTAGTTAACTGCATGGTTCAATTAACTTTCACTAATGTAAAAACTTCAGCTTCTTACTCATTACAGTCTAGAGAAGGTGTACAGGTCAGGCCTGATGTATCATCAATAACTTCTCTCAATCATTTGACCATTTCTCTTGGACTGTGTTAGAACTCAAGACAAGAGCCACATTATTTATATTGCACTTAACTCGCTCTCCTGCCAGCCACCAAGACTAATATATCTTACATTAGTTTGAAAAAGTACTTCTCATCATAATCTTCTTACACACGATATGAAATTCAGCTCTCTAACCAATGAAATGATTTAGTCTATGACTGCAATAGATGCGTTAATTTCCTAAAGAATCAGTTGTTTAAATAAAACAACTTAGAACACCAACACAGCATAATACTTTAACACCCACAAAATGGCTTGGATCCTAAGAGAGAAAGAATCAGCTTTTTGCTGAGAGTCAGACAACAGCATAGATTCAATCTGCCATACTGCATCTATACATCCTTTCACAAAATTTTAAAACACAAATCTAGACAGCAGATAAATTGAATGTTGTGTTCAAGTTCTGTTAGTGGATGCTACTACCTTTATTTTATTTGAAGGCTTATAATCAACATCATCACCAAATAGCAAATAAACATTTGGTGACTTTTCAAAACAAAAAGTAAACAGCAAACACACGCACCTTGCCCCAACACTTTGAGCATTCAAAAGAACAGCCATTACACCAAATAACCATTGCTGCACTGTTCTTACAGTGCTGGTAAAAAATGTCAGGCAGTTCACAGTAACTCATAATGAAATTTTTGCAATTGACCTAACAGAATCACTTCCAGTTTGGCAGGATTATCTGTCACCTTTTCATAACTAGCTTGACAAACAGAAGCACATAACCAGATTTTCTATGAAAAGCGTCAGTATTAGTTACTAGCAAAATGATGTTTCATAAGGCTTTCCATTTTAAACTAAAAAAAGACTTTAAACAGATATCTATCTTCTGGTTTAAAAAACTGGTTCTAAATTAAACTTTCTACATAGTCTATACCATTCATTCTTAATGACCTTTTGGTCAGTCAGCACTTTGCCCTGTACAACACCAGACTTTACCGTCTTAAGACTTGCCTGAGCTATGAACTACAGCAAAATCTCAATGGTCCTTCTTTGAAAAGTCATCCATCTTGTTCAAAGATACTTTTTTAAGAATTATTTTAGAGGATGAGGAACACAGAATTAGATATTGTTAGCATTTGTAATTTAAAAGACAGACTTAAGATCATTATTTAGTATATGTATTCTATATGGCAATGAAACACTGTTGCCGACTGTGGCATAGGACAGAAACAATTATGACAAAGAAAAACAGACTGGACTCTACCTGCTACAACAGCCCATGGAAATTGAAGAAGCTGCAAGGATTTTTAAATCTGTATGTTGTATATAGTGGCATATAAAATATTTGACTGTCTTTCTTTCCTAGGAATGTTACTCTCTTATCAAGTATCAGCTCAATTCATTTAGCATACTGCTTGGAAAAATATAATTAAAACAATTAGAACAATAGTTTTGAGAACTGATGAATTGTATTAATTAGTTTATCAATAAGTTTATTAAAATTTATTAGGGCTTTTAAAGACGTGAAATCCATAAATATGTTGCAAATAAAAGTAATACTTACTTCATACGTCATATACAAGGAAAGTATTACCACACTAAAGTTATAAAATGCCATTATCTGCCTGAGTTCAAAAGGTTTTTTATTTTCCATGAGTTTGGGTCCCAGTGAAGTGACAAAATAGATGTAGGTTCCAACAATAAAGGTTGTTGGAAAAGGTGAAGACATGAGTGGCCAGCCTTCCAATCTTGGATCTAGAAGAAAAAAAAAGAAATCAGATCTTTCTTGTACTCATTAAATCCTAAAAAGGCTACTGAAAAGTATTTAATTCTTAATGGCTTAGGTTTTGCTTTCAATGATCAAGATTCAGAGACCATTAACCTCAAATCTGTTCCAGCTGGATAAGAAGAGTTAGCACCTGCCAGATTCTGTGCTTCTTCCTGCTTCACAGAATCAAAATCACCAAGTCCCACCAGCACCCTGACCCACTAAATCCCACTGCTAAATTATGTCCCATGGTGCTCTCAAATGCCTCCATTGATGGGGACTACACCACTCCCCTGGGCAGGCCATTCCAGTGTTTGACTACCCCCTCCATGAATAAATGCTTTCTGACATCCAACCCAAACCTCCCCAGATGGAACTTAAGGCCACTGCCGTCTGTCCTGTCACTTGCTGCCTGAGGACAGAGACCAACACCTTCCTTACTTGCAAGCTCCTTTCAGGCAGTTGTAGAGAACAATAAAGCCTCCCCTTAGCTTCCTCTTCTGACTAAACTTCTCTTAGCAACTCCTCCTAAGTCATCAGCTCTTCACACTACGCAGTGAGTAAGACACATGGAATCAGGATCCATGTTATTTTCAGTCTACAGCTCTCCCCGATGAGAAGTCAGCATTTTCATACATTAATGTGGCTCAGAAGGTAGCACAGGAAGGCAATGCACAAGCAGATTACTGAGGCTGCATTCCTCTGGAAAAGCATGAACCTTGTCTCACAGGTTCAAGGTACAGACAGGGAGTAGCTCCACTTTACAAGATCCTCAAGTCTTATAAACAGTACACTGTTAGAAGTAATAAGCATGGGGATTTCAAAGTCAGAAAACATTCCATCCCATCAGTTGGTATTCATAACTTGTGCCTAACAAGTCCTGACAGGTCACTGCTTTTACAGCACAGAATTTCATACTATAAGCCTCCAAACAGTAACAATGCTCCAAGTTCCTCTCTAGCTACACCAAACTACTTCAACTACTGCAGTCTCCTCCACACATGCTCCCATTCCTTTTAAACTTCCATCTTTATCCTACACCTATTTGTGATTCATCACTAAGTCCCAGCAAAAAGAGACCCTGAGATATCTACAGACTCCATAGACTGCTGCTTTTATGGCCTGCTGTTGTGTGCTGACAGTGAAGTTATACTACTGCAATTCTTGTTAAATGTTTAATTTATATTCAACCTACAGCACACTCAAGTGACGTGCTATCCGTGGGCACTCTGATGTTGTTTACAGTCATGTAAGTGATACCTGTTAGTAAATTCAGGGCTTGAAGTATAAAGAAAACTGAAGAAAGCAAATTACAGTGCCACTAACAGCCTGTTATGTGCCCAGTGCTGCTGCCCATCACCAGCCAACAGGGACTATGAACCACTGCATGGCAGATTATAAAAAAATTACATCTGTATGCACAGCAATGCAAGAGAATCACTCAGACTTCACAATTGACTGCTTTTCTGCATCCCCCCCTCGCACTGGTACTAACAAAACATTTCCAGTTTGGTTCTGAAGAGACCACAGCACACTATGAGATGCCAAATACAAGCACTAGTAGGCAGAGATAAGAAACTCCAATTGTGACCTCATGGACAGTGCAGCAGAAATGCTCCATCACCCGTATCAACTCACTATACCCACATGCATCATAGTGATAACTCTCTGATCATAGGCAAATTGAAGTGCTACCGAACAAGATAGATGATTCTTAGCTACACCAGAAGCTAGATTGGAAAATGTAAGTATTTACCAGACCTTCACTGCTTCTCAAGTCTCCTTGAGAATCAGCTAATGCCATTAATACGTGGCTACCACAATGAGGAACACTAACATTATGTTAAAGCAAAGCATGTTTAATATCCTCACATTGGGTGCACCAAGAGACTAATCTTTGAAACAGAGCTGAGAGAGAATTACTCTGAGGCCTAATTTCAATATACTGTACCTTATCATGGGTTTTATTTTGCAAAGACAAAATACAGTAACACCACACACCTATCACTGTTAATAACCTACCACTGTTTGGTAATGAAAAAGTTAGAGCTTTACATTTGGTAGCATATTAAAAAAAAACTAAAGCAAGACAGAAACTCCTACTGAGTAATCATCACTGGCACTTCATTAGTCTGGGGTTATGGCTGTAAGTTAGCCAAGTTTTGCTTCTTCCTTTTTTCTTTTATATATTCAGAAACTAATTTATTCGTTGTAGTTAAAAATGTCAGCAGCTATCTTGACAAGTCTATGAAACATGTACAGGAAGACAAAGCTACTTTAAGCTAGTACCAGAACACCTACAATATCTACAGACTGAACTGAATTATCAGAAGTTAATAAGTTTTAGATTTAAATGACTCACCGGCGTCTTTGATCCATTCATCATAGAGCAGCGCAGCCTTTGAGGTCAGATTGCTAAGAGCCATTTTCACTCGATTAAGATTTTATGATGTTGCCTGCAGGAAAAACGAAAGAAAACACAAATATGGATTTCTGTAATTAATAAAACAAACCTCAAAGCATTTTGGAAAATATTTTCAGCAAACAGAATGGAAAGGGAAAAAAAAAGAAAAACTAACTGAACACCGCATGAAATACAGATTAGGGAGCATTATGTGCTGGCCACATCTCATGATGCTTGATGCCAACATACAGCTCAGCTGTTATACACAAAGATATGATTTCATAATCTCTACAGACTGAACAAGGAGCTTCCATGCCATAAAGCGTTCTCTCATGCAACCACACTGTGGTTAACCATTAGAGTGAAAGGGAAAATATAAATAACGAGCAGTTGCTTAGTTTGCTTTTATTGCCATTTCCCTTAGAAGTCCAACTCACTAGTAATGTGATTAAGTTTCTCATTGCAACATTTACTATTGAAAAGTTCAATTTTCCAACTAAGGAGGGTTTCTAAGACAGGTGGGAGGGAGAAGAGACGCCACTGTCTGCACACTGGTTTTAAATACAGTAATTAGCTACATTATAATTAGCATGCAAATCACACTCTTATGAATCAACTCTTTCTACAACAGCATTATGAAGCATTATAGTACCACTGGCAATAGCATAAACTCAAAGAAATTTCCAGCACATCCAGCTTGCATGCAGTACCATCCACATATATAAAACAAAGAACAACATTTGTTCGAATGCTGATTTTCACTCAAAAAAAAAAAAAAAAAATCAAGTACTCAGTCCTTACCTTAGCTCATTTTCCCCAGAAAATGTATTTTTTTTCTCAATTCCAGCATGTTTGATTGGTGCCACTCCTACTCCCACTCAGCACTGCTCTCAGTACCTCAGCATAATCTTCACACAACATTCACCTCTTATTCCAGGCTGTAACACACCTTTGTTCTGGCCTCTTCCAGTCAAGGCCAGCTACAGCTTTTGAGAGCTAGTTCTACCCACGTGATGGTGTAACACCTCCCTGCTCACTCCTCCGATCTTTCTACTGTCTTTTCATTTGTCCTCACCATAGCGAGCCTATAAAATAATATCCTCCTTATCTCTAGTTCCAAAAGCATTTCCTGTTCACTGGAATTTCATAATATTGAAAACATGCTACACCCGTCCCCTCGTCACAAAACACAGCTGACTAGCCTGCATTCATTAGGGTTCATCTGATCCATCTCTTACCAACTCTCATTTTTGCTACCCATGTTTTCCTGCCTGCACTTGTACCCTGTGACTATACATCTGAAACTACCATTTCTAGCTCAGAAACTGTTACCTCTGCTCATATCTTTCAGAAACACCAACTTCCACCATCATTATAATTTACCCATCAAAACATCACTGCCTTTATGCTGACCGTTTTCACATGCCCTATACTACCTTGATTTAGACTATCAAAAAAATTGAAATTGTTAAATGAAGCACCTTCAGTATAACTAAGGGGGTGAACTCCTTGCTTCTTCATAGATATCATGATTAAGATATGACAATTACTTCTTCTGCTTTACAGATGCTGCAAAACTATTTTTTGTGGGTATCAGAAAAGTCAGCATTGATCCAGAAAGCCTATCACCTTTCATCAAACAAGTTAAAATGAAGACAAGTTTCTTATTTCTAGGCAATCATCACACAACATAACATTCTACATAAAATGCAAAATTACTCCCTAATGCAAAACAAAAACAGGCATAAACACAGCTACAAAAAAAAGGAGAGAATAACCCCCCACACAGTTGCAATACTCACTTCACAAATTTTTATTTTGCTGTAATGCTGTACTAAACTCTTTACATTAAGTCTCTCCCCCACATGCCCAGTGGCATTCTGTGCTGCTAAGAAAGCTCTGAGACAACTCTGAACAATCACTGAAATTAAAACTTTAGTAAAATAGAAATAGCCTGATGGCTTTTAGTATGCAAGCACCTAACAGCCAATTCCTACCTAAAAAATTAATTTGATTGCCCTAAATTACTGACAGGGCTATTCTAACATCCTAAGTGTGGCTCACACACATGGACATTGAAGTGTGCACTATACCCTTCAGTTCCTAGTGGATCAATTTTTTGTTGTTTTTTAGTTTTAAATTAATCATGAATTTCCCCTTTTTTGCCCCCTTTTCCACTTAAGCAAGCAAATACCAAGCAATCTATATAGCTAAGATAAACACACCAGGAGCTAGATTTCTGTAGAGACCAGTTTTACAGTCTTTTTTATTATTTAATTTTAAATCCAGTGGTGTCTTGCTCTAGCAATTTATTGGGTACTTAGCATAACCAATAAACAAGTATCCATACATTCCTCAGCAATAGCTGTGCCTAGAAATCCACAGCAATTGTTTTTATTCCCCTACACATGTACAGTCACACTGGAGTTCAAGGAGCACACACAGGCCCATACACGCATGTAACAAAGCTCAACATTAAAGAAGATGATGTCCACTCTCACACAAGTATTGTAATGTTTGCTACAAAGGGTAGCAAACGAAAGTGTTATAAAATTCTATGTTTATAAATGTGCTGGCAAAATTAGCAAAAGCAGGAAACATCCCCTTCCTTTTCTATTGTAAATTTCAATGGCCTTCTTCTTTTTGGCAAATTATAAATAACCCTGTCATTTTGTTCCATAAACCAAAGTATGAATGATATCAAAACTATGTAAACTCAATCCAGTCTTGAATACAAGGTATTTCAGATTGTACGACAGTGACAACCAATCAACTTGGCTCAAGGTAAACTTTTTTGGGGGGAAAGTGTTGAAAATCTGTACTTTACTAGTAATTATTAAATAAATTGATTACAGTAAGTTAACATTACAGTAAGTTAACATTAAAATACAGAATTTTTCCTATTTCAGTCACCCAACAATATATATCGAGGCATATCAAACAAGATGCCTTGTTTAATACATTCTGCCAAAACATATGAAACACCTTGTTCATAGAACAGCTCAGTATTTCACTGAAAAAATTTATGTTCACTGAATACCAATAACCACACAGTATTTAATCAATACTTCAATGAAGAATAATGATGACGATCTAAATGAAGCTCAGGCTGGTTACTTCTATATGCTGACCAAGGCCTATGCTAAATAAGGAATCTACTACCTCCAAACATACTCTCAGAAGTCCAGAAACTCTGTGGACACTGGCTTAGAACAGACTGCCACTTGCTACACTTTGGGGTGTTGATAAACTTTTCCTGCTGCTCATAGAGGAATCTCTAAGCCTCAGAAGTGCAACGCCACCAATGCACAACTCTTTGCAGTTACCTATTTGACATGTCAATATCCCTTCAGTTTTGTATTAAGAATCAGATAAATATGCTGTCAGCATTTAAACAGTAACTCAAATGCCAACTGGCCACTGAGACCAAATGCAAGATTTTTTTATCTGGAACTGGACTACTTTTAATCCCCAACTTCCGCTTGTGGTAGAAACACAAGAGACAATAATGCTCTCTTTCCATACTCCTACATAAACACTTGCCTTGTCTCTCACAACCCCAGCACTTACAGCTCATCTCCCTTAAAAACATTTCGCAAGAACTGATACAACAAAGGTCCTCAGCCTTCAAAGTTTCCTTTCTGTTCACAACCAAGCAAGACAACTCCACAGCAGCTGCTGAACTTACTCTGGAAGCTTTTCAGCTTAGCTGCCATACAGAAGAGAAGGGTGCAACAGCCAGAGCAGCCCTCCATACTCAGCTTTGCCTCACAGATACTAAGAAATTACTCCACATCACGAAGTAAGCAAAGAACAAAAGGACACAACTAGCTATTTATTCCATGAGCAGGAATAACATCTGCAAGGAAGGCAAAGCTGCTTATAACTTCCCTACAGCTAGAAGATTTAAAAATCAATTTTTGCATGCAACACTACTACTTTATTTTGAAAGCATTTTACAATTCTACTTGTTTTCTCATCTAGCCACTTACCTTTCCTATGCAAGTCTGCTTCTATGAGTAAATACATTTACATTAGGAGGTCTGAATTATTTGCTTGCAGGTGGGGTGTTTTGTCTTGTCACCTTACACTTATTTCTCAAACACATATGTTCTGGAAATATCACTGCTATCAAGGCTTTTGTTATTTTTCTTGCTTGTTTCTTTTTAATTTAAGAACACCTCTCCTTCCCCCCCCCCCCCAAGTACAAAAAAAAAAAAGACAGGAATCTCCTGGGAAGAGTCCAGCAGAGGGCTACAAAGATGATAAAGGGTGTGGAACACCTCCATTATGAGGAAAGGCTGAGAGACCTGGGGCTGTTCAGCCTTGAGAAAAGAAGACTCAGAGGGGATCTGATGCGCGTCTATAAATATCTAAGGAGCAGGAGGCAAAGGGATGAGGCTGGACTCTGCAGTGTATGGCAATAGAACATGGGGAAATGGCCACTAACTGAGGCACAGGAAGTTCTGCACAAATGTTTGTGGGAACTTCTTCCCAGCGCAGTGACGGAGCAGTGGCACAGCTGCACAGAGAGGTGGTGGAGTCTCCTTCTCTGGAGACGTTCCAGACCTGCCTGGATGCCTACCTGTGCAACCTGGGCTAGGGAGCTGCTTTGGCAGGGGGTTGGACCTGCTCTCTAGAGGTCCCTTCCAATGCCTACAATTCTGTGATTCTGTGAAACCTGCTGAAGCTCTGGCACAGGTCTGATTCCGCAGTGTTTGCCACTTTTGAAGACTACAGAACTTATCCTCTAAACAAGAAATAAACTGGAAGTATTTGGCCTGAATGGACAAGGACCTGAGGCAAGGAAAACCATTTCTCAAATACACAGATTTAGCTATTCACACTGTGAACCTATCCACACATTAAGCATTTGTTTAGTCACAGTTCAGTTGGTTTGACATACATTTAGCTCATATACCTGTTAACATACCAGCAGAATCAGCGCATCAGCACTTATACTTCCAGTGTTCCTGCTTACAATAACATTAAAGAAAGCAACTACAAAACGTTAGCAACAGGGGATTTTCTTTTTAAAGCAGTCTAGTCTGTACTGAACTTGCTCAAAATTATTGATCCTAACAGTCTACTTTTCAGAATTCAGTTATTTTATATAACGTATTATAAATATATACATATTACATATATTTATGCATTTTTTTCAAAAATCCAGCAATTCAAGTTCAGTTTGCTGACTGAAGTTCTGAAGAACAACCTGCAGTCCTCTGAAGCTCTGGAAAACTAGTGTGGAAATCACTTCTATGAAACTAAGAAAGTCATCTGTGAAGAACTTCATGAAGGTGCTCAGCTCTTAGAAACAAATGAGTGCTTTTATATAAATATATTTTAAGATACCAATGGAATTCATCCTGTGCACTGCAGTTCAAGCCAGCTGCACTAATATCATTTTTAAACAGACCTTTAAACAAACATGCCTCATCATTATAAAGATGGGGCAGCATAAGTGAACCAAAAATGATGGAACAGGCTGCATCAGCAGAGCAATGGCGTTTGCTGACCTCCAGATCCCCATGGCTCAGCAGACAGCTGAAATAGCTGCAGCTGAATTAAGGCATACAGTTTTGCAGAACTGATTTCAAATCTGACCATTAACTCTACTGGAGAGGGGTACATAATAGGGTAATTTAAGCCAGCCAAGAAGGTGCATTTTCCACAGAACACCATTACAGAACACCTCATGATGACAAGCGGTAGGCATTAAGTTGCTGTAAGCGCTTCTGTTCTGTTAGTCCACAAAAACTGTTTCCTCTGAGGGGAATTACTGGTACACCACAAGCATTCTTTTATTTTAAATGAGAACAACAAGCTTCTAGCATTCTTTGGCTTAACCCACATGAGAGATATTTGCCATTCTTTGCACTTACTTATTCCCCCTACATAGTTTTTAATATTGCAATATATGATTACTATTTAAAAGCAAATCTTGATAACACCACCCAAGTAAAAAAATGTATTCTACCATTTAACTTAAATCTCTTCTCTTTTAGTTTAAAATCATTCCTCTTTGTCATATCTTTACAGACCCTGGCATTGAGGCCCCTGCTTTTACAGGTACCTCTCAGCAAAACAGGAATTAAGACAGCAAAGTACAAGCTTCAGTGGAGTAACTCTCACCCAAGCAAGGCACTAGAAATAAATTTTCTGGAATATTACCCATCTGACATGTTCAGCAGGTAATGACGGCAGGACACCACTCACCCCACCAACCCTGCTGGAACAAGGGAGAGCACAGATCCACACAGGTCTGATTTCACAATGTCTTAAGAAATGACAGTAATACTAGCTGACATATTCCAGCACAATTATGAAACTTCAATGTTTCAGAATCATTTAATATACAATTGTTAATTCTGCTCCTGAAGTTCACATGGTAATTAAATCAGAACATTTCACAGATCGTATCTTCTGCATTACCTGGAGAATATCGGCTCTGCCCTTCCTATTTCCCAAGGGTACATGGTTACGTAAATGCAGTTATTTTAACTATATTACTCCCTTATGCCACACTGCAAACAAATACAGAATAGCTATTACATTAGATTGATTACTCACCTACGTTCTGCAATGAAGTTGTATATCTCCTAGCGTTACAGATTTCCCTAAGAAGAGTTTCTGTGACCTTCCCAGTCCTTTATGCCTTCTCTCAACTACACTTCCCACTTTTTGAAAGGCTTACCTCACAAGTAGGCTGGCTTTGCCCTGCTTAGCATTGGGTGGAATTTTATTTTATTTTTTTAATATTGAGATTTATAAGTTGCCTTGATTGAATTTCAAGCTCTGTCTCTGAAACTACTTCATTAAAAAAAAAAACTAAACTACATCAGTTACCTCTGAGTATATTTAGCAGAGGGAACAGGGATGGAATACCAGATTTCAGAATAAGTGTAAATCCCTCCACAAAGAATTGGGACATCTTAAAAAGCAAAGAAAGAGGTTCAGAAGCCATATCAGAACACCTGCTTGCAAAATCCCACAATGGCAGTAGTCAGTAAGAGATCTAATACTTAACCTCTGTTGTTGCCTTTATTGAATTATTTATATGTTACCTCTGTACTTAAAGCTTCCCTTTTAAACTACCATCAAATCTATCATTTACCTACACAAGTAGCCTGTAAGCAGCAAAACTAGTGAAAACACTTAATTTCAATCACACTACATACTGGTTTTCTGCCAGCCAAGTGGATTTCCCATCCCGATAAAATAACGACAGTTTGTATTTCCTCCCACATCCATTTACAACTTGTTAACTGATACTGCAGACTTCTGTCAAGGCTGAAGACAATGGAAGACAATGAAGGTAATGGACACAGTAAACTCCATTTCATGCCCAGCTTCCAGCGGGTATCAAAGAGGCACCCTTCTGCTCCATGCACTCCCATCCAACCACCAGCAACTGTGTATAAAGAACCTCCATCACGTAATCCCATAGCATCCCTAATGATGGGTCTGATCCTTAGGCAGCTGCAGGATAAACCACTGCAGCTCAGCAACCCAACTGGAATTTTCATCTTCTGGGAAAAGCAGTGGCTGCACCAGAGGAAGCTCATGCAAGGAAAACAGCAAGACACGTGAACTGGGATGTCACAGGAAGACAGAAAAGTGGAATTAGCAGCATTGTCATAGATGTATAAGCTGATGGTGAAATTACATAGGGAGGGCACAAGATTGTCATGCCTGGTCCTGCATAACAATAAGCAATCGTGTGTTATAAATTCAGCTAAGAGAAACATCACTCCAGCAAGCCCCCCACCTGTCTATCACATGTACGAAAGACACTTCACAATACAAGAACCAAAGCCACACAGATTGCATTGTGCTATGATCGGCAGCAAAAGACTAGGGACCACAGCGATGCAACTGTAAGCAACCCCAGGAACTAACCTCATAAAAAGACCCATCAAGTGCAAATAGTCCCTAAAAACTGCAAGGAAGGTTTTGTGCAAGTCTGAATCCAATTTATCATTTTATCTCAAGGATAAGAGAGGCACTGGGCTGATCCCCAAGAGGATTTCTAGAGTCGCCTGGGAAACAACCACCACAAACAGCCATGCCTTTTTTTCCCCCCTCCCTTCATTGTACTCCTAGTGTTTCAGAGAAAGGCAAAAACATACAGAGAAAAGCTCCTAGAGATGTAAGATTCTGTGCTCCCTCCCTTTACTTGAGCCCTTGCATATCAGACACCTTGCTGTCAGCTATTCTCACTTGTCCCCTCACCTGCTGGTGTAGGCCACTCTGCACCCAGCCTACAAGAGTTCCTTTCCCTCATCCCCAGTGCATGGCCTGCACTCAGCTCCTGAAGGCCTCACTCCAGCTGGGTGGTACCAGCTCCCAGAGCTACTCAGTGCTGCCAGCACAGCAAGCTTTGTGTCACACTATGTGACAACCTTCACCAAAGTAAGATTCACTCTGAATGTAACATCTGCAGTAAGACAACCTTATTTCCATTAGCTACTGGTACACAACTACCCCTATCAAAAACCCCTGGCAAAGTATTCATTTAGTATTTGGAGCAGATCTGATTCCAGTTAATCTCCTCTTTAGCCAAAGGACTTAACAGCACCTCCTTTTTCCTTCTTCTTAATTATGTAACCAGAAAATCTTCAGCAGTGTTTTCATTTTTATTTCAAGAACGGATCAGTTGGCTTAAGTCACCTTCAACAGGCTTTCACTGAACAAGAGTCACAGGCTAGACAGTAGTGATGCAATCTAGTATGCTCAGCAGTACAGTCGCATGCACCCCGTGCCACACAAATTCTCCCACAAGTTAGTATCACAACACATAGAGCTTATACCCATCTGGACTTCTTCCTTCTACAGTAAACTCTATTTGATCTAGATGGGTAAAGAGTGATATTTAAGCTGCAAGGTCAGCTTTTTTTTTAATAGGTTTTTGGTTTGTTGATTGGTTTTTGGGTTTTTTTTTTGCCTGTATAATAGGTAATTTACTTTTAAGAAATAGATGAGCTCTAAGAAGGTAGGGAGGAGAGGAAGTGTTAACTAAATAAAATGAATGAAAGGGACCAAAGACATCTGATGACATCAAAAGGTCACATTTTAGAAGGCAAAGAATTAATAGAATTTATGGATGTGCCCACAGTACAGGATTAAAGCTATTTAATTTCCCCTGACAAAAGTAGCTCATTTTGAGTACAAACCAGAGGGGTTTTGAGTACTTTGGTAAGACATTTTTATCTTTCTACCAGGCAGGCCTCTTATGGCAAAGCAGAGATGCAGGTAGAGCACGCCCATCACAGTTCTGAGATCAGGCAGGACACAAGTAGAACACATTCAGCTAACATCAGGTTTGCATTCCATCTAAGGCTCTCCCAAATTCTCCTCTGTGATACTAGTACACAAAGTCTGCCTCATTCTTGAACCTGCAGGTAGGATGGCTTAGAATTGACTCCTGTTATGACCTCCACTGCTCTAAACTACATAGCTTGCTCCAAAAGTAGTGCCATCTATTTTCTTTCATGGAAACTACAACAGAAACAAAGAGTACAATTACACTGTCTGATACAGTAAGTTCTTAGCTACAAAACACTCTTTATCAACAGTCACCACCATTAGTTGTTCTTTTTCACCAGTGACAAACAAGAGCCTGCTTGTAACAATCAGCACCATCTGAGGAGAACCACTGTTGCCACTGCTGAAACACACCAGCTACCCCTCACTGTGTTCACACCCACTCTATGGTCTCCATCAGTGTTCAGCATGTGTCACTTAATGACAGTGGATGGTAATTTCTCCACATGGAGGAATTCAATTAAACAACTTTGCTTCATAAGTGCTCCCATGTCAGACAACACTTTGTCAGACTGTCACTCTGCTGCCATTGATAACACAGCAACACAATGTAATGGAATATTGACATGAGGGTTCAACCCCTAATGCCATACCACCAATGTTCACCTCTGACACAGTGGACCAACATAATGAAACAGGAGGCATTACTTTCAGAGCAGGCCTTGTACATGCCTGATTATTCATGAAAATATGGAGTGGGATAAGAGTGAGGACCACCCTCTTTTATTCAGTTGTAACCTGTACCTCCAATACATCATCTCCTCATTAACAGACAAAAGGAGAACCGTATATGAGGATCTCATATATCTAATTATTTAAAATATAATCAGTTCACTACCAGGAACTGGTAGCCAACTTAGTTTTTGTCCACTCATCCTCAGAAAAGTAACATCAATAAGTTATCATTACATTGTCACTGTGGGGCAATCCATGAAACTTGAACAAAAGGAAATAAAGAGACTAAGAGCTAGACTAGTTTCCAGTGAAGGACCCTTAAAACAAGTAGGAACAAGGTTTGTTACACAGGTAGCATCTTGCTAATCTAGGTAGAAACAACAGAAAATAAAAGCAGACAAGTTCCAATTACATTTTTTAACCAAAGAATCAATTATAATGTACCTGTAGCTACGGACAAATATAAACGGAAAAAAAATCGGACCTCAGATTTCCTCCTGCATTGGAAAGGAAGACTGCACTGTCTTTTGTAACACGAAAACTCATGCCAGAGAACAGAATTTAATGGGAAGGGGAGACAAATGTGTAAATATACATTAGTATAAAGTCCCCTTAAGAATGTAACATTCACCTTAAAAAAAAAAAACTTTTAAAAAAGGTGAACAAATAAAGTGTGTAATACTCATCAATACTGAAGGAAGAAGCATTTTCCTACAATCATTTCTTGCCTACAGCAGTATTACAGCAACTGACAGCTCAGGTACTGTCACCCCAGAAACCATGATGCAAGGTCACTGTCACTTTACAGAACTTTTATTACAACACCTGCAATATTGCTGGGTTCAGAATGTGAGTAATAAGGAACACTGATAACACTGGAGCGGAGTTGTGACATCTCATTTTGTTCCCTGTTTAATGCAGCAATTTACAAGAGCTGAGCTGCTCCCACACCACTTGTTCACGCTGACATGGGCTAATTTCCTTCACCATTGTTTCCCTCTGTCTTACACTTGCTCAGCCTCCCCAGCTTCAGGTCCTGAGCTGATATCCTCAGCAGCAAAATAATACATTCCTTCTTCTCCAGCATTGCTTGCATTGCATTATGCAGCCATAAATTTTAAAGGCAGCTGACCCAGAATTGACACCCTCCCCATCCACCCACCATCCAGCATAATGGACATGCTGTTACACACTGTAAACACTGGCAACTGCATCCTCCCCAGGAGGCTCTTCCAAAAGAAAACTGGGACCAGCTGTGTCCACAACCTTCTGCCGTGATACATGCTGTGCAGTGGTCAGCTCTGGGGAGAGCAACAGAGGCTGCTGGACTTTGAGAGGAGACAGCAAGGGCAGCAGTGAGATGAGCAGTTTTAAAGGAAGTCCATGCTCAGCACATTTTGAAACTCAACTATCAGAATAAGGAAGTCCACTGTCATTAAAAGAAGCTGCTGCTCACAAGTTCAATCTTGGTGCATCAGCTGATGTGATGCACACCCTGAAGTACTCCAAGAAGCTACTTCATGGCCACATCCTAAACCTTTCCAGTGCTGAGGTGAAAATTCATAGAGATGCAGTTGGAGGTCCCAAACCATTGAGGAACATACAACTACAGGTGTTCTGCTTTGTTTGTATTTTAAAATCAACATTCACCAGCATGGCAAAAGGTCACATTAATCTGTACAAAACACACTTGGGAGTAATAGCATCAGCCAACCCATGAATGATTACTATACCACCATTTTGAGATTCAGGCCTCTTGGCCAGAACAACTAAATAAGAGCTATGAAAACAAGGGTAGACTTCTAATTTCTCCTAACAGTCCAGCTTTTCTCCTGCATCCCAAAGAACATCCCCACTAAGAAAGAAAAAACTGTTTTGCACTTGACCAGAATTACTACAGAAGAAAAATACTTTCAGAAATCGACATAAGATGGAAATGCCTTAAGAAAATGTCAGACATTTCCCAGCCATTACTGGTGTCTGATAGGTCAGTCTGTCTTCAAGGAAGGAACTGAAGAATGATGGGAGAAAAGGCAGAGATACCCAAACATCAAGGACAGATGGAAGGAGTGACCATGTAGGTTCATCCACAGTCAAAAAAGACAACATTGTGCATACACTTTGGGCATGAAAAGATGAGAGCTTGTACACTGAGACTTGATAATGTCTGAAATTTGGTTATGTTTCTGGGTTCCACCCGCAGGACTATCAGTTTTCCAGAGGTTGGACACATCATGAACACAAGGAAGGATTCACCTTTGCTTTAATTTGGCATTAACAGGAATTCCAGAAACACCATTTTCCACTTGCTCTGCAGATACCCCCCCCACAGAGGGATATAATGGTGTTAGGAACCTTTGGATGCCCACAAAAGCCTGGTTGGTCAGGATTTAATATACAGATGGAGCAGGGACACTCACAGCTACCTACAAGCACTACTGAGAGGAAACATCTGATCCAGGTGACTCAGAGCAATGAAAGGCCTACGGAAACAAAAGAAAAAGGTTGCTCCAAGGGCAAAGCAATGTTGGGTGGGACAGCAGCCAGATGACAACCTACTCTCAAAAACTTACATGGAAGAATATTCCATGTATTCTAAAAATATGACCTTTCTGGCAAAGAAATGTCAAGCCAATTTCAAATCAGTTATTTATTTATTTATTTAATAAAATTGATGTTTGAAAGGCTATCAGCACTTTGTTCCACTTCCAAGCAAAAAAACATGCAGCAGTCTGCACAACACCAAGTGCCAAGTGGAGGCCAGTGTTATGGGCAAAACATATTAATGACATGACACAGCTGTTAAGGTTGACATCTGCCCCAGATCTTGTTACTTAGATCTCAATTCCTGCACTAACCAGGACGTTAAGACACTGTCAGTATTTTGCGCTTTCATGAAGCTTAGGAAGAATATATAAAGCTGTACTGTGTGCAGGTTTAGAGCTTCTTAAAATCAGTTTAATACTGAATAATACCTTCACAGAGGAACAGGACAAAACGCACCAGATTAGCAGACAGGCTTATCACAGGTACATTACGAAGCACAACTACATCTGGGAGAACTACTGAATATTTTCCATCTTCTATCAGTATTTTCTACAACCAAAGCAGTCCCCGGGCACCCGGAGACCACCCAGGACCGCAAGACACAGCTGCAGTTTAAAATAGATAAGCTGAGCTGGACAGCATGGAGGGATCAACCAGTTCATATCAACTGCACTTATCTTTCACATTTCTGTTCCTGAAAGATTGCCAAATACAAATAGCTAAATAAATAAATAAATAATCCCGTCAAGAAAATACATTAGGCAGTGAGTGTGCCACATTAGAACAACGTGGGAGACGATAATACTTTCAGAGCAGAAGGTTGGCAAGAAGCAGAGCACTCAGCCTAATGCTGATGTTCCCATATAACAGTATACAAGAAGCACTCAGCATGCAACATCAGGAAAGGAGAACAAAACTGGAATGCCTCCAGATCAAAGAAAGATTAAGCTTATATCCAACTGTGCATTTCAGTTACCAAAAGTCTGAGATGGCCTTCTTTGCATGAAGGTTTCAGGGCACTGTTGAACAGGCCAGTATGTTTAGTTTGTCATCCACTTGGAGTGCTCAGACTCTAGAGAAAAAGTGCCTCTTTTCCCACTTGTTGGCACAGCAAAGCCATGAAAACTAAAGCGCTGTGCAAGCTCCATATTCCAGTTACCATCCAAAACTACCAGGACACACACTGCTATCTGAACCACAAGCAACACCACAACTCTCATCTTCCCATAAGGTTTCTAAGCACAGTCACTTTTCCATCTCTCTCCTACCTTCCCTCCACAGGATTTCACTGCTCACAATCAATTCGAGGAATCTGCTTTCACCCACGCTCACTGTCTTCGATACAAGATCCAGCTGCAGGTTCACCCAGATGACAACACCCACACAGTGAGAAGCTTGCCCATGGACTGGACATCTTCTCTCTGCCCTTGTCTCAACAGATGTCAGTCACATCATTCCACTATCCATAAGAGCAGCTTCCTTTCCTATCACAGTAACCTGTCTAGATTCAATTAAGTTTTGCCCAATGCTCTGACATTTTGGATGAAGGCAACTGATGACATGCAAGTACATTCTATGAGGACAAAAGCAAGCACGCCAAATTGCACAATTTCCACAGATCCAGAGGTAGTTTTCCATTCAATAACTTGAAACAGGTCAAATGGTGCACCTGAACTGTTTAGTTCTAAAGTACGGTATCAGCCTTATTCCAACAGATCTGTCCAGATCAAACCAGAACTCTGCATTTTCCAACCCGCATTCAGGAAGCTTTCTTCTGCAGCTTTCATATAAGCCCCACTCAGAGCATTCAGTTTTTGGGAAGCTGTTTCAAGATAACGTGAAACTCAGCTGGTGGATTTCCTATTCCGTAACATTTCAAACATTCATGAAAGGACTCACTGAAGGCAGGCAACGAGAGCTCCCACAGCTTGCAACTTCTGTACTCCCCAGCTTTCCCTCTCGCCAAACTACAACGGTCATGGTTAGAACTGAAATGAGATGTCTCGAATACCAGAGCTTATTTATCATCATAAAGTGATTTTCAGCATTCCTTCACAGTTTTTCATAGAAAAAAAAAAAACATTTAGTAGAGTGGACTCCTATAATCTAAGTACAGAAGTGTTAGTGAAACGATGATGTTGGTGTAGCAGAAGTAATACAAACAACAGAAGGAGTAAGAATCTGTAATAAAGTCCCATGAAACAAGGCTTAAAAATAGTTTTCAAAAGCTTTAATTTCAAAGCTGACACTGAACACCTCCCTTACTGCATTAGCCTTCTGGCTTTTGTAAACAGCTTCTTCCATACATCTTGGTCACAAGAGATGAAGGTGGACAGGGCACTTCCTAAGTACATTACAGTAATTTAATTAAGCTTGTCAGACCCATTCTGTACAGCTAGAAGTCTCAAAAATGAACCTTTTATTTCAGTACAGAGAAGGCAAGCCACAGAACTCTGACTACAAAAGCGATTAAAGAATATAATTCAATTCAAAGATTTCCAACTGTACACCTAAGCAAAAAAAAAAAAATGGGATTGAAGAGTGACAATAAACGTAAACATTATAAAGCACACTATTTAACTTAAATACATATCTGAAATTGATTTTCACCTTTATAGGAAAAGGCAACATTACCAGCTACCACTCTGAACAGAGTATAGACTTTTCTGTGCAGTCCATCCCTATCCGTTCATAACACCATATGGCAAATACCACATTATTTGTTTAACAGAAGGAACAGTCACACCTGACCTATAAACCGTGATACTCTCAAAGCTTCAGCCAATACCTTTAATTAAGAAGAAAACCAGAAACAGTTTACCACAAAAGAAAATAGAATGAAAATATTGTCTATTAAATCCTTACCAGAAAAAAAAAAGTAGCCTTTAAAAGCCTCTCACATTAAAGCATACTGCATTTCACTGAAAATGAGTATTTTTTCCCCTATGAAAGATACTTTCCTCTTCCATCATCAACAACAGCTATAGATCATGAAGCTCCTCCTTTCCACTCACCTTGCACTCTGCTCAGCACATATCACAAAACACCAGCTTCAACCACTGCTAACACTTTTCGCTTTGCTTTTCAACTGCTCAGGGAAAACACAGAAAATAGAAAACATTAAAACACTAATGTGAAATGTTCCAATACTCTACTAGTATACAGAGAGGCACTGAATCAGGTCACTGTGACTTTGTTTTAAATCATTTCAAGACTGATGTTAGAATGCAAGTTATTTCCAAATCAACAAGCCAATCTTTGTGTTTCAGACTCCAGAAGGAGTTGTCCCGTTCCTTTGTTAGGAGACAAATAATAGAAGGAATGGAGTTATTCTTAACAAGCTCTGTTTTTAACTCAAACGCATTTATAAATCCAAAATACAGCCCCTGGAATAGCAGAGCTCTCAGGAGATGCCTATAGGAAATTACTAACTTTTTGCACTTATTAGAAAATGTCTGTATGCATTTTTGAAGTGTACGATACAAACTAATATTCATATTCAAGCACATTTGGTGATGCAATGCTTTAAACAGGAAAAAAAGTAGCTTGAGTAAAGGCTCCAGACATGGGGCCCAATGGGCAAGGCATGGGACTGATACAAAACATAATGCAAAGGCTTCACGATACAACTAAACACAGTGGGAACACGCAGGAACCCAAAAAGACACAAGAAGAAGGCCAGCAAGTTGTTTACAGATTAAGTTCACAATTAGAACCCTTTTAATGAGACCAATGTCATCTTAATAAACATTAAGCTGTATTACTCACTCCTACTCGAACATGGCCCCTTACTCATGCAACCTTTTCTGGCCTCACGGAAACAGATTGGGAAACACAAGGGTGGGGGTGACAACCCACAGGAAAAGGAAAAAAAAAAAGGCATCTTTATCCAGGAGGGCAGTGGGTCACACCCAGTGCCCAATGAGAGCACTAGGAGCAGCACTGACAGAGGACAGGAGAAACGCTGTGAAACTGCAACAGCAGGTGGAGGTGGGATCAGGTGAGGGGAGTCAGCAGCCACCTATCTGACAGCACTGACAAGACCCTGACACAGGGGAGGGGGCACTCCAAACACCATCACTCCTGGCAAATACAGTGACTCACTGCACTTATTTGCTGCCACCTGAATTCAGTCTCCTTGTGACATCCGTGCTACTCTGCGATGGCACCCAGCTCCTGCTCAGAGCTGGCAGGCTGCACCAGGGGCAGTCACAGAGGTCATCTGCATGCCGCCTGGTGTCAGAGTGAAGACTCAGATCCTGCCATCCTCATACAGCACCAAGGTAACAACCTAGCCTCTGCATGCACCCGTGCTGCTCTGAGGTTAGTGTTCTTCTCCCAGTGCTCTATTCATCACCTGTGTATAGGTCTTCTTTATTCAACATCTTAAGTAAAGAAATATTTTGTGTAACCTCATAAGCAAACAGAGCATAAGTAGAGAGATACACCAAGGGGAAAAAAAAAAAACAATGAAATCATAACAAGTACACAGAGAGCATTTTACTACATTAAGGGAGGAAAAGAAAAACACCATTCAACACTTCCTGCTCAATATTGAGCATCAGACATGGAAACCAAAAGACATTAAAAAAAAAATCCTATCTGCTCTGGTTTCCATCATCAGGCTGAACTCACATTTAGTATTAGCTGAAACGATTACTGTTACTTCCAGGATTTCACTTCAGTATCAGGACAGAAAAATTCTTATCTGCCCCATCGCCTACAACTGCACAAACTTCTGACAAATCAAACATGTGAAAACAATCCTTAGAAAGCCAGACTGCACTGCATGTATCTTTGACTTTCATTTTCTTCTCTTTAAAAGGAGCTACAATGAAAGAAAAGTAAAAATCAGACACACAAAATGTATTGCCAGTGATTTTGTTCAAGTATTTCAATATTTTCAAATAGGAAAAGGTTTACTTTTCACCCTTTAGGCTGCACTTGCTTCCTGTAGCTGCAGCACTTCCACATACTGAAGGAAGCCACCAGTGCAGCATAACCATGTGGAGTTACCAAACAACTTGTAAATTGTATTTAAGGTAATTGTAACCAAGCAGAAAACTCTTAAAAATGTATGTGCAAACAAACTACAATGCTTTTCTTTTTGATAGGCTTTAATTTTTTGTTTGTTTTTTAATTTCTTTTTTTTTTTTTAATGTCAGAGCTTCTCTGAGTGTCCCAGCACTGGATTCCCAAGCACAGGTCAGCTCCCTGCCCAGCACTCAGAGCCGCCTTTGGAAACATCAGCAAACGGCAGTGGAGGAAAAGGCAAGCAGTTCTCAAACTCCACATGGAGCTGGGCAGTGGGGACAGAGGCTGGAGGCCACCTGTGTGCACCACCCACTGTGCCTCCAGGAATCAAAGACGGGACAAAAGCAGCTGAGAGGGACGGAGCTCTTTTTGGATGCACACGGTCTGGGGAGCAGCTTAACACTTCGGAAATCCCTTCTTCCCACCCTGCATCAGCCGTGGGAGCTGTGCACAGGCACTGCTGCGCCGGCAGCTCAGGCTCAGCAGCCAGCGGAGATAAGAGAAGCTTTAAACTAGGAGTAAGAGCAAAAGTACAAGGTAAGAAGGAAAAAAAAAAAAGTTTCACAGTTTTCCGGTTTATTGCGGCAGGGAGAAACAATGCCAGGAAGGGCACGGCACAGCCAGCGAAGGCAGCCGAGTCACGTCAGGATACAGAAACGTACCTGATTAGTTCTTTCAGCAGCGTGTAATTTAGTGGATAGATATTTCATGATATTCAGAGAGGTCTGTAACTAGTCAAATCCTACACGGCATGCATTTTCCTTGACTAACGAACGCCGCGGCGTCTCCTCCAGCACATTCCATGAATATCGCTTCCTGCAGCACAACCTGCCTGCCGCCACTCCTACATACTACTTAGCAGAAAGTTGACCGACGTGCTGCGATGAAAGCTGCGCTGCTTCCCACACGAGCGTCAGAACAGTTCCCGAGGAAGACTCTCGGCCCGAGCCGGGACAGCTTTCCCCAGCCCTTCGCTGCCTCCGTTCCCACGCGGCCCCCACCTCCAGCCCCGCACTGCCCGCAACACAGAAACCGCGCGAACTTCCACACGGGGCAGCCCTCAGACAGAGCCGCGCTGCGTCTGGGAGAGCAACGGGAAAGGGAAAAACTTTCCCGTCCCGTGAGACAGCTTCTCTCCATCTGACACAAACTCAAAGCCATCGCTTGGAGCCGACCGGCAGCTCCCTGCTCCCAGGGCATCCCCCAGCCCCTACCTGGGGCCGGGCAGGCGGGCAGAGAGGCGGCAGGGCCCGAAGAGCGCCCAACCCGCCCGACGGCCCCTGACGAGACAGCACCCTGCGGCGCTGCCTTCGAAGATCTCCGAACACGTGTGCCACGCCTCTCCGCGCCTCCTCCAGCGCCCGAGGCCCTCCACAACCCCGCGCCCCCTACCACTCTTCCCTAGGGGGAGCGGGGAAAGGCGTTTCCGATGAGAACGCCGGCAGCGCCCCGCCATCCCGCGCCTCCTCGTTGAAGGAACGGCTCTTCCGCTCCGCAAGAAGCGGAGCGCGGCCAGGGGATGGGCACCGCGGGGTGCGGCGGTGTGCTGAGACGAAGCGAGGATCGGAAACAACCGAGGATCAGTGACGGAGACAGGGGAGAGGCGGAGGAGCCGCACAGCCGCGACATCGGGGCAGGGGTTGGGGAGCCGCGCGGTGGGGGGCCCGCCCCGTCCAGTCCCATCCCTAGCGCGGAGCCCAGGAGTCACGCACGCACCTCCCCGCGCCCCGACGGCACTCACGCAGCAGCGGCACAGCCACACCTGTCCCCCACCGCGCCGGGCAATAACTATGGGGCGCGCGCAGCCGCCCCCGACTGAGCGCGCGGGTGGCCACGCCCATCGGCAGGGCACGCCCACCGGCGACGGCCCGCGCTCCCTCCCGCGGCGCGGCACTGAGTCAGCGCCCGCCGCCCCCGGCTTGGGGAGGGCGGGTCGTGCGGGACGGGGCGGATAAACGCCGGGGTTCTGCCGGAGCGTGGCCGATGTGTGAGAGCCTTCCCCGGGCAGATGCTGCCTGCGAGTCGCCAGTGGCTGCGCCAGGTCTCTGTGTTCAGGGAGCGCCGAGACCAGGGTCGCGGAAGGCTAAGCTTGCTAGATGGAGTCGTTCCTCGCAGGATGGAAAAGAGAATAAAATAAAACAAAGCTAAACCGATTGGCTTTAGTTCGGTACTTCAGGTCACGCTTTCATCGCCTTAGGATTAGTGGGTACCACAGAGCTGTTGAAGAAGTTTTGAATGAAGATGGAGCTCCCAGTGACCCCGTCTATAGACGTAAAGGGCAAAATGGGAGCGATTCCCGGAGTGTTTAAGTGTGTACTCCTTTGGTCTTTCTGCCACTTCAGCCCACAGGGAGCTGCAAACAATGCTTCTAAGGTTATTAGCTAGGAGGCAATACCCAGAGACTGAAACCAAGGAGCAGTGAGAGGGCATGAGCGCAAAATTGAAGAAAATGGCCACACTCATTTTATGATATGCAGAAAAGTGAAAGTGTGTGGTGTGAACTAAGCAACGTTGTAAGTGCAAAGGGGCCTCTGGCCTGGTGGCACCAAGCAACTCAAACGTGGAGGCAGAAGCGGCAGAAGGCAGCGCAGGAAGATGTGCACTGTGGGTGCAGAGATGTCGGAGGAGCTGGAAAGCAGACGGGGAAGTGGGGACGGAGAAACACAGCTCATAACTGATCCTGTAGAAACTCAGATCACTGAGCAGCCCATCAGGATGGAGATCAGCAGGGGGGAGGCCATGAGACTGGGGTGTGCTTCACGCTGCTTTCGCGATTATGCTGAGTGAAGAAATCCTGGCACTTTTGGGAAGGCACCGTGATGAGATTATTGGGTTTGGCCAAAAGGGTTATGTAGAAATCTGGCAGTCCATTGAGCAATACCACTTGTCTCACTTAGGACGGGAAAATCACAAAACAGAATCAAACAATCCCATTCCCCCTCCCCACTTTGATGTTCAGTAGATGGAAAGTTTATTTAATTTCTTTATTCAAAACCTTTTTTCTAAGACATTAGCCAAGAAGAATGACAACAGACTGTAGGAATCAGCATGTCCCTGCTCAGGCAGAGCCTGGGGAGCCTCACACCTCCTAAGTCCTGACTTGTCCAAGGGATGCAGCCATACAGCTCAGCAAGCCACTAATATTGTGCATATGTTGTAATACCCATGTATTGTGTTTTCCCATGCCTGATAGGGCTGCCCTGGCTGAGACAAAATGGGGCACTGTGGTACATAACAATAAAAGTAAGTAGGTCACCTGGACACTTTCAAGTCATTAGTGGGGAAAAAAAAGTATTGGCGACAATTGCCAGATGCAAGCTGGCAGCTCCAGCACATCTGATGCCAACAGTGTCAGCAACAGCTGCCACTGCTTCTCCCTTTGGAGTCCCACCAAGGGAGAACAACACAGTCTAGCCTTCGGCGTGCTTGAGGACCAAAGGTAATGCCAAGCATCGGGTGGATGGGACAGCAGTAATGGCCAGCATGCCGGCAGCAGGTAAATGATTAACGCCCAACTGCATGCAGCATGGGCAGGCAGGGGGAGGAGGCAGCTGTGCCCTGCACAGGAGGAAGCCCAGGCATGCAGGAGGTCAGGGGCACTGAAACTGTAGGAGAGGCAGCTTGCAGCAGCTCAGCTTTCTCAGCAGTCAGGTCAAGCAGCCCTTTGAGCCCCCCCTGCATTCACCACCCAGGAGTGAGGATGTGGATGGCACTGGAGCAGCACTGGGCATCACCAGGTGCCTTCTGCTCTGCACCATGTGGCAAACCATGCTTGCCACCACACAGCTAGCCCACACTTTCTTTGCTTTGCTGCCTCACCAAAAGGTCTTGGGTCCTGCCCTTGGGTGAGGCCGCGCCTCGAAAGCCTTCAGAGGTGGACACTGTCCGGGGCCATACTGAGTAAGAAGGCAGCAGCATGACGCAGGCAGGAGCTGCTCCCCAGGGCACCCTCAGCACCGAACCTACTGAGGTTGCACGTTGTAGGCAGGCCAGGAGTCACCCGGCGAGCACCGGCAGCTATCTGCATACCAATCTCACAGAGCAAACGCTACCCAGACCTCTTCTCAAGCACTGCTTTCCTTAACGTCACCCGTGCTGCTTGTGAGGCTCTGTTGCCATGACCAGTGTCATGCAGCTGCTACAGAAGTACAGAAGTACCTTGGTTTACACTTTCAGGTTCTGCTTACTGTTTACAGCAGAAGTGTGTGATGCTGGTTGTAACCCTGCTGGAGCAGCTGATCTTCCATGGGGTACCTTCACATACACAGCAGTGTGTGGGTGAGAGGAAGGTGCTGTCCTGTATACGCATGGGCATGGAGATGTCCCTATCCCATGGACATCTGCTGAGGAGCTGCACAGAGTACAGAAATTTGTGCCCACTGCGAAGCTGCTGAGGTGCTGCAACAGGGATTTATCTCTTTTATAAATTCTTACCAAATCTATTCACATAGGTGAGTTTATAGGTAAAGTTCCCCATATTAAGTAACAGCATTAAAATCATCAGGTCATTGCTATGGAAGGATGCTCTCTACAGCTGACACTCAGCTGGTGCTAAGCAAGACTGAAGGAAATTGCTCCAAAAATAAGGCAAGAAACAGCCAGGGCAAAAGCAGAAGCCGTGACTGTGTGTATAAAAAATGACCTAAATTACATTTACTAAAGGTAGTGTCATGGTTTTATTTTTACACACACACACACACACACACACACATACATATATGTTTATACACATTAAATTATGCATATGTTAATATATATACGTGCATTATAAGTATACACTTGAAATATACATAGTGTAGATATAGTATATGTACACTTATATACACATATAATATATGAATGTCTAATGTGCATATATATGCCCATAATATAATATATATATACCATAATATAATATATATATACAAAATCCAGTTCTTCTGTGCTTCTCAAATGAAAACTTGTAGTGACACACCTTTCCAGAGGGTATCACTTACATGCAGGTTGATTTTCACTCAATCCATACTAGGAAGGAGAATTCAGAGAATTCAGGTACCTGTAAAAAAGTGTATTATATCATTGTAGTCATTAACTAAAATAAAAATTAAAAAAATAAAAATAAAACCCATAATTAACACAGTGAGAAAAACAGAGCCAACACACTTAGCCAGCTTATTCCCAAATGTTATAATGTTCCATCACCTGATTTTTTCATCTCATCTGTCCCATTGCTGAAAACAGTACATGAAAATAGAACCAGCCTCACTAACACCATGAATCAAACCTTCAGTTTAAAAATACACAAACATGAAAGTTTAAATGACCATGGCCTAGAATGGGCATACACTGAGTGAAGGCTGTAAGCATGTGCCATCGTGCTGCAGCCCATGGCATCTTACAGGTTTTCACAATTGAGAATTTGATTGGAAGCTGTCTATCAACTGTTTTCTGTACAAAATTAGTAGCTACATCTTCTGTAAGACAAATTGTACTCGTATGTTATTACTGACAGTGATGGCAGCAAATGTTTTATTCCATGGGAGCTAACATACAATAAATTAAAGGAACATCTGGGTAACATGGAGGGTGTCTGAATTTGGCCACAATATTGTACCGTAACTACAGCCCCAACCCTGCACTGGAAGTGTAAACACATCAGTAAAAATAACTTCATTTTGGAGAGCAGCACTCCATGACTACTGACAATATTTAACACATTCTATAAAAACAATAAACAAACAAAAACCCCTCAACAAATTGGGGAATGCTAACCTGCCCTTTGCTCGATAGCTTTTGGCTGGCCAAAACTTGCATGTGCAGGAACATCACTTTGTAGGCACAAAACCATAGAGTCTTTAAGGTTGGAAAAGACCACTAAGATCATCAAGTCCAACCATCCTCCCAACACCAGCATGCCCACTACCATGTCCCTCAGTGCTACATCTACATATTTCTTAAACACCTCAAGAGGCAGTGACTCTGCCATTTCCTCGTGCAGCCTGTTCTGATAGCTCACCACTAATTCTGAGAAGAAATTGATATCCAACCTGAACCTCCCCTAGAACAACTTAAGCCTCTCATCTTACAAATACTCCAGAAGAGCGCTAGGAAGATCAACAATGAAGTGCTGTTAACACAGTCTCTCCCCAGAATGAGAGCAATCAGTGAGGACTTTACCTGACTTAAAGTTTATCTAATGCTGCTAAAAACAAGTGAGTTAATTAGGCAACCTGAAGATAAAACAGGCCAGCCTAGAGAAGCTCTTGGTGCTGGTGAGGATCTAGCTGTGCACATGACTGTGGCATGCTGTGTTGTACTCAACTCCTATCTGCAAGAACAAGAGCAGAATCGTTGATAGGAGTGGATTTGGGTAACTGCTGGTTTGTGTTTTATCTGAAGGTGAAAGGCACAGCTTCCTCACCTATGTCCAAGCAGCATGTGATGACATGGGAATGTGCAAGAAGCTACACTTCCATGGTCATTTTGGCCAAAAGACAGTGCTATGGGAGCTGATGGTCTGCTCTGCCCCTTGAACAGGAGAGGCAGGTATGTTGCTAATGAACATTCCCTTTGTTTTCCAGTGTTCTTGCAGAAGCTCCAACTGATTTTGCCTGTTTCCAGACATTGTGCTGAGTCACATGTGCATTACTGAGTCCAGCAGCAAGGAGAGTGACCTTTGGGTCAGAGCCCCTGAGTTGTTCTATTTGTTCCAGGCTCTGACACCCAAGGCTCAGGAGACATCTTATCAGGAGACTGAGGAGCACTGTGAGCAGTGGACATCCACAATGCTTTTGGAAGAGCCAGTAAAAGTTCACCTGCCTTCTCTTCAAAGACAAACCGTTTATTTTTTCTGTCCTCATATTTCTCTTGCAGTGTTCATGTAAATACTCATAACCACTGCTTAGTGGCAGAGCCTCACTAGTGGCAGAGTGGCTTCCCTTCTGTTTTGCTGCCAGTTTCAAATAAGAACAAAAGTGAAGGACAAGGGAAGGGAGCTTCAGCATTCATTAAAACAAGCCCTCAGTCTGCTGGCCTTGACAAGTATGCTAGTACTAGCAGGATGCAAAACTATAGAAAATCACACCAAGAAATTATTCTCCAAAACTAAGGCTTGGTTAGAGTAATGTCATTAGAAATGTATTATGGAAAATGGCTTTTTTCCCCTTTTTTGATAAAAATTTTTGCGGAGGGTTGGAAGGAAGAACAAGAAAATAAAATCAGAGAACAGATAAGAAATTAAAAAAAAATTCAACACCAATTCTGTGAACACATTGTACTTCCCCTGGCTGAAGCTCCTGTTGATTCCAGACAAAGGCTGTCCCTGTCCCTGTTCTCCTCACCACAGTATTGTCACCTGTGCTGGGTACACAGGCCACAGATCACTGAGTTATTTTGAAGCTGAAGATATTCATTCACTCCTAGTAGGAATGTAAGCCATGGAAAAATGGCTTTCATGCTTTCCAATACATGCAGAAAGGGAGCCATAGGCAAGATACATTTGAAAATTGTTAAAACGAGTACCACCGATTTCCTAAATAAAGGAAGGAAGTCTCCAATAAATTCAGAAGGAACAAATATTGAGGATGTCAATGTCTGATCTTGCTGCGCAGTAGAGGAGCCTTCATTGTTTCTGTGATATTGTCTTAGCTAGGTTACACAAATAAACAAGTTGTTTTTGAAATGGAGCTTTCATTGGCAATGTAACACCTGTGAGACAATAATTCCCAAAAATTAAATCTCAAAACCTAGTTAGCAATCAGTATTTTCTTTGTGTGACTCTTGCATCTGATCCCATCGTGTTGCTGTCGATTATACTGCATAGATCTCTTCAACTGCTGAATCTGGTCAGGTAACAGGAGTCAATAAATAGAAATCTGTATTATCTTACAAATGTAATTACACCTCTTCTATGGTCTCTCATATCTTTACTATTATTAATTAAGCTACTGAAATTAAGACAAAAGAACAATTGAAAAAACACCACCCAAACAGACAAAAATAAAACAATCTTCACTTATACATTCATTTTTTCTAGAAATATTTGCAAATATTGAGGACATCCTTCATGATTGTGCTGCTACATGCAGGATGGTGGACACTTTCTTTTATGAAAGGATGTACTGTGCTTCTTTCTTCCAACTCCCCACTTTTGTACCTTTTATACCTCCTCCAGAAGGTAGTAGAAAGATTCACAGAATCATCTAGGTTGGAAAAGTCCATCAAGTTCGACCAACAGCCTGACCTACTGAGTCCCACTGCTAAGCCATGTCTCATAGTACTGTGTCCACATGCCTCTTAAACATCTCCAGGGATGGGAACAGCACCACTTTGCTGGGCAGCCTATTCCAACAATTGGCCACATTCACCATGAGGAAATTTGTCCTGATGTCTGATCTAAACCTCCCTGGCCCAACTAAATAGCCTATAGTATGAGTTATAATACCATAACAAAACAGATTAAAAATAAAATTTCATGTGCAGATTGATAGGCTGCATTCAGTAGCTCCCATTCACTCACAGAAGTCTATTCTTTGTGCTCTACAAATAAGTCAGATCCTTTATACACAATTCTAATGGACACGTCATCATCATTTCCTCCATGAGAAAGGCAGAAAACCTTGGATTGTAACAGACTTTTATTCAAATAATTACTCGTTGTGTGGCTTTCTTCTCCAGCCTTTACAGTCAAATATGAGATTTTTACAAGTAGTGCCTGGACTGCTGCTGTGCTTTAAACCTGCTTCAGTTCAGCATCCCTCAGCCGCTCACTTATTCTTCCTAGGTGTAATATGGGAGAGAATCAGAAAGGTAAAAGTGCAAGAACTCGTGGGTTGGGATAATGACAGCTTACTAGGCAAAACAAAAGCCGCTTGCACAAGCAAAGCAAAGCTACTTCCCATCAGCAGGCAGGTGTTCAGCCACTCCCAGTAAAGCAGGGCTCACCACTCTTTCTTGTGAAGACAAACACTATCACTCTGAACGTCCCCCTTCCTCTTTTCACCAGCTTTTATTGCTGAGCACAATGCCATGCAGTATGGGATATCTCTTCGGTCAATCTATGTCAGATGTATTGTCACCATTATTTTCATCCTCAATCTGAAACAAAGCATCACACAAGCTTCTACAAAGAAAATTAACTCTATCCCACCCAGAACCATGACAACCACCACTACACACCAAGACAGCAAATGCCTTCTCCTTGTCTCCTTCTGAAGGACTGTGCATTCCAGAACTCCTTATATTCATGCCAACTCAAATGTCTACAGTGTGAAACCACAGCAACAGCAAGTGCAGAGCAAGTGACTGAAGTTTCTTCGAGGGCTCAGCAAGCACAATTCAGATGGTGGAGGCTGACAAAGCTGGCTGTGCTTGTTTGGCATCATGGCAGAAGTGGAGGAGAGAAGAGCTAACGTTCCTAGCTAATAAAGCAACTGCTTGGGCTGTTGCTGGACTGAGTACCACCTCCTTTCGGGGATTTTACTGGCCTGACTTTATTAGTGCCTCATGGAAAAAATCTGGTGGACCACATGACATGCAAGTACATAATTCAAAATTAACAGCCCAACACAGATGTGTTTCTATTCTCATACTGTCATGGATCTTCAAGGCAACTTCTTCCATAGAGTGGTCTTTTAGGCAACCACTGCTAGAAGGCACCACAGCTTATCAGGTGGGGTGTGCTTACAGAGACAGACTAGAGCTCTTTTCCCAAAGTGCTCAAATTTCCTATATTAATATCCTGCAAAAATATCGCTTCCAACAGTTCAGAGCAAAGACTTTTTTTGAGATAAAACTGCCTCCTTCACATGTGTATAGAGGAGCAGTAGAGATATCAAACAGCAGGGCTCAAGGCCAAGCTTAAAGATAGGAATAGAAATGTGATTTGAGAAACTCATTCTGCCTTGGAGTATCTGCCCTGAAACCTAGAATGTTCTGCAGAGGAGTCTGAGGCCAGTGTGGAAGGAAGGTGCGAGAAAGAAGTTAAACTTGTTGTCTGAACTGAGTGATCCGAATGGTTTCTTCTTTAAAAAATATTAAAAAAAAAATCATCCCTGTTCTTCCAATTTTAGCTGATAAACTAGTTGTGTCAGTGAGACCTGAAGTGCAGTGTGGATTGCTGTTGAGACTGGGACTGCTGGGGCTCAGTTGACACTGGAATCACTCTCCCAAGGAGACTAATGACCTGTCACCCTCAACAATTCCATATGGGGACACATTGGACAACAGCTATCACCTCATAGAAGGAGGTGATATTCTCCTGCAATTTCTTTAGTATTGGGGCAAGAACTAAAATAGGTCAAGAATAACAAGTGGAAGTGGGAATGTGGCTTCTTATCAGATGGCAGAGCATTATCTAACTCTTATGTGTAGGTAGAAGCTGAGAAAAAAAATCCTTTTAAGAGGACTTGTTTTCAAATCTCCACCCATTTTGACATGCCTTAACACTCACTCTAGTGCAGCCACAGGCAAAATAATGAGTTACAAGAACTGCTTGAATTAATGCAACTCTTCACAACATGTTGCGTCTTATGAAAAAAACACACACACACACACACACACACACAAACAACAAACAAAAAACTCACCAAAAGAAAACAACCTGAAAGTTTCAAAAAGCTCATACTTTTCAGTTTTTATTTTTTATGGTTCAGGGAATGTGTTACTCCTGCATTAGTCAACAGCATACTACTGTGGAGTAATACATAGGACAATGTTCTTCAGCTGGATAAATTCAGATTTTTAGATTTTCAGGGAAGTCCACAAGACGCACACTCTCAGCCCAGTTTTGTAGCTGAGGTTCTGTTTTCTCTGTGCATGTGATACACACACACACATACAGAGGTGACTTTTAGGGGCAGGGAATTTTGGACAAGTTCTGTGATGTGACAAGTGATGTGATAGTTTCTCTTCAAGGTTTAGCTACTGGATAGCAGAGAACATTTAAATAAAGCCCTCTGTCATTCTAATGTGGCTTTTAAGGTATTTCTAGAGGATAAACTGAAGCCCTCTCCCCACACTTTTTCCTTCCTGACAGTCCTAGTATCCAGAGGTTTTACTATGGATGAAGAAAACTGTTATTGTATTTATTATGCCCATGTTGCTAACTGAGACAGTTGAAAGAACAGAAAATCTGAATTGACAACAAGGTTTTCAGAGACATCTCAGGCTTCTAAGCTGCCCTCAGTTTGATCTCACACTTTACAGCTTATAATGAGTCCTACTTATATAAAAAGTTTCAAAAGCTGCACAAGCTCATGCATATGAATGCAGCTGAAATCTGTCCCTGCAGATGCAATGTCACTGTGACACAGAGGAAGTTCTAAATTACTGTGTTTACTATTCTCCCTCGCCATTTTTAAGGCAGCTTGTGTCTTTGACGAGTACTTTAGATAAGCAAAAAGTGGTTACCCCCAAGCACCTTTGCTACTTCTGGTATCAGCTTTTTCACACATGAACTCATACAGGAGTTAGGTCTCTTTGTTAGGACATGCTTCCTAATCCCTCTAAGATCTTGATAGTAGCAGAGAATACTGAAGTAAACCATCTTGCATACCACCAATTAGTAAACAATAATGATTAGAAATAGATAATTAAGAAAAAAACATTGCTCCCTTCCCAACACTGTCTGGTTCTCAGTTTGGTTAGTTCTTGTCTAAGCTCTTTGATTCTGCTAGAAGATCCAGGTGATTTGACAGCAGAGTGTGTTACAGAAATAATTACCTTTCTTTCTAAGGCAGAAATGGAAGGGCCATTTGAAATGTCACTTCTGAAAGCAAAGTGATCTCACAGTCCAGCCTGTCTCATGTTCTTTCTTTAGGAGTTCAGATATTTCAAAAGAAATGGTTTCTGCTGTGATTTTATGGAGACAGAAGCAAATATCTTAGTAGCACTAAAGATGCACTGAGCAAAATGCTGTGCAGGAAAATTTTTGCTGATCTCAGACCAGTAAGTATAAAGGAAAGGTCCAAATATCTGTTAATTTTACAAGAGAATCCAGTTAATGTGTAAAGTTTTAGCATCTAGATCTGATTTGGCCCTTCTTATTCAATATGGACACTGACACCTGTTTCATGATCTCAAGCTGAATCAGTGGAGATGTAGATTGGATGTTAGGAAAGATTCAAATGCTCAAGAGTGGCCAAGTATTGGAACAAGGTACCCAGAGAAGAGGTGGAATCTCCATTCCTCGAGGTATTCAAGAGGCATGAGGATGTGGCAATGACGGACATGGTTTCGTGGTGGAACACAGTAAGTCAGGATGGTGCCTTGACTTTGGGATCTTGAATGTCTGTTACAACTTAAATTATTTTATGGTTCTAGCTGCTCCCAGTGCCTCAGCACTGGGTTTTCTTATCTGAAGATTGTTATTTCTAAAATGATCATTTCAGAGCATTACTTTTCCAGCCAGATATGTCCCTTATTCTTCTTACAAAAAGCTACTGTTTGGCTTGAACTTCCTCACTTGGTCCTGGTTCATCTATGTGTTCATCTATTTGCTTTCATGTAAAAGCACACGTGCTGCCCTTCTCCACTCTGCAGCACCAGGCCACACTCAGGAAGCTCACCAAAAAGCATCACTGAAGTCCAGCTCTCCAACAAATTGCACCACTGTAAAAACAGAATTGCTCACAGGTTTGCTGGTGGTCAGAGGCTTTGTGTCTCTCCAGCCAGGAAAACCATTTTACCCTGCATTCGTGTATTTTCTACATAAGATTAGATCTCATCACCCTGTTGAGTGCCTCTTGAGTGGGCTACTGAAGCATTACCAATAGCCGAGTTACAGACTGAGGCAGGCAAGAGTCAAGAGTAAGGAAAATGTGTGCTTTTCCATAGATGATTTAATGGTTAACCTTTAACAGTTAAAAGGCTTTTAGATTAGAGGTCCTAAGGAAACACCTTATTTTCCTGCTAGCCCCAACAGGCTGCAAAGGTGGTGAGGCTGAGTATGGGCTGCAAATTTCAAAGCATGATGGATTAGACAGAGGCAAAAAACAAACAAGCAGACAAAGCAGGATAGTCGCCTTACAAATTCTTTCCTTTATACCGGGCTTCTTTTAAAGGCTCTGACAAGACATGGAAGAATTTCTGAGTGTGGAAACTAAGGAAGCAATGCAGCCCTGCACAAAAGCTTTCCTCCTTGCCACCAGAGGTGGAGTAAGGATAATTTGAACTGCTTTGAACTCCCTCACCCAGGCTGCCAGGACATTCCTTTGCCTGCTTGGCCTGCTCTGAGCTGCGCACCCTCAAGGAGTCCAAGTGCAGCTGACTCCAGTGGCTAATGGAGGTGGTGGAGTTGGGCTCCTGCTGGTTCTGCCCAGCCTTGCCCACTCTGGCAGCAGCTCAGAGTGGTACAATATTGGTTGGATATGGAATAATGGAATAGAATGGCTTAATTGGAAGCGACACTGAAGACCACTGAGCCCCAAACTCCTGCCACAGGCACAGTTGTCACACACCAGATAAGGCTGCCAGGGAACATCTATGTATCCACAGATTTCTACAGAGTCCCATTCAGAAACATCTTCTCAGCTGCTTTGTGCACCATGTGCTCAGATTTTATCAGATCTGCAACAGCTATCATTTTCTTCAAACGGCTTTTAACAACATCAAGTATCTCTGTCGAGGAACTGTGTGCAAGCTCTGTAGATATCCTCTCTGCTTCCTCACTGTTGAACTAATAATACATCTGTGGATGGGATCAATTTCTTCTTAGTTTTACTGCTGATGTTACAGTTTACCCACTATATTAAATCACTACTATATTTACTCTACCTGCACTCTGGAGCTGAGAAGATATGAGTCTTGATATAAAGATTAGGTAAAAACTTTCAGACAGGACAAGAGAGTGGATGACATGGTCACACAGGAGAAGCAAGGTTTGATGCTTGTCAGCTGCAACCAGTTCCCCATTTTCTAGGTTAATGAGGGTTTTGGACATACAGGATGGTGTGAGAGCATGTGATGTAGCAGAGAGCACAGTACAGAAATGTCTCATGAATATTCAAGAGGTAACCAAAAACAAATGTCTGACTCATTTTTTTAAGGACCTAATGACAGAAGTGGGTCTTAAAATCTGATAAGGATGAGAAGTAATAACCTGGGTAGATCTGCTTGGTTTAAGGTCATAAAAAGGGTGGAGATATTTGCTGAAAGAGCAAGTGAACAAAGATTACTTACAGAGGCTAGGTCAGAATCGTGAATTAAGCTGAAGCAAGAGAAAAGTGATTTAAAGGGGAAGTGACATGGTGATAGAATAGAAACAAAGGTGAAAAAGGGGCTCAAAAACTGAAGTAAATGGCAGTTAGCTAGAGCTCAGCATATGAACTATCTTAAAATTTGTGATGCCTTTCATTAAATAGTTGACAGACATGGGAGTAAGTGAGAAGGAAGTCAGCCAGAAGGGCGATTAGGGAATGAAAGTTAATCAACTCTGAGCGTGCTCAAAATAAATAAATAAAGATTAGGCCAGATTTTATGAATTGTTACGGAGGAAAAAGAGGTGAAATGAAATCGATGCTGGTTAAAGAAGAGCTTACATCTCTGTGCAATGGAGGCTGCTGGTCTTCAGTGTGAAGGGAGGACAAAGCAGTGGAGAGCATGTTAAAAGAAATTACCTAACTCCAATCAGAGTGGCCTAAGCTTAAAGTGAAATGGCATTTAGAAAATGATGGGAGAAAAGACAGAAATGTGAATTTGAGCATCTACCAACCAGGATGAAGAACAAAGGTGACAACAGTTCTATGTTGCGTGAAGTTACAGAATTGGGAAATACATTATTATGGCAGTGAGTAATGCTCCTGATTATCTACAATACTTCAATCATGCTTCTGTTTAACTAAGCCTCTTTTAGATAAACTAGGCTTAGAGCATTTGCGTGATAACTTTTCTCAATGAGAGTAAGATTTTAAGAAGCTGTAGGTGGCTGGGAAATATAATAATGAAAATGGGATGATTATAAAGCAAAAATAATATGTAAATGTCAGGTTTTCAGGACAGCTATTTTCTAGTGACTTAGCATACAAAACTGCAGGTGTGGGAACTAATGATCTATTTCTTCACTGAAGAGTATTGCACTGAATCCAAATGAGTTAAAAAGCAGTTAATGTTATTCTGGAAACTGCTTGTATATGTTAATGCAAGGTTACGAAAAAGCTGATGAACTCTCCTCCCATCTGCCTCATCCCGTGGGTGCAGTTCAGCTCTAACATGACCAAATGGCCGTCAGAGCTGAGCCTGTGTGTTCTGCTGCCCCAAACGTGGCCTGAGCACTCAGAGAGGGAAAGGATGGCACAGAGCTGGCTGGAAAGGTGGGCGATGTCTGCAAAGCAGAGAGCCACCAGCTCTAAGCTAAAAAACTTGGTGAATAATATCCAGTGAGTGGAAGGCTGAGGGTTCCAGTGTGCAGACCAGCCAGGACTGAGCCCGACTCATGAAGCTGTGTGGGTGCAGCAGAAAGGAGATGCAAATTAAAGGCAGTGATAAGAGGAGGCCAGAGATGGAGAGCAGGAAAGGCCTGAGTTGAGCTCCTACAGGGAGGCGGAGGAAATGGAGGGATGATGATGGAGCTGTGCAGACCCACACAGGTGGGCTGCCCCAAGCTGGACCCTCACCCCACTGAGGCCAGGGGGCAGGGGCTAGCAGCAGACCCAGCCCTGCAGATGCTCAGGGCCTCTGGGTGTGCTTGCCCCACGTCCTCTGGGGCTTTGCCTTCCCTCCTGCAAGCTGGCGCAGCTCCTTTGTCTCCTCTCCATTTTTCTCGTGGCTGTCAAACTCAGTTCTTGAGCTCCCTGGTGGGATACCGCACCACTTTTCCATCCTTCAACTTGCCCAGATTTCCCTCTCTCTGGCAGGACAAGAAACTGCTGGCACAGTCCTCAAGGTTACTGGAACATATAAATCTTCCCGATGATAAGAGACATGCCATCAGGATCACCTGACATGTATTTAGGGTATGCAGAGCAAGCCTATGAAACCTATAATCTGGGACAGGCAGCTCTGGTACACAGCAGTACAGCTCCTATATCCAAGAGGCTTGCATGTCTCACAGCTATCTGCATTTTACAGAGCAGCCCATCATGGAGTGTTATTTAAATTGCTTTGATATACTTCATTAGTCAACCTGAACTTTAATAGGTATCTGCAGTGGCAGAACAGGATGAAGCAGCTGTCTCACACATTCACTAGGGCCCTCAGGTATAGTAGCTATGTGCAAAACAATTAACTTTCTGGAAGCTTTCTTTATAAACAATGATGAATAGCACTCAGATGGCAGAGCTCTGTGCAACTTCAGAGATGCAGGTTTTTTTTTGTTTTTTGTTTTTTTTTCCCGGGGAATAATTTGTGCACTCTGAGAATGTGCAACACACTGTGAGTGTGTGCCAGGTGGGACCACTTCCCACCTGGGGGAAAGTTCTATGTTGTGGAGTATCCCTGTGCACAGCCACACTGCCAAACCACAGGCTGCAGGGGTACTTAAGAAGGTTTGCTTAAATTCAGAGGGCAATAAAGCATGCTCCAGGTAGAAAGATGTGCTCTCCGGGCCACATAGTCCACACAGAAGCACTAGTGACAGGCAAAAGAGCTTCGTTCACGTCTGTTTTGTGGAGTCATTTTTTTCATGTTTGCTAGCATGAGAATCTCAACCAGCTGATTTCCTTAGGAGTTACAGCACAGTGTAGGAGGTGATAGCAACAGTAATTAACTGTTGAGCAATGCGAGACACTCCCTGCTGACTGCCAAAAACCATGGGAACTGAGGATTCTTACCCTACACCTCCTCTTCGGTGTATCCTTAATTACAACAAACATGGCCCCCCACAGCTGTGCTGCTCATTGTGCTGTTTTGGTAGAGAGCAGGAAAGAAGCATGCTCACACAGTAGCAAAGCAGGCAGCCCAGCCCTGCAGCATGGAGCTCCACAGAGGTGAGCTATGCAGCACCATGTGGTGTACATGAGCTGGGCTGCTCATGAGAGGCAGAGTTAACATGTCTAGGTAACACTGCTGCCAGCAGAAAACACATACTCCGTGCTGGAAGGAAGGATTCCCTTTTATCTATTTTTTTTTCTCCTCTTTCTTAAAATAGCAGCAACAGATAAAAGTTTCGCCATTCAGACTGAGATACATTTTTGTGGATGGAAGTTACACACTGTGGGCAAGCAATAATAGCTACGGCTCCGTCAGAGGAACCCTGAGCAACTTCAAATTTTAAATACAAATGGAACAGGCTGGCTACCAGTGTGAGTCTGTTCTTCCCAGTGTTTTCCAGCAAGAACATAACATCTTCATCTACTATGATTTTACTTCTGGGATCTAACTTTTCTAAATATGTGATTACAAATTGTCTTGGAATATTTTGTCGATCCCATTGGAAGCTGAGAGGTTTGCCTTAGAAGTCTTATTACAACTCATGCAAAACAAGGATGCTAAGACCTGTAACTGATATGACACAAATATCTTGTCAAATAAATACTTTGCAATCAGTAGAAAATGCTTAGTATCTTTCAAACAGCCACTGAAACAGCCAAAACACCTTAATAGTCCCCCTTCTTTCTCAATTTCTCTATTCTGCATGTAAGAAAGGCATATTATTTTTGTTGCAGAGCTCATTACCCTATTCATGCTCAAACATGTTACTGTAGATTACAAATACGCGGCTGTAAAAATAACTGGTTGGACTGATTTAAACTGCTGATGTTAATCTCCAATTTGGCATGAGGAAATTTACTATAAAACCTCTCTGGGATCACCGATGCTGCTCAGTCCCTCAGAGAAAAGGGCAGATTTGTAGTGTTTGTCCTCCTTGGAGATCTCCAGAAGCCAGCTGGATAAGGGCCTGGGCACCCTGATCTGTTCTGACTGTAGCAGGAGTTGGGTCAGCTGGATCTGAAGTGCCTTGTCAGCCTCAGCTCTTCTGGAATTCTGAAAATATCCACTTAGCACAAAGATAACCCAAAAATGTCCCACTTTTTCTTCTCCCTTAACTTTAAATCATATGGCAACAAAATGAAAATTAGGAACAACTCTGTATGCCTATGCAATTAAAAGGATGTTTCATATGTAAAGCTCTTCTTTTATAGTCTCAAATATTTATTCTAATCTCTTAGGCTTGGCAGAATTTGGCTGAGCTGAGGGTGTCTGTGCACTGCCAGCGTTGTAGATGGCATTGGCCAGCTGTCATCTGGACAGGCATGTGGGCTGACAGGTATGGCTGACCATATGGCACGGGAGTATGGTTTGAAGGGATGAAGCTGCAGGCAGCACTTATGCACCTGCCTGAATTCCTGGCCACTCAGTCATGCCTACTTATGCTCCGTTCCCATTATCTTCATAAAACAGACTAAAAGAAAACAAAAACAAGAGGAGGGAAGGAGTCACGTCCATTAAATAACTCATCTTTGACCACACCAAAGGACTTTCAATGATATGTTTTACATGTTTTTGATTAGTTGGGTGTTACAAGCATTTTACTGCTCTCCACTGAAACCAACACACTCCCTTGAAGAATGTCTCTTAAGTGTCAAAACCTCAGTGCACACCTAAGTGGCCATGAACACAGCAAATACACAGGCTCACTTTCTTCATGGACTACCATAACCATGTCAGTTCCGATGTGTTACATGTTAAAAGCATATAGCGGGACATCTTTCATGTCTTAACTGATAATCCTTTAGCTTGACCATAGAACTTTATTGGTACAAATGCTCAGTTTATATATTCATTGTTCTGGACTCCCAAGTACAAGGCAAACAGGCAACTTGTGGTGAGAATTCAGCAGAGGGCCATAAAGATGATGAGGGGTCTGGAGCATCTCCCACGTAAAGAAAGGCTGAGACCCAAAACTGTTCAGTCTGGGGAAGTCTGAGGAGAGCTCTTACCAGCCCACACAAGTATCTAAAAGGCAGGAGTCAGGTGAATGGGGCCAGGCTCTTCTCAGTGGTGCACAGTAACAGGACAAGGGGCAATGAGCACAAACTGGAACATATAAAGTTCCATCATAGCATAAGATAAAGCTTTTTATTTTGAGGGTGACAGCGCCAGAAGAAGCTGCCAGGAGAGGGTTTGGAGTGTACTTCTCTGCAGATACTCAAAACCTGTCCGGGTACTTTCCTGTACAACCTGCTGTAGTGAACCTGCTTCAGCAGGAGGTTGGGTTTGGTGATCAACAGAGATCCCTTCCAACCCTGACAGTTCTGTGATTCATTATGACAAAACTGAACTCAGTATTCAGAGAAAAGCTTACAATTCCCATCTGTATGCACTATTTACCTGTGTTAAAAAACTGGTAAGAAGCAAGAACTTTTCACCCATAGTGCCAAGACAGTGACATTTATATTATATATATAATGCATATATATCCCTATGAGGTAGGATAAGGACTTTGACATAAAGTTAAACAAAAGGGGGAAAAAGACAGTTGTGTTGATGTCCCCAGATTTAGTAATTTTTTTCAGCTTTGCAATGTCAGGGGTCTTACGGGCCAGAATTAGCTGACTGAGTATGTGAGGAACTTACTTGTTACTAAAATGGGTGTCTTATGCAGTAGAAGCTTGGCTTGATTGTAAATCCAAACAGCAAAATCCCTACACTTTTTATTGTGAACACATGTATAGAAGTGTATATACAACGGGCACAGAGAAAGGGGGAAAGGCAGTAGTGTTTACTTATTTGTTTTTTTCCCCCGTGTATTTGAGAGTTAACCATCTTTCTCTTGATGCCTGACTCTGCAAGCATCATAATCTAGACATGAATAATCAAGGAGCCTTACCTGACTGCCTCTGCAGAGCTCAGCTTTCACTCAGGCTGAAGGAGCCTATTCTTAGGCTGAGCCGGCTCCAACTGGCTCCCACCTCCATTGTTTCCCTAGGCTAAAAGGGAAACTAAGTTCTTTGATCTTCCGTGAGAAAAAATATTTTTTTCCCTCTTCTGTACCTTCTGTATCAAACTGAAATAAAACTCTTCTCAACTTCCTTGGCAGGCAAAGCCAGTTTTTGAAGCAGTAGTGAATTCCTGGAATGGCCTTAAAGGATGCAAACACGTCTGTATGTGTTCTAGCAAAGCACTACTGCTTGGTCCCAGGACCCACTGCTGTGTCCGAGTGCCACCCAGCTCAGCTCAAACTCTCTTCAAACTCTAAAATTTCTTACTGCTTTTAACAGGAACTTAACATTCAGCTATCAGCCTCTCAAGTGCATGACTTAATTTCAACATGAAAACAGTGCTCCTTCTAATAACCAACTGGATCTTAAGATGTTTGGTGTCTGACTGAAGAAAGTACAATTAGATAGGAAAGTACAATTAAGTGCATACTACACCACTTCCCGCATTTCTGATTCTGAAAGATCTCAAATAGCATAAAAATATAGTAACATAGAAACAAAAATTTTATTAAAAAGGGGTAAATTCAGATTTAGTCATCACATTTTAAAAAATCTGGAAAACAAATTCACTACATCTAGAATCTTTCTATTCTAAAGTTTATTCTTTATTCTGAAGTTCCAGCAGAATATTCACAGAAACTGATGTTTGAGATGCTGCGTGGTGTCAAGCAGTTTAAAAACGTGGCAACTACTATCACCTATCAGCTACTGTCATTGCATGGAACATTTGTAGCTACTTGATTGCAGAGGGGACCTGGATTCTTGCCCAGATGAGACAGAGATGCTTTTGATTTCCTTCACCAGAAACACCTCTCCTTCTACCAGAGGACAACAGTTAAGAGTGAGAATATGATCAACTGATTGCTGATAATCTGGGAAGATTCCTATGCAGAAGATAATAGCTCTAAACAGGAGTAATAAAGCCCCGAGGCAAAACAAAATTCCTATTTTTAGCTGTCTGGGACACCTTCAAACACGAGCCTGACAGGAATGTGAGTAGAGAAATACTTGGGCAGATAATCCCCAGCCCACCTCTTCCTGAGCTGAATCCCACGTTGCATTCATGGCACAGCTTATGCAAAACGGGTATGATGCAAAAAGTTACACTGCAACAGTATGAAAATGAGCCCTGTAAGAGCACAGGCGAATAGAATGGGATAGAACACAACAGTTGAGAGGGACATGCAGAGATTACCACCTCAGCATGGAGCAGAATTGACAGCACATTTCTGAGGGCAACACCCAATGCCTCTTGAGCACTGACAGCACTGGGCTTTTAGCCACCTCTCTGTGCAGCCTGTGTCCAGATCTGACATCTCACAGCACAGAGATGTTTCCTAGTGCCTCGCCTGCCCCTTTCCTGGCAGCTTTTGACCCCATTCCTGTCCATCCCTCAGCTCTCAGCAGCCTTCCTCTGTGTCCCCTCCTCAAGGAGCTGCAGTGAGCAGTGAAGTCACCTCTCAGCATCCTCTTCTCCAGATCGGACCACCTGAGTGCTCTTTGTACATGCCTTCATGCTTTGTCACCAGCTTTGTCTTCCCTCTCTAGATGCATTCAAGGACCATAACATCCTTTTTACACTGTGGAGCCCAAAACTGCGTGCAGTATTCAAGGTGAGGCTGCACCAATACTAAACACTGGGGGAGAATCACCTCTTTTGTATGAAAGAATTGCACATTTTCAAATAGGTATCTACTCAAGATTTTATTAGGAATAATCTCATGGGATTTGGCCTTGGAGCGAAGAAGAATGCAGGAGAGCTGGTTTGTTTTCAAGGATCACCTCAAAGTTCAAACACTGTTCATTCCATCTTGTAGAAAATAATCAAAGTTGGAAGGATACCTGCATAGCTGAAAAACAAGAACCTGACAAAACTCAAAATGCAAAAAGGAAGCATGCAAGAAGTGGAAGCATAAAATATTATTTAAAAAAAGTAAGACAAAAAAAAAATCAGTCCAAGCATGCATGGATGGCTTTAAGAAATCAAATCTCATCTGGAATCAAATCTGGTAATGAACATGAATGCAAAAAAGAATCTTTTTACAGATACGTTAGCAGCAAAAGGGAGATTAGGGAGAGTGTGGACCCTTGAAAATGTGGGCAGGTGAAATGGAGGCAAAGGACATGGTAAAGTGGTACAAAGTACTCCTTTGGCACTGTCTTTACTGGTTAGACTGGCCTTTTAGCAATCACAAGTCTGTGAGATGAATCAAAAGTCCTCAAAAAAAAAAAAAAGAGGAATTAGTTAGGGAATACTTCCACAAAGAACATGGTGGTTGACTGGATGCATGCACTGCTGCTGAAGGAGCTGGCTGATATTGTTGCAAAGACAATCCCAGTACCCCAGTTATCTTGGAAAGGTCATGAGAAGCTAGAGAGGTTTCTGAGAACTCAAAGGTCACCCCTGTCCTCAGGAAGGGCAAAGATAATACAAGCCAGTCAATCTCAGCTCCATTCTTGTCAATGTAATTCAAATAGCCCTGGAAGCCATTGCCAGACACGTGAAACACAAGAAGGTGTTTGGGAGCAGTCAGAATGGGTATATGATGGAGAAATCATGAGCAGCCTTCCAGTCTGCTATGATGACTAACTTAGTCATCGTTAATCTAACTTATCTGCTAAGTATGAGCAGCTAGTTACATTTACCTTGACTTCAGTAGGGCTTTTGACATGGTCTTTCAAAACACAAGCTGACAAAGTACAGACTAAGTAAGAGGGCTGTGAGGTAAAATGCCATGCCCAGAGGCTTGCTATTTAGTGGTTATAAGTCCAGTTGGAGGATTATAAGCAGCGATACAGGACAGCATCAGAAACCTTTCCCTATCAACACTGGTGAATTCAAAGCACAGGAAAGTGAGGAGTAGGAAGCAGAAAAAAATTAAACAGGTATGTTTTTCAGACCGTAGTCAAAGGGACAAGGCCCCATAAAGCATCTGGATTGGAAAAACAGTAAGTTGTTCAAAGCAGAACAACCGTATCATACTGTATTAAGCCCAAGAATTGTATTTTGGCTCTGATAAGCAGGGCTATTGGTCCAAAAAGGATGGCTAGAAGATTTCTGATTGTTCTCATCTTCTAACAGAATTGTTTAATTGTGAGTTGAAGAGAGTTGTCTCAAGTGATGCTAATGTAAAGCAGCTTCACTCACTAAGCCTGTTGCTGGCTATAGTCGGTGGGACACTGGGGAACACTGGAGCACTTCTATACTTTCTTGCTGCATCAACAGCACAACACTCCTATAAAAGGATACGCTAGCTTCCTTACCAGGCTTGTCAACTTTGCATCTGAGCACTTGATGAGAAAAAAACAAACCTGAAGAAACTTGCAAATGTACAAAAGGGAACTCTGAGAGAGGAACACCATTCAAAAACAAAGACCAAACAACAAAATATAATACAACACTCAATTAGAGGTTTTGCATTACAGTTTACCTTCTTAAAGAAATTCAGATTTCTTTACTCCCCCATTCTATACACCATTAAAGATCACCACGGGCCTGTCTTCTTGCTTGTTTGACTGAGTATGCATTTTAGTGGGTTATTTCTTTTTGTAATTCAACATAAGCTGTGGTCATGTTACAGACAACTGAAAACTGATTGAAAAAATAATGAATTTATTCTTTACTAACTAGCTCTGCTATGATGTATTGAGCAACATTTCAGAAATCCAAATACCAAATACATGGAGTTTGCATATACAAATTATAAGCACAATTGCAACACACAAAAAGGTCACTTTAATGGCACATGTTTTTTGAAAGAAAAATCACAACGTGTAATTTTGCTTCAAATTTGTTCCCTAAGTTTTCTCCTTTTAGAACAGCCACCACAATGAAAACTATGTAATATTTTTTTTAAGTAGAAAATTCATTATCTAGTCCCAGAAAGCGATGGCATGGTCTGTAAACTTCATCTGAAACTTGAGGAAGTCTTCCACTTTACATCTATCTATTTAATAGGGCAAGATAAACTCTCTTCCAAAAGAAACCAGCTTTAGGACTACCAATTGAGAAGAAAGCAGTTCTGAAGGACTAAGTTTCCTATGTACCTCAAAATGCAATCCTTTCTTCGCCTTGCACTGCACATGTCTGTTTCTGTCCAGGAATTCTCCATGTTGGCTGGAGACGCGACAGTTATTTGTAGAAGGCTGATCTTAACCTCTTAACAGCAGCAATAAAAAGCCTAGTGAAATCTTAGCCTCTATTCTTAACTTTATACTACAGATTAAGATAGTAGTTGATGGGGGCACCATACAAATACTTGAATTAATGATCTCAGCTATGCCTCTTTCTGAACTGAATACTGCATTTATAATCCTTCACAAAACTGATAAAATTTGAAAGAACAGCACAAAATTCTGTTAGCTCCCTAAGTGCATAAACGGTTGAAAATGGACCCCATCTCTTCCATCCAGATATTGTAAAAAAGTATCCCTGAGCTAGTCCTTCTTAAGGCAAAATCCTCTGTATCACCTTTCTAAAACAAAGGGATTACTTCTCTATGTATCAGTGATACCACAAACAATGCCATGCTAACTGGTCCCAAGGGATCTTAATTTTCCTTTATCAGTTGTTCAGTGCTCAATGAATAAAGTATTAAAAAAAAGTATGAAAAGTAAATATTTAGACATAACAGTAACAGCAAAGAAGACAACACAGAAGTAGAAACTTGTTTCTGACTCTACTTTAACAGAATAGTACCAGGCATCCAGTCACAATAAATCTACCAATATCCACTTCTCCATATAAAGTCCTTGAATGCAGCATCTGAATGTCTATTTTATATCAGCATATATTTGAAATTCAGTCTTCGTCACCACTGCTGCTCCATGCATCTTCATATACTGGAATTAAGTGCTGCCGACGCAGAGGCTAAAGAAAATAGAAATTCTCTCAGTGGTTGTCTTAATTAAAAATCAAATCATATAAGTGCAGTGCTAAAGGCATGTCTTAAATTACTATCTGTAGACTCTCCTGTCTTCCTCATGGGTAATGGATTTTGTTAAACACTTCCTTGGCCATTCTGCTGATTAGAGACAAGACAATGGAGACAAGACAAACTACAAGAAGAAACAGTACTCTGATTTCCACTTCAGCCAAAAGATCTGGAGCACTGCTTGGAAAATTAACATATGTCTGAATTTAAATTATGACATACGAGATATTACTGTGTTTGTTTTGTGTCACTAGTTTTTAAGACAGAATTTCACTGACCTAGCATAACCTATCAGTACTGTCTCAAGTAGTTTTGGCCTCTATTTACATCTAATAACTAGCTCTCACTTCAGCTTGAGGGTTTGTGCAGCCATGCATTGCACTGAATCACAGTTCTGACTGGGTAAAACAGCTTTCCTTGTTTATTTCCATCCTGGGTTCTCATTTTGGCCATAGAGGAAATTCAGTGTCTGCTCTAGCACATGAGAAAGAGTAGTAACTACTGTCAGAAAGGCAGGGAACAGAACTGCTTCTTTCAGAGACAGTGCTAATTTACAAACTTTGCAAACAGCAGCTGCAGTTTAACAGCATACCTCTATAATGTCAAGCTTCAAACAGCAGTTACAGCCACAGCTGGGCAAGCAATGTTTTCTTGTTGTCACTGTTGTTTTTTGTTTTTCACACAGAAAAAAATAACATATGCACAGCAAAATTATTAGCTAAAGCAAAAATTTTCACCTCAGGCCAGTTGAGCATATTTTTGCTTCAGGTTATCAAGAAAATAAGCTGAAATTGAAATAAGCTGTGCTTCTATGTGAAGCAAACATTACAAAACTGTTTCAACTCTGATCATTCCCCAGAATAAAATGAAACAGATCAGAAATTTTAAAACTGGAATTTTGTATGCTGTGAGCAAAGATGTCTTGATTTCTTTAACACACGTACAGTTTGCCAGACTCTGATTCTGTTTCAGTTCCTATAAATCTGGAGTTTTCTCCCCACCACAAACTGTTCACTGTAATAGTAAAAGGGAAAACACACTTTCTTGGAAAATGCTGTTATCTATGAATCTTCCCTGGAACAGCCCAAATGTCTTCCTCCAGTTATTAAAGTAAGGTTGTTTAGAATCTTTCTTTTTCTTTTTTTCTTTTTTTAATATTTCTGCATCAAAAATACTTGGTATGAAAGTAAAGAATCTGAAATGGAAACTGAAAGACCGAGCCAATTGACAAGTGCTACTTTTAATGAAATGCGAAGCTAGAAGTCTACAAAATGATTATACAAGACTATGAAAGAAAAAGGCCTCTCAAAACCTCACATCAATTAGAAGACTGCACAGAAACAATAAGTGATTCTCCTCCAAATCAGCAGCTGGTAAAAATTCTAATAATGAAACAATTACTTCATATGTAACTATTTCCCCCCCTCCCCCAAGTATAACAGCCATAAAAAGCACAGTTAAAACTGATAAAGTATTAATCACCTTCTCTGAAACATCATCAGGAACTGGCTCTCGAAGAGCTGGTATCCACGCAAGGATATTGCAATCTTTGCCACCACTATAAAGTTCCTTTAAGAAAGCAAATATACAAATATACTGAATAGTGAATGAAATTGGGGAAAAAAGTGCACAAAATATTTATTTTTAAATACAGACAAATGCACCATTTGTTCTTTATAATATAACCTCAATAAGTAGTATTTTTAAAAAAAATGCCAAACAAGAAGAATGTTGATGTATTTTCCCCACACTCCTCACCAAAATACTGCTATTCATATTTAAATGAACTTCATTGCTTAAAAGCAATTTCCATCTTCCCTCTTTCATGTGTCCTGAGGAGAAATGTATTTTAAAAGTCAGAAAGCTTAAAAGATTGTCAATGGAGATGCAATAAGAAAAAGGAAAAAAAAAATACGAATCAAGCTACAATCACCATGCAGTCACATGTCAAAAGAAAGCCTAAGTATGAAGTAAAGAAATACTAAGTAAACATAGTTTTAGTATGCCTAGGGTAAAGGAAAAGAACAAATAAAGAACTATTTGAAACCTGCATCCTGCTGGGAAGGCAGAGATCAGAAAGACTAATTTATTATTTTTAATATAAATAGCCTTACTTATTATGGTAATGACTAAAAACTGAGATTCCATTGTGCAAGGCATCCTGCAAACACATGGAAGCAAACAGCCTCTGCACTGAACACTGAACAGTCAAGTACAGCTTCATTTTCATAATTAGTCATTAAGGAAATATAGACTTTTCTGCCATTTTAAACTGAGGATGTTTTGTTCACGAAAAATAATGCACCAACTTCACAGTAAATTTTGCAATAATACTACTTCTCTTTTCCAAGTGAACAAATATGAAGATACTCTCATATGCCTTCAATCTCCCGATTCTTATTGAAAATATATGCCAGCACTTGAATATTGCCATATTTAAACTGCACAAGTGAGACAAACAAAGTAATGCTTCTGTATTCAAGCTGACAGTATAAAAGACTTTAAATGCGCTGACTTAAACTGGTAACTGTGCATGTGTGCAAAATTATGATGAACTGATTCAATGGTAAGTTCAATAAATTATTACAGATGCACCTTTGCAGCAAGTCTCCTGAACTATGTATATTTAATTCTAGAGCCACATGAAATACACTGATAGTGCAAAAACTTAATACTTAATAGACAGTTAAAGGAATAGATACCCACTTAGGGTGGTAATCTTCTCCAAATGAAGTGACATACTTCTTACAGTATCATTGAATGACTTGGGCTGGAAGGGACCTTAAAGTTCATCCAATTCCAACTGCTCTTGCAATGGTTGCCCCTCACCAGTGCAGGCTGCCCAGGGCCCCATCCAACCTGGCCTTGAGCAGCTCCAGGGATGGGGCACCCACAGCTTCTCAGGGCAGCTGTGCCAGTGGCTCACTACCCTCTGAGTAAAGAAATACCTCCAAATATCTAACCTACATCTCCACTCTTTCAGTCCAAAGCCATTTCTTCTCATCCTATCTATGTAAAAAGCCAGTCCACCTTTTTTTATAAGCTTCTGTAATACTGCTCCCATTAATAAAGTTACTCATGCATAAAAGGCATGCAAGAGCAGAGTTTATAGTTTTTTGATAAACATTCTAATTATCTTGCTTAAAAGAAGATGACAGATCTAAGTTACACCAACGTATAGGTCAAATCTCACTTCATCCTGTCAGCAGTATTCTACTACATCCTGTCTTTGGCAGGATGCAGAACATCATTTCAACTTTAAAACAAGAAGCACCTCACAACTCCAAATTCTTCCTTGTAAGGAACATAATGGGACATCAGCATACTTGCACATAATCTTTATTAATATCTGTTCCTTTTTTTCTTTTTTAATCCTGAGATCACAAGATCTTCAGTTTATACACTGCACTGGACTAACATTTACAATTAATTATTACAACCTGAAATGGTGACTCACACGTAAAGTCAGTCAAAAGATGAGACAATGGGTAAAGCTCCTGCACTGTTTATGATACAGTATAGTATAATCTTTCTATGTTATTCTTTCAAACTCTGAGGAAAGATTGTAGATACGACCTAATCTAAATTTTAGTTATCTTTATGTGTTGTCCTACAACTGTATTTGCCAAATTCCTTTGCTGGTGTCATTAGCATTTCCTGAAAAAATAAAAGTAGCTCTAATTTCAAACAACACTGGCTCCTGAGGTGTGGCTACTATTTTATGACATGTTATTTGTGTGTGGGGCTTAATTTCATTTCTTTTTCTGAGAGGAAAACGTAGGTCTTGTTTGTTTACGTAGATTATTTCAAGCAGTTAACATCACACAATGATATCCAGCATATTCAATTCAACAGTAAACATCATCTTAAAGATTTCACAATGAGTATTTCCTCTTCCACACCACCCTTAAAATTACCTACCTCTTATAAGATTAATGGCTCTTATTAATAAGCCAAATTCTACAGTTCTTATTACTCAAGCAGACTAACATCTTATTAACTTCATGGAGAGATTTACGTAAGAAAAATCTAGGGCAACAATAATATGGATTTTATGGCTCTATTCCCGAGATCTCCAAAGGGATATATACATACATTAACTAAATCTCATACCACCCTGTGGAGACAGCTTCCCATGGTATCACAAATACAAACCTGCTAATTAATTTGGACCTAATAAGATCAGACAAAGAGTAACACCACTGGATTCCAAACAGCTAGCTACATGGTTATCTGAGATCATATTTTTTTACATGGATCTGAACAAACAGAAGTCACATCACCTCAAAAACAGAACAGTTGTAAAGTTCAAGTTCCTTTTAGTGACTATGTCAGTTATGAGTTGCAACAAGGATAGTGTTTAAAATACAGCCAATAAATAGGAAGAAAGTTAAGGACTGACAACTATTAAAATCAATGAGAAGTTTAAAACAAAAAAAAAATTAAGAAAAAACAGAAGATCAGACTTAGTGGTGAGTATGAAAAATCATCTGAAAAGTTTAAAGACTGCAACAAAACTTAAAAGAATATTAATATAGAAAAAACCATAACAAAGACAGAGATGCCTATGTCTACCCAGTACTATGCGAGAATAATGGAAACTACACAGAAAGGATGTAGAACATGTTTCATACGGACAGCGCACACCAGTTTCAGATGTGCTAAAAAGTAAGAAAAATGTTGGCCGTCAGCTATGCTTTTCACCTGTAGATGAGTAATTTGAGTCACAAAAATATAATAATTGCCCTTTCTGCCAGATATTTCAGAAACATTAGACTAGAGAGGAGAAGCTGGAACATAAGATGCTGTGCTCAACACCTGAAGACAAGTATATAACAGATTTAAAATCCACACTATCTCTACACTGGTCATGCCTCACCAGCATAAACCACACAGACAATTTGTTGTAAAATATCATATGACAAATTAAGCTTTTTGATACCTAAGTCTTTAATGATGAAGGAATAATACACCATAGCAGGAAAGGAAAAGAGTGCAAGGAAAAAGGTCTGCTGAAGCCACAAGTCCTTGTAATGCTATGCTTTTCTTAGGTGAAATGTACTCTGATTAATTTAATAAGCTCATCATGTTCTCATCAAGTTTATCTAAACTGTTTATAGATTCAGTGATGGGTATAACAATAGGTTGAGCAAGATCATCCTAGGTTTGAGACCTGCTCAGTATTACAAGCAATACTAACGCACTTCATTTCAAACTGCTACAAGATGGTGTATTCTTTCTTGCTGTGATTAATCCTAGTTGTTTCAAAGAAAGGCAAGCACCTCGTCTTCACGCAGAGAAAACAGGAAAAAGCCTTAATGCAAATCGTTTATTTATGACAATACAGTGACAAAAATTATTCTAGGTATACTGAAAAGTTACCTGTGTAAAAAGAAACGAGTAGCTGAAGGAACCCAACATACGAACTGCCACCAGAAGAATTTCACCAAACTTTTTTCACAGAACTGTATGTTCTGTCAAGCTTTTTGATTAAAGTAATTCCCTGAAAATCTCTTTCTTTTGAGCACAAGGCTTGGCAATCCTAGAATGGACTTGGTTGGAAGGTACCTTAAAGATCACTGAGTTCCAACTCAGGTTGCCCAGGGCCACATCAACCTGGCCTTTAACACCTCCAAGGATGGGGGTTCTCTGGGCAGCCTTTGCCAGTGCCTCAGTACCTTCTCCTGCTTAAATAGTTCAGAGTTGTCATCAACACTTTACTTACCTGAAAGTTAGGTTGAAATACACAGCAGTCAACAGTATTATAATGACCTCGAAGCATAGTTATCAATTCTCCTGAGAAAATTGTATAAACAGCAATGGTATTTTTGTGTGGTACAAAGGCAAACTCTGGACTACAGCCACAGGAGATGGTGAATTTGAGTCCTTTTCTACTTTCATTACTGACTTTGCCGTAGTTCACCTGTAAAATAAAAGTTCATGTAGTTAGTTCTTAACTAAAAATAAAGGAAATAACTTTATATAAAAAGGTCAATTTTATTTCTTCATTAGCCTGGTAAAATTCATAAAGTAAGCTTCACAATGCTTACACAACTCTTTGAGATTTACAGTTACTGGTATGCATCAAGAGAATCACTTTTTCCTGTTCATTAAATTTCACAGTCCCTTTAATAATAACTATAAATCAGAAATTTAGCTCTTGGAGGCAGAATATGTAAAGGTTATATGCCAGATTTACACTCAGTAACCAAACTATTACCAAAACGAGAATTGGTTCTGGAATTACCTCCTTAAATGTATTCCTAGGTGATACAGCACAGCCATTTTCTCTCATATATGCAAACTATTAAACTTATACCTAATGGTATACAATTATAAATAACATACATTATGTTTTCTTAGGTTTCATCAAGTGTAACTTTAGCATTTAAACCTTTTAGGAACCCACTTTAAGACATGGCAATTAAATTTTCCTACTGAGTTTTACTTAAGCTGTGCCATACACAGGAAAAAAAAAGTCAATACAACATTTCTAAATACTAGTTTTCAAATAGGAACAGAAAGAAGAGGTAATAATGTTTCTTGTAGACCACAGTAAGTGTAGGCTTAGATGGCATTTCATTAACAATTTTAGGAGGTAGGATAAAGAGAATTGGTGGTGCATTCATATCAGAATCATACTTAAAAGCCATCGAGTTCACTACAAGACTGTAGTCCACTTACTGAACAAAAACTGATCTACCACTACCTCTTCACACTGTAAGTACTCTTTATTCTGCCCTTAGGAGGCCTCAGCTGGAGTACTGTGTTCAAGTTTGGAGCCCTCTACACAAGAAAGATACGGAGCTTTTGGAGCAGGTCCAGAGGAAGGCCATGAAGATGAACGAAGAGCTGGAAAACCACTCCTACGAGGACAAGCTGAGAGAACCGGGGTTCTTCCTCGAGGAGAGAAGGCTCTAAGGAAACCCTACAGTGGCCTTCCAGTACCTAAAGGGGGCCTACAGAAAAGCTGGAGAGGAACTTTCTAAAAGGGAGTACTGAGATGATGGGAAATGGTTTTAGACCGGAAGAGGGTAGATTCAGACTAGATCTCAGGAAGAAATTATTTACTGTGAGAGTGGTGGGACACTAGAACAGGTTGTTACACGAGGCTGAATGAGGCTCTGAGTAACCTGGTCTACAGGGAGGCGTCCCTGCCTACAGTAGAGGTGTTGGAACTAGATGGTCTTAAAGGTCCCTTCCAACACAAACCATTCTACCATTCTATGATTAGCATTTGTACATTTCAGCACTTCTTAAGTTTTATACAGTTGAAAAACTTGATAAAAGGGTTTGTTTTCCAAACAAGATAATAATCTAGTTGGACCTATCAATCTAAGTAGGTACTCTGTGATACATAAAAAATAGATTTATGACAAAAATACAACTCTATTCATTTGAACAGTTGTGCTGTTAGCATGTGCTAAGTTTTAGGTAGTGAGAGGCTACAGATTTGGTCCCTGTGAGCAGAGCCCAGCAGCTGCCCAATGGCAGATCAGAGCCAGCTCCACCTGCTCCAAAAGCTCCATTGCTGCCAGAGCTGAGCCATGAGTGATGCTTGTTGTGCTTTGGGAGAGTATGGCTAAAAGGCAAAATACTTTACAGGAGCAGCTGGGAAAGAGTGAGAAAATGGGTGAGAAATAGCCCTGCAGCCCCTAAAGTCAGAGTAGCAGGCTCTCCAAGTGCAAAGCAAAAGTTCTCTGCAGCCCAGGAGAGGCCCATGGAGGAGCAGGCTCATGTGTGCTGTACGGAGCAGATCTCCACATATAGCCATGAAGAAGCCCACGGTGCAGCAGTGGATGTGGCCAAAAGGAGGCTGGAGCCCACAGACAGCTCCCCTTGGAGAAGCCCTGGGCCAGAGCTGCAGTCTGCAGGGAATAGCCATGGAAGCTGCTGCCCTCAGGGCCCATATTGGAGCAGTTCCTGAAGGGTAGGCCCTGTGGTATGGAGAAATACTGGAGAATTGCTTGGAGAGCTGCAGCTCATGGGAGGAATCCCAATGGAAGCATGGGCAGAAAGTGGCCACAAAGAAGTACAGAGATGAAGCATTATGGGCTGACTGCACTGCTCAGGAAGGAGGAAGAAGGCAGGAGATGGGAAGAAGGTATGCTCAATTTGCTTTTAGTTCTCACTGTTCTGTTCTATTATTAGCAACAGCAATAAGTTACAGTGATCTCCCTGTTCTGAGTTGTACCCATGGTGGCAATTGGTGAGTGATGTCCTTGTCCTTATCACAACCCATGAGATTTTTCTCATTGTATTTTCTCCCCAGTGGTCTTCTGATGAGTGAAAAAGCTGTCTGGAGTTCAGCTAACCACCAGCGTGAAGCCACCTTAACTTAGATCTGAACACACTTCTTTAAGTATTTTAATTCTGACATAACATACATACATATATATATATACACACACACATACTTGTATATGTATATATATACACACAGTTTTAATGTAGAGGAAAGTCAGCTACGAATCCTTGGAATTCACAATTTTTCATTATTAAAAAGTAGTCAAATAGAAGTACCAGTATTTTCAAGATATTATATAAATAGTACTTGAAAGCATTTTGTTTTTTAATATCATCCTATAATCTATGACCTTAATTTCTGCTAAAAGGCAAAGATCTGCTTGTATGTACATTAGTAAGGATCTCTGGGTTTTCACAAAGCTCTCCATCTCATCTGCTCCGCATACAGTTAAAAAAATTCCTCAGTGTGAAATATTCTGACAATATGGCAATACATATATCTGAAAAACTATACAAATATTCTAAAGCATAAATATTTCCTCGATGTCAGGCTACATTGACTGCTTTTCATCAAAAAGTCTGAAGCAAAAAAAAAGGCTCATTCAGGATGAACCAGGCAACAAGAGAGTGCTCATGCTATGGTTACAGTATGTTTATAGCTAATAGCGTCTACATAAGAAAAAAACGAACAAGCCTAGAAAAAATCTCAGTGATCATAAAAACATGTATAAAAAGGCAGTTTTATTAGCATACAAGTAGGCTGATTTTCTTTTTATACTGAGAGAATATTTGAACGAGGTGTGGGGCTTAGAGTATGTCCTTTGTGGATGCTATTGCTCATTTTGTAAAGATACTGTCTGTAAACACATTACTTTGCTGATGAAGAATAATTAAAGCCCTTTTCACAGCATGTCAGTTGTAACAATTCCCAAGCCACATCATTCCTCTATCAAAGGCACATACTATAAAAAGGAAGAGTAAAGGTTGGGGAAAAAAAAGTCTGTCTATATACCATGTAAATGACAGAATCATAGAATGGCCTAAATTGAAAAGGACCTCAAAGATCATCTAGATTCAACTGCCCTGCTGTGGGCAGGGTCATCAACCACTAGAGCAGGCTGCCCAGAGCCACATCCAGCCTTGCCTTGAACATCTCCAGGGATGGGGCATCCACAACCTCCCTGGGCAACCTGTTCCAGTGTGTCACCACCCTCTGAGTGAAAAAGTTCCTTTTAACATCTAACCTACATCTCCAGTCTTAGTTTAAAACCATTCCATAGGTTCTTTCCAACCTTATGAACTTATGAACTTAGGACCTACAAGATCATCTAGTCCAACCATCCTCCTATCACCATCCCTACCCACTGAAGTACTAAATCAAATCCCTTAGCACCCCATCTAATATCCCTTGGTATCTTCCAAACCCCTGGCCATAGGCATGGTTGCCAGTCACTAGATCAAGTACTAGAGCAGGTTGCCCAGGGCCCCATCCAACCTGGCCTTAAACACCTCCAGAAATGGGGCATCCACAATCTCTTTGGACAAGCTGTTCCAGCACCTCGCCACTCTCTCAGTAAATAAATTCCCTAACATCTACACATTGTTTGTTATCATTCATAAGTTCAAACCACATTTCTCTCTCCAGTTACACTTTAATTATCACAGAACCATTGCAGAGTGGCTTAGGTGGAAGGGACCTTAAAGATCATCTAGTTCCAACCCCCCTCCATGGGCAGGGTTGCCAAGTTCTAGATCACACTGCTCAGGGCCCCATTCAACCTAGCCTTAACTGCCCTCAGGGATGGGGCATCCACAACTTCTCTGGGCAGCCTGTGTCTGTGCTCAGCACCCTCTGAGCAAAGAATTTCCACTTAAAATCTAACATTAATCTCCCCTCTTTTGGTTTAAGCAATTAAGCTCTTACCAGACTCTGCAAAAAGTCAGTCTTCCTCCTGTTCTGTTCCAGTACTGGAAGGCTGCAATGAGGTATCCCTGGAATCTTCCTCAAGCTAAATAAGCCTAACTCCATCAATTTTTCTTTGTAGGAGAGGTGTTACAGCCATCTGGGTCAACTTCATGGAACTCCTCTGAACCCACTTCAGCAGCTCCCCATCTTCCTTATGTTGAGGGCCCAAGGTCTAGACATAATACCACAGATGGGGACAATCACCTCACTCTCCCTGCTGGCCATCTCTCTGTTGATGCAGCCCAGGACGCAGTTGGCCTTCCAAAGCACACACTGCTGGCTCATGTCTAGCTTTGTGTCCGCCAGGATCTCCAAGTCCTTTACTGCAGGGTTGCTCTCAATTAGTTCCTCTCCAGGTCTCTGTGTATATCTGAGACTGCCCCAACTGCAGTGCAACACCTTGCACTTGGTTGCACATGATTAGGTTATCCTGGGCCCACTTTTCAAGTATGTCTGGTCACCCTGAATGGCACTCCTTCTTTTTGTTGTATCAGCTTCATCACTCAGCTTGGTGTCAGCCACTGATGATCACTGTCTATGTCACTGATAAAGATGTTGAAGAGCAACAGTCCCAGGACAGAGTCCTAGGGTACTGGCTTCCACCTGGATACAGATCCGTCAAACACAACCCTGTGTGTGTGACCATATCACCGTATAGTCTAGCCTCCAAGTCCACCTCTCTCCAAAGGCACTACATAAGTCCAGGTAGACAATTTAAGTTGCCACTTTTTCTTTTTTTGTACCACCAACATCATCACTCCATGGTAGAAGGCCACCAGATTGGTTAGACACAAGCTGCTCTTGGTGAAGTCATCCTGGCTGTCCTGGATCACCTCCTTGTGTTGCACGTGCCTTAACACATCTTATAGAAGGATCTTCTCCATTATCTTCCCAAGCACAGATGCAAGGCTCACTAACCTTGTAGTTTCTTGGGTCTTCTTCTCTCTCTTTCTTGAAAATGGAAGTGATGTTTCCTTTTCTTTTTTTTTTTCTTTTTTCTCTCTTGAGTCATAGGGAACTTTTTCTGACAACTATGACTTTTCAAGTATGATGGAGAATAGCTTGGCAACCACATCTGCCAGCTTCTTCAGGAAATAGTTTGAAACTGAAAGAGGGGAAATTCAAACTCCATGTAAGGAAAAGTTTTTTTTCCACAATAAGGACACTGGAACAGGATGCCCATAGAGGTAGTGTAAGTCCTGTCCCTGAAGACATTCAAGGTAACACTGGATCAGGCTCTGCACAACCTGATCTAGCTGTAGATGTCTCTGTTAACAACAGGAGAGTTGGACTTGATAACTTTTAAGGGTCCCTCCAACTTAAAAGATTCTATGAAATCTGGGGTCTTCTCCTGCTGCATTCTAAAGTTACAGCATTCCTCAGCCCTTCCCTATCACTGATAAGCATATCTCCTTTCCCAGTCAAATCTAGTTTAAAACTCTGGTGATAAACCCAGCCAACTTGTTTCCCAGTATATTCTTGCTTCTCCTAGTCAGTAAGCCTAGTCTCTCAAAGGTGTACCCAAGATAATAGTACCCAAAATCCCGAGCATGACACCAGCTCTGCAACCATTCGTTCAACATTCTACTGCATCTGCTGGGGTCCCAGTCTCCAACTGGGAGAACACTGTTTGCATTCCAGATCCTTTCAGCATCTTCCTAGGGGACATACAGTCCTTGTGCTGTTTTATAATCTATCTGTAGCTTCCTGTGACCCAGCTTGACCAAGCAGGATGAGACTGCATGATAAAGCCAGAGGAGTACTAAGTAGCCTCTTCCTCATGCCCTCAATGCAGGTGCCTAGCAGCCAGTATTCCTCCCTAGAGAGATTACTGGGGTGGGAAATGGGTGCCTCAGTGCCCCTCAGTACAGATTCCCATGTTACAAAGACCTTCCATCTTACTTTAGTAACATCAGCTCTGACTCAGATCCTTGTTCAAACCATCTTAACATGACTGTTCCTTTCTTGTTCTGAACCACCATACACATTCTCTTCTCTTTCCACCCCCAGAGCTTCATATCTGTTGGTTAAGGAGACTTCAGGAGTAAGAGGAAGGCTCCTTCCTTATGCTTTGAGCAGAGAAGAGGGTCCAGTCTCTCTCATCTTTCATCTTTTTTGCCATTTGTCTCCTCAGAGTTGGAAGCTTGTTAAGTTTTTCCCTCCCAGGGACTTAAGACAGGAGTGCTGTAGTGCTTGTATAACTATATATCATCATACATCAACCTCTCTCTGACTGTCAGATGCTTCTCAGCCTACTGATTTCTCACACAACGTGACCACCTGCTCAAAAAGTTCATAATCTACTCATGTATTTCACCAGGAATATTTTATGAGCAGGTTGTGAAGTCTGTTGGTTATCATGAGTACTGAAAAAATGCCATGCAAAATGGTCACTGTTCTCAAATAACTGTTAAAAATAATTGTAATCTCACTGATGTTACTACACATCAGGCAGTTCAGAACACCTGTTCTAACTTCTGCTGCAAAAATAAATACAGTACTTGATTAAAATCAATTGGTGGAGCATATTTGCCTTAATCATCACAGTTTAATTTTGACCTTACTCAGGCCTTTTTTTTCAAAATTCTGTGTTGTCACAACTGTGGAATGACTGCAGTTGGTGAAAATATTTTATAGACTCTGTAGAATGGTGCAGTCAAGTGGACAAAGATACAAAGATGTGAACATCAAGCATCTTACTGTGGACCTGGCAGCTTGCTCTTCATGAACAATTCTCCAAATGCTTCCTATTAAACCAACTGCAAAGTGTATTAAGAGTGGTCAGTCATTAAAAAACAAAAACTAACAAACAAAAACCTTAATCACAGACAAAATACAGGCTTCATATTGAAGATGCAGTGTCACCTTGTACCAGGGCTGGCATTTCACCAACTTCATCAGAAACTTGACCAAACAGCTAAAACTATGAATGTTTCATCAGTTGTTTCTAAAGAACTCACTAAGTCAGAAGAGTTATATGGGTGAGCAATACAGGAGAATAGCAGAATTCTTCCTTGGGACAGGAAAGAAGAATTTGATCAGTTTAGTTACAATTAAATTACACCTGAAACACATCTGCTACCTTGGTTATAGTTATTTCAATTTCCTAAAGCTCATGATTAACCTCATATGAAAAGATGTGCTAAGAAGACAGAATGAATTACAGAATATCCTGAGTTGTATGGGACTCATCTGGAAACCAACTCTTGGTTCCACACAAGACTAGTCAAAAATCAAATCAAATCTTAAAATGTATTCCCTGTAACATCTATTTTTCTTTTCTTTAATATTTACATCTTAGTTTCTTCTTCCAACTTACTCAGAGAAGGAAGGAAAATAAGCTCCAACTTTCACAAAAAAATAATTTGCAAAAAGGAACAAAGATAACATGTACAATAGCTTTTTATTGTTCATACTTAAATATTAGAGCTAAAGCCCTTTCTTTCCATGTTCAAGTTTACATTACAGTTGTTCATATTTTTGTAGACTACCCACGCAAAAATCTTCTGAGATTTTAGACAGAAAAGTTTATCAGACATAAAATCAATCTGCATTCCACTAAAACAAAATAATTTTACAACTCAGTAGGGGAAAATCAGTAACTCTCAACAGATTCAACCAAGGAAGAGCACATCTGCCCTGAAGTCAGAATTTTCTAGATTAAGCATTTCAGATATAAAAACAACTCTTCCCATTATAACAGAACAAAACAGCCAACTTTCATAGCTATGGAAAAGAATTCTAAAGCTAAATCAATGTTTTGAGAAATTCAAGAAGGCAGATGAAACTTATCTGTATTTGTTTCAAGCACTTATAACTTAATTGACCTTATATATTCCACCCACCAGGAAAGAAGCCAAACCACAAACGGTTATCAAGTATTTAAAGCTAGTCTGCAGAACAGTACTCAGTCATTTCACATCTGCTGTTGTTGTTCTTTTTCCTCAATAAAAGGTAAGTTAAGTATCCACAAAGGTCTCTATTTCTTGGTAAAAATTCCCACTATACAACCAGGAATAAAACTAGTCAGTTGTTGAGAGAGGAAGCAGATGTAGGAAATCAATTGGAAGAGGAAATTAATGGCAGAAAAAAGTGGTGAAGGCAAGGAAATAAGATATTTTTTTTGTTGTTGTTATCTTGTTTAGTTTGTTTCTGTACGTGGCTGCAGCCTCAATGTAGTCATCAACTTTTAGAGCAGGCTTCTTTATGTGATTCTTAGGACAGTCAAACAGAAGAGGAAGGGCAGTATTAACAAAAATGGGGGAAAAAAAAGAAAAAAAAACAAAAAAAAGATATCAAATGGACTAGAAGAAGAAATAACAGGACTCTGGTCTGTGCTTGTGTTACCTGCATACCAAAGACCAGGGAGGCTCACCTCTGAAAGATTATCAAGTAGATCCTCCTGGAAGCTATGTTAAGGCACGTACAAGAAACAGAGGTAATCTGAGACAGCCAGCACAGCTTCACAAAGGGCATATCCTGTCTGACCAATATAGTCACCTTCTACAGCAGAGTGACAGCATTCAGGGACAATGGGAAACTGACTAATACCATCCTCCTGGACTTTCCTAAGGCCTTTGACGTGGTCCTTCACCACAGAGATAAAGACTTAAAGGCTGGATTATTTGGTTGATAAACAATTTGTTGGATGGCTGAAGGCAGAGGGTTGCAGTCAATGGATCTATATCCAGGTAGAAGCTGGTCATGAGTGGTGTTTCGTCTCAGAGGTCTGTCTTGGGACTACTGCTTTTCAACATCTTCATCAATGACATAAACAGTAGGATTGAGTGCACCCTCAGCAAGTTCAGCGAAGACAATTGAGTGATGCAGTTGATAAAATGGAAGGTATGCCATCCAAAGGAACCTAGACAAGCTTAAAAGTGGGTCCATGTGAACTTAATGTAAGTTCAACAATTGCTAGGTTCTGCATCTCAGTGGAACTGTTGGAGTGAGTCCTGAGGAAAGCCAAGAATATGATCAAAGGGCTGGATCACCTCACCTATGAAGAACGCAAAGTGAGCTGGGCTTGTTCAGCCTGAAGAAGATAAAGCCTTTCAGTATTTATAGGGAACTTCTAGAAAAAAATAGAGACTTGCACTTTATGTGGTCTGACAGTGATCACATAAGCAGAAATGGCTTTTAACTAGAAGAAAGCAGATTCAGATGAGGTATTAGGGGAGATTTCTTCACACTGAGAGTGAAGAGGTACTGGAAAAGGCTAAGCTGCAGACATCTAATTCCTGGAGATGTCCAAGGCCAGGCTGCATGGGAACCTGGGTAGCCTGATCTAGTAAATGACAACTCTTGCCAATGGCAGGATGGTTGGAACTGGTTTTTAAGGTCCTTTCCAATCCATGCCATTTTATGATTCACATTTGTTTACTTGTGCCTTAAAATAATTTCAAGAACACCTATGGGTGTTGTACAAAAACACAGTAATCTACACAATCTTGAGGGAGATCACACGACACGTGCATGGCAATAAAGGGATCAGACCCAGCCAGCACGGGTTCACCAGGGGCAGGTCGTGCTTGTCCAACCTCATCTCCTTCTATGACTGGGTGACCAGACAGGTAGATGAGGGAAAGGCTGTTGATGTAGTCTACCTGGACTTCAGCAAGGCCTTTGACACGGTCTCCCACAGTATTCTCCTAAGGAAACTGGCAGCCCGTGGTGTGGACAGGTTCACTCTTCTCTGGGTGGAGAACTGGCTGGAGGGCCGTGCCCAGAGGGTAGTGGTTAATGGAGTTAAGTCCAGCTGGCGTCCTGTAACGAGTGGTGTCCCCCAAGGGTCAGTTTTGGGGCCCATCTTGTTTAATATCTTTATTGATGACCTAGACGAGGGAATTGAGTGTAAGGGGAATTGAGTGTAAGCTCAGTAAGTTTGCAGATGACACAAAGCTGGGAGGATGTGTCAAACTGCCTGAGGGTAGGGAGGCCCTTCAGAGGGATTTGGATAGGCTGAACAGCTGGGCTGAGCAAAATGGGATGAGGTTCAATAAGACCAAGTGCCGGGTCCTGCACTTTGGCCACAATAACCCCATGCAATGCTATAGGCTTGGGGCAGAATGGCTTGAAGAATGTAGAGAGGAAAAGGACCTGGGGGTGTTGGTTGATGCTCGGCTCAACATGAGCCGGCAGTGTGCCCAGGTGGCCAAGAAGGCCAACAGCATCCTGGCCTGTATTAGAAATAGTGTAGCCAGCAGGAGCAGGGAGGTGATCATCCCCCTGTACTCAGCTCTGGTACGGCCGCACCTCGAGTACTGTGTTCAGTTTTGGGCCCCTCACTACAAGAAGGACATTGAGGCCCTGGAGCGTGTTCAGAGAAGGGCAACAAAACTGGTGAGGGGTCTGGAGCACAAGTCTTCTGAGGAGCGGCTGAGGGAGCTGGGATTGTTCAGTCTGGAGAAGAGGAGGCTCAGAGGAGACCTTATTGCACTCTACCACTTCCTGAAGGGGGGTTGTGGTGAGGAGGGGGTAGGCCTCTTCTCCCTGATAAGTAATGACAGGACGAGAGGGAATGGCCACAAGTTGCGCCGGGGAAGATTTAGATTAGACCTGAGGAAGCATTTCTTTTCTGAAAGAGTGGTCAGGCACTGGAATGGCCTGCCTAGGGAGGTGGGTGAGGCACCATCCCTAGCGCTGTTCAAGAAGCGTTTAGATGAGGTGCTAAAGGACTTAATTTAGTAGTTGGGTAGAGATAGTGATAGGAGGATGGTTGGACTAGATGATCTTATAGGTCCTTTCCAACCTTATGAACTTATGAACTTATGAACAATATAAATAACAGGATAATGGAATCAAGTTTGGACTTAAATAGCAAGCTCATGCTACTCGGTGTCAAAAAAAAAAGAAGCAGAATAGCCTATGAAACAAGTCAATGTACTAACAGGCACAGAAAAACAAAAAACAGTGATCCAGCTGGTGGACGTAGAGTGAACAAACTGTATCACCCTCTTTGGTGATGATGATTTGAAGACAGAAAGATGTTTGTATATTAAGCACCGAGAACAAGCTGGCAAAAATGGGGAACACGGAGATAGACGGATAACTGTGTTCATATAAATGTCTTTAGGGAATACTTTTTGCCATGTTCAGTAACTACGCAGCAGAAGTAAAAAAATTTTAAGGCAGAGATAAAATTCCTAATAGCAATGACTGACCACATTAACATGACTAGCTAAAATCTAAAATTGACCTATGTACACTTTCCTTCTTTCAGAATAAACATAAGAGACAGTTTTCTTTCCAGTTTTAATAATTCTCTGTTGTCCATTAAAAAATTAATCAAAAACTAAACTAAACAAAACAGGCCATAGGAAGGATCAGTGGAACAAAGATGTTTTTTTTTCCTGTTTGGTCGCAGTGCACACATAAAGAGAGTGAAAATTCTGACACTGATGAAGAACTCCACAAGACAGACTCCCTAAAAATATGAGTTTAAACAAATCCAGGCAGTCAATCAGTGAAACAATGAGGTATGGACATCTGTCCTCTAAATAGTACAATGATGACTAAAAGTTTAAAGAAATCTATACCTACAGTACATATTATGATTTTCTTTATTTTTTAAAGCATTCTCATCTATCCTTACAGATACTGAACGTACAGTACGCATAATTAATCTTTAAATAGAGCCAGGTTTCTTCATGTTATTTTTTTAAATGATTAAAAAAAATAAGAAATCTATAAAATAAAGATGCTCAGGAAGTATTAAATAGGATTAATCTGTTACTTCTCATGTGACAGCAAACAGCTGAAGTAGCAGCAATGACAACTAAAAAAGTTATGAGTAATCTCCTAAATCAAAGCAAAACCTAACTGAAGATTCTTGATAACTTACCAATGTATTTTCTCCAGTGGAGCTGTTCCAGAGTCTCATCCGATCATCTGTACCAACAGTCAACAGATGAAGACCATCACTCATATAGCATAAACCATTGACTCTCCCATTGTGAGCGGTGTTTACTGTAAGGACAAACAGTTTGTTCAGATCTTGAATACACATTTTTATTTAGACGTACAGTACTGAAAGAAACTGTTTAATCAGTAATGTATTAATAAACTAATAACTCTTCATTAATGAAAGCACGACTCTCCTTGGATTACTTAATTTAAAAGAAAAACAATCACAGAAACCTGGCATATACAACAGTTCACTGCACATATTGCATGTAGCTTAATAGAAACAAATTCCACTGATTTCACCTGATAAAATTATACATTCTAAAGAAGGATAGAGAGATAAAATCCAGCTCCATTATACTGCGGCACACCTGACTATTGTACTCACAAATCAACTCACTGAGATAAGGCATTTCTGCACTACATAGCAGTACACAATTCAGATGCACCTTTATTTAGGGTTAGAAAAAAAAAGAATCAACCTGCTTTCCAACAATTTAGTCACTTCGTTCAGAACCACAATATATAAAACTTACACTTTGTGATTTAATTCCAGATCCTATATATTTCTCAAAGCAGTGGATGAAGTAAATTTTTGGCTCACACATTTAGAATAGACATAATACTGTTGTCAAAGAAATTTCTCTACACAAGACTCCCAACCACATGCGTGATCTCTTTCAGAGAAGTATCTGAAAAAAATTCAACAGCCTGTACAGTAGGTAACCGATGGGTTATCACAACTGTCCTTATTGGCCTTGGTATTCAACACGTTTATGAAATATAAGAAAGTTCCTAGTTAGACATGGATTATAATCAGTTATATTCTATATTACCTGCCTCAGAAGATGCTTTTGACTTCTCTCCATTGTGTTGATCGAGGGTAGTCAGACATCCAGATGCTCTCCTCACATCCCATAATTTTACTTTACTGTCAGCACTAAGAAAAACAAATTTGCACTAATGTATACATTAGGAAAATTACTTCCACTCAAGTCAATAACAGTCTTTAGCCAATCCACATGGCACTTATGCTAGTCCAATGACTGTTCTGAACTACTCATCATGCAGTCACAGTCAACTTTGTGAAAAGATAGGACTTCAGATTTTTGCTTATATGAATTAATAATTACATCTGGTATGCTCAAGGCATCTATGTGAAGAGTGAATCCTTGTCTACAATACAGTTGTCTTTGTCTACAACATATCACTTCTAAATACAGACTAGGAATAAATTTGCTAATACTTCTATTGATTAAATTGTAGCTACAGGTTTTAGAGTTATCTGTAATGGTTGCTTGGGATGAGCTGGCTTCTGTCAGAACTGTGTTTGTCTACATTACTGGTGGAGTAAGTAGGGAAAGACCAATGCACAGGCTGCTGTGGCTCATTCTGGTTCCCAAAGCACACACTCTTCTTGCATCTTCACCAGCCACAAAATCTACGCTAGTTGTTGATATTTGATTCAAGCTGCCTGCATTTAAAAAGGAACACTGCAGGCAGTGCACTTTGAACAGCACCTTAATTTGAGCACTTCATGTGTACTACAAGACTCTCAAGTATAGATATGAAGTAGATTCATATAAAAGGCCATTTCACATGCACTGTCACCCAAGTAAACACACTTACCAAATGATTTAGATATTTCTCAGCAAAGTAACAGCACTGTAGGACTAAAACAAACAACCGCCCAAGCAGAATCACAGGTTATTTTTCACCCCAGAGACATCTTCATCTCTTTGATCCCCAGCTGGACAGCACATTCATATATCTCCGTAGATTAACAGTCTTCTAATTGAAATACAACATGCTTTTTCCTGTGCATTCTCATGTTAGATCAATATAAAAAACAGTGTATACTATAAATGTACTGACTGACCAAAAGAAAAAAAGCCACAAGTAAAATTATTCCATACCTGTTCGGCATCTGACAAAGCTAACTACTGGTTTGTTTTTTTGTGCTCACCGTTACTACTGCTACTGATTCTGTTTACTTCCAATTGGAATCTCAACTGAATATGCTGACACTTTGCTGCAAACAGATGAGACCATAAATAGAGATATCTCTGAGGTTTGTGCTTTTCATAAAGTGAGCAACGAAATGCAAGTAGTTCACTGAAATGTTCCTGACAAGAGCTTACACAGAGCTTCCTTATTATAAAAGCCTACTATCACAATCTTAGGTAACGCAGCTTCTACTGGTTAATATTTTCATTTATCATCTTCTTCTAAAATGCCTAGCATTGAAGATAATAGACAATATCGAGAAAACATCTCTCCCCTGACTGTTCCAGTCTCCTGCTATAACTATGGAAAGTGCTTATCATCATATAGAGAAATGTAACGTTTCATCTGCAAACCACATAAAAATCAAATATCTATTTCCCCTCCTTGATGTGATCACAAGCAAATATACAATTGCCTTGGAAAGCAGTCTCACCTGATAAAATAATATCAGTCTAGATTTCTTCTTTTTGCAGTTCTAGTCAGTTTTCCCACCCTACCTTTTCTTTACCTCATTTTTTACTGATATTTGTCTTGTCAGACAGAGACTACATTATGTTACCAGGAAATAGCGGTTCACCTATAGTACCAAGTCATGAAATGGAAATAGAGCCATGAGAAACATGTTAAACATGCAATTACTGTAAAGCAAAATAGTAACACAGGTATATAATTGTCAACTGCATCTGACTTTGAGGCAAACTGTTTCAAGAGACTTCAACAAACAACAAACCAGTAGTTAGTTAAGATCAATTTGCTACTCTTTCTGTGAAAGACAAAGATCTTTCATTTGCTGAAACAAAGTCACACTTTTGGAAAATTTCCCAACAAGCTTGCCACTCAAGAAATCAAGAATCGTCATATTATAATCAAAAGCTAACAACAGCAGAAGCTACAGGGAAAACCAAGAATATCTTTTACATTGCAAATGATTGGAATGAAAAAAGAAAAAAGGCTCAAGAATATGAACATATAATTCATACTGACTGAATTATTGCTGTGAATTATGTCAGCTAAGCTAATAGTGCTTTCTGACATAATTGAGTAAGATTTACAACGATGTTACTTTGAGTTAAACGTATCTGACTTGGTTATAAAACAGATTAGCAATATATATACAGTAATGAACAGTAAGAAGCAAGCACCTCTATAATTTGCCTGTAATTTTAAACGCTATTAGTATTTCCAAAAGTTTGTATAATCTATCCTATAAAACAAGCATCATTTGAATAGCACTTGCCCTAAAAAAAGCAGCCTGGAGAGCTACAAAAATGAAAACAATCTGAAGTGTACAATAAATATTAACTTCCAAAGCACATGTTGAAATGTAAAAAACAGGTACAATAAATATGTAACACTTTCTCATTGTTTCTATTTCATATTTCAATATAATAACATCTCTACCTTGCTGTTGCCAAAACATATTCATGGCGTGGGGACCAAGATACTGCCAGTACTTCTTGCCTGTGACCTAGAAACAGCAGGAGAAAGCTTACATAATATTCTAGGAAAATATTTATACACAAATAAAAATAATGCAAATAGTTAATTCTGCAGGATACATTAATCCAGAACAGTACTTCAAATTTACTAAATTTAATATAAATTTGGATATTGTGAAAACAAATTATTTTGAGATAGAAGTTATTTCCCTTTCTTCCTCTTCCTCATGGGGAACTGCAATAGGTCTATGTGATACATGGAGTATTATATATCTAATAAAAACGTTTTTTTCTGTGTAAGACACAATACAGAATAGTCACAGTTACTGCAACAATTCTAAAAACTATTACTAAATTCTGTATTAACAGTGATGTTCTCAAATGCAGAAAAAATCTATATCAGTTCTTCAGCAAGTCTTTTTAAAAATGTTAAAAAAATGTTTATCCGAATTACTTAAGAGTAAACTTCTATTCAGTTTACTCTCAAATACTCAGATCCCAGATTTCAGATAAATTCCCCTTTATAATCTTAGTGCACTGAATATTATAAATAAAAATAATCTTAGCAGTGATATACCCAGTGCAGGTTAGCAGTAACATTAATATAAACATTTATACATGCACACAGAAGTATGTATATAAAAGGGCTGCTCCAAAAGCAATGCCTCCTATTTTATGACATTGGCCCACATATCAGAGGCAGATGGTGGTGTGGCAGTAGAGGCTGAACCTTACCAACAGCATCCCACTACACTGCTGCTGTGTGACACATGGCAGCAGAAAGGCAGTCTGACAAAGTGGTATCTGACATAGAAGAGCATATGAAGCAAAAGTTGTGGGACCGAGTTCCTCCATGTGGAAAATGTGGCACCTGCTGATATTCATCGACACTTGCTGAATATTTACGGAGACCAAATAGTGGATGTGAACAAAATGAGGCAGTGGATGGTGCATTTCAGCAGTGATGACAGGAACAGTAAAGACAGGCCATGTTCCAAACATTTTTATGTGCACGACATGCAGGCTTTTTTTATCACTGGCAGAAATGTAAAGCTAATGGTGGTAACTAAGCTGAAGAACAGCATTTTGTAGCTGAGAATTTGCTCTATTAAACACTGTTACTGTGTTCTTGGTATCTATTGTGCTTTCCAAAAAAATACATATGAAGCATTACTTTTGAAGCAACATACATTTATGTACATGTACATATGTGTGTATATAAAAAATATTACATTTAGACAGTAGAAAGTATGTGGAAACAAATGCAAGGACTATAACCATGCTTCATATAACAACAGAAACACATTGATGTAAAACAGACTAAGTCATGTAAATACATTCTTGTTATGCAGTTTAAACGAATCACTTTGTTTCTTACATATTAGTTGCTTTTCCATTACTTGGTCATATGTCTGTCTTATTCATTTCCAAACAGTAAACATTAGGAAAAACACATTAAAGGCAAATTCTCACTAAGTGCACAAACTAATGGAGTACAGAACAACAAAACCCTACTGCTTACTGAACTAAGTCTACGCAAAGAATTAGATACAATTATCCTACAGATAGTAGTATCTTGCATTTCACAGAGAAACTTCTAAAAAAATAAAAATAAAAATTCCATGCAAGAATGTCCACAGGTTATTTTGTTAAAAACAGAAGATTTTTGTTATTGAAAGTAAATGAATTCAAAAACACCCACCTCCTGTATTGAATATGCATGCACACAAAAACCAGATCAATACCTAACCAGGACTTAAACAGTAATTACTATTGATTAGATCATGAAATCGTCCCAACATCTGTAATAACTGCTCATTAGCATTTGTGTTCTCCAATTCATCAGGAACGCGACTAACACCCACAAGAATCTTTTACACTGTGTAACTTTCACAACTGACACTAAATACATTAGTCATGTTACTTACAAAGAATACATTGTATATAGCATTTCTTTATAGGGCCTGTTTACTCAAAGTAATTATTGTTTAGCATTTATGTTTCAGACTAAAGAGTACCCTGCAGAATGTGAGAACAGGATCCAGACTTCAAGTCACAAAGCTGTACTTTGGGGCTTTTGGTACCAACTGTAAACAAGAGAAACAAAGACAGCTTAAAAAAAAAAAAATCAACACAACCATCATTTGAAAGAACAACAATCCAATTTTAGCAATGACAAAGAAACAGAAAAAAAAACATTAGATGCATAACTGCTCATTTAGTGGAAGCAACAAACTCTGCAACAGAATTACATTTTCAGGCCAAGTAAATTTACCCTATAACAAACAAAACGTAGGAACTGGGGGCAATAAGACTTAGTATCTCAAGAATTAAAAGTACGATCTTTTCCTTAAATATTTTTTGGCTAATCATAGTAATATCCTGCAACTGTGAGCAATACATACACACATCACCACTTAAACTACCAACCTGGGCAATGGGATTGAGTGCACCCTCACTAAGTTTGCAGGTGACACCAAGATGGGAGAAAGTGTCAACCTGTCCAAAGGTAGGAAGGCCCTTCAGAAGGATCTGGACAGGCTGTAAGTTGAAAGGAGGTTATGGCCAGCCTCTTCTCCTGTGTAACTAGCTACAAGACTAGAGGGAAGGGCCTCAAGTTGCACCAGAGAAAGTTCAGATTGGACATTAGGAAAAACTTCACCAAAAGTGTGGCCAAGTGCTGGAACACACTGCCCAGAGAGGTGGTAGCAAGGTAGAGATTTTGTTATATTGAAATATGAAATAAAAACAATGAGAAAATGTAATGTACTTATTCTTTAAAAATCTCCAGGTTTTTAACTTGCAGATGAGGTACTAATGAATATGGTTTAGTGGGGAGACGCATGAAGGCAGAGGGGGAAAAAAAGTCAGTGGTGGGTGGACAGCTAGAACTTGGGGGTCTTTTCCAAGCCTGGTGATTCTACAGTTCTATAGATGCCTTCCTGTGTATTCTATTCTAAGGAACCTGCTTTAGCAAGGGGGTTAGACTAGATTATCTCCAGAGGTTCCTTTGAACCCCTACAATTCTGTGATTCTGTGATATAATGATCCTTAGATGTTACTTAAGTACATAAAGATAATCCAGCTGGGAATTTTCATCTAGAAGTTGAATGGAATGATGTATTATTTCAGAAGATTAAATGTGATATTCTCATGAATATCATCCAAACAACTGAAAATATTTTAGTAATGTCTTTTTTATGAAGGCTGAAATTATGTGAGAAAGGCAGAAAAGGAAAAAAGAAATCTGAATATTACTTGCTTTTTGGCACAACCCCCTAAATACATAATGAAATTCTTATAACACCCACATACCTGCTATTAAACAATGCTTTGTAGCAACTGGAGACATGTGATGACTATAGACTGTTCCTTCAAATTGAAATACATCTGCAGGCTAACAATAAAAAGACCAAATTAACCAGAGTACATATACATTATCAGAATGTACATCTTTATTATTATTTTTTCAAGTGATGGCTAGAAATAAGACACACAAATATTACTATTTGCGCACTAACAATAACTTGCCTGCTTAAAAATCTGATCATACAAACACTGCAAATTAAGTCTGCTTTCAACACTAGACAATTATGCCAGTGCCGAGAGGTGATCCAAAAGAAACTCAAAGGAAGCTCATCAGATGCATCAATGGTAAAGATGTAAGGATTATAAAAGACTAAAAGAAAGCAAACAAGGAAGTTGCAGCACTGTAGCAGAAATGCGAAGTCACAGCCTGAAAGAGTGATTGAGTATCTGCTGGGAAGGCAGGGCCAACCCAGGGGAGCTCAGGTGCAAACAATGCACCTGACTGACTGGAAGTTGGGTTGGCAGTAGAGGGAAAGGTATCTTGCTGTAGATCCCTGCCTACCTGAGGCCTTTCAAGGGTAAGCAGCTTTTTCCCTATCTTTCTGTATCCGTGGCTGCTGTATTTAAGCTTACATTCACTTGCTGCAGTCTGGGACTCTGATACCCCCACTATCACTACTGTTTTCCACTGTGTTACAGCATTACAAGCATGAAGACAAAAGTCAGTGAGAAAGAGATACTTAGCCTAAATCTAGAAGTGCATTGTCAGCTCACAAACCTGACATTTTCATTTTGAAAAGTAACCTATGTATCTACATAGATTTATACTGATATATCAAACAAGCAATAACAAAAACACAGAAAAAAAAAAAGGTCACGCACAGTGATGAGCTTCTTTATCAGTGTTGAAAATAAAGAAATATAAAACTGGCTTTAATGATCAGTATGATTTCGTGGAACAATTGCTTTGTCATCTCAGTCTAAAATAATCTTTAGGAAAAAAAAACAAAAACAACTTCACACTAATTTTGTGGAAAAATAAGTCAATCAGTAACCTTTACACAAACACTGTTTTTTTTTTAAATAAGGGATGCTCACAGAGACACCTGAAATATGAACAGAACTTCCAATTTAAGAGATATGTTGATTGCAAACATAGCTTCGCAACTCATAAAACACAGTAAAAAATTATGCTCTATCATGTTTCTAGAATGACAGATTGCTTTTTTAACTCTTTCACCATGTATTGAAACAACATTCAAACACCAACACGTAAATCCATTAATATACATGCATACTGGAAAAAATAAATGCATCACTCAACAATCAGGTATTAAGATTAATGAGTCTGAGAAACCTAAAAGCCTACGAAGTCCGTTAATTATATCAGTTACGTTGGTTAGCATTTTCTTACTGGTTTCCCTCATTCTCCAGCAATTCGCCTTGATAAAGAATGTCTATAATGGTCAATAGAGTAGAATTTTGCATTTACTGACCCAGTACATCCTTTCCAAACTCATTTGACTACTGCTCTGCATATAAAACACTTTGTCCTCTTTAATTTCAAACGTCAAAAATATCAGTCCTTCTAAAGCACTATTTAGATCTTAGTTACTAAAAATCAATAAGCTCTGCTGTATAGTACTGTTGCTACATACCTCAACTCAACAAACAAAACTCAACATTTACTGAGAGAGAGAAACATAATTCCTAAGAATGAACAAGACAGTTCTTGGTGGTCAAATAAATAACTTATGTAGCACAAAATAAACCAGCTACATTCCTGCTCACAGCAGAAACAGAAAGGAACTGTCCTAAGAGCTCTAAGCTCCCATACAGTTTAGGCAATCCAGTCTCCCAAAACAGACAGGTGCACACCAATATACAATTACACACTACTGCTGCTCTCACTGGTTTTTGTCCTTCTAAATGCTCAGTTCTCCCAGAATCAGGGTGAACTGCAGATGTGAAATTGATGAAAAGAAAGAAATTCTCTTACTTGTAAGGTATTAGTATCCCATATTTTCAAGGTTTTATCAAATGAGCTTGATGTAAACATGCCAGTATCATGAGGATACCACTGGACTGTCTCCACACTGAATTTATGTGCATCAGGATGGCTCCTAAAATCAAAGGGTTTCAGTTGGTTAGAGCCTTGATAATTGTCTTGTAATTGCCTTGATACTCAATGATAACTTGAAAAAGTAATAGGTTGGTTTATTTATTTTTTTTCTTTTAATATAAGTATACTAAGTTTTCAAGATGAACTAGTTATTTTTGCCCCTCAATTTCCAAACAACCAATGCAAATTACTTCACAGAGCCCTTATTTCAGGAAAGCGTGAATCATTTATCCCTTAAAAATACAGTATTTATAGCATGTCACAAGTTAAGACTGAATCTGGGACACAAAAGACAGCAGTGTCTTTTGATATTTTTCAATTCTTTTGCTTAAAGTTATATTATTTAAGGAGAGGCCAAACACTTCAAACCATTCGCATTTGTGGAATGTCGCTGCCTCAGTACCAGATCCACTAAAATATACCATCACGTAAACAGTTCAAGAAAACCATGATTAGCTAACAATTACAGTTACAGAATTACTGGAATTTCAAGTATACTGAAGCTACCAGATAGCAGCAGACTGAGTTAATGAGAGGTTTTTTTGTTTGTTTTTTGCATTTACAGATCAAACACTCCACTCAACTGCGTACAGTAACAAAATGTAATATAAATAATAATATAATAGAACTACATGGAAGAATGAAGAGCCAATCTTTACAGCTCCAGGATATGATTCAACCAGACTCTAAATGCTACAGGCAGATCTGTATATCTGCTACACCACACATATCTGAGCTGGATCCACATGGATTCAGCTTGAGGGCCAAGTACCACTCTCCCAGATTCAGAAGCATCACGCTGCCAGTTAACCCTGGTAAGTAGAAAAGCACCACCAGAGCTGCTTGCTCAATCATTCACTCTCCCCATGTGGGATGGGAGTGAGAACTGTAAACACAGAACTGAGAAAACCCATTGGATGCAACAGACAGTTAACTAAGTCAAAACCAACTAAAAAGAACAAACAACGTTAAAAACAAACGAACAGAGTGAAGTGATACAAAAGCAACTGCTCATCACCAGGTGACTGAACTCCAGCCAGCCCCAAAGCAATAGCAAGCCCCTGAAAGCTTATTTTTCCCGTACTCCTCCTAAGGTGGAGTAGAAGATGGTCTTCCCCTTGCCATCTCACGTTCAGATGACATTGAACAGTATGGAGTATCTCCTTGGTTAATTCAAATCACGCATTTGGGCTGTGTTCCCTCCCAGCCTCTTGTCCATCTCTAACCTATTCACTGAGAGGGCAGAGTTAAAAACAGTGAAAAACTTGATGACCCTCAGTACTTTTCAAAAATAGCTAAGATACTGGTGTATTATCAACACTCTTTAGGCCACAAATACAAAACACAGCACCACACAAGCTACCACAAATAACTCCACCCCAGCCAGACCCAGCATATATGTTAAAGCAGACCAACTGGCTCTATCTTGAGCCAGTGAAGAGCTCACAGGATTTCTTCACTACAGCTCTTATCTTTTCAGTGTTCTTTCAAGTCTCCTGGCCTCCAAAGTGACAACTACTGCAAGGGAATCATTGTGCAAATACTGATCCAGATCTTCTATATAGATTTGGCACGGCACCTCAGCTTATAAAGCTTCCTGTTTACTTATCTTCTGTGCTTTCTAGCAACCTATGTCTTTAAACAGAGTGAGCCTGACGCCAACACTGACGATACTAATAACTATTGAGCAACTACTGAATTGAGTTTAATAACTTCTCATTGGTTATTTCTAGTTCTGGGCTCCCAGCTACAAAAAAGACAGCGATTTCTGGAAATAGTCCAGTGGAGGGCTACAAAGATGATAAAGGGCATGTAACACCTCTCTTATGAGGAAACTCTGAAAGACCAATCTGATCCATGACTATAAATATCTAAGGAGCAGGAAGCCAAGGGACAAGGCTGGACACTTTCCAGCAGTGTGTGGCGACAGGACGAGGGGAAATGGCCACAAACTGAAGCATAGGAAGTTCTGCACAAATGTGTGTGGGAACTTCTTCCCAGTGCAGTGACGGAGCAGTGGTACAGCTGCACACAGAGGTGGTGGAGTCTCCTTCTCTGGAGACGTTCCAGACCCGCCTGGACGCCTACCTGTGCAACCTGGGCTAGGGAGCTGCTTTGGTAGGGGGCTGGACTCCATGATCTCTGGAGGTCTCTTCCAACCCCTTCAATTCTGTGATCCTAAGTGACTACCTTGTAACAGCTTATTACTTTACCACAGCGTTTAGCATCCCCTGATTTTGGGCACCCATTCTACAGGGGGACAAGCTAAAAATCTTCAGTAACTCTAATGACAAAAATAAAGCCCAACTTGGTGTGAACTTAATTCCCGTAGAGTCATTTGTACAAATTCATGCAGAAATATCCCAATTCACTGCCTAGTAAAAACTAAATTGATTGAATTAACTATCCTTGTACAGTAAACACAAGAGTACAACACTGGACTGTGTTCAGCACTGTACCAAAATCATCAGTTATCCTGCATTCTCTCTTGAGCAGCTCTGCAGGAATCACCTCTGGTCTAGCCAGGCAAGGCTGTATACTTTTTCTAGCTCATTTTATACATGTTTTTCCCCATTAGTGAGGAATTCTCAGCCCTTTTAATGAAAAATACAGAATGACTTATGTGGACAGTGAAATCACTGACATTCACTCATCTTGGATAGATTTCAAATAGAGAAGAGACCTCAGTGACTGAAGCATACAGCTATGTTATCTTGAAGTTGCTAAAGTGTGTTTACTCTTGAATGTCAATTTTTGACAAAAGACAGCATGAATCATATGAAACCACGTGGTTGGCATGCTGACTCACAGTGGAACAAGGAAAGGAAGATTTAGAAAACTTCTATTCCAATGGTGACTCCAAATCTACGTAAGAACCACTGAGGTATATATTGCAACCTACTGTTATGAATCAACTTCCCTAATGGTCTAAACTATTGGACCCTTACCTGTACCATGTCAGAATCTACTCAGAAATATTCTCAAAGAACACGTAATGAGAACTTTTTCTTAAAGCAACTTCCAGACCAGAGTTGTTTTGTGCCCTGCAAACTTGGATGACAGAGAAATTCTTATAACATGTCATTATCACATGTTTTAAAGATAAGAGACAATCAGATTGAAAGCATTTCTCACTGGTAATTAGAAAATCATTTATAATGTCAGGAAGCTGGCACAAATAGTATTGTAATATATGAAGCTATCTATGTACCTAATTAGCTACGGTAAATGATTAAAACCTACTTGGAAACCAGACAAATACTTAGAATAAAGTATAATAACAATTTAAGGCATGAACCTTACTACAGATACTCTAAGCAACAACAATAGCAACACCATTTAGAACATTGTTCTACAGAAAATAAGATTCTACTAGTATAACTTAATCTTCAGTACAAGTAATGAGAAATAAAAGATGGATCTATATAAATCAACTCAAGGAACAGACTGCCAAGTAGCCATACTCGAATAGAATTTTCAAGAACGGAATGCTTCAACTGACTAGACTGATAAGGAACCAACACCTTGATTATAGCACAGATTTATCACTTTTTTTATACTGTATGTTAGCAGCGTGTGTTTCCACAGCTTTCCCTGTCTGTTCCAAAATTCACTTTTATTTTTAGGTTCAGGGGTATACATTTGTTACTAGCTCTTAGCTATAGTTTTTTTGTTCGAGTAGTCCCAGACACAACACTTAGCAACTGCAGCCGACTATGTTCCTCATTTGTTTTTATTCATGTTCTCTTATTCTTCTTATGGCCCAGCATACCAGTCTGAGGCTCTAATATTGATTTTTCAACTATTATCTAGTAGAGTAGGACCTTAGGTCTTCAGAAAAACACGTCCCATTTTTGTCAGTAACACAACTGCCCTCATTCAAAAGTTCTTAAAATGTTCTGTATTGATTAGTACTGCAACTAGACAATGTGTTGTTAACTTGGTGAGCTTAAAATAAGCAATTGTAAAGCCAGTAACAGAGAGAATGAAAATAAAAACTACAAATCTTAGATATTTTTTTTCCAATCTGCTGAAACATTATGCAAAACCATTCTTCTGCTTCAGAGCATAATTACTCCAAGATACATAAAACTATATATACTTTTTGGAATGTGAGGATTTTTTCCACAACAGTCACAAATGATTATATCGAGGGAGAAGAATTCTGACATAGAAGAGTTGTATTTTTCTTTTTTTCCTAATGTTAAAATATGAGATTAGAGATCCTAACTCTGACTTTCTTACGCAGTCCACAGGCAGACAAAGCTTCCTACTTTAATTTCTACAGAAACACCTTCAATACTCATCATCTGAACTTTCAAACTGATGGAAGTCTGCTCAAACAATATTAATTAGTACTCACTGCACAGACAACAAGTAACTTCTGCTACGTAGCAAATTATGTATCTTCGCAAAGTTTCTAGTTTTTCTCTTCATGCCAAAAACATGATCTGCAATGCTAGCTATCATCAAATATTTCTGGCACTGTTTACAAGTCTGTTTATCCTAGATAAGCATGCACATTAATCTGTTAATTTAGCGCCAGTCTTAGAATGGATTTCACTCTTAACTACAACAGTTTTTCTTTGAGTACTTACCTTCCCACAGAACAAAGTGCTTTACATGTGTAATTTGGTTTTCTGCTGAAGTTTTCAAGGTCATAAAGAACAATAACACCATCTGAACCACCTGATAACATGCTGAAAGTATAAATAAAACACAGAGGTTACAAAAGGTAAGACCTCAACCTGCTAAATATAAATAAGGATTTGGCAATAATAAAAATGGCCAAGACATAGTGATGTTTGCCAGACTAAAGTTTATACTTACTATCTTCCCTCAATGGGCTCAATATCAAGGGTGTTAATACCACTGCCATGTATTCTTTCCACATCTCTATCTTTATTTAATTCTAAACTTAGAACCCTAGAAAAAAAAAAAAAGAATAAAAATGAACAGAAAAATGAGATGAAAAAAATGAATAACAGATTTTTTAAGGTACCGCTATGTAACTCTATACAGCACAAAGCATGGTTTTATCCTCCCTCAGTCCACCTAACACCCAACTATTTATTCTTGCAGAGTAAACTTATGGAGACACAAAATAAGATTAAAAATTTGACCAAGTGTATTTTGTATTGTTGCAAGGTAAGAAACAAGAATATATGTAAGACAGACTCAAAGGAATATCAAAGCTGCATTTGAAGTCAACACACGAAGAATCAAAACAAGATAGTATTTTGAAAAAACACAGGCAAAGTAAACAGTAAGAGGTATTTGTCATACTTGTGACAAATATTAGTTACTTGCAAGCTTCATTATGTACCATCACTCCTACTTGCAACTATGGACACCTAGTGGACAAATTTATTTAGTTTAATAAATAGCAGTATTTTCTTATTTCTTTTTATGTTCACTACTTTGTGTGTTACATTTTCTGCAATGTTAAGAAAAAACTACACTAACCACGCAGTGGAACTTCCAACAGTTTTCTGATGCTGTGATCAGAAAAGATCCTAATATCTTGTGATACTTTCTGTGAGAAGCTTGAACAGTGAAGAGACAGAATGCCCAACGGTACACACTCAGACATGCTTCAAAAGCATGTAAGTCATTGAGCTAGTTTAAAATATGTAGAAGAAAATAGAATTATGTGAGAATTTTGATATTCACAAGATACTTTAAATATTTAAGCTCAGGACTGAACTTTGGGGAAGCAGTAACTTGCCTTAAAATACATTTTAAGGCATGTCACTTGAAAATGTAGTTCCAGTCTATTGAAGATGATGGATGATACCTATTTATTGAAAATGAAAACGCAAAAGAGGGAATAATGTTAGGTACATTGTTATTTGAGTAATATAAACTGTGTCCACTTTGCTTCTTTCTCAACATTGAGTGCTACACTGATGCTGGAGGGGCAGAAAGTACCTATTCTGACAAAATGCTAAACTGAAACGTGCTTCCTGACATAGGACAATTCCACCAATTACGATTATAAATAGATTGTAAATAAATAATACAATAAGCAATTTATATTACCAATTCTTTTGTGTATACCCACAAAAGCTCAAATGAAGGCAAATACACAGGTAAACACATGGCAACCTCAGTATGAGGACCCAAGGCAAACCCTTCCAGCTGATGGATGCAGTTCTGTGTGCAACTGCACAGAGACTGCCTTTACCTCATTTGTCTTGAAATACAGCTGCAAAACAGATGGCTTAATAATCACCAAATATTATCACATTACTGTCTTTGTCAACTGCACCAATAACTCCCTCTTTTCAGTCACCACCTTCCAGAAAAGCTTTTAGAAACAGAATAATAATCCCTTCTCCAATTCTTTTGTCAGTAGCCAACAGGTGAGGTTTCAAGAAGATCGAAGTCGAGCTGATGCATGAGCCCAAGCATCACCTAGGTCTCGCCTTGTCATGAAACACAGCGTAGTCACACATGAATGGAAACAACCTCTGAGTCCGATAATGCAGAACGCAGTGACACTACTGCACCTTATCGCGGTCTGCACTCAACCCAGACAAACAGGACTCATCCCCTTGCCTCAGGGCTGTTAATTCCCGATTGCGAACAAAAATCCTTCCGAATCCTTCTTAGATGAGTAACGGCGCACACCGGGCAGCCTCGTCCGGGGAGAGCGCCAGGTCAGACTAGCGAACTGCCGCCCGCTCCGCCCCAGCTCGCCCCGCTCCCGGGGCATGCTGTGGGGCACAGCCCGGCCCTCAACTCGCGCGGAAAAGGGGACGGCCCCAGGTCCCGCCTCAGGCCGGCCCCGAAGCGTGAGGCAGCCGCAGAGAGTCCGCCCTGCGCAGCCCCGCCCCAGCCTTTTTCCCCCCAGACCCCGCTACCTGCGGGTGGACTCAGCCCGGCGCAGCCGCAAGGGATCGTCGAGCCCGGCCTGACGGGCCAAAATAAACCCCAACATGGTGGAACGGCACCGCCACTCGACACCGCTCCGCCATCTTGGGCCTGTACTGGCCGGGATTGGCTGGAGGTAGGAAGGCTTCCGCCAATCGCGAGCGGTGTTGCTGGCATGTTCAACCACCGCTCGGGAAGAGCAGGCGGAGTAGGATCATGTGATCGTGCGGCGGGGGCGGGGCTTCCGGAGTGGTTGGGACGGCGGTGGTGTGGGTCCGTGCGCTACCCGGATGGGCCGCGCGTGGCAGGCGCTGCGCGCCCTGCGGCTGCGGCTGCTCGGGCCCGAGAAGGAGCTGGTGGGCACCGACCAGTTCGGCAACAAGTATTACCGCGTGCCTCAGCACCAGACCGGCCCAGGTAGGCACGGGGCCTTCCCTCGAGTTGCTCCGCCGGGGCCCGGACTAGAACGCCGTGGCACAGCCCGCTGCAACGCGCGTGGTGCGCTGCCCGCGGCGGGGGTGATGTGGAACACGTCTAGCGTCCGGGAAAGTGATACGAGTGGCTTTTTGTCAGCTGTATGTGGTTCCTTGGGGTTACTGTGATAGTGGGCTCTCTGTTTTTCCTTCAGCTTTTGGTCTTCTTGCTGTTGCAGCTTATGATGACTTATAATGAGAGGTGTACAAAAGGATAGAAGGAAAGGATTTGCATTCTGCACGACTCTGTGTTCTGGTTTAGAAGGCTTCAGAGATCCAGGGCTAACTGAAACATTTCATACTTAGAAAGTCTTCATTTGTTAGGCTGGGTGGAAGGATAGTTAAAAGAGTCAGAGGAGTAGAAACACTTGAGATAGTCTGTGTGCTTGCTTATAAATCAAAGCATAGGTACCTTGCATCCAAAAATAACAGTAACTGAGAACTAGTGAATTTCAGATTTAATAAGATGAGGGGAAGAAATATTTTGGACAGTGAAAGTGCCAGGTAATGAACAAATATCCCCAAAGAGATGAGTGTTTTGAAACACAGCTCAGTAGCTCCATAGTATGGCCATACCTTCTCACTTACAGGAAGGAGTAAAGCTTACTGTCAGATTCTTGGTTTATGATCCTTTAATTATTTCACTGTCAGTCCTTATTTGCCATTTAGGGTGACCTACTTTACCAGAAATACTGGCACTCTTTTGTAGATGTGTAACTTTTGCAAGTGAGTGCTTCACCATGCAAGCCCTCTTCTGAAGCTTTAAGATTAATCTCTGTATTTAGAACTTCATAGTAGTTGCAGTACCAGGAAGAGTGCAGGAAGATAGGACATAGTTCCTGAATATTGGCAGAGTGCAGTATGAGAAGTTTTTCAATGTACTCAAGAAGTGCAGTGGTTCTAAGAATATCTTATGCATGGTATCCTTTGAGTTTCTGACTTTTGTTTTTAATACTCTGTAGAAATAATGAGCATAATACTTCAGAGATTAAAATGAGCAGTGGGGGCTGGCTCTTATAAACTCCGTGGTTCCAAGTCTGGCTGATGCTGGTAAAATCAGCATTTTATGCATCTTTTACAGACTTTTGCAAATTAAGTTTATATTAGTCATACAGGTGTTACAGTGTGGGTTTGTTGATTTATTATTGCTATTTCTGTATTTTCGTCTGTCTTTGTACTGCTGTGACCAAATAAGCTCTTTTCTTAAGACCCAGACCTAGGGCTTGTTGTTATGTCAGACTGGCAGAGGGATTCTACCTTCAGCTGGAGGCAAATATAGAGTACCTGTATCTTCATGTGCTTTAAGCAAAAGCTGTCTGCCAGCTTTCTTTTGGTCTGTGCTGTTCTCTTATGGAGGTTACAGTAGAAGAGCATGTAGTCTGTGATGCAAAGAGTTTATGTCCTGTGTATCTCAATTGTTCTCTCATACACTCAATCCTGGTTCCACAGCTCCCCTGAATGCTGGAGCCTTGTCTACATTAGTAAGGAGCAAGACAGACAGATCATTAGATGTATGTGGTTGATTTTGAGTTTTCCTCAAGTTTTTCAACATGATTCAGAGAGTTTACTTCATATTAAATTCAATCTGCTTCCCAGAACTAAATGTCTACAATATATGTAATTTGCAAGGGGGTGGGGGAGAGAAGTACAAATGGTGCGCATTTGGCCACCATACTGTCTTGGCATCCAGTATCTTGTTAGGCTTTGAAATGTTTCGTAAGTGAAGATTCCATCTTGAAAACAAGCAAATTAACAGCAAAACAAAGCAAAAAACAGCCAAAACAATAGCAACCATATGTGTGCACAACCCACTTTGAGATCCAAATCGACATGTGACAAATAGAGGCAACTGCTTTGAATCAAACCATTGCTGTTAGTGTAGTTTCACAAGTATCGTAAATTCTGCAATGTCTCAGTCAGAATCAAGATGTAGCCAGATATTTTGGAGCTGGTTTCCAGTCAGGTGTCTTGCATTCCTAGCTTTGACCGTTTTTGAATACTTAGGTTATTATGTTAGTTTTAGCAACATGAATGTATTTGTGGTACAGCTTTTAGTGGCATGCAAAGGCACAAATTTTAGCAGCAATTTACATTATTTTACAAAGGTCTGAAAGTAATGGTAAAAATGTGCGTGAAGAAGGAATCTTAGTTATCCTGAGTGAACAGAGAAGCACTTGACAACTTAGAATTGAAAGTAGGAAAATTAAGACTGAGCAGTTTAGAGGCTGGTTGTGTTAATTCCTGTGGAAGTGTTGAAAATCCCTGAACTGGAAGAATGAGAAGTTAGTAGACTCAGTAGAAAAAGGGAATGCTTGAAATAGAAAAGAATTTGAGAAAAAAACTGAGCTTCAATACACGGGGGAAAGACTCTGAAGATGGAATGGTTCTGCCCAAAAGAAGTACAAAATAATTAGCAAGAGTTAGAGTAGTTAGTCTTCTCAAAGTATGGAATTTAAGTTGCAGCAGAACTGAAGGTAAATTCTGTGATATTTATCAGGGAGGAAGATTGTCCTCAGAAAAAAGTTGAACTTTCAAGACTTGAATCAACATGAATCAAATAGGGTCATTTGGAATAAAAGACACAAGTTTTTTGTTTGTTTTTTTCTATGAGATTACTTTTAAGTGATGAAACAACTGATTTTTGCTTGTCATGTGACAAACATTCAGCGTAACTCGTGAAATCTGAGGTAACTCTTCAGTTGCAAGTCTTCAGTTGGATGTGACAGAGAATGGGAGTGGACAGCTGGGTAGTGGAGATTAATGGCTCACTTCAGTGCTGTAGACAATTTTCTAAACAGACTAGATTTATCAATGTAATGCATTTATTTTTCTTATTCTTTATTTGCTATCATGGCATTTCCAACAAATCGTTACATTTTAAATTGTTTATTCTGTAGAACACTGAGTGGTTATTAAAATGTTCATATTTCTTACTTACAAAATGAATTTCTCAATCTTTACATTTATTAGAAGAATCTGTATCTTACAGGAAATGACTGATTCCATTTTCTGTTGAGGAAGTTTTTTAAAGACTCTACTTCATAAGTTCATAAGTTCATAAGGTTGGAAAGGACCTACAAGATCATCTAGTCCAGCCATCCTCCTATCACTATCCCTACCCAACTACTAAATCAAATCCCTTAGCACCTCATCTAAACGCTTCTTGAACAGCGCTAGGGATGGTGCCTCAACCACCTCCCTAGGCAGGCCATTCCAGTGCCTGACCACTCTTTCAGAGAAAAAATGTTTCCTCAGGTCTAATCTAAATCTTCCCCGGCGCAACTTGTGGCCATTCCCTCTCGTCCTGTCATTATTTATCAGAGAGAAGAGGCCTACCCCCTCCTCACCACAACCCCCCTTCAGGAAGTGGTAGAGTGCAATAAGGTCTCCTCTGAGCCTCCTCTTCTCCAGACTGAACAATCCCAGCTCCCTCAGCCGCTCCTCATAAGACTTGTGCTCCAGACCCCTCACCAGTTTTGTTGCCCTTCTCTGAACACGCTCCAGGGCCTCAATGTCCTTCTCGTATTGAGGGGCCCAAAACTGAACACAGTACTCGAGGTGCGGCCGTACCAGAGCTGAGTACAGGGGGATGATCACCTCCCTGCTCCTGCTGGCTACACTATTTCTAATACAGGCCAGGATGCCGTTGGCCTTCTTGGCCACCTGGGCACACTGCCGGCTCATGTTAAGCCGAGCATCAACCAACACCCCCAGGTCCTTTTCCTCTCTACATTCTTCAAGCCATTCTGCCCCAAGCCTATAGCACTGCATGGGGTTATTGTGGCCAAAGTGCAGGACCCGGCACTTAGTCTTATTGAACCTCATCCTATTGAGCTCAGCCCAGCTGTTCAGCCTATCCAAATCCCTCTGAAGGGCCTCCCTACCCTCAGGCAGTTTTCACATCCTCCCAACTTGGTGTCATCTGCAAACTTACTGAGGGTACACTCAATTCCCTCATCTAGGTCATCAATAAAGATATTAAACAAGATGGGCCCCAAAACTGACCCTTGGGGGACACCACTCGTAACAGGACGCCAGCTGGACTTAACTCCATTAACCACTACCCTCTGGGCACGGCCCTCTAGCCAGTTCTCCACCCAGAGAAGAGTGAACCTGTCCACACCACGGGCTGCCAGTTTCCTTAGGAGAATACTGTGGGAGACCATGTCGAAGGCCTTGCTGAAGTCCAGGTAGACTACATCAACAGCCTTTCCCTCATCTACCTGTCTGGTCACCCAGTCATAGAAGGAGATGAGGTTGGACAAGAATGACCTGCCTCTGGTGAACCCGTGCTGACTAGGTCTGATCCCTTTATTGCCATGCACGTGTCATGTGATTTCCTTCAAGATCATTTGTTCCATAACTTTCCCTGATACCGAGGTCAGGCTGTAGTTCCCCGGGTCTTCCTTACGGCCTTTCTTGTAGATGGGAGTCACATCGGCAAGCCTCCAATCTTGTGGGACCTCTCCAGATAACCAGGATTGCTGATAGATGGCAGAAAGTGGCTCAGCAATCACCTCTGCCAGCTCCCTCAGCACCCTTGGGTGGATCCCATCTGGCCCCATGGACTTGTGGCAGTTCAGATGGAGGAGAAGATCTCTGACCGTCTCTGCTTGGATCACAGGGGGTGCATTATGCGCCCCGTCCCGGACTTCCAGGTCAGGGCAAGTACCCTGTGGACAACTTCTCTGTCTATTAAAGACAGATGTGAAGAAGGCATTGAGAACCTCAGCCTTTTCCTTATCATCTGTGGTTACATTCCCTGCCTCGTTGAGTAAAGGAGGGGAATTTTCCTTAGTTTTTCTCCTGCTGTTAATATATTTGTAAAAGGGTTTCCTGTTCTCCTTTACAGCAGTACTTACATTTTCATGAATAACTGAGGCTGAGATTCTGAACATTTTAGGTCAGGTATGTACTTTTCGTCTTTTCTAAAGACTGATTCAGGACAACTTAAATTTAAGCTCTACGTTACCTTAATTTGTACTGTCATTTATCAAAAAGACTTGTAATAATAAGCAATACATAAAATATTGATGTGTAGTAGTTAGAAAAGTCATTTAACAGCAGGAGGTGAGTTTAAATGCTTAAAGCACTTCCATGTGTGAAACAACAGACCAAGGTTGGACTTGGCTTGGAGTTGCAGTTTACAAGGAGTAGCTGGAAAAAAAGCAATGAAACATTCTGTATCTAAGTATTTACAAGCTGCATAAACTCTGCATTTAGGGACATGTGTTGCCTAAGCCTGTGATGTGATGTGAGCTTTAAGACTGAAGCTGGTATGTAAGACATGTTTCTCAGTATTCCTGTCAAACTGTGAAGCCACAGTGGCAGAGTTTCTGTGGGATACCTTTTCATATGGAATACCTGCTGACAGTTTCGGGTTTGTCCAGACGGTGGCATAATAGTTTCATAAACAACTTGTAATCAGAACTTAAGAAATTGAGCTTCCCTCTAAAGCTACCTAACAGAAGCCTAGCTCTAAAATAATTGCATGTGTATTTGTTCATAAATTAAACCTGCATTGCAGACTATCAGCTTTGAGGATAGAAATTCTGGAATGACAAAATAGCTTTTCAGTATGTCTGGTATGTTATATAGCAAAGCAATTACACTGCAAAGTGCTTACTGTGGATTATAAAAGCATTAATATTTGAAAAACAGTGTTTGGGTGCATGGTATGTTTTTTTCATTCAGCTATCAGAAGTGAATTGACAACAGGCATGGTACGTTAAGCTCACCAACTTTAAAACTACAATAGTTTTAAAGTAAATAGCAATAAGCAGTCATATGTACAAGCAGGAACTAGTTTGTTGTCTGTTGACATCTCTGGCTATGTATTTGGTATGTACACTGATACTGTACTAAGATACTGACCATGCTGATTTTGCCTGCCAGCATTAGTTTTTATATGCTGTATATTTGTTACTTCTAATTATTCTGCTTTTGGTTTGAGAGCCTGTATCTGCTCATAATGTGTGTGTGTGTTGTTATTTTTGTTTTGTCTTGGTTTTTGTTGTTGTTGCTTTGTTTTGTCTGAGGTTTCTTTGGTGGCCAATAATGAGACATTAAACAAGTAATGTTAAAATATATTTTTACTAGCCTTCTCTGTTTCTTTTTATGTATGTAAAAATGTTTTCAATAACTAGAACAATCTTAGGTGATTTTTGTCAGTCATTTTGACTTCAACAGTGACCGCCTGAATTCAGGATTGTAAATAGTAGCCTTTTTTGGTAGCTGCTAAAAACATGTTTCAGTACAGCATTTTGATGGTTGTTGTAAAGTGTTTAGATATAGATGTATCTTTTCTAAGTGTTAAAATAACTACAGGGTACTTGTACTGACTTGCTTATGCTTTCTTTTCCTAACCATATAATTCAAAGCAGTATGACTCGCCAATACATTATTCCATTGTAAGGTAGCACAAGTGAGCCTGTTGCAAGTCCAGAGTGGCAGGAAAAAGCATCTGTCGGATGGCTTTTGTTGCTTTCCTTTGAAACCATTAAAAGCCTTGCCCACATTTCCTCTTTGAAACTTGATCACTGAAAGGATCGTGTTTACAACACATTTGTATCATCATAGCAAATCAAGATGGTCATCGTATTATCATATCTGCTTTATGGCTAAGTTCTATCACATCTAGCTTCATGAAAAACAAAGAGAATTCAACTTATTCTTCTGGTTACAAAGGAGATAAAAAGTAATATTATATAATAAGAAGAAATCACTTAATCTGTGTAGAGTTCTGGGGTTTTAAATTGTGTTAGTAAGCTATAGAACTAATTTGATGTATAGCAGAGACTTGAAGTGTATCTAGCTGCTATAGGAAATGTTTTACTAACATCTCTGTTGAACAGATTTCTACTAAATTGTGTGAATTTGAGTGATCAAGTTTATAATTATTGCCCAAATGCTTTGTTAATTTTGATTGGCCCATGAAAATTTTTGATGCTCTCTCTTGATGGTACTTTATTTGGTATATTCTTTTTTATGATGTAGTTTATTTCTGTGAAGTAAGACTAGGAGGAAAATTAACACTTAAAAAGTGAATAGGCTACAGTAGTATTTTTAGAAGTAGTAGACATAATAAAAAGATCAAAGGCTAGAACTAGAGTGCAGTTGGAGAGCTTCAGTAAAAGAGAAATGGAATAAAAGGAGCTGAGGGAGGCTGGCATACTACTGTGTGGGCCACTGCAACCTTCTCAGTTTCATCTGAAGAATGGAAAAGGTGGTAAGGAGTTAGGTTTGATTTCTGCTTTGTACGGTGAGCTTTTTGTGTTTTTAATAGATCTCTGAAGTACCCAATAAAGTTTCTACCATGAGAGATTTGGTAGCTTTAAGGTTAGATTTACAGAGGCAAAAACTACTATACTTGAGGGTGGGAAGAGTCAGTTTCATGCTCTGTCTCTGGGCACGGGTGTTGTACAGAAAGCTGGAAGACCATGACAGGAAATGAAGAAATGAAGAAATGGAAACAATGAGATAAGGAGATCAGATATTAATTTCCAGGTGCCCTTTATTTATGACCATGTGCATATGAAACATGAAGTATTATCATTTCATCCTTTTGAACTGAAGGACTAACTGTCACTAACTGTGACTAACCTCTTCAGTCTAGATGATCTGGAAGCACCATCAGGAAGAGTCATAAACAATATGAAATTTGCTTCTGGATAGGAGAAGTTGAAGAGAGAATGAATTCTGGCAGGCTTCTGCAGGTGGTGGTCAAAGCTATCAGAATTAGAAGTTGTCACAAGCTTTGAAACTCATGAAGCACATGGTTTTACTGGTGTTTTGTATCTGTAAAAGGGGTATTGAGCTTCAGGTAGGATTTGGGTGGGGGGGGGGATAAGGTCCAAAGCATAAATAGAGGGTTATTTTTTGGTACCATGGAATAATTTTTTCTTTCCCACCAAGGAGCTTTAAATTTAGGTGATCGCATGTACTAGCTTGGAATAAGAGAACACAACTAGTGTTTCCAGGTTTTATAGTCCTGTCCACTCATTTATTTTTTTTATCTTTATCTCTAAACATTATTCATTTTTTCTTCATTTTTGATTAGTGAATAGCAGTTACAGGCAAGAATGTTCAGGTTAACAATGGATGATGCTATGTAATAAACAAATAAAAATAAATTAATCAAGACTTCCTGTTTTCTTGTAAGAAAAATAAAATGCGTTTTCCACAGCACCTCTGTTTGGTTAGAAATAGTATTTACCATGTTTTGCTGTCAGGATCAAGATGCACTATCCCAAAGACTGATAACAGTAAGGTAAGGTTCCCCATAAAGCAGAGAAGGAATTCCTTCCAGAGCATCGTTCATATTAAATCATGTAGATTAATAATGAAACTTATTGCTGCACTGTTAAATGAGCTGAACTATTAGTATTGTTTCTTCCAGTGGATGTACCATGAGAGTAGTAGTGAACATCTTTAATTCAGTGCCGTAAGTACAATTAAACTCATCTTCAGAGAAGACTTTGGTTAGTAGTCTTTCTTCTGTTTAAGCTACTGCAATGGAAACTTGGTGAATAGGAATTGGATACAGTGGCAAAATCTGTGGCTTCTGGTATGTAAATAGAATGTATGTAGGAAATAGAGTGAAGAAGCTTCATGCAATATAAGGGTTATGAAAGATTCTGAGGAAAAACTTAAGAGTCTTCTTCTAACAACCAGTTCTACAAACACTGTTCTAGTATTGTGGCTGTAATAAGTCAGAGAATCGTAGAACAATTTGTCTTGAAAGGAGCCTTTTAGGATCACCTAGTGTTGTCTTTATTATTCATCAGATATTGTTTACTTATGCCTGGGAAGTGGTTCCTTTATCTAGTGAGTTAGCTAGTAACTGAAATCACAAAACTAGCAGTTGGAAGGGACCTCTATGCATCATCTAGTCCACATTGAATTCTGATTGGCATAGTCGCCTCAGTATTGAAACAAACAAAGAGTACTTTAAACTAGAAATGGACAAATATTATAGATTTTTTTTTAAAGTTTGCCTCGATGTTAACAACCGCAAATTGTAACTATGAGTATTTCATTTACAGTAATAACACCTTCGTATGTAAAAGTAATACATTTATCTCAATTTATAATTAATTAGAAAACATTAGTTAATAAACAAGGACGTGATGACGATCAGACCCATGTGTTGTCTCTTTTTTGAATCAGATGTAGTAAAAAAAAAAAAAAAAAAAGACTTGGGACTTTTTTCTCAAATACATGGATTCTTCAGAAGTCCCAGACAGAGGTTCTGCTGTCTTTCAGAACTTTACTATTCTCGTAAAATACTTATTGGAAGAGGAATTTTCTATATAAATATCTATTTAATTTAATACTTGTGGCATGTATTGGGTTTTAAGTTATAAACTCAAATTTTAAAGAGTTGATTTGAGCCATATGATAGAAATGCTGGATACTAGTATTTCCAAAAGTAATGCCTCTGTGAGAAACTAGTTGGCTATACTAATGAAAAAGAACGAAAAATACGAGTTTAATTCCATGGTACAGCAAATCTCCAAACAAAGTTAGCAGAAAAAAGTATGTGTCAAAACAAACAAATAAATAAATAACTGGAGTGGTCCTTTATGGGGCTGCTTGTGTTCCCCTTTTTATCTTAGCCTCTTCCATTCTTGCTACGAATGCTTGTGCAGGCCGCATGCTGGGTCTCTCTTTAGTCTAACCAGAACACTTCCTTTTATGATGTGGAGTAGTCACCTGCTCACGTTTGTGGGATGGACTGTACAAGTGTGTCAGTGTAAGGAAGCAAAAAGCACTAAATAGTGAGAACAAGACAGGTTTGCAACTTTGAGTAGTAGTTCTAGCTCAAATGCTAGCTGAACTGCTTGCTAGTCCACGTTTACAGTGGAATAATTCTACTAATTCTAAAGAATCAGGGCTGCACTGTGTATTTTTGCCTATTTGTAAAAGTGGAGGTTTGTAAGGTACTCTTTATTTTTATTTTTTCTTCTTTGCTCATATTTGTAAAAGCATTGAGAACTCTGTCACATTATCTTATTGCACAAAGCAAAATTTTGAGTTGAACCTAGTATAAAGAGTACAAAAACGTCAAAGCAGTAGTTCTAGAAATAAGTTGTGGTTATTATCTCATCTCTCTTAGATAATTTTTTAAAAAATTCAATACAGTAGGTCTGTACCTCTGTAAGAATAACTTCAGATGAAATAAGAAATACTTGCTTATGCTATTAAAACATGCAATATAAGGGTACATGCAATATAATTGTAAAGTGGGTATTTCCTTATTCAAAAAAAAAAGAGAGTCTACTTAGTCCATTCCTGATTTGAGAAAACACAAATACAGGACCAATAACAGTTATTTTTAATGAGCAAGTCATTACTTCAGTGTGATGCACTGTGATTTGGTTGTTCTTGAAGTAGTTAATTGGGAATGTGATAGTTTATTATATCAGCTGTTTTTGTGAAATTGCTGTCATCTCAGATAGAAGAGAGATCCTGTAAGCAGTTTCAGAGCCAGAGCTGGAAAATGGATGTCTTCTGGTTTTGAGTCTGACCCAGATATGTAATAGTGGGGAATGAAGTCCAGAAAACTGAAGCCAGGATCTCCAGTCACCCTGAAGATGAAATGAGATGGACTTAGCTATTTGCATTCCTATTGCTGAAAGGGAGAAATCTTGTTAATTCCTTACCCTTTGTCCCTCAAGTTGGCTGTGAAACTTGTGAATCTCTTTGCTGAGCTAGTTTAACTCTGAGTTTTTTTAGGGTCATAGATGAGATTGGTCTGGTATGATATGGTATGATTTGTTAAGGTCACAGATTTTTGGCATATATTAAACGTATATGTAAGAAGTAATTTTAAACATCTCATGAAGAGAGAAGATTGCCCAACTGAAGATTTGAAGAGGTTCTGTAATGTCAGTGGAACCTCTACTAATTCTGTAGTTCCCCTCAAGTGTACTGTAAGTCTGCATGGCCTGTGCACGTCCTGTGCAATGGTTCTGAGCAGCTACTCTTGGATAGTTCTAGGGCAGGGTTTTCTTCTGAGTTGTAGAAGGAGGCTCAGTCTGTTTTGAGGTCAAACTAACTTGTTGACTTTTGGAAGAGCCGTGGCGTTCCGAAGTGTGATTAACTATGCTTTAAAGCAGGAATATAGACAGTCTCTGTTACCAGTAGTTGTCTGGTTTCTGCTGTTCCAAGGTGCATCAGTGCAATCTATTACTCTTAACCTAGTCTGCGTCCTAGCTGTTGTATATTTAGTATTTTGCTTTATTATTGTACTAGCTGGTGAGCAGGCAGCTCATAAGGAACAGAGATTACAGCTGCACCAATGGAGTTGGTTACATCTCCCTGTGTACAGAGAAGGGAAGCTTCACCAGCAGCATGTTCTGAACTCTTTCCTGAACGTTGGCATTGCATTTGACTGTCTGGCTTTTAAGAATTGTGACTGTCTCTAAGCTTTGTTGGGTATATGTGCAAATATGTAATAAGCTTTTGCTTAGAGTATAGTGATCAAAATGTCTTGTAGTAATGCATTATGAAAATTGTTAAAATGGGTAAGATATGTATAACATGAATATCTTGCGATCTTAAAAAAAAAAAAATCTTAGAAAAATTCTGGATTGAGTTTTGTCACATGGTTGCATGGCTGTAAATTACCAGAAAAAACATCTCATTGCAACCAGTACACTTCTGGGGAAGGGATGAGGAAGGAACAAAACTGCATGTTGTACTACCTAAGGGAAAATGGAGATATCTAAGATGCTGGCCTAGAGATACATCTGAAGAATGATCTAGGCTCTTTCTGAAGGGCTGCTGCCATGAAAATCATAGTGCAGTGAATTGTGTACTACATTAGAAGATCAGTAGGAACCTACAGTTACACTTACCTGAATTTAGTTCCCACATTGCATCCTCACTGATAAAGGGAGGATCTCAGCTGCATACGAACCCCCTCGTACGCGGCTAAGATCTCCTTCTCAGTTGGAGTGTAGCGCTCCTCAGACCCCCTGTACGCCCGACTCCAGAATCCAAGGGGTCGGCCTCGAGTCTCTCCAGGAGCTCTTTGCCACAAACTCCCAAGTGGGACCTTCCTTTCCAGCAGCAGTGGAGAGGATGTTCTTTACATCCTGTCCTGTCCGCACTGGCCATGCAAGTGGAATACATTCAGGAATCTCTGGCTTGTAGAAAATTTTTACAGCTTGCTTGCTTATTTTTAAACGTGAATGTTATAGAAATGCTGTCATAAAGCCACATTACCTCTGGTACTCGAAATAAAGGAGCTGTTGATTAAAATACATCTATTTTCACGTTTTGACCTCTTTCAAGCTGAAAGGGATTTTGTTCCTTTCCTCATTTGTTCTTGGATTGCTGTAGATGCATTACCCTTGGTACAAAGAGTTGATGAAGGAAGTCTTTCTGTAGTGGTATGGAATGACATAACTTGAAGTAGTAATGCAGCTTACTGAGGGTATTTGGAGAATTAATTTTAATTGAATTATGGGAACTAGAAGAAATTCGTTATTATAATTGAAACACAGTAGAAATAAAAAAAAAATCTGTGTGATGCTTTGTTCTGTTTTGATGCATACAGTGCAAATTCAGCTATCTTTCTAGTTGAGTGAGGAGAGGAAATAATAATTGCTTTCTTTTATTTTGAGTGGTTTTGTTGTTCCTCAGTGGGAAGGGGTGGCCTGAAACGAGATAGAGCTTTGCAGACTTGCTTCCTGGCTTGGTAGGCAGAGTAGAATTTCTGAAGTGTTTAGACAAAATATTGTTAGGCATTACTTAATGCTAAATTTATAGTTGCCAGGTCATATGTTCTGTATTGATCAGGTGTAGATTTATACAGGCTGCCATTTGGATTATAGACATCTGTGCTGTTACACTGCCATTGCACCATGTAATGCAGTTGTAGTGAAGATTTCTGCTTATTGTTTCTGTCAGCCCTGTTTACAATGACTGTGTCTGTATATCTACCTTCGAGTATTAACTAAGTTAAAAGATTTCAGCTTTTTCTGTTTCTCGTTCTACCATACACTAAATGCAAGTTCTTTTATGAAACTGGAAGGACATAGAAGAGTAACATTAGGAGCAAAATGAAGCTGCTTATTAGCAGTTACTTGAAATGACTGGTCTTAAGTGGGAAAACACTGCTTCAGAATTTATCAGGGAGCATGAGGTGTGTATCTCTGGCTATTGCAAGCCAGCAGCATGAAGGTTGTTTACTTAATGCATGTAATTTGAATTTATTTACAGGTATTGGTTTTTTTATGTAGGTCTTTTATGCTTATGAGCAACAAATGGTGGCTCGCTTGGTCATTGAGAAAGGATAGTGTTATTCCAAAGCATTTAGAAGTTGATATCTAAGGAAAGACAGAAAGATAAAGGGGATGGTAATTATCATCCTCATTTGCAATTATATAACCTACTTTAAGCTTTTAGCCTAGCTAACTGAATGTACCTGAAATTTTTGAAATGAGTTTATGGATGTTAATGGGGAAAAAAAAACATGTATAGCTAGTCTGATACAGACTAGTCTTTGAGAAGAATTCTCTGACTCGTCTTAAAGAAAAAGAGAAAAGATACTTTGCATAGGAGTTTGAAAACTCCTTGTAGCCCAAGTGAAAAATAGAGATCTGTAGATAGATAGTGTCTAATGCTTTAGAAACATTCAGGTACTGTTTTAGAATTTAGAAAAAATATGTATACTTCAGAAAAGTGAGTGAAGGGGGGCATCCAAAATGACTTATAGATTAGGTAGCAATGTCTGAGTGGAGACAACCAGGATATGGTTCAGGCATGCTATCTCAAGCATTAGCATTTACTAGCAATTTACTACCTGAAAGGAGGTTGTTGTAAGGTGGAGGTCTGCCTTTTCTCCCACGTAACTAGTAATGAGATGGAATGGTCTGAAGTTGCACCACAGAGGTTCAGGTTGGATATTAGAAAAAAATTTGTCCCCAAAAGATTGGTCAGGTGCTGGAATGGGCTGCTCAAAGAGATGGTTGAGTCACCTTCCCTGACAGACATGTAGATGTGGGGAAACACTGATAGTAGGTGGGAAGCTGGACTGGATGGATGGTCTTAGAAATCTTTTCTAAACTTGGTGTTTCTGTGATTCAGTTACCCCAAAAGCAGTGAGAGGAGAGGATTCTACTTAGATACACTGAGATGTTGTTTATTCTTGATTCTGACAGTGACACAATCATATTTCGGTGGCTTAATATTTGTACCATTACTGAAAATGTGACTACATTTAAAAATTGGTTCTATATGTTAAGCACTTAAGCTGTGTATTTGCATATATGCCTATATTACTTGGTTATTTAACTCATTTAATTTTTAATCAAATAATAATGCATTGCCTAGGGTTGGAATGGACCTTAGTGATTCATCTGGTTTCAACCTTCTGTGTATGGAAGCATTTTATTTAGCCCGTGTTGGTCTTGATTTTAGAAATGTTGTATGAAATTGCAGGATTGCATTTATGATATGTGTACTACATTCTGAATTATGTAAGATTAAATCTAAGTTGGTGGATCAAAAAAATGGCAAATTATTGTGGATTTTTATTGTGGATCCACTTAGAATGGATTGCTGGTGCCTGTGCTTAGTAAATACTGTAGCAAGCATTATTGGTGGTGTTTCTCTGGATAGCTTGACATATAGACATAGATTTTTTTTGTTATACCTCTCATCCTTTCTGGCAACCTCCACAGATAAATGAAGTGAAATATTCAAGAAACTGTTAGAATGAAAGCTATTGTAATACATTCAGTAATTGCCATTTTTACTATCTATCCTACCAGACAGAATCTGTAGCTCAGGTGCTAAAACTTCTGACTGGAAACTCTGTGTGTTACAGAACATCTGCTTCACTGTGCTGAATGACTGCCATTAAAGAGAGATTAGAGTGTGCTTTTTGTCTTGGTGGTAAAATGAAGTCCGAGCATTATTTGGTATTGAATGTTGTGATTCCATGAAGCAAAAAGAGAGATCTATTGCAATAACATTTAGAGTTGTTTTTCTTTTTTTTTTTTTTTTTGTCAAGCTGAGTTTGGAATTTGCATTCTAATAACAAGTTTGTAAGGACCAGTTTAATGAGTATGATCTAAAAGAAAGCCCAGGTAGTCTTCTCTGAGCAAGGTGCCCTGCTGATCTGTTTATTTTGCACAGCAAAAGATTTCACCTGAATAGTGCATGGCCTCTTAGCAGCTGCAAGCTGGCTTTCTTAGCTTGAACCAATGGTTGAAATGAACCTTCTGTTTGACAGAGAATAGTTCTCTCAGTGTTTGGTTTGTTGCTATTGTTGTTTATTCAAAACAATGAACACGTCATAGTTAAGCTTAAGAAATTTACAAATACTCTAAGGATCAGCTAGTTTCCAGAGTTCAGAAACAGGATCGATTCATAGATCAGTCTGGTTCATGTAAGAGAACATAGTGTAGGCCACCTGGCACACGCAAGGGAGACTTCACCAAATTAATACTTCAGTGGGGGAAAAAAAAAAGTGCTAAAACCTAACTAAAAGTCTTCTGCAAGGTAATCTGTATAGCTGTGAATTTTTTAGCTTGTTTTCCTCATTCTGAAAATCTGAAAATTAACTGTATGTTGTGCATGCAAAAGCAGGTGCCCTATTGAATTCTTATGTTAACTAAGTAGCAGGCCTGTATTTTGGGAGATAGTATTTTTATTGGAACATCTTAAACAGAATCATGATTTCCAGTGTTATGATATACAGTTTTGTATTTCCTCCCAGCCCCTGGCCTCAGCATGTGTATTCTTCCCAGGAGAAGAGAATACGAATAGAAGATAGCTAGTCCTTAGCATATAAATGTATACATTCTTTTTGTTAGTGAATTACTCATTGGGAATGGTATTCCTTAATATGGAAAGGAGATGGGAAGGGTATGTAATAACTGGATTATTTAGTCTGCTTGCAAATTGGGAAAGTAGTATTGTTTTGTGTTTCATGGTGATGTCTTTGGAAGAGAGAAACAAATATTCTTCTAAAGCAGAATACCTGCGCCGCTATTTTACAGTGGGTAGGCTGTGTGTGCTTTTTAAACTACAAAATGAGACGCTTTATTTTGCTTTAGTATATTAAAAGATAAGTAAACTCTTCAAAACTGTACTAAGAGCTTCAATCTTAGATATTTACTTACATATTTTCCTTTTTCCTTCAACAGTTAATGTGAAGATTTAGAAGAAGCAATCTGTCGTTGCAAAGTTAGTTTTGTCTCCTTGGATATTTGACAATTCTGACACTATGGGAAATTCTTTTAAGCTTTACTGCAGCCAATTTCCTTTCTTTCTTTCTTTTATTTTTTTAATCAATGCAATATACTCTAAAATGGATGCAGTTCACATAGCTGACTTGAGAAGCCTTTGGAGTATACTGAAGGCCTTTCTATTTTATGCTGTAACTAAATGGAAAAGTTATTTAATTTTCTTATATAAGAAGTTCTTTAAACAAGCCACTTTCCCTGGATTATTACTTAACCCTTTCAGTGACATTAAGAATGAAGAGAAAGATGACCTGTCTCAAGCTCGTAGGCTCTGCAACTGTGCTGGTAGCTCTATTTTAGTGCAGCTCAAATTCTAACATGAGAAAATTGCAGAAATTTACAATTCAAAGTATGTTTCATCAGGAAGAAATCCACAGATTGTTTTGACACTCAGCTGGAAATTCAGCATGAAGATGGACGTCTCATGAGATTTGCAGCTGCTGATTGAATTTATATTTCCATAAAGGCCATCAACAGTAGCAGCCTGCAGGGGAAATGAGGGAAAAATGACAAAAATTGTGAGTCTAGCATTTTTTTTCCTCAGCCTTATGGTGGCAAATTACTTGTAATAAGGTCTTACACTGACCAAAATTAAAGAAAGATATATGCAGCCAGAAGGAAATTATATATCTTAGTTTAATTGATTTTAAGTATCAAATACAGACATTTTTAGTTCAATGTACACTTACTACTCTGTATGGTATGTAAAATTCTGCTACTAATCAAAGTGTCCTTAAGCTTAAAAATAAGACTCTTACTACAGAAGATCTTATGTTTGATTTTATAATAAATTCCCAGGATAGAGAATGAATGATAACAAAATGTGCAAAAGTAGATCTCTTTTAGGTTGGCTTCATTGCATTCATAGACACATATACAGACATACAAGAGGCTGTGCAAGACCTGAATTTGTTTTTGAGTAACATGTCTTGTTACGCTGATCATTTAAAAAAGAGATATGCGTTCACAAAAACAAGTTGAGGTTGTCAAAACAATCAGTAAGAAATGATGTTGAGACAAATATGATAATGAAATCTTCTGCATATGAATTCTTGTCTTGCCTTCCCTTTGTGTTTTCACTGAAATAAATTTTTTAAATGTTGAAGAACCTGCTTTTTATTACAAATACTATTATAATCTCTCACAGATGTTGATAATTACAACTTCCTTAATATCCATGTGTTGAAATACTTGTGTATTTTAGGATTACAGGAAAGTCAAATGTTTAAGTATTCATCTTTCCTGCCAGTGCATCAAGTGCAACACATGTAACTTCCAGTGCACAGCAGGGCAGCTATACAGACTGCATTGCATTCAGAATCCTTGTCCTCTTAGTTAACAATCTGTATCTGCATCATACTATGCTGTTGTTTCATCATGTCTTCCAAGCTAAGCAATGTCAACAAAAATAATTCTGAGGTCAGTAGACATGTAAATGTTCCAGAAACTGATAAGGGAGCTTTTTGTAGCTGATAGAATTTCCATAGTACGAAGGACAAAAGCAAGTCAGGATTGACCAGGAGAGTCTTTTGCTCCTGCATGACTTATATATTAGTCATTTTAAAGTATCTCCAAGTTGTATTCAGTGCTTACTTCTTGCGTGCAGAGTCTCACTTAAACATGTTGAATAAGTGCTTTTTCACTTGCTTTTATATAGAGTTGTGTGATTTCTCTTTTTCATTGCAGATATAAATACATGAGGTTTGAATATCTTAGCTTTTCAAATCTGAAGGGAGTGTTGGAATTCTAGTGAGATTAATTCAGTAACTTTGCAGTAATAACTTTAAACATCATTACTTCTACGAGTTTGCTATTTTAGAGATTACGTTAGGAAAGTATAGTAACACAACTGTTTTTTTCAGTCTTATTTGTGAAAATTAAAATACAGTTTAGGAACATACAAGTCTTTGAAAAGTACCTGAAAAGGTCCTAAACTGTCAAACAGTTCTGTCAAGTTTTTTGGAAGCTGTGTGCGTATGAAGTTCAGTATTCAGGCTCTTCTTTCACTGGTGTCAGTGTAAATGCTCTCAAGTAGAAGCTTTTATATATACTTTATGACTTCATTTGTTCTAATTAGTACTTTGGTATTTAATAATAGCAGAATATTCCAAAATAATCAGGCACACATTGGGTAGGTACTTGATCACTGAAAGAGTGGTCAGGCACTGGAATGGCCTGCCTAGGGAGGTGGTTGAGGCACCATCCCTAGCGCTGTTCAAGAAGCGTTTAGATGAGGTGCTAAGGGATTTGATTTAGTAGTTGGGTAGGGATAGTGATAGGAGGATGGTTGGACTAGATGATCTTGTAGGTCCTTTCCAACCTTATAAACCTATGAACCTATGATTAGGTATTTACGTACTTTGAAAGCTCATGGACCTCTATATTGACTTGTTAGCCTAAAATTTAGTGCGTCAAACTGGGAAAGTGACCAGAGAGGATTGCATGGTGCTTTTCTGTGTGCATCTGTTTTGTTAATATGACAAATGACCATGGAAACTCCAAAATTTGAGAAGAATTCCTGGGTTGAAAATGTTTTTTGGATTTCAATTAGTTCTTCCCTATTCCACTCCATTCTCTCAGTGTTCTAAATACTTTTGAAAGCAAATGAGATGTTGCAATACCTTGTTTTTGTGAAAATTGCTTTTCTTCTTCACTGCCTACACCACTTTGAGCTGACCAAAATCAGCTAATCTGTTGTGTTTTTATTCCCAATCTACATGAGCAGTTTTGGAAAACACATTCAATAATGGGTGCTCACAGGCCAGTCAGCATAAAGATACAAACTTCTGAAGCAGAGGTTAAAAAGTAGATAGCAGTATGAAGTAAGAATTAATTCAAGCAATTTTTTAAAGATTTTGAAGGATGCTGTGTTTTTGGTCATCTCCAGTCTAAGTGACTGCACTTTTTAGGAAGTATTATTTGGTCATGTTAAAAAAAAAAAAAGAAAAAAAAAAAAAGAAAGAAAAAATGTACCAAAATGGTACTTGGAAACACTTTTCTTAGATCTCTAGCCAGGTAATTTTTTTTTTTTATTTCTGTTGACAAATAAATCCAGTACATTGCAAACTATTGACTTTAAATATTAAAAACTATGAAAATATATACTAACCTGAACCACAATAATTAATCTCCTGTAAGCATTTGTTTTGTTATTTTGAAGCATGCAGCAATACCCAAAGAATGTTATCTTCACCTGCTGGAGGGAGGTTTTTGTTTTGTTTTTTTAAGAACAGAATATTCATGTTTAGCATGTTTCGGGTTGATATCAGGGTTTGCAGATAGGGCCACTCAGACTGTTAAAACCAATTACAGACCACAACACCAACTTAAGAGCAACATTGGCATTCTTAGATGGAATCCCTGTCTCCTGTGTCTTAAATGTTAGGAACTCTGCTCGCATTTTGCTGAGACACAGACTTCTAAGAGTTGTGCTTTGCAGGTGAGAATGAGCGATTTAACTACACTAGGAGTTTACTTTTTTATATTGATGTATCTGTGTCTTTGTTTTGCTTTCCTGTCTTGTGTACAGCAGACTTTATTGATGCCTTTCTTCTGCTCTCAAATGTTTTGTTGTGAGCTATACCAAACAGAGCAAGCACAGCTGTGAAGCGTAGTTTCACAACTTTCATGATAGAATGAATAACTTTCATCCCCTTGTTTTTGTTCTTGTTTTTACTTCTCTACACTCTGCAGTGGAAAGCAAACAAAATAGTGTGCTGGTATTCTCTAATTCTTCAAGTACAGTGCATAGTATTACTGTAATTGTGTTCAGACATTGTGTATGACTGAATGTTCTTGTTGAATCTCAAACATGTAATCCTTTTGTAAAATTTATTAAAACTTCTTAAAAAATAGCATTAGCTCTTCAGGTGCAGCTAGCTGTTATAATTCTATTTATGCTGTAAAAAATTGAGATGGCAAATGAGAATTTATGTATGATGTGCATTTGAAACATAATTAATCATTCAAACCAGACTGTAACACTGCTGTGTTGGGTCATATTGCTTAATTGATGTTCTCTACAGCTTTTACTGTCTTTTCATTTCATTTACAGTTCATACCCTTACTGTCATTTGCCCATTTCACTTAACTGCGTGACTGCCCTTTTGTTTGTCTTCTTGCATTGTTTTTATTTATAGAATACAAATTCTTGTATCCTTTCTACATACTTCATAAATTCCCTTTTATCCATGCTAAATTCCTGTTTTAAATAGGTTTTCATACATTTACAGAAAATATTTGGTACTTCATTCCTGGATTATTTCATGATTTAGCAGTAATTGGTAGAAAACAGTCTGAGTCAGTAGACCACAATAAACTGAAAGAGCATACATGCCAGAGCATCAGACACCTACCAGGTATTCAAGAGGTGGCGTTTGTACTAGCTTTATTTGCACCTTTGTTGGAAAAAGGATTGTGATATTGCATGTTTCCAGTAAGCTTATTGTAGATTCATTTACAAAACAAGTTCTTTGTAAAGGTGTATTATCTTTTCTGGGGCTTTGTTCTGCTTTGAGGAGATTACTATTTGCAAGGCTTTTCAATGAGCTAGGAATGGGGACCATGTTTATTACATCTTGCTGTGTTACTCGACCCCTGAGCATTTAGCTGAGGTTTGTAAAACTCGGTGACTGTTGAAAGAACTTGCTTCTCAGTCAAACTACAATAAAAGGTATTTTTAAACTGATGCTGTCTGAAGTGTACAGCAAGCTTTCAAAACATAAAATTTGCATAGATATATATGAAATCCATGGGCTTTTATCTCTAGCTACAGGGACATCCACTTCAGAGTATTAGATTCGTTATTCTTGAAAAGAAAATCTAACACAGGATGCATTTATTCACATATTTGACATAGAAGTAGGTGAACAAGTTGGCTACTCAGCAGCTCATAATAGTTCACAGCATTGTAATTTTATTAAAATTTGATGATACAAAGAGGAACAGAGTTCTTGTAACCCCATTGACCAGTTTGAATGTCTTACAGTGACCAAAAGACGAGGGTGGCTCACATATGCTTACATAAGATCTGAAATGAGCAGATTTCTTTCCTGGAGTTTTCAATCTTAAGTTCCAAGTATAGTTTCTCTGCAGCTGTAGTAATAATTACTTTAAGCTTTTACTTTTTTTTTAAGCTTTTTTTTAATTACGTTAAGCTTTTTAGAGATCACAAGCATACGTAGAAACTGTGAATCTTCTCCCTCACCATAAGCTGTTTGACAATCAGGTGAACAAAATGATATTTCTGGATGAATTTTAATGTTCTGGCACTTCTACTAGAGCAAATACTGTGCTATCTATACCTCTTTATTATTTATTTAAGAATGAGGAATCATCAGCACCACGATTGATCATCTGCTGATTCTTTATCCTAAGGGAACTAACATAAAGTTATTACACCAAATGTTTAATGTGGATATTCACACTTCGTATTATACCCTCTAGTTCTGTTTCTATTGACTTTACAATATATATTGTCAATTCCTGTACTGGTCTGGATTTTTATTCTGACAAAATACTGTTTACCAGAGGTAGATGTTTCTTTCTTACTGCTCATCAACTTCCTTTCTTGAAGAATACTGCTGTGGGTATTTTTTTGCTTCAACAGAACCAGCATCAAAGATAAAAAGCAATATAGTTTCAACCTTTCCTCTGACCCAGATATTAATATATGACCTAGTATTGATATAGTATGTGTAATCACAGAATCTTCCTGAGTGAGAAGGAACCCATAAGATCATTGAGTCCAGCTTATGGCTCCACAGAGCACTACTAAAAAACCAGGCAGTATGTCTGTGAGAGTCATCCAGATGCTTACTGACCTCTGACAGCTTGGTGCTGTCATCTGTGCTCTGTGGAGCCTGTTCCTGAGCCCTATACCACTCTGGTTAAGAGCCTTTTCCTGAAACCAGACATGAACTGTTGGCCTTCCTGGCTGTCTGTGCACACTGTTAGCTCGTGTTCAACTTGCTGTCATCCAAGACCCCCAGATCTCTTATACTGAGTCTGCTCTCCAGCCTCACCTCCCAGGCTCTGCATGTAGTCAGGGTTGTCTCTTCCCTGGTGCAGAATCTAGCACTTGCTCTTGTTAAACTTGATGCAGCTGGTAATTACCCAGATGTTTCATTTGTCTAGATCTCTATGCAAAACTTCTCCACCCTTGATGGGAGTCAGCATCTCCTCCTAATTTTATATGATCAGCAAACTTGCTCAAAACCATTGTAGTCCTACATCCAAGTAGTATATGTAAGCATTGAAGAGAGCTAGCCCTAAAAGGGAGCCCTGGGAAACCCTGATAGTGACTGGCTGCCACCCTCACATAACCTCATTTGCAGTAAACCTTTGGACCCAACCCATGAGCCAATTGCTCACAGATTGCATTATGGTTTTGTCTAGTTGTGTGCTGGATATTGTCTAGAAGAACAAAAGCTTTCCTGAATCCAAAATGATAGTGTCAGTTGGCATCCCATGGTCAACTTGATAGATGACCTTTTTGCAAAAAGAAATTGTTTGTTAAACAGAACCTGTTGGAGAATCTGTGAGTGGGTTGTAGATCTGGATTCTCCACAGTGGTTCCTCTTTTAATGTATTGAATATTTCCTGTCAGAGTGATCTTCATGTTTCTCATTTTCTAATGTAGTAAATACTTGTTAAGCATATGGGAAGGTTCACATGCCCAGAGCTATTGCCTTCAATGGGGCTGATGCGGCCAGAACACTAGGCAGAGCTCATCAGTGAACTCTGTGCTTATTTTTTGCCTCTTACAGCATTTTCAAGTTTCTGGTCACATACCAGCAAAGGTGTGCGTGGAAGATAACCAAATGAAGGGAAAAGCAGGTTTGATTGACAGGTTCTCAAAGAAGCATCCTGAAAGGAAGTGCTAGACTTGAGGTAGAATGAAGTAAACCATTTGGACCATTAATAATCCAAATGAACAGTAGAACATGTTTTGATGAAGTTACTGAAATAAATAGCATCTCAAATAGAAGTCTTGGTGATAATCATTTTCTCACTATTTAAATCCTGATGTTTTTTTCTCCAGATATCATTATGCTTGTGTGAATGGAGGTTCTTTCAAAATAGTAACAAAATCAGCTGATTACTTACTGTATGTAAGTGTGTGCGTACATACATACATATATAACTAACTGTTTTTTTTTTCCTCTCTTTTGCTTTAGGGCAAATTAAACCTGAAAGAAGATTTGTAGAAGCAGTAAATCGGCAAGCATATCAGTATGAGATGGGTGACTTTCCAACAGAATGGGAAGGTAAATCTTGAATGTTTTGGTTTTATTTCAAGATAATTTTGTCATTGAATGTAGATTCAGGTTTTTCTTAATGGAATGCCTTACTGCGTGAATAGGTTGTCTCTTTCATTTTGAGTTACTTTTTTTTATAATTACTTAGATATTAATTCTTAAAGTGACTCCTTTACAGATAAGGATAAATAATGCTTAGGAAACCTGTACATAATAAAAATCTAAGTAAAGTCTGCCTGATTATGGCTATCTTTTATTAAATGTGGAAATATTTGTGCCTGAGGGGGGATCTGGTAGAACAACCAAAACTGTGTTAAAATTGCTGATTAGGCTTTTACTGCAGTGTCAGTTTGTAGGTCAGCTAAATTATTGGTGGCACAGTGTTGGGGCTTTTTTTTAATTACTATTTTAACAGTAGTATCTGGCTTCCTATACTCTTCCTTGCAGTCTTGTAGGCAGTTGAAGAGCCTGTAAAGTAATTAATATGGTTTTTTTGTTTTGTTTTGTTTTTCCATCACTTCTAATGAAAATTTTATTTCTATGTCCCAAAATTTCAGACAGATTCAGAAAAGCTAGAGAAATTCCTCAGGATTAATTAAGCAGCCCTTGGAAGAGAGAAAGTAGAGCAGGATTGAATGTTGTTCCTTGAGGCTGTAGGAGCTTGAATCAGGAGTGGCGTTAAGTATGATTTATGAACTCTATATAAGCAAGAAACCTTGAAACATGGGAATTCCTCCAAAAGAAAGTATAACCAATTTTTTTGTTTTGGTTCAGTGTCAATTTAAACAGTATAAAGAGGTCTTTTTGGAATCTTTAAGTAGTTTTTAAAAGTCAAATAGTACTACTTCTGTTTTTGAGGAGGCTGTTCAGGAAATTGTGGTGTGTTTGCTACATATTGGGATGTGAATGAGTGATGTGGGATGTTCTCTAGTTTTTTTCTGCTTCCTGTAAAATGAAAAAAATTCCAAGTAAGAAATGGGAAAGCATGGAAAGGTTAGAGAATTCAAGTAATGCTATGGAAGTCAGTCAACTGAGTGGGGATAGTTTAACGCAGGGTTTTTAGACGTGATTTTCTGAAGGCTTTTCACAATGCTATCCTTGTAGTTTTCCTTTTTAATTGGAAAGGGAAAATCTGAGTCTTAACTAGGCTCTCAAGATCTGTGTTTAACTTTGTCTGCTATCTTCTGTCCAGACTGTTGAAAAATTCCCAGTGCATTCTTCTTGTGGGTGTTCACTTGATAGTTCAGCTATTGTATACACTTATCATTCCAGCAAACAGTCAGAGGCTTTGCAGGAGGATCTCTGAAACACTTGCAGTTTCCTCTGAATACTAAAAGATTAGTATAAGATTAGAAGGCTGTATAATATTTCTTACTGTTGTTCTTTCTTTATTCTTTGATCTTTTTTGGGGATAGTTATTCTAAATCCTCTCTGCCAGGCACATTCTTAGATCTCCAGGAGCCCTCTCTCCAAATAGCATATAAGTGCTCTGACATTTACAATGTCTCTGCTTTAGTTTTGCCTGTACTTTCAGCATATGCATTCTCTTTTCCATCCTTCTCAGTCTTTCCATGTGAAGAACTGTGCTGAAATTTGTGCTGCCTTGTTTCCTCTCCTTTTTTTTTCTAGAGAACTGCCTTCACCTGTGCTTAGATCTGCCAGGCTCAGCTTTTTCACTTGTAGCTAACACATAGTGACCACATGATGTAAAATCACTCATCCTGGCACTTCTCTCAATTTCTTTACATCACACTCTATGTCTAGAAAAAAGTCTTGTAACCAGTATGAACAAAAGTACTGTGCCTGGAAATATTTATGGGCCAAAAACTTGTGTGGAATCAGCCATGAGATTGCTTAGGGAGTGCGAGAGAGAGTCTGAAGTGTAATTTGAAGGGAGTCCAGGATAGGTCTCATTATATTGCTAAGGTATGCTAACAGTACAGCTACTAAACTGAGGAGGTGATTTTTGAACTGTGATTATCACGTTATAAAAACCTAATAGGGTGAGGCTGAGTAGGAAGATATAAAGCAAGTAGGTGTACAAAGCATCTAGATTACAGGCTCAGTCCATGCATGCTCTTTCTCAGTCCTGGGAGATGATGTTTGAATGTTAGTCCTGAAAGTTAGCCAAACATACAGCTGAAAGGTTTTCCTGGAGTTTTAAAGATGCTAGTTTTAAGTGGACTGCAGGATTCAGTTTCTGAAGTTAAGCAGACCCATGGGTATTACAAAAGGCTTGAATGACCATTTGAGCTTTTGTTGAATTGAAGCATGCTCAGTATTGTAAAAATGGAGTTGTAATTGCTTGTGTTCTCTTCAGCATTAGCCCTGATTAGGCCCTCATGAGGCTTCATCTGCAGTGTGGCATCCAGGCCTGGGGCCCACAGCATGTGAAAGATATGGAGTTGTTGGAGTGATCTTGAGGAAGGCGGCAAAAGTGATCAGAAGGATGGAGCATCTCTCTTAGAGGAAGGTCTGAGGTAGTTGGGCTTGTTCACGTTGGAAAAGAAAAGACTCCAGCGGGAACCTCAGTACCACCCTTCCAATACTTGAAGAGTACAAGCAGGAGGAGTGGACTAACTTCATACATAGTTTTACACTGATAGGACAAGAGGGAATGGCTTTAAACTAAAAGAGGGGAGATTTAGGTTAGATGTTAGAATTTTTTTACTTAGAAGGTGTTGAGTCACTGGCACTGGCTGCCCAGAGAAGCTGTGGGTGCCCCATCCCTGGAAGTGTTCAAGGCCAGGTTTATGGGGCTCTGAGCAGTCTGTTTTGGTGAGGCACAGACCTGCCCATGACTCAGGGGGTTGGAACTGAATAATCATTAAGATCTCTTCCACCCTAAGATGTTCTGATGATTCTAATCCCAGCACACAGTTTGAAGATTACCTACTTTTGCTCAGTTTAAGGCTGTTATATTTTCATACTAGGTAATAAAGCATACTTTTCTTTTCCCTAGGCAAACTGATGCAGCCAATGGATAACCTTTCTGTAATGTTAATTCTGAATGTTGACCTGCTGAGGAGTATGTAATTTACTTCCTCAGGACATGTTGATAGTGCTCCCAAGAGGGGGCAGCAATTTTACATACCTACACTGATTCCTGAGATTGCATGCTTCATCCAGCAATAAAGCTCATCTACTCCTTGTCTTCTGTTTTTTTTCTCATAACATTCAGTGATTAATGGTAGTCTTAATTTGCATGCTCACTTTTGAATTCATTACAGTGTGTTATGTGCCAGTAGGAGTCTTAAAGTTCAGTGAAAATCTCATGCATACTAATGAGAATGCAAATGAGTGCTGGTGAAAGAATGCAAGAGTCTTAAGGTAGTGAAGGTCCAGCTATCTTGCAAAATTCCTTTTAAGCGAAAGTGGCATTACAATGCATACAGAAAGCAGGAAGTGCCATTCAGATAAATTAAAAGCACCACCATAATTACTTTGAAATTGAGGCAGTCACTTCATTTTCCTAAAGCTTTGGAGGGTTTGGATGACAGGCAAGCATGTTTTGGTTGCAGTCAGTACATACCTGTAAACTTTGTTCTTTTACCCTTTTTGAAGCATTTTAGATGACAACGTGTGAAAGCACTTAGTTTTGTTAATGTAGAAGATGAGTGTTCATATGGAAATCTCTTCAACTGCAACTGTCACTGGACTCTTTAAGGGTGTGTCAAATACTATGTAACATCTGCCTTATTTCCATCAACAAATAGTTAACTGTCTTATAAATCTGTTTAGTACTTAAGCTTCAGTTGATGAGAACTGTAATAAAGAGACCATGAAGAATGACGATTTTCATCACTGAATTGTATATACTGAACATTTTTACAAGATGGTAAATATATTAATTTCAAGATATTTTGTTGGATTTAAAACTGATTCTAAATCAGTAAGATATCACTGATGGTTTGTTTGTAAGCATTTTTTTCTTTCTTTGTTACCATGAACTTCTTATGCGTAAGTTGTAAGAGGTTAGTATTTGGATTTGGTGTTTTGAGCAACCTATCTGTGATTCCAAAATATTTTCACCTGAAAGCTGTTGGGGATTAAGTATATTAAATTCCTCCTATTCTTCCTCCTGAAGAATGGTCAGGTGAGCAATCGAAAAAAAAAAAAAAGAGAGAATTAGAATTAGAAAAATGTGTTGCTTTTGAAATATTGACAAAGCTAATTGAGACTGAAGTAAAATGTAGTAAAATGCACTGTTGTTCTATGTAAAAATGCTTCTGAAATGGATTTTCATAGAGGGAATATTGTATATTAAAGCTGAATTGACTTTATGGCTATAAGGAGACTTCTGTCATACTTCTGTCAGTTATACAGCAGTGACTTAATGTTTCATTAAATAATGATTTTCTAGTGCAGTTCATTAGAGATAGAGTGAACGGTAACATGAGCAGTAAAGTGAAGTTACCTGCAGTAAGTTGGAAAATGGTTTCCTATATTTCTGTTATCAAATTTTATTTAGACTTAAACCAACAAAGTTTATAATTCTGACATGTATTAAAAGAATAAAACCTGAGTGGTCCTATATAGCATGTATTCAAATGCTTTTTATAGATGGAAAGAAAAATAGCATGATAACTGTGTATGTTATTTGTGAATTCAAATGAATACATATTGATTAGGGTATGTTTGGATAATGGTATGAGAAATCAACTGAGGATAGTTTTATCCCTTTTATCCTTTTACCCTTCACTGTACTGTTTACACTCAGGCAGATAATTAAAAAATAAAATCTCTTAACAGAAGTATTCTGTTCATCTGAAAATCATTATTGAAATAACTGACTGTAAGTCATAGGTCAGTGAAGGAAAATCTATTGTAATGACTGTGTTTCAGCAATAGTTTGTAGCTGCAGCTTATTTTGTGTAGTATTTCAAAGTTTAAGATTTTTTTAAGAATCACCACTTGGCTGTAACCAGTTGAATTAGGATGCAGAATGTGAAAATATTTGCACTGCAGGTAAATAATGGTAATTTCAACAAAATGAAATCATTTTTAGGTGCTGAGAGCAGTGAAATTGAGGCCAGTGGTATTGTGACAAATCACCTCCATGTGACAGTTAAATGAGGCATACAAAGAAGATGGTACTTTGTGGAAAGTAATCCTAACACTTCAGTTTTCACCAAACATTTTAAACTACTTCTTTTCCATTTTTCCTCTAACTGCATCTTTTAAATATACTTCTTGGTACTTGATTGTGTGTTTAGAGCTGTTAAGTGTGAACAGTGATGGTTTTTTTCAGGAGGAAAGGCTTTTGTGCTGTGATTTTTTCTAATAACATTATTGAACCTTTTTTAAAGCATGCCTGCAAAGCTGTCAGTGTACCTGCTTAGATTCTAGTCTTGTCAGATTTTGTGTTTGGAAGTTTTCATAAGGTTAAAGTGCTTGAAAGTACTACAGGTACATGCAAAGTGTATTCCAACTCTGCAGAACTTGAGAGTCATCTTACTGTATTTGGATTATTATAATGGGATGTTGTGCCTTCTAGTAACATAAAACTTTTGTAGAAAGTTTGTTCACTATTCAGTACTTAGACATTTCCCCCCTGTTGCGCATTTGGATCTTCTGTTTGTTAGGACTAAAAACTACTGACAAGAGTTGACAGATATTGATATTCATAAGCATATGCATGCAATTTTAAGAAGAAATGTTTTAGAAATTGTCATCTGATAGTCAAGAAACAAACAACAGACCTTGTTTTATGTAATTGAAAATTTTAATCATTAACCTTGAATTAGGCCTATTGGCTTTGCTGTGTAATGGTATTTTGCCTCTTTTTATTCCATTCTTACATTAATTTTAAGCTGTTCCTCCTAAAATCATTTTCATCATGTTGCTGAAGCAGAATGTTGTTAGTGGTTCATTGTATGAGTGGTTGCATTTTCTATAGTCAGGTGAAGTCATGGCTCCATGCAGCTGCTAGTACTTTGAACTTGCTGCTTGACTTTTTTGCAGTTTTCCTAAAAGTCCAGTGGAACTGGAAGATGAAAATTTGAAATAATCCCTTCTTAAAGCATTTCTGAAAGAAATAACCAGGAATATGACTGTGTGAAAATAACATTTTTGTTCTTACTTTCAAGCTTGATAACAAACAATTATCCAAAAATATAAATGAACATTTTGCCTTTTAACTGCTTCCCTTATGTTTGTCCTTCTGCTCGCTGCTATTTGCATTCTTCTACTCATTCATCTAAAAAAAATAAAAGCAGGAGGGAAGAAAAAACAAAGTGTCTACAAAACACGCTGTCTGGTACCTAGTAGTTCTGTGGATTCAACAATTTTGAGAAAATGTTGCAGCTCAGTGGTGGTACTTTTGAAGAGAGATGCATATTGACTTGTTCATAATCAGGGAATTTGTTTGTCTAATAAATTCTGTAATGGAGTTGGAGCTCTCTGTAATAATTCATTGGCTGAATGAAGCAAGATTGGACATGGTACCACTTCTCTATCTGCAATGGAATCCCCTTGTATTGCTGCTTCCAGTCAGTTCCATACTGTCAGGCAGCTTATGGTGGGAGTAGACATACATCTGCTGATTGTAGTTCATAACAGGAGACATCAATCACAGGACAACCAACATTGCCACTGCTGTTATTCTGCTGCTGTCCTTTCTATCATGAATTTGCTGAGATGGAGGGAGTGTTCCTTCCCTCTTTTATGCTACCTTCACTTTGATGCAGCAGGTAAAACCATGCAGCATATCTGAAACTATGCAGACAGCTTATGCAGGTGTAGGGCTGTATCTTGCATCTCTGTGAAAGAGCTCTAGTCGGCACTAAAGTCCTTAGGAAGTTTTAAAGCTTTAACAATGCCTGAGGCATGCACACAGATCCTTTTTCTCCAGAGCAATCTAAAGCTTTTCATGCTTTTCAGCAGTCTTGTGGTTGTTTTATCAGGGTGAAACTCTGCTTTTTTTGTATAGTAAGCTCAACAAAAGGCTGAGCCTTAAGCCCTGTTCTGGCATTCTGGGTAGTGTGTAAGCTGTGCTCAAGCTCTGGTAACAGGAATGTACTTTTTTTTCTTTCTTTTGTGGTGGCTAAGAGTATTGACATGGAACATAGCATATTGAGATTTGATACTTTAGGAAATACTATTTCAGCTTGCTATGTTGTGGCAAATTTTTATATAAATGTTTACTTTCTGTTGTGAAGTCAAAATCATTTTGAGTTGTAATATTCTCTGTTATCATTGAAATAATCCATTTGATTTTTATTTCTTTTGCAGCTTGGATAAGAAAAAAGAGAAACAATCCACCTACCATTGAGGTAAGAGATTAATCGTCTTTAAATTTTCAGCTGTGGTAGTTAAAACTACAGTAATTCATTTATAGTGGACTTATCTGTTCAGTAACTTACTCTGGGGAAACAATTTAGTGTGTTGCTTGCCTAATTGAAGAAATAACATTGACTTGATGTCTAATACTTAGGAAAATGAAAAATACGTGGAAATAAAAACTCCAGTGTTCATTTATCTATTTGAAATTAGAGTCTTTAAGATAATCATGGTTATTGAAGAGGTTTTTTTAAATTAGATTAATTCTCAAATTACTTCTGTGAATTTTTAGGACGAGTCCTCTGCATATTAATACAATCTTTTTTTTCAAGGTAGTTCATATTAAAATGCAGGTTTCAAATACAGTTGCCAGCATTTTCATCAGTACAAGAAAACAGATTGCATTAACATTGTACAGTGCTAATGAGACGGGGGAGTTGCAGCCATGATTTTTTCTCTCAGTGGTTTCTAGTAGAACAAAGAAGCAAAATATCTTACAATCTTGAATGCTAATGAGTTTGTAAAGAGTAGAATGCATTTGACTGCTGATGTGTGTTAGGCACACATTTCCACTTCTTACTCTGGACTTGCATTTTAAGTTGCTAAGTGTCATCTAGGAGTGATTGAGTTGCTAAAGTATGGGTTACTACAGAAGATTCAAAATGAGTGCCAGAGGGGCATAAACTTGACTTACATCAGTAGGAATAATTGCTTTGAATTCAGTGAAGCTGTGCTGGCATGCTCTGACCAAAGCTTCAGTCACTTGAATCTTCTGAAATATACCAATTGTGAGACGTTCTCCTATCTATCTGTAATTAGGATAAGCTTAATAAGCTTTCAGTGTGATGTTTTTTTCAAGCCAAAGCTCCCATGCAACTTACAGCTTTTCAGCTATTTGTCTCTTTTCACCCTTTGCCTCTGAGGTTGCAGAGATAAGGGCTATACTGCATGCATGAATGGAAGAAAATGTTACGTTTACCCTCAAATGATAGGACCCAAAAGAAGTCTTAATACACATAAAAAGAAAACCCACCAACTTTTATTCCCTCCCTTCTCATCCTAATTTTTTTGTGCAAAAGAGATACTTGTAAGCATTCTGTCTATGCTTGGACTGCCCTTCTAACTGGCCACATCTCATGTTAACTATATACGTAGAACTTTTGTTCTTGAAACTATCACATCATGTGATACTTGAAGGCATGAGGTGTTTCATGCCTTTATTGCTATTGTTTTCAAGAGCCAAACTCTTGTAATAATGCTGAGATGAGCCTACTCCAGAGAACATGCACAGCCCTGGTTTTAGAATTTGCTCCTTCTGGCACTGGGGCTCTTGGTTCCCTTTCCAAAGGGTTTCTCTACAGGTAAGAGAACTATGGATCAGTGGTGTTCTGAATATTTTACCTTCCAGAGAAAGCAGTTTACAGAGATTTAAAAACTACTGGGAGTAGTGTTGCATTCAGAGTTAACAGGACTGCTTATACCTTCAGTTTCATGAGTTAATAGCTATAAAAAAGTATTTATCAGTTAGGTATTTTACCTGCGGAGCAGTGCATTGACTTTATCAGAGCAGAAGTGATAATACAGGTAATTTGAATAGCAGTTATCTTTTCTTTCAAAAAAAAAAAAAATCTCTAGTGTGGATTGGTTTTTTTTGTTTCGTTTTGTTTTTTGTTTTGTCCTGTATAAAGAAAACTAATTCGAGTATATGTGTGCTAAAATTTCTTGCTAAAAATTTGCAATCACATTATAAATATGATATACAGCTTATTTTTTTTCCTGTATTAGTATGGGGTGAGATGCATGTTTCTCCTTGATCTGGAACCCTTATGTCACAATGTAATTATAAAGATACTGGTGAAGTATGTACAGAATACTGTTTAGTCTCATATATAGAACAGATTGGCTTTGGTGTTTTAGGTGCACAGAATTTACAGGCAGCTATTCTATATTATATTCCTGTTTTGACAGTACTGCTGATATAGTAAACTACTATTTGGCAGCTAAGGAACCAGGGAATATTTTTGACCATGTTTCTTGTTGAAACTGCATAACAAATCTCCTTGTTCTTTTACATATTTCTCATGGGACTAGACTGTTTCTGTTTTGTGCCTTAATGACATTTTACTGTCAACATCACATTGTAATACCACAGAACAACGTTACAATTCCTGAAGTGTAGGTTCCTGCAACAGTGCCTATTATTCTACCTTTGTGGTCTGTAATATCGCATTTTTAATGATTATTTTTTTAACTGCCCCTTTTTTATATTTATATCATCTATTTAGCTTTATGTTAAGCTTTTTGAAAATTTCTGTTCCACTTCTTTGATCTTTTGCCTATCATCCCCATGTAGTATTTTGTTGTGGGTTTATTTTTCTAATGTATCTGTCTTTTATCCAGCTTTAGGTGGTAGATGTTTAAATAGATGTTCAGATTCTTGAACTACCAGATCTCTTGATAAGGTCTGTGATAAAACTTGGGAAATATTGCAGAGGTTCACAAATCAGCTGAACATGTCGTGCTGTGATAGTACCAGTGAATCAGTGAATTCTGATATTAGCAGGGAACCAGTGAATTCTGTAGGCCATGGAAATGTGGTTCAGAATCATTATGTCAGTACTGAAGTGAGGATGAACGTGAGTTGTCTTTATTTATGCTGGTTAGCATGGCGAGCTCATGTCACCAGCTAGGTCTGTTAGACACTGCTCTTGAGACTTGGTAATATTTTGTAATCAGGCTCTTCTATCTTCCAGAAATACCTACTTGATCTCTTTAGCTTTCATTGTAAAGCTTTCATTTTTTCACAGAGAAAATGGCTTGGCATCTCTTTAGATTCCATTTCTTATTAGGAAGAGTACTGCAGTGACTTCACAAGACACATTGTTCAGTGTTCCATGTCTATATAGTTTCTTCCTTCTCCACTACCAAATAACCATTTTCCACCTGTTTTTGGAGAACCGTCACTTAAAGCAGGACTCCTGTTCTGTGGGCTAGTCAACCCAAGAACGCTGTTGATCATCATGGTTGTTTCTAATCTGACCAGTAACATAAGACATGCCAGTGTATTTGAAAGCCAGCCTATGTGACACTGGAAACACATGATTGCCTTTTGGTTTTATTACAACTTGAAGTATGCCAAGTCTTGTTCTTTGTTATGAGGATGATAACTTTGGAAATGAATATGTATCAAGTTGTTTCTTGTGTTTAAATTTATTCTGTTCATATAGTGTCCCTTTTGGTAGAGAATTATGGATCACATCTGTACCATGTGTAAGCGTGTGTGTATATACATATATACATTACTGATTTATCATCTATTTTTTTACATATGTTGTGCCATCATATAGGATGTGCTGACAAAAATTTGTTACATTCATTCCTGTGCAGTTCTAAATTACGTTGTAAACCAACTTAATGAGTAATATATAATTACAGTATTTTGTTTCCATTCTACAAAAATAGGAAAGTAGATGCATATAGCCTTTTTGTGTACAATAGGAAATTAGTACCCTATATAGAAAGTTTGAAATAAAATATTTAAAAGCTACAAATGCTAAAATATTTGTAATGAAATTTTATTTTGTTGAAGCAGATTTAGTGATTGATCACTTTGCACTGAAATTTGTATACCTGTTTAGTATTTGTGTCAGAAATTATTAACAGAAGTTACTTTAGGACAGAGTTTTTAATAGGAGCAATGTTTTATCCATGGAATTTTCTTTTTCTTTAAGAAGCTACTCCCATTATTTAAGTTGGAGTCAACTTCTTTTTCCGTATAGCTCGTCAAAACCACTGTGTTGGAAGGTAAACATAAATGTGCTGTCTCTCCAACACAGATCTTTCATTTTTTCTTCTGACTGCAGATTTCACTTCTGACTTAAAATGTGACATCTTAGGATTTTGTATTTTTCACATTTCACTTGCAAAGGAAAGAAAAATTGCTCCTGAAGGGCAAGGAGAAAATCCTTCTCCTGAGCACTCTCTTTTTGGTCTCCTGTTGTTGTTCTATTCAACAAACACATTTAAAAGATGTCTCATGACATTCATAAGCATTCTACATCTCTTGCATTCACTGTGAACCATTTATTTAAAATTTGAGATTGTGTTATATATTAAAAAGGTAATGAAATAAATGGTAGTTTCTGTTGGTGCAGATCCTTCTGAGATGCTGGATGCATACGATACTTAGTATAAGTACTTCATTTTTTGTGCCAATTTTGATAGAGTATCTCTCTTTGTCACTCATCTCAGTTATATTTAACACTTAGCCAAGTTTTCAGTCATAAAGGTACTGAGAGTAACATCATTAAAATTGGCTTAGATATCTTGTATCAAAGATGCACTGAGCATTCAGCTTCAGAACCTGGAATTAAGGAACTAAGAGGCACATCTGTAAGGATGTAGCAAAGCTTAAAAATATCCAGTATCTAGTGCTGTATAAGCTTATTTTAATGCACAACTTACAAGCTTTTATTATTTCTTATTTCAGTGGACATCAGATTGGTAGGGGCTATTAAACTGAATACAAAGTACTTTAATGTATGTAGAAGTTGTAAAAACTTTTTTTCCCACATAACAAACCTTGCAGCTATGCGCTACTTCTGATAACATCCTGGGGTACCTGAGTAACTCAGCTGTACTTTTGACTTTCTGGTAGAATGAAGATAGAAGCTAAATTACAGACAATCTTAAGAGTACGTGAATGTTAAAACTAGAGAAACTTCATGTAGTAATGCCTAGGGAAACTGCTATGGAGAGGTAAGCAGTTCTCTGAACTTGCCAGTTTAGTAGTCCACAGTTTCTGTAGGTACCATGTACCAAAAGTGTTCATTGAGTATGGATCCAGAAGTAACTTCACTGTATGCTAGATGCCTCTTTTTTTGTTGTCCATATGGGTAGCATAGCTAGAAGTATTTGCAGTTTAAATCCTCACCATTTCTTTCTTTGTATGTGTATGTATACATATTTGTATACTGAGTATTTTGTGGAAGCAAAATGGAGTTGTGTGTTCCTTTAACTGGTGTAAGGAGCCTGGAAATAATTTTAAATAGGAAATACCGCAGTGAATGGTTGCTTTTCTCATGCATTATGTACTTATTACACAGTAAAAAAAAAAAAAAAACTCACTGTCTTCTGAATTGTGAGGTTGGGTGGAAGGTGAAATGTTATAATAATACGCCTTTTGTGACAGCTCCTGTCTTCTTTTAAACTATGTCTAGCATTTCTATAATTATCTATTTTGACATTCTCCTTGTCAAGGGAGGGAAACTGTACTTGAGTGATTTTTAGTAAGCCAAAGGTTTCAGTGATAGCTTCCCCTCAGTAATTACACTGTAATGGTTCCCGCAATGCATATCTGCTTTTACCATTTGTTTAGTCATAACTGTTACTTGAGAGATTATATGAAATAAAATAACTTCAGTCATGAAGATTAGTCAACACAGAATTCACCTGCCTTTAACTCGAATGGGATGCAGGCTAGAAAAAATTGACACTGTTTAGGTTGCACATTTTAGTTTTGCTCTTATCTTATTTTAGATACTTCAGTTGAGAAGTTTTCAAAGTGATAACTCTGATGTAAGAGGTTATACAAAGAATAGGGTTTAGCAAATGAATATTCCTGAAACAACAAAAACTGCAGAATGATTTACAGTTTTTGGAAATGATGTTAAGAGATGCTGTTTTGCTCTTCTGAGCAAAATATTTTCCACCATTGTTCTTCAGGATTACATGTAGGATTGAAAGTCTAGGACATGTTCAAATAATCTGACTTGTAGTAAGTAGTATTTTGCATAGTAAATTTTGGCTGTTTGCAGAAAGGATTATTACTCGGTTTGAAAGAGCATTAAAACTTGACAATACAGAGCTGAGCTACAGGAGTCTAAATGAAAAGGAGCATGCAGAGAAGTTACTTTGAGAAAGCCAAAGAGGCTGAAGAAGCGATTATCTTTTAGAGTTTTTCCTGTCGTTAACTTTGTCAACTTTGTCCTCAAATTTGAAACACAGGTGAATGCCAGCCTTCACATAAGACTGTCTCCTTACTTTCCCTATGCTGCAGATCCAAAGGCTGTAGCGTAGGGAGGGAGCTGCTGCCTCTTTGCTCCTGTCTGTGTGGGTGGGATTACATAGAGCATTGGCTTGGTCTCCTAATTCACTGTCAGCACAGCTGAATGGGGGTGGAGGGAGAAGTAAAGTGTACCAGGAAAAGGGCTGGTACAGATTACATCATATATAAATCAAGAGGAAAGTAAAGACCAAACTGAGACTGAGTCACAGCTACAGCTCTTCCTTTGCTTTGTAGGCGCCAAGGCTGTATGCTGCCCTTTATTTTGGGCTAGTTTGCTGCTTCTATACAGTTTTGGCTGTCTTGGACAAATGTTTGACTGTGTACAGAAATCTGGGCTGTATTATAAAATTAAATCAGGAGCAAGCCCCTACTGAACTGCATTTAAAACTAAATATGGGACTCTTCATGAAGCATGATTATCAGTAAATAATGTATTGATCTAACACACACTGATTGTGGTGTGCAACTTCTATGCTGTTAACTGAATAAAACCAGAGTTGGTGTATTGTTCCTTTGCAGGGACAGAAATCCAAAATAAGAGCTGTTTTCACGCTGCACAGAACAGCATTCAATTTGAGTGATCTGCACCAAATAAATCTAAGGAATTGCCTTTCTCTTACAGTAGTTTCCACTGCCAGAAACATGCTGTACCATTAGAAGTCTGTTTCTGTGTCTGCATAATGTTTAAGGGGTTACTGCAGGCTGTAAGCAAAAGTAATTGTTCTGCAGCAGCAGCTGTGGGTGTTCTGTAATTTGTTTGGCTAGTTTGTGATATACATTCAGAGGTCAAAAAAGCTGTTCTACAAAGCCTAGACAAGGAAAGATGCCATAAACTGTGTTGTATCCAACAAAGAAAGTTTGGATCAGTTTACTTTTAGTTACATAGGGGGTATATCCTTCTAAAAAATAACATCAAGTGTAGAGAATTTAGTTGCAGCATTACTGGTCAGAGATTTGAGGACACAAAACAACTAAGTAAACCAAATCCTAGATCAATTTGACAAATGCTGACTGTTGATTGAACAGAGATATTTCACAAGTACATTATGTATAAAATTAGCTGTCAGCTGGTTCAGAGTTTGATTTAAATTGGTATTTTAACAAAGTCAGATAAGCTTTTCTAGTTTAAACTGCTCTTCTGTTTCTGCCATACACAGATACAGCCCTTCATTTACCACATCATTTTTCACTCTCAGCCTTGTGCTTCTGTGCTAATGCTCAGTTGCTGAGTTAGCAGGACTTGCCCTGGGTCAGAACATGCAGTGCTTCATGGTGATGAGGGAAGTCAAGCCTTCTAGTCTTGAAATATGATGTAGCAGCCTGTTATCTCGATATTTATCTTGTGAAACTGGAAAAGGGAGCTTTGTGAACCTGCTTGGCAGTACTGTGAAATGGATGATTTGACATAGCAGCTAGCATTTTTCTAGTCTTCTGATTATTTTATCAGTAAAGAAAATTTCTGATACTTTGAATTTTCTCAAAATCAGCCTTTAAGTTTTTATTTTAAGTATTTCTGCTAGCTTGTAGATAAACATTCTTAGGAGTTCTAAATTCAGGTTCACTCATAATTAGACAAAGTATTCAAACCAGGCACTAAAATGCAAATGTTCTGTGAGGTGTCTCTGTAGTTTGGACAACATTCATCTGTTCAGATGTTTCTTAGTTCTAGTACCAAATAGTAGAAAGCTAGCCTTATTCAAATCAAAGGAAATCAGGGTATTATCATTAAGATAACTTAGAAATTTGGAACAATTCCTAAAACAGCATAACCTGTTTTCCATTTACTTGATACACAAACCCAACTGAAGTGAACTGTGACATCTTTGCTTAAAATTAGTAATACATTAAGCCTTTGTATCTGTGGGCCTGGGCATTGCGTCTTTAGAAAATTATATGAATAGAATGAAACCAGGCTAGTAACAGTCTGTTAAAATAGCTTTAAAAAAAAAAAGAATTCCTTTGTACATTATCACAGTGTGTCTGGCCACCTGCATCCTTGGAGACAGCTGCTCCCAAGTCTGCATTGTCTTTCTCCTTCGGGAGATTCAGAATGGTCCATGAGAGGCAAATAGTGCTATAATCTATGGATAACTTGAAGATGTAGAGCAACACAATCAGGAAGAGGAAGGGGGGGAGGAGTTCCTCAGATTGTGGAGTTCAGGGGTGCTGCAACATAGAAAGGGTGGAGTGCAGGCAGTTGCCTGCAAGACCTACTGTGCAGGGGCTGATAACTACTGAGTGAGACCCTAGGTTTGGGAATAAGCAAGTAAAAAGAAACACCGTTTATATTTGTAGTGTTTTCCTACCAAGAAAAACTAATCTTATTTGTTCTGTAAGGCTCCTTCTTTGTTCAGAAAGGGTAAAGCAGCAGCAGTGTGAGATCCAGTAAGAGTGAAAAGAAAGTTCACTTCAAACGTTTAGTCTACACAGCAGGTTTTCTGTGTACGGTAGCCACTGAAGATCATCTTAGTGGAGTCAGATATCTGAATTTTTTTCCACTCTGGGGATTGTAATTTTCAAAAAACAGAGAATGCTTAGCATTACATTTCATCTACTAGAGTTAAGTGGGAGCTTTATGCAAAAATACAGTTCACAAGTATTTGCAAGAAAAGTGGAAATTACTGAAGATTCCTCATTAGCTCACTGAGACATAACAGCTGAAAGACGCAGCAAGGTTACATGCCAGCAGCATGAAATATAGTATGATCTCCTTTACAGTGGTGCACTTGGGAGCTAGCCACGTGTCCTGGACTGCACTCCTTACATGAGCAGTCATCTTTTGTTCTTTGTTCTTGTAGCTTTTGCTGCTACTAAGATGTCAGAATATGTGGAAGAAATCAGTTTCTGCGTGAAGAACAGCTGTTTAAAACTCCATGTAGGTCCACTTTGGTATTCCCTAAATAATAATATAAAGTTCTTCAAGAAAACATTAGAGATATCTTAATCCATGTTTTTAACTCCAATCATAGAGTGCTTAAAACTTTTTAGATAACTGCTCATCTAACTTTGGTGATTTTTTTAATCTTCCATTAGTAAAATGTCTTCTTTTACATTCCACTTGAAAATAAGCTGTAGACCTTGTAGTCAGACATAGCTCTGGCCACATCATTTATATTTTGTTTCTAATTCTGGTAATAGGTGCATTTCAAAAACTAACATCTAGATGTAGAGATCTCAGCTGGTATAAAATATGGCTTGTTGTTTTCAGGCATTGATTTATCCCCCAGCAAAATCCCAATCCTTAGATTTCTCCTAATAAAAATTAGAAAGGACAATTCCGATACTCCATAGATGCAGTGTGTCTCCTGAGAGCTGCAGGTCCGGAAGGTTTGTATTGTATATTGGCTAGAATTAGTTTAGAAAATGATTGCTATCTGGAAGATAAAAAGCTATTTGCATTGGGCTGAGTGAAGTTTTACTTCCCCTGTAGGTCAGAACACATGATGTTCTTGTGCTTTTATGTTTCAGCAGGCAGCTTCATTTGTATGTTTTTGGAGCAGTTGATAGTGAAGTTACCCATTTTTCTAAAATATTTCATCTTACAGAAGATGTATACTACTCTAAATCTGTCAAGATAAACTAAAATTAAAAAAAAAAAAAAAGTTCTACCCCAAGTTACCCAATAGAGCATAACAAACAAAAAAGAGCTGGGTGCCAGTAGAGCCTCTTAAGTGAAAATGTCATTGCATACAGGTGAGCTGAAAGAAGGAGCCCAGGGCTCTGGTAGCATGCAGGTTTATGGATTGCTTGTTGTGGACAGCAGAGCCCACCAGATGTCTGCTGCAGTGCTGTTCAACAGTGCATAGGAAGCCCCTCAGCACCATTCCAACTTTCACTGTGTTTAAGTGTCTTGAGCCACGCAGATAGTCTGAAGTCATATTTGGAAGGTTATAAAGATCCTTTCTAGTGTGTATTAAGGGTGATTCCTTGTATAAAATTGCATGTAATAATTTCTTTAAAATGTGTACATTGAAGCAAGTTGATGGTTTTTAGAATTTATTTAGATAGCAACTATACTTAGACCACTGAAAGTTGATAAAAGAGCTTCAGCTGGGTCTGAAAACCAGATAACAATTACATCATCATCATCATGTAAAATGGACTTGAAGCACTGGAATTTACTTACAGCTATATCAGATGATTCTGTAGAAGGAATCCCTTAAGAAGTTTTGAAGTTATTAAGTAGCCATTCAGATTAAGTGAATTACATTCCTGTTTTAGTGCATCATTTCATGCTGTTCTAGCAGAGATTTCAGTGTGGTCTTCAGATATCAGAGAGGTACTATTCCACTGTTTCTTAGTAGTATTGTAATACAACACCATAGGAGTAATCCCACTGAAATCAGTAAAATCATGTTCAGTTTATACAGGCACATAGTGAACAAGGACAGAATTGGGAGATGTACTAAAGAGATTTTGCTGTACTCATAGTTGAAAATCTGATCTCATTATACTTGGTGACATTTTCATTTGAGTATGGCCTTCTGCTTGGAGGCGTATACTAACAGATAAAAGACAGAATGTGTATTTTCCATGTCTGTTTCCTTTGTGTTTACTTTGGGAGTTCTTTGTACGCTCCTCTGAAGCAGCTGTTTTTCTGTTACTCTTGTGGACAGGCCAATAATTACACTTGCTTCAACTAACAGCCTCAGCATTCCTCAGTGCAGCCAAATTGCAGTTCACAGGGTCAGCTTTATTAGTGAATTTCCAGCTTTAACCTGTAGCCAGTAATGCTTCAGTACAGTTCTATAATATTGAATCAGCAAGTTGTACAAGCTTTCTCTGAACACGCCATGGAAGTTTTTTGGCTTTGCGGTAGGAATGTGCCATCAGATAGGGTAGTGTCTTCACTTGATCAGAGTGAGGAGGTAAGCTTCTCCTTCACTATGTAACTTTAATCTGCATTTCTTTTACTTGTGCAAGGGCAGTAGGTATGACTTTACAGTGTTATGAAGGCACTGCGTTTATTTTAGCTAGTATGCCAGGTAGATACGTAGAGTCAACATTCAGCCAGCCTACTTGCACACATGGTGTCCTTGCTGTAATGCCTGGTTGGTTTTTGTTGGCCAAGAAGTCATCAGCTACAGATGTGTTGGCCATGCAAAGCTGTGTTACGGATCTCTGGAGCAGGGCTTACCTCAGGCAGTTTAGCAGCTTTATTTTCTTTATGCTAGCATAGAGTTTGTTTGGTTTTTTCCTGAATTATAAATCCCATCTCAGTAATTTTGTGTCTGTCCTAACTCTTTAAGGTTATCTTACTATTTATTAGCTTTGATTTGGGCTTATATACCAACAAGAGACAAAGTTGTCCATCTGCATATCCCAAAACTACACCCTAGGACAGATGCCTAAAGTCATAGGCCTAATGAGATACAAGAAGAAACACCAATGATAAATGGCTATTTATTACTAAGTCCTACAATAGAAAACAGTGTTAAGGGTAATTTATTCTTTGTGCGTTTGTTGATAACTGTTCAATTACTTTTCCTTTTTGATCAGTAGAATAGTGAAATTGGGACACCACTATACAGCTTTTCTTCAACAAATCAACACATTAGCATTGCAAACTAGGACTGAATTTGGTTGTAACAAAACTGACTGTTTTTCTACATTTCATTTTACCGATGTACTTGAATATTTGGATAACAAAATCAAGAAAACAATCACTATTTAAAATGTTTCTTTCCAGTATCATGCACTGCATTTCCTTCTGTTTTATGTAATTGTCTTTCTACTTCGTCTTTAGGAGATACTCAAGAATGAGAATTACAGACAAGAAATGAAACAGAAAGTCAAAGATGTGTATGAGAAGGATAAACTCCTTCAGGCCAAGGAATACAAGGAGGGACTTGTTGCAGAACCAGTTCATACTCAGGTTAAAGGCCACGCGTCAGCTCCCTACTATGGAAAGAAAGAGCCATCCCAAGACCCAACAAGCACTGCAAGCACCTTTCAGCCGGGTTCCTGGATGCCACCAAGCAGTGACAGTAGTAAAAAAAAATAACCTGTTTTCATGGCCAGATGTTGCCAGTGGATAAATTGCTCTAATAGGCAAGATAAGCAGCTGTTATATAGAGAGAGTGTGCAATAAAGTATATTAAAACCAAGTTTTATTTATTTTTGCATAATTGTTCAGAGAGGCTTCATTGTGCCAAACTACTCTATAAAATATTCTAATTCAGTGGAAAATCGATCGGATGTGGTACTGAGAAAGTTCATTCTTCAGCATTACTATGCTTATTCATTAAAATCATTGAAGATAAGTTTTCTTGGTAGCTTTCTGAAATGAATCTGAATTGCTTTTTTCTTGAAGATGTTTGGGATTTTCTTAACACTGTTTTTGATGTAGTATATTTCAGTTAATTGTAGTGCACATGTGTTATCTCCTCAAACACAGGTGTTAAAAGTAGTTCTTAATTCCTGTTAACTCCCATGGCAGTACCAGTATGCTGAACTTCCAAGCTTCTGATAATTGGACAGAAAAGTTCATTTCAGTAACAGGAATCACTGTGATAGTGCAGTAATTTTAGAAACGTTCTTATGATTTATTTTAATAAAGGAATTAACTTATTTCAGCAATGTTTGAGTTGGTACCAGCAGTAAGCATGAGCTAGATTCAGTCTGAGTTAAACGGTTTATTGCTATTCTAATAGAGGTTGGAACTGTCTAGTAAGGCAAAGAAAAAATAACTAAGTGGTTCTCAGATATTATTCCTGATAACCACCCAAAAAATTAATTTTATTTAGAAGTGTTTGAGAACTTTAGGTCAAAGTAAGTCACACAATTTTTTAAAAAAATTCTCCTTTGAAAAAAGTATCAAATTTATTTTAAACCACGTAGATACGCATTTTAAACTATCTAGGTATCAAAGGTGGAATACAAACACATTTGACAAGATTTGCAAGAGTGGTGATTTAATCTCACGTACCCATGAAGTGTCAAAACATAATTCTAATAACACTACACTTGCTGTTCTGACCATCAGAACTGAAAGATGGTCATCAGATACTGGTTGCAGGCTTACTTCAAGACTTTTCAGTAAAGCTTCCCCCTTGTCCTGCTGTTACCAGCCAGCTCTATAGGTTTCTGCTGAATGGGATGTAAGATTTTATTTTTAACTATATAATGGACTAGTTGCTAGAAAGCACAGCTCTGTGCTACCATTTAGAAATATGCTAAGTCTAAAAACTTAATGACTTCCACAGAGTCTTAAGAATTAGGCTGACAGAAGTCAGGCTTTGAAAAAATTTATCATTTGTTAGAAAAATGTGAATTGGAATTGAGGTTAAAAATTTTGGCATATTTACAACAGAAGCTTCACTTGGACTTTTTCTGCTATGCCAGCATTTTGTAACTTGGAGTATGGCAGATCTTCAAGGGCTGCAAAAATAGAATGATAGCATGTAAACTCAGAAGGTCCTAAAGCACAGGTAGCTGGAGTGCTAGCAAGTAGGAAGAACTTGTCACCAGCATGCATCTCCTACTTGCGTAGTCTCTCAAAGCCAACTGTTACAGGTCACAAAGACAGAACTCAAGGCCCCCTGGGCCTTTCATCTGATCCCACTTATGGCTATTCTTTGAAGCAGAAAAGCTTCTGCAGGCAAACGAGTTAGAAGTGGACTGTTCAGGTGATAATTAAAGAAAATGACACAACACTGTAGTGTACTCTGTAGAACATGAGTAGCCTCATACAAATGAAGGTACTGAAGACAATCAGTTTCCCAGAGTTTGGGCTGAATTTGAAAACTGCTGACAAGGTAAGTTGGAATGGTATGGGAAACAGGAGAAGTCAGTTTGGTTCTTGGTGTAGACAAGGGGCATTAACCTGATGGGCATGCAGTGAATGAACCAGAGCCATACACGCCGCATGCCTTCAAGTGTGCCAATAAAACACAACAGCAAACAAGAAACTCAGAAGCCAAATGCTCCACAGCTCTGCTGCGGGTGTACTAGAACCTCCCTTCCTGTAGTCCAGTTAAACCAGGAACTGCAAATACATGTAAGCACAATGTGAACTACTGCTCCAATGAAGAAGGCTGTGCTACTCTAAGAAACCAAAGTTCATAGCATTAAGGAGTCATTTACATTATCCCCATAATTTGACTCTTGTTGAGTCATAGCTCAGCTAAGGAAAAAGATATGCCCCTAATGCTCCCCCGACTATTTTGTTTTTATATATAACATGCAAATTTAGAGAAGCAGTCTGCACAGAATCATAAGTAGGAGATGAACTGACTGTGTCATTGGGGCAACTTCTAACACACGTTATTTCAGAAAAAAATATTCTCAAGAAGTTAAATTTCATAATTCAAGAAATAACAGCATCAAGTATCAAAGGATGGTTACAACACAAAATGTACAGCAGTGCTTCATTAATAAAGTAAATTCTCTGCCCAAGGAAGGCCTTTCTAGCCCACTTAATCCTTCTTTGCTCGTTTGGCTTTTACAATGTTCTCTTGGCGTTTCCGTTTCTTCTTCTGCTCTCGCTCCCTGGTCTCAATCATTTTTGCAAGCTTCCACGACAGTGCTGCGCTGATGATGAACAGGGGAGTGAGGACCAGGATCACCGTAGTGAGGAAGCCATAGGGGTCCTTGGCAGCCCATTCCACAATGTACACAGCCCAGGCCTTCACGTCAATCATCTCAGCCACTTTTTATGGAGGAAACACTATTGACAAAAAAAGAAGTTTGAGTATTCAGAAAAACTGATGTGCACATGTAGACACACGCACTTTTTATTACTTGTTTGTTTTTGCTAGGAGTTAATAATATAAATGAAAGATTGTAAGGGCTGGAAAAAACAGTGAGATTATATAGTCAAACCATCATCACCATGCCTATTGAGCACTCCCTCACTGCCACAACTTACACGGCTTTTGATCACCTCCAGCGGGTGACTCCACACCTCCCAGTGCAGCCTGTTTCAATAACTCACCACTCTGAGAAGAAACTTTTCTTGATATCCAACCTGAATCTCCCCTGGTGCGACTGATGACCATCATGGGAGAAGAGGCCGACCCTCGCCTCGACACCTCGCAGGGTACACGACCCGACCAGAACGCACCCCCGGCCTCCACCCGCACGCCCACCCGCCCTCAAGACCACAACGCACCAGCACCAGCGGGAGGGGGGCGCCGCGGGCGCGGCAAGCGACCGACGGGCAGCACCGAGATCCCTGCGGAGAGAAGATACAGCCAGTGAGACAGAGGCGCCCGGAGCCGCCCGGTCCCGGCCCCGTGCCGCCCGGCACGGGGAGCACTGCCCGGGGACCGGCAGGTGGCAGCGGGACGGCATCGCGGGCGGGGGAGCCACGCCGCCCCTCGCTTTCCTCCCCCCGCCCCGCGGTACCGCTACACCGTGGCGTGCCGCGCTACCGAGCGGAAGCAGGAAACCGGAAGCCGGAAGCGAGGAGGAACGCCACGACTGCCCAGAGAGCCGCTGGCGGAGTCCCCTCCCCCCCCCCGAGTCCCCGCCCCCCCCCCTCCCGAGTCCCCGCCCTGTAGAAGTTGATCCCTGTGAAGAGTCCCTCAGGCGGGTAGGTCGCTGAGTGAACTATCCCTGCTTGATCTGGGGTTGGACAGTGTCGGCGCAGTGGGACCACCTGAATTTATTGGAGCTGAGGAGCTGTATTTGTTAGTATCGCTATCCTTCCAGTACTTAGAGGGAACTTGTGAGTGCAGTCAGCTTTTTGTATGGTCTGATTACAAGAGGACAAGGGGAGTGGCTTTACTCAAAGGGTGATGAAGCACTGGCATCCCGAGGAGCTGTGGGTGCCCATCTCTGGAAGTGGTCGAGGTCAGGTTGATTGGGTCCCTGGGCAGCCTGAGCAGGTGGGGGCAGCCCTGCCCACAGCACTGGGGTCCCTTCCAACACAAAACGTTACGTGATTCCTTGTCTCTGTGATTAGTGGATGCTTTTATGCGCTGTGTAACCAAATTAGAAGAGAAGGCTTCAGTACGGCCTATTTCTGGTAAATTCACATCTTACTAGAGGTCATATTTTTGATTTTCTGGTGCCCAGTTCAGTTGCATAAATCAAAATAAGCCCTGATTCAGTCAACAGCTATATACAGCCTCCTAATATCATCATCCTTAAAACCCCTGCACAGTTTGCTTATAGTTCCATTTGCAGTATCAGTGACGTTCCCACTTATCCATTTCTATCTTTACTAAGCTTAGAGGAAAGTTTTGACTCAATTTGTCAGGGGAGAAAGGTAAAGGAGGGATTTTTTTAATGTGCTTTCTTGAAAAAAACAGACCTCATAACACTGGGTGTTGGACTAGATGATCTCTAGAGGTCCCTTCCAGCCTTTACAATTATGTGATTCTATGATTACATTTTCTGTGCACCCTGCTGTCCCCAACAGCTGCTGGAGCTGCTGGCTACTCACATCAGCGGAGATATCGCAGATATTAATTAATTAAAAGATCAGTGAACGCAAAAGGGTTGGCAGGGAGGGCAGCCCTACTGCATCCCTGACCAAGAGCTGCAGCCATGCAGGTCCGGAGCAGAGAGCAGGGAACACACACCACGGGCTGAATCTAGGCTGGGCAGTGCTGAGCATGGCACGTCCCTGTGCTCCTCCTGTGCTGTGTGTGTGCTCCTTTCAGCCAAACAGAGACCAGAATTCCTAGTACAGCAGCATGACTGCCATCACACAACTGGAATGCTTTACAAGACTCATTATGTGTGTTTATGCTTGGTGTAATTTTAGCACCTAATTGCTTGCTTTGTAAATCTACACTTTCTTTAACACCTCTTTGAGGTTACCTTTAAATGACTGTTTCTGTTAATTTCTGTCTGTGTGCTGGTGTGCTAATTGAGCCAGGCACTATTTAATTCTGTATCTCATAGTTATAAGGAGATAAGTGAGAAACTGGAGAACCTTGGAAGGAACAGGAAAGGATATGCCAGTGTAAGATCACATCATTCTGTTTTGCCTGTCATGGTTTGGTGGTTTGTAGTGAAGAATCCAATGTTTCACTTGGGTTCATTCCAGATATCCATAACAGGGAGGAACCTCAGGAGGGAATTAATCTCATCAGTGTCTACACGACCTCAGTGCCAGTAGCTGCAGATGTAGCATCAAAATATAGTAAGGACATCTGAACCATCAACTTTGCTAACGTTAAATCACTAGTTAAATGTTAAAGTTTATATACATATCTGTACAGCATTGAAGTTAGTCTAAATGGAATTTCATGTCAGAGTGTTGGAGTAGATGAGCTTCACTGTCCTTTGTCACACATTCAAAGGAGGAGTGAGGAGAGGAATGGGAATGTTGTTGCTCCAAAGATCCTGCCCCAAATTCCAGAATAATAAAGTTAGATACAGTGCAGAGAAATGTGCTGAGAATGTAATACTGGCATGGGAAATGAGAGAGTTACTTGCATGAAAGCAAAGCATTTTCCCTGCCAGCAGCCTGTGTATGCTGAGTGTGTTTGGTGAAGACAAGGGTTCAGTAAAGTATTTGTTGGCACTGGATGCATCAGTGATCTAGAATCCTTCTATATAAGGAAGGTGCTGAGTGATTCACGCAATGTAACTTCTAACTATCCTTTTATCATTTGTAAATTCTGGGTTTATAATGTTTCTGCTGTGCTAATGAACAGCTAATTAATCTGTTTTTTTTTGTTTGTTTGTTTGTTTTTTGTTTTTTTCCCTACATACAGCATGAATTCTCCAGTAAACTTTATGTGCACTTACTAATTTCCTGGATATGCTGTATCCAACTTGCTGGATGTTTCTGTTACTGGAAGAGCCAGGTGGAAAACTTGTGCTGTGACACAATGGTGTTTTTGGAAGTGTTTTGAAAACTAAACCTGCTACATTTTTTTCCACTCACCTTGTAAAATCTCAGATCTGTGAAAGCTTTATTGGGACTTTTTTGACCATGCATGATACATCCACAGTATGAGCCATCCAAATGCAGCCTGGTTTTCATAGCTTTACTTGAGCCAACAAAAATCCTTTGTGCCACTGGGGATTAAGGATTCTTTCTCTGCTACAAATCAGTATCTAAAAACATCAGGTTTTTTTTTTATGTTTAACTGGACTTGCAGTGCAGATTCATTCTGTAAATTGTACTATGTTTGTAGTTTGGTTTCCATTGAATGCAGCAAGGCCGGAGTGCCCAGGGATAAAGCCATGAGTAACACTGCTCTGCTTAATTCTCTGCCAGTCATCATCATGAGCTGTTCTGGTAACATATGCTTCTGAGGATAGGAAATGTGCAGGGCAGTGCATGACACATGGGCCAAGTAGTGTGCGCACACTTCAATATTAAGAAAGTGCTGAAGCATATCTGTATCTATAGAGAGGCATTTAAATAAATATAAGCATGAAAAGAAAAAAATAGAAATATACGTAATATTAAATTCAAGATTGATCAGATGTTTCTGTGCTCTCAGAGGCCTCATTTTGGTAACAGCTTTATTTTTATAATCCTTACAATGAATTTTACAATTGAAAATCCAGAGGGCATCAAGCTTTACTCCAGCCTTTCTTTGTTCCTATTTCAACTCTTCCTATAGTTAAAAAAGGGAGAAGCAAACTGAAGTTATACAAATAATACGCATCTTGTGGATGATGCCTTTTTCTACTGCCGTGGCTGATTTCAGTAGGTCATTGGATGGTGGGTTTTCTAGTGTTATTTTCTACGAGGCAGTCGGTACCTCTGCAGCGCGTTCTGCAGTGATGCGCGGGGTCGCCCCGTGAGAGGGGCTTCCAAGAGCCGAGAAGACGCCGGGTCGCGGGGAGAGCCGCGTGGGGTCGCCCGCAGCAGGCAGTCCCGGTGCGAGCCGGCAGTGCGGCCGGGCTGGGCCAGCAGCAGCGGTGGCACGTAGCGCACATACGAAGGCAGCCCCTAGGGAGCGCAAGCGACCAGGACAGGCGCTGCAGCCGCTGCACGACAGCAAACGACTGGCAGATTGCGCCCGGAGGATGCGAGGCGGACGGCTTCCTTCTGTCTGGGAGCAACAGAGGGCCGCACTCTGTTGAAACTAACATGGTCAGCACTGCCGCAACAGCCGGGCCGAGGCAGAAACCCAGCCTAGGGGGGTCACAGCCTGACCAGCTGACATGTGCGCCCAAGACAGGATGCCTGTGGAGTGCCTGTGAAGAAGGCGCCTCAGTCTCTAGTGACCCACAACAGTAGGGTTGTACTTCAGTCCCCATCTTCCAACTTCACTATAAAAAATAGTATGAAGTTCTTACAGCTATAGATGCCCATGATGCCCGTGATCAGCATCTACAAGAAGGAATGGTTCCAACAGCCTGCAGTGGATATTGTAATAACAAGCAAGCGCTTGTAGTGAGTGATTCCCTGCTAAAAGGCACTGAGGCTTTACCATCTGCCAGCCTGGGAGGAAATCTGGAGAGATTTACAACTTCCTGGGAGGCAAGATCTGGGACACTGCCAAGAGAGTTCCACAGCTTGTAAAGGGGAGGGACTGCAATCCACTATTGCTCTTTCATGTGAGCATCAATGCACTGGAAGCAGGAACATGGGCAGAATCAAAGAAGCTAATAAAGCCCTGTGAGTTCAGGTGCATAACACTGGTTATAACCTGTTAGGGAGGAATGGGATACACCCATCTAGGAGAAGAAAGGCAATCTTTGGCAGCAGGTTGCTCAACCTAGGGAGGTGGGCTTTAAACTGAAGCACTTGAGGGTGAGGTCCAAAATGAAGACTAGGGAAAATGTGGGCCTGCTGCTGAGTGTGGTGCATGCCCTGGTAATGGAGGCTGCTGAAAAGGCAGAATTATAGATGCTCCCTTTGCTTTAGTCTTTATTGCTGAGGCTGCTCCTTGACCCTAGAGATAGGACCCTAGAGATAAAAGAGAGAGCCTGAGGAAGACTTAACCTTGGTCAAGGAGGATCTGGTCAGAGGTCATCTAGGCAGATCGATGCACGGGTGCCTGTGGGCCTCAGCAGAATGCACCCAGGAGCACTAAGGGAGCTGGCATAAGTGATTGCCAGAACAGCTCTCTGTCATCTTTGAAAAGTCATGGAGAACAAGAGAGGTGCCTGAAGACTAGAAGAAAGCCATCTACTTCAGTCCTCAAAAATGGCAAGGAGTGACTGGGAGACTACAGGCTGGTCAGACTTACCTCTGTCCTGGGAAGGTAATGGAGCAAGGTGATGGATTATTCTTATTCTGCTTATCTACTTATTCTGGATGTCATATTCAAGCAATTGGAAGGTTACCAGGAGTAGTGAACCAAGGGGAAATCATGCTTGTCTGATCTGGTAGCCTTCCATGGTGGAATGACTGGCTAGTAGATGAGGGGGAGAGCAGTGAATGTTGTGAACCTTGAATTCATCAGGGCTTTTTTGGCTGTCTCTCATAACATTCTCATAGGTAAGCTTAGGAAGCATGGAGTAGATGAGTGGACAGTGAGATGGATTGAGAATTGGCTGACTGGCAGAGCTCAGAGGGCTGTGGTCAGTGGCATAGAATCTAGCTGAAGGCCTGTAGCTGGCAGAGCTCCCTGGAGATCAGTATAGGGTCTGCTCTTGTTCAACATCTTCATCAGAGGAATATCACCCTACATCAGTACAGGTTAGGGGATGAGCTGCTGGAAAGGAGCTGTGCAGAGTAGGACTTGGGTGTCCTGGTGGACGACAGGTTGGCCATAAGCCATCAGTGTGCGCTGGTGGCCAAGAGGGCCAATGGGATCCTGGGGTGCATTAAAAAGAGCGTGGCCAGCAGGTCAAGGGAGGTGATCCTCCCTCTCTACTCTGCCCTGGTGAGGCCACATCTGGAGTACTGTGTCCACAGTTCAAGAAAGATGAAGATCTCCTAGAAAGAGTCCAACAGAGGGCTGCAAAGATGATGAGGGCCTGAGCATCTCTCTTTTAAGGAAAGGCTGAAAGACCTGGAACTGTTCAGCCTGGAGAAGAGAAGACTGAGGGGGGATCTTATCAATGCTTATGGATTTCTAAAGTACAAGAGTCAAATGGATGGGACAAAGCTCTTTTCAGTGGTGCCCAATAGCAGGACAAGGAGTCACAAGCTGGAACATAAGTTCCATATGAACAGATGGTGGAACATCTTCACTTTGAGGGTGACCGAGCACTGGGAGGAGCTGCCCAGAGAGGTTATGGAGTCTCCTCTAGAGATATTCAAAACCCATCTAGACAATTTCCTCTGCAACCTACTATAGGGAACCTGCTTCAGCAGGGGGTTGGTCTAGATGATCACCAGAGGTTGCTTGCAGTGCCTAAATTCTGATTCTGTGGTTTTGTTTCCTTTCACAGACTGTAGAGGGCACTAAGTATTGAGCATAACGGCCCTGATTTAAGTACCTCAGTTAAATGCCGAAGTGAAGTGCAAGGAATACAGATTACACAACATGGCTTTCAGAGAATCAAATCCATGTCCTTATGTTTAAATTGATGATAGTATTTATTCACATTCTTAAAATATTTTGAGGTTTTCGAAGAAGAGAAACGATATCACTACAACTTTTAGTTTCACTTATACTATTCAAATTCTGATTTTCCTTGTGTTTGTTTGTTTGTTTGTTTTGTGGAAGCTGGAGTTTAATATTCAGTTATGCGTCTTCTAAAACCATATGAAAATAGTGGATCCAAACACAGCTTCTTCAAATTCATGGAGCATGGATGTGGTTCTAAATATTTTTTCTTTTATTTGTGGTGCAAGCCTGTATTATATTATAAAAACTTTCTATAAATTGGTGTTTCTTGTAGATAAGAAATTGTCACTCCAGAATGTCCATTTTGTGGCTTACACGCTAGAGAAAATGATGAGGAAACTGATTGACCTGTAAGCCTTAAATGAAGTTCTTTTTAGAACTTCATGGGTGTACACACTAAGGTAAGAAATTTAGCATACTCTTTATGTACTGAGAAGAGCTAGAGAACCAGAGCCATATTTCCACCACATCTGTCAGATCTCATAAAAGAGCTGAGTGTAGTTACTAGTTTTATGGTTTCATTCCAAAAACAGTAGGAAGTAATGATACATCTTCAGTAAGTGTTGCAACTGCTTCTCTAAGTGTCTCTCTGTTCCTGGTTGGAACTGGAAATGTCCAAAGACAGTGACTGCAAGAACCTTTCTACTTCAGTCACTTTTCTCTGCGTGTGGTATAAAAATGAGGTCCTGACGCTTGCAGTAGAAGTAATTGTACTCTATAATATTTAATTGCTCTGAAGTGGTCATCACATAGCCCAGGAATTTCTCACAGCTGTTCTAGTGTCCTTGTTAAATTCTGGCTCAAGTGAACCACATTTTCCTAAATAAAATTTCCCATTCACAGCTCCAATTATTTTGATTTCCTTTTTTATGAGGATTCCAGCTGATCCAGTATAAAAGTAAAATTTCATGTAATTATAGGATACACATTAATGAGTCCGTGTTGCTTTCATAAGAATTTATATTCTCCTTCCTCCTTGGGAAACTAGACCCATATATGGTATATTTATATTTTCTTGTGTGCTACTCAGCTTCTGTTTTCTATCTGAGCAATGCAGTGTCTTTTGTTGTTGTTGTTGTTGTTGTTTTGTTTTTATGTTTAGAAACACTTCATAAAACACTGTGAGCTCTCTGTTTATTAATGATGCTGTATAAATCTCCAGTACAAATAATAACTGCCCATTTCTGTATTAAATTATAGGAGTAGTGTATGTACAAGCCACTGATATCTGAAAGACAGCCAGCACTGACAGGAAGCATCTTTCTGATGGAAAGAGGTTATTGTCAGTAGAAGTGATACCTTAATGGAATGCATAGTTCTACAGATTCATTGAATCATACAGCTGCAAAGTCTTATTACTGGGCCTTTCCAAATCATTACATTTTTGAAACAGAAGGACTGGTCTAAGCCTTTGAAATACTGTATTGTAGGTCTTTGATGGCTTTTGCCTTAAAACTTAACTGAGGTGTTACCAGGCAATTATTCTAATTTTCTTACTGTCACAAGGAGCTCCAAAAAGCAGCCAGCTTGGGTTGGGAGGGACCTTAAAGCTCAGGCTCCCCAGGGCCCCATCCAACCTGTCCTTGATTACCTCCAAGGCTGGGGCACCCACAGCTTCTCTGGGCTGCTGGTGCCAATGCCTCACCACTCTCTGAGTAAAGAATTGCTTCCTAATGCCTAACCTAAATCCTTATCCTTTTAGTATGAAACCATTCCCCCTTGTCCTATCACTATGAGATCATGTAAAAAAGGGGTCTCTCTAACTCACAAATATGCTACCTCACTTACTTTAGACCTTTCTTTGTCACAGCAATACCAGTCAGTTTTGCAAAACATATGAAAGTATGTTTTTGAAATCAGGTTGTTGATGACATGCATGTCAGTCTGGTTAACTCTCAGCATCAGTTAGTAAAAACAACCAGATTGTGTAAATTAGATTATCACCAGATACAGTAGGATGCATCTGATTTGTCTGAGGAGCAGCTTGGTAGTCCAGCTAGTACAGCTCAGACAGCTGAGCTCATGCAAATGAAAACTTTGGTCAGAATGTTTCATCCCTACAGGAAATTCCTTGAAGGAGCTACCTTAACTGTTCCTTCATTCTAAGGCATACAGCAGCAGTGGATTCAATCTCTTTCTGACTTTCTTTTCTCTCAGTAGCTGAAAGCCTTTATAGAAGAGATCAGATATATTTTTAAAGGTAGAAATGTTCCTTCCTGTATGCACACTTTTTTAAGAGTTCTACCCACAGAATTAGCTCAGGAATTTATTTTTCAACCTCTGAAGTTTCATAATCCTTGTCAGGAAGAAGGCTACTTAGTGAGGGAAGGTGAGCCAGAAGTCAAGAGTCACACCGTGGCAGGCAGGATTACACTCTCACTAGCAAGGATGCAGAACCACAACACCTGAGAAAGAAGAGCAGAGGAGGATTGGTGATAGTACTGAGGTTCAGCCAACAGTTCAGATCACCAAGCAAGCTCACAGTAATGAGGCAGATCAAAGATCAGTCAGAAGTCAAGTAAGCAAGTCAAGATCAGTCAGAATTAGGAAGGTGGAAGACCACATGTCATTCTTGCAACATATAGTTCAGGTAGAGATGGAGAGCAAGAGCCTGAGCAGCTCTGGTGTGATGGTAAAGAGGAACTCACTTCCCACAGCTTTTTCACATATTGCTTTTTCTGTGGAGCCATCTGATTCAGGGCCACACATAACACATGAAGCTAGTATTGAGCTTAAGCCATAGGCAGAGAAATCCCCAGAGAAAAGATGCATCTAGAGCCCTAAGAAAGCCTCCTAAACCAACAGCATGCCAATTTAGTCCGAGTAGGATTTGCTTTAATTTCTAGAAAAGAAATTAAGATATACATCTGTAATGTTGTGCATGGTCAAGCAGGCTGTTCTGTGTTTAATCAGACCACTCACGAGCTTTGTTGCGCTTCTCTCAGGACCTCAATGTCTTTCTTGTTGTGAGGGGCCCAAAACTGAATAGAGTGCTCGAGGTGTGACCTCATCAGGGCTGAGCACTGGGGGACAGTTACCTCTCTGATAATTATTAAATTGCACTCTTGCTGTCAGCACTATTTCTCATACAAACCAGGATACCACTGGCCTTCTTGGCTACCTGGGCACACTGCTGACTCATGTTCAGCCAAGTATTGTCCAACACCCCCAAGTTTTTCTTCTCTACAGAATCTTCCAGTCCCTCTGCCCCAGGCCTGTAGTGTTACCTGGGATTGTTGTGTCCAAAGTGCAGGATCTGGCACTTGGTCATGTTGAAGTTTATGCAACTGGCCTCAGCCTATCAATCCAGCCTATCCAGATCTTTCTGTAGGGCTTTCCTACCCTCAGGCAGATCAGCACTTCCTCCCAGCTTGGTGTCATCTGCTAACTTACTGAGGGTGCCTTCAATCCCCTCATGCAGATCATCAGTAAGGATATGAGACAGGATGGGCTAGGAAAAAAATATTTTTCCTTAATCTTGCTTCATATCTTCCTGGAATGCTGTAAATTCTTAAAGGCTAAACAACTTACAAAAAAGAGGAGAAAAAGTATGGATTATTATTGTACACTCTCAAGCAACATCTTACTTGATGTCCCAGAAACCCAAAATCCCATTATCAAAAAAAACCTCACAAACAGATGGTATGGTATTAAAGCCTATTTGAGAGAAATTAAAGCACCTAGTTCAGAAACAAACGAAAAGAAAGACTAAATGTTATTTCACATTTGCAAATCAAAAGGTAGAATCTGTGAGGAGGTAATGGGCTGAAGGACAAACTTACGGCCTGCAATGTTACAGATAACTAGCAGTTTTGATTATATTCTATTCTAAGAAGGGAATTTGTTCAGGAACAGTTGAAATGTTCAGTAAATATTTATGATCTACATCTGGAAAAGAATCTTGTTCATGGCCTAATATGTCCATGCAATTACTTATAAAAGAGTAGAACAAGCTTACATATCTTGAAAGGGTACTTTTCCAGGGAAGGAATAATTCTTTACAGAGATTGATTCAAAGAAATATTGTGGCTAACACTGAACAAGGAGTAGGAGGTGTCAGAGGATTGCTTGTAATATATATTTAATAAATATATGGAATTGAGAACAGTGATTCTAGTGACGATGATGTCAGTTGGCTGTGGCACCTGAAGGAGATTTTTGCCCTCCAGATTTCAGTTTTATTTCCAAGTAGAGAAAATGGTTGTATCAAAATATATAAAACAGTATGTGAAACATATATAAAGCATTAACAGTAGATAAATAATGTAAAGAGTACAGTCAGCAGTATTTTATATTGCATAGTGAACCTCTGAGTTAAGGAGCAGGATGTTTCTGCTACTAGTGCCTTTCATTCAGCTTGGATGATGAAGTAGGTGTTCACACTCTGTCACATTTCCCCAGCGTGTTCCATCTTTCATTTTATGGGGTAGACAATCTGTGTTGGAGAAAACCAGTGGTTTTGTTGTCACAGAACTGTAGGGGCTGTAAGGGACCTCTAGAGATCATAGAGTCCAAGCCCCCTGCCAAAGCAGCTCCCTAGCCCTGGTTGCACAGTTAGGTATCCAGGCAGCTCTTGAACATCTCCAGAGAAGGAGAATCCACCTCCTCTCTGATGGAGAGGTGTCTTTCTGTCCTTTTTGAGTGGAAATGTTTCATAATGTGGCTGAAGGCCATGGTTCAGCTTTAACCTGTCTTGGACACTGAACTACATTTTGTGATTTTTTTAGCATACTATGATACAATCTTCTTGATTCTGAGAATTGCCAGAAAATGGATTAACAAAGCAAAACCTGTATAATTAGGACTGTTTTCTTTCATTCCATGGTTTGCTTTATTTCTCTCCTTGAATTTTATGTTTTTCCTCCAATTTACTTCGAAAAGGGAACCCTTTTCTTCTCTGATCCTGCCAAGCATGTGCTGTGGGAAGCAATGTGTTTTCTCTGAGAAAAGCTCTCACTTCACCAACAGTACCAAGGAAGTACTGCAGAAACAAAGAGCACACTTTTTTTTTTCTCCGGTTCAGAAGTATTTTTCACATTCAACACAGGTCTTTTCTAGGCAGGGAGAGACAGGGATTCTCATTTTCTTTCATATGTGTTTATACTCAGCTCCAAAGTTTAATTAGACTGTGCTTGTTGTGTTTATTTAATTGCTCAAACATCCATTGGAAATTCTCCTCTTTCCATTTTAGAATGGAGAAAAGCAAAACACAAACTGCCCCAATAAATGGATTGTCCACTTCAGCAGTGGAGAGAACAGAGATTGGACACCTTTACTAGATGAAGGCTGTTCATGGCTCTTTGACCACTGCTGTCCTGTTGATGCTTGTAATGAATTTACCATTGACGTGACTGGAAGGATAATCAAACTCATAGAAACAACAGTGAATTGCAGAATGCCAACTTTGTATCCCAAAATAAATTGCTTAAATCAGTTCAGTGAAGGCAGTTGATGAATTGTTTGTCTGTTTGGAAGCAGCTGCTAGGTTTTACTCCACTGCAGAATCTGCAGAAGAGAAGATTGAAGGTAGTGGAGGATGGATTTTCTTACTTGTTCAGGAGTTACACTTGAACTTTCACGTTGCTTTACTATGTGTCTCTGGCTAATAAGCTAACAAGCTGAAACAGCTGTACCTAGCAAAAGAAGATAAAGCAAGTGAGAGGATTTCACTTTTGCACTGTCTTTTTGTCCAAAAGCACAGAATAGTTATATCTGTGCCCCCTGAGTCAGGAATTCAGGCTAGATCCCTTAATGATTGCTGACTGGGGAGGAGATGTTCTTAGTTATCCTTTGCTTTCTTTATCCTCTGTGGCATTGCCATGGAAGTATGAAACAGTTTTTATGTAGCAGAGGATTGGGCTGTCAGGGGTAGGTTTGTTACTCCTTTTGTAGGAAATGCTTATATTAATTTACAGACCTCACATAAATCATGGCTGGAAACAATTGTGTATATTAAATGTCTTCACTTTGCTGCCAAGTGTTAGAAGCTGGGGCCTTGCTGGCTGGTTGTCCTTCAGAGAGAAATCAGAAATGTGATGTTTGGATACCCTCCAAGTATAGCTTCTGCGTTTACACTGCATACATCCTTCATGAGAAGTGCTGGTAAGTCACACCCGGACAACTCTTTTTTCTCAGGAATCTTCAGTCCTCATTCCAGTCAGTTCTCTCTGTGCAACTTTTACTGTGACTGTGACTTTCTATGAGTTCTTGGCCTGTGCAAAAGTTCCTCACAAAGAATCTGCAAACACCATGTTTCCCATTGTGTTTCATGTTTATCTCTGATGCTGTTAACATATTTAACCGTTACTTGAGAATGCATAAAAAAGGTTTTTAACACAATAAATATTCATTTACATATAACGATTTACTGATGTGGTGATTTCATGAAAAAGAGAAAAATAATTTTCTCTTCTGTCTCCTTCTGTTCTTTGAAACATTGCCTAGTCCCTAATATGGTCAGTCAATATGGAAAAGAACATGAGATTATGCATTTACCTTCTGCGATAGAACACATAACTTTTTTCACTGCCTGTGAATCATTCTCTTGTAAATAGGTGGCACTTGGTTCTTGGTTGCACTTCTGATGCCTTTTTTGGCTTTAACTTAGCAGGGCATCTCTGTGGGTCTACTTCTTTGCTAACTGGAAAGCTCTTTAAAAAGGCTCTTACACAGTAGCACATGTTTATTTATTGTTAAAGCACTGATTTTAATTATACACAAGATCGGAAATTTCAGAGCTATTTTCAGAGAAGTTTCTTCCATAATTTTTAGCTTTTACACCCTGACAGGATGTTGAATTACACAATCCCAAAACAGCAGATACCAAAATATAATACTATGCAGTCAAAATTGATCCTCAGTGCGTATGTAACGAGTCATGCACGCATGTGTCCATATATTTTTGTACACATGCATACATATAAACTCACACATACCATAGTGTGCTATCACCCTGTATTTGGGGATATGTACTGCACAGTCATACAGTATAAAGAAGCAACAGTAATTCTGTCACAGGTATCTTTAAAAGGAATTGGGATTATGCTTTTTAAACACTAGAAGTATTTAGTGTCTGTGCAGAAAGTAATGCAAGAGGGGATTCTATTTCAGAAACACAATTCTCAGTTAAACTAAGGCTTCTTTGAAATGGGCCGTATTATATCTACACTTATGCCTGCTGTAGTGTCCATGTATTCCAAGTGATATAAGAGAACATAATACGGATATGTTTTCCTTTGTTGCATTTATGTTAAGATTTATTTTTATTTTCTCTATTTCAGTTTGGATGGATATATTAATATAATTATTTATTTCTTGGTTGTTTTTTAATAATTAATATTAATTATACATTAAATAAGCACACGGGCTGCTGAAACTAGTTAAAGCTTAGGCCCATTTAGTTCTCTGACCACTTCAGCATTATTTTAGTATAAGTGAAGTTTTAGCATGAATCTCGCTCAGTTGTGATTTGTAGAGTTTAAGAATGTTATCGTATTGGCCATAATTCCTACAGATATTGCATTTTCCTTTTCTTGTAACAAAATAAGGGAGATCACAGTGGAATGCTTTCTTTTTGCACCCTACACTTCTTTTTATTTATTGATTTGATTTCTGCAGCACCAATTTGATTTCTTAGTATACAAGGACATGTTAGTGTCTCTTTAAATCACTTGTGAACCTTTTAATAGCACCTTCAGTGTTTACAGAAACTGCCAGAAGCCATATACAGCAGTACTATGCCCCCAGCCATATCTTACATGTTTGTGTATTACTTAGTAAATGTGGTAATTTGGGACTCCATTATACCACATGGTTTCTTCGTACCATTTTTGTTGTGGAACAAGCAAAAGACAACTCATGGCACCAAGCACCTTTCAGCGTTTAGCATGCTGACGGTCTCCAGCTCTTCAGAATAGGATGGTTCATCAGAATTTACAGCTATGAAAGATCATATTTACATATTCTCCCACAAAAAAAAAAAAAAAAAGACAGTCCAGGGATCCATCTTATGCAACTCCACCTACATTGTTCTTTATTTGTCCAAACCCTCCATCTCACAGCCATGTCCTCTTTGAATGCCCAGAAGATAAGAGGGGTTGTGCAGCATGCCGGGAATGTTTATAAATCCAGGAACTAGTAGACCACAGAGGGAATCAAATTCCAGAGTTCTAGGTCCCTCATGGGGACTACTCTCTTACTCCTAAACTCAGTGTCAGATTTAGGTTCTGGGTCACAGCTATACAGCACATATGTAGCAAAACATACAGGAAGTGCAAAGAAGAAAATTGGAAATAGGCAGTTCCTTTACCTAAGTATTGATTATCAACTGTAATTGTGAAAGCTGGAAAACTTAACTGCATCTTTGGTGAGAACATTTGGTATGGCAGTGTTTTCTGCTTTATTCACACAAGGTAAGTGAATCAAACTCCATGTTTATTTGTTTAGAGAGAAAGTTCCTAAAAGAAGTTGAATATGAGGGCAGGTAAAATTGGGAAGTCTCCATGATATGGAATCATAGAATCCTTAGAGTTGGAAGGGACTATTAAAGATCATCTAATCCAACACCCTTGAAATGAACAGGGATACCTACAACTAGATCAGATTGCTTAGAGCCCAAAAGCCAAGGAGGTGGTGGCATTTTCTACTATATCCCTGTGATTTACTCCTTTTAGAACACCTAATGCATTGGTAAGAGTAAACTTTTTGCCCCTATGTTTTGATACAATACTATGCAGATGTGCAGAGACCACGTTATTTAGTAGAAATGCTTCCCCTTTTCATAACAGATAATGTGATGACCTAGAATTTCCAGTTTGTCTTAAAAGCTTTACAAACAATTACATAGAACCACAGCAAATACATTCTGTATCATTCTGTATACTTTCTGAGCAGAGTATGGTTATGAAAGTTTTTGCTTAGGTCAAGTTGAAGCAAGTATATCACATTTTATTTTCTGCCCTTAGGTGCACATTCTTCTATAGGAATTCACATATCACTACTATCAGAATATCAAAGTATTTCTCTTTGTAAAATCGTTAAGAGAAAATACATTTTTTCCTAGATTAAATTGCCCCCAATTTTTCACCAAGAAAGCAGCTGTCTGCTTGTGACCGTCAGTGTAAAATAAAGTGGAATCAGCACAACAGAATAAATCTGTGGACACTGAGGTTGTGTAGGAGGTTTTCCTGTTTATGTCATTTATTTCAACCAAAGCTCATTTTTGCCTTGAATGCCAAGGAATTTGGAGCTGCCATAGCTACTCAGTGCCCTGTAAAATGGTAGTTACGTGAACTGTACTTTTTCTTTTGGTTCAGCCCATTTCACTTCTATGTAGGTAAATGCCAGCCCAGATGAAACGGCAGAACCTATGAGCTACCAGACACACAGCACTGCATCTCTTTCCCTGACTTCAGGGAGGTTTCTTCAACACACACCTTTCCAACTGCCTGAGTGTAAAGGAAGAGGGATTTGGGGAAAGAATAATTGATTTTGGCATCAAAAGACTGCTGATTTTGTTTGTCTGCATTATCAAAGTATATAATCAATAACACAGTCATGATAATTGTCTGCTGTGCAATGACTTTACATCAGGTATTTTCTATCCAGTGCCTCTTAGAGATAAGATAAAATACCACCCTCATAGATGGCAAGGAGCAATACAGAGTCATTGTGACGTAAGGAAAGATTTTAAAATGGTGGCCCATGAGCTATTGCTCAAAGTTGGGGCACATCCTCAAGATGTGACTCCAGCAGTTGGACCAAGCCTCTCATCTAACCCAGAGTGAAGTCTCTGGAAGTTCTCATTTGAACTAACCTTGCTGGGTACCATTTTCATTACTTCGTTTTCATTGCTTCCAAGTAAATAGAAAGTGTTATCAGCAAAGTTGTGGAGGTCAGAGAACACTGCTCAAGCTGGAGACCACAACATTTTTCCTTCTTTTCTACAGCATATAAGCTGAGGAAGGTTCACTTTCATCTTGGTGCTATTCTTGGAAATAGCTTTGCCCTGAGAGATTGACTCTATCCATTCCTTTACACTGAGCACAGTGTTAAGCATTCTGTGCATGAATACAGGGCTGCAGGCACTGTACTCCTTCAGCTAAGAAGGAATAGAAGGAGCTAAGGAGCCCACTGCCTCCTTCCTTCTCCCATCCCATCCCAACCCCATCCTAAACCAGATCCTATTCCTGGATGGCTTTACACAGGCTCTTCCCCCTCTTTCATACACTTTTTTTTTTTCTCTGCTTCTAATTGAAGCTGTGTCTCATTGACATATATTGTTAAAAGATTCATCTTGCTTCCCTGCTACAGCTGGGTTCTAATACGTTATTACAGCAGTTGTAAAGAAGTGCCAGTGGAGGGTGTGTGATCTCTGATTGCACTCAGACCATCAGTTTCTGACAGGATAAACTGTAACCCTGGAATGCCTAGTTGTATCTGCAGTATTGGTAAGGGGATTTAAGCAGATCATCCATGAACATCTACTCACAGATCAGTTAATTCCAAGTGTACATGCCCCTTCCTTCTTCTCTTGCTGTGCAGACCTTCAAAGTAAAAAGCATGGCATTCAGAACACATTTTTCCTTCAGTGTAAAGTAAATCTCTCTACAATTTTCAGACTAGTCTCGCTTTTCACACTACATAAATATTTAGTAAAAAACATTGCCTTGGAAATAAACACAATCGTATGTTCCTATGTTTTCTGTTTTAGTATGGATTTTGATTTTTTTTTTTTGCCTGACACTTTCCAGTACGACACTGTGCTTACTGGGTTGTGTCACGATTCACTTGGTGTTGCCTGAGCAGCTTTGAAAGAAATTTATAAACCTGAAAATAATATCCAGGAGAGATCCAGAAAATAATATCCAGCATTTATAAATACACAAGAGGATCTTTTCATTACCTCTGTAAATTAAAAGCATTTGTATTGAGATCATATGGCAGAAAGGAGGGAGGTAGTTTTTAACATGAATGTTTGTTTAATCTGTTTGCCTACAGAAAAAAAAATACCAATAAGGAAAGAAAAAAATTATGATAGAAAAGTAATTATCTTAGTTATTTTCTAATAAAAACACTTCTATTAACAACATTCCGTGTATAATTGTCTGTATGAATTTGAGTTATTGCAGATAACCTTAAAGAGAATATTCTTGGTCTCTCAGGTCAGTGCTGTCCCACATAACAATAAAATTAGGTAGAGAATGTTGCAGCATCCTGGCAACAGAATCTCCTTGGAGCTGTATGATGAGGAGGTGGGATTTTGTGTTCTCATACATACTCATGAAGCAAAGCACATAGAAAGACCTTTACCAGCTAAAGGAACATCAGGGTGCCTGTCAATTTGTTTTTCTTATTATTCTTCCTCCAGCAGCACAGCTCCTCCATGGGTCCCATTGCCATTATGCAGGCCCTCTCAGGCCACCTGCACAGTGTGGTGTGTTTGTGCTGTTGTGACCTATGCAGGAGAGTTGCATACATGCTGAATGACCCATAGCTGCCAGCTGGAATGCACAGCACAACCTTGCCTTGGCTTCATCTCATTTTCAGCATACTTAGTGTGCAGCAAGTGTGCTTGCATAATTTGTGAAATTCTTTGTGTTAGCAGTGAGTGCTACAGCAGTCAAAAGACACAAATTAATTGCTAAGCTGGCAGTGTTTTTAAGAGTCTCTCTCAGAGTCTCGTATCTTACACCTTCTCAGTCTCTTGCCTAAAACCAAGGAGGCACATAGGTTCAGGGCCTATGTAGAGGAGCTGCTACACTCCATGTGAAGGATGTATTTCTGTATACAGTGCAATGCTTGTGCAGTATTTCTGCAGTGCTTAAGTCTTCTTGGAGGCCAGTGATTTACTTCAGAATATCCTTGGTGCAGCCCAGGGACATGATGCTATAAGCAGTTTTTGTTTCTGCTCTGTGTAGTCCTTATATAATAAAACCACACTTTTCCTATGGCATTCAAAATAGCTGTTTTCATTTTAACTCTTTTTGGTACTTACATGGATAAATGTCAGAGATGTTGTGGACCTCCTCTTGGGGTGGGTACACTTCTTGGACTGCGTGGGGCTGCTCTCACCTCTGGCAGTAGCCCATGACCAGTTTTGGTTGTCCTGCCATGAATCTGCTTAGTCATCAGGAGTAAGAGGAAACTACTGCCTTTTTTTTTTTTTTCCAGTTGTCTTACACCAGAATAAAATTAGATCTTCATTGTGTGCATTAAACTTTGAGTTGCCTCATGTAATGTGGCATTAAAAAGAGGTAAGCAAATGAGAGCGTGGTTCTTGTCTTTCTTTACCATTCAAAAGCTTTCCTATTTTACCTATTTTTGGACATGCACAGTGCTAATTTTTTGCTAAGAAAAAACAACCCAACAACAACCCTATTTATGGCTGGGAATTAATGAAGATTTTTAAAGAAAACTCCAGTGATAAAAATATGAGCATATGTTTTTAAAAGAATAAACTACATACCTGATCTTAGAGGTGAATGAGAGGAATTTTGTACATTTCAGGGGGTACTGGACCATGCTTTGAAAGAAGGTGATTTTGAGTGTATATGTCTGTTTCTGGACACGTTCTGGGGTCATCTTGGGTGTATTAATGGACATACATAGTTTTTATCCTGCATTTACACATGTAATACTTGAGAATTTTAAAGAAAGCATTTTAAGTGGACATTCTCTCCTGCATTGAATGAAGTCCTGGTAACATTTGCTCTGAGTGGCTGTTTGCTGAGAGCAGCTGATGTGGAGTGCAGACCGCTTTGTCCACAGAGTGACATTTCTGAGCGCTGAGTTAATGGCTGAGAAATTATAAAATTATTTGTTCAAAATTTAGCCAAAGGGATGATGTCAGTTTCTATAGAACTGGGTGTATATTTCACATACTAAATAAGTTCTGTTTTGTTGCTGAAGTGTAACAATTCAGTTGCAGACTGGTTTTAAGAGAAGCATTGCATATAGCTTTTTTGTCTTATTTAACAGAAGCTCCACAAAAATGTCTTACTGAGATTGTTTATCCTGTTTATATAGTACTTCGCATGCACAAAAATATAACTGAAAACTCAGCAGTGAACTAACAAAGAAAACAACCTGTTTTTTTTTTCCTTTTTTCCTACATGTTTATTTTATAACATACTGCACTTCTATTCATAGGCTAACATCTCACAGTACACTTCTGCCCTCTTTCTGTGCAGGATCATTGCCTATAGAAAGCTGATCTTTTCTGTGCCAGTAGTCCTGCCACTATGTACATCTAAATTCTCAGCTTTATTTTGGAGAAGGAACAATTCTGTACGTGTGTGACTGATGCAAGTCACTCTTACTCAGTGTACTACTGCACCTCAACACAGACCACCGCTGTGACTGCAGCTGGATTGTCTTAATGATGCCCTGATGTGATTGCACTTCATGCTATCAATTTTCAGAATAATATCTAGATATTAATCTTTAATAACAAACCATGCGTTATCAGTTATATATAAAATAAACATGAGATATTTTGGGATATCAGTGTATTTTTGTGAGAAGGACCCATATTTTGTCCATATTAACAACTCATTGGAAGGTTATGGAGTCATAACCACAATACAGTTCCTTTTGATTATTTGTCTAATTTGCATTTCAATCAATATCTTTATTTATAGTGTTATATCAGGAAGCAAAATAATGCAGCTGTACTCACTATTGCCATTGTCACTCATGTTGAAAGTACTCCCAGATTTCTTCTGATTAGCTGTGATAGATGTGGCTTGGTCCTTCCTCTGCTCTTCCCCAGGTAGTCTTTCAGTCTGAAATGTACAGCAAAAACAAGCCCATCATACCTTTCAGAACCTGAATCAATAAATATAGTTTTGGGCTTAATACCCAAGGTACGTGACATATCAGTCTCAGAGGGGGCTGTTGTGGGGACATACTGGGTGTTCTATAACTGCAACAGTGTGGCACAGAGTTAAATGGGTGAGCCTGAAAATCCTGAGCATCAGTGTGCTGTGACTTTGTGCAGATCAAGTCTGAAATCTTGGTTCACTGCACACAAGTGGCAGAGATACCACTGACTTCTGCCTTGTGCAATTCAGACGACATTTCACCAGATGAGTCTCTGAAATGCCTTTCAAAGGCTGACTGTTGTGGAGGGGCACTGTCAGAAAGCAGCTATCTGCTGCAAATCCCTTCCTCCTGGCTGTTGAGCTGGAAGCAGTATGTCCTATCAGGCTCTTTCTTATAAAATGCAGCAATAGAGGAGCAGCAGCATGGTAGGTGTGCAAATAAAGTGACAGGCCTGGTTTTAGCATACAGGTCTGATGGAAAGTACTGTATAGAGGGCATATTTCAACTGAAACTGAGCTGCAACAGATACATGTGATCTACAATATTAGTAATGCAGAGTTGAGAATGACATGGGAAGAATACAGTGGGCAAGGCTGTGGAAGAACCATGAGGATAAGAATGTTCTAGCTATAATCTGTGTCTGTGTGATGCTGCTTTCTGTTTGCCTTCTTCTTCCTGAACACTCCTGTCTGTGTAGTCTCTCACCTGTCATCTGTCCTGTCATTTTACAAAAGATAAAACTGAAAAGAACCAATGGTGAGGATAAGACATGTATGTTAAAAATTACACCATAAATGTGACTGATTCAGAGGGAATTCCTTCTTCTCTGTATTGTGTTGAGGCGCTCCTGCACCCCTCTAGTGCTTGTGTGGACACAAGGGAGGTTGGCTTTAGGAGCTAATCCAGAAGATTATTGCTGTCAGTTTAGTCCCCTGGATCTGCAAGGTCAGACCTAGCGCAAGAGAAGGAATAACAGCTGTGGGAGCATGAGGTAGTAACAGGGCAGCTCCTTCCCCAGCACCCACAGATAGATCAGTTTTGCCATGACATGAATCCTCACTCTTAGTCATTCAGTACTTTGCTTCAGATATTTATGACTTCATCTGGAGAATATCCCATCTGCCTGCTAGGAGAACTGCAGGTGTCCAGCAACTTTGAAAAGGCAGACTCAATGTCTAAGGCAAAGCTTCTGGAATTAGAAGCTGCTTTTGAATCTTGGAGCCTTTGTGATTCACTCAGTTAAGAAACAAGCCAGTGGCACAGTCTGAAATAGCACAGCTGCCTCCTGCCTCTCAGCTGCGTCTCTGTGCAGCAGTGCTCCTGCTAGACTGCCATCTCCCACATACCTTGTGACTCATTCTGTCCCTAAAATTATTTGCACCTGGTGTTTCGTTAACAATGTAAGGGTAAAACTATGGCCTTCAGAAGCATTTAATTAAACCACAATAATTTACTTATCATAAATCTCCAGGTTTTTATCCTCTGTGTGTTCCTAAGAACAAGAATTCTTCCCTTTTGCCCTGAGCGTTTAGGCTCAGAGACACAGATATGGATGGGACTGTAGAGGATGTAACCTCTCTCTCCCTTACTTCCCATACCTACTCATTATGCCCAGTGCATTCTTCTATATCTCCACTGAATGCACCTTCAAAATTCCTTGCTGTCAAGAAGCTCCTGTGTTGCTCAGCAGACACATCACTCTTCTTTCATGTTTGTACTGTTCAGTGTTGCTACATCAGCTCAGAGCTAGCACATTGTCTGTGCTCTTTACTAGAACAACAACGGCATCCACAGAGCTCATTAATATTACCTCTACCATTGCTCCCCTGGAGTCGTTAACTCTTATTCCATTTTACACCATGATTGATTCTTTGTGTGTTGATCCTGTATGCCTTCTGGCATGCAATTAGGCAGATCCAGGTTTGCAAATGTGGCAGGCATATCCCAGATGCTGAAAAATGCAAGCAATCTGACTAGATGGTCAGCTAGGAATGTTTCTGATAGAGCAGCTACTTAGGATTAATGTGTTGGTAAAGGGATAATATTTACAAAGAAGCATGCTTGCGTAATGAAAATACTGTGTGTATTGTGAGCCTTAAAGGGAACACTAACACTGCTTTTATGTTTGTTTCAGTCCTTCCCCTCCAAATATACTTGGTAATACCAGTTGGAGGAGAGTCACAAAGTCTATTCCAACTTCTCCTCAGGAGAAGGTCTGAGGTTCTGCCAAGCACCACATAATCATGCCTCTCATTCAGCATTCTGCTGCCCAGGGAATCTGGCTTTTTTGCTGGCAGCAGCTTCACAGACCACGGCCTGGGTCTTCTTTGTATCTTGTCTTCATTGAAGGGAGATTGCTGGACTTGAACACACTGAAGCTGAAAAGGTATCTGAACTTGGATTTCCCACTTCAGATGAGTGCTCTGCCCATTAGGTTGGATAGATGAGTACCTTATCTGTGCCACCAGGAATGAGATCTGAAAAGGGCATCCAATGAAGCTGCATTTTGTGAGGGATCTCATTCTGCTAGCTTCAGTGATGTGTGACTGGAGATCAAGCCAGCAACTGTAAGCAAGGCTTACAGTTCACTCTCCAAGCTCCTGGACTCTGTGATGCTCATGCCCTGCTTGCCAGATCTGATGGGAGTATTGCTTATGGGATGCTCAGGCCCTAAATTTATAAAATGGACACTGCATGGATAAAGGTTGTCACCAAAGATGGAGATTTAAATCACTGCTAGTATGCCTAAGTCTGATTTTGACTGCTCAGATCCTTGGATAGATCTCACTGGGGCTGCAAGCAGTAGCAAGCAGAAGAAATGGGAGAAGATTTCAGGCTATTCTGTGGGTGATAGTATTCTGCTCAAAGTCCTACTTCAGCAAAACCCACGTACATAGGCCTGAGTGTTTGAGTAATTTCAACTGGCCATCTGCCTGATGCAGGTCATTTTTTAGTCTCAAATGAGATTCTGCATTCTAAGACATTCACTTTTTCTCCTCTTGGATCCCCAAGACCATTCTTTAACAAATAATCAGTAGGTTTGGACTGTCCACTGATGAAATGAGGGGTAAACTTTGAACATCACCCAAATGGCACACCATGTATTTCCAGTGTTTGAAACTCTAGGTCTTCAAAGAGAAGAATGGAAAGTAAGTTTTGGAAGAAAATATTTGCTTTTCCTGAAGATTTTCAGTTATAAAATGTGACACGATATGATTTCCTTAACAGTAACTGATTCCTGGTATACATGAATAACCAGCCTTAGATGGTAAGATTCTGGAGTGACATTTCACACCATGGAGCACAATGCTTTTACTAGTATACAGATAAACCAATGTTAGGTGATCTAAAAAATATCTTTGGGAATAACAGTTGTGTTTAAAATGGGGTTTCAGAGACAATGTATGCATATCTGTGATTAAATTACACATTATTGAATAACATATTTTTAAAGTGAAGGTCAGTTTGGTGCTCTTGTATCTTCTGTAGCTGTGGTCTGTGAGTTCACTTTCTCTCTGTCAATCATCAGGGAGCTGGGGGTTCACTTCTATTCAGGATTTCGGGACTAAAGGTCACCTGTTCACATCTCTTGAGAGCCCCTACTACTGCCGTTAAGAAGCAGTTTCCTTGTGTGAAAGTGCCTGATGCAGTCCTTGTGGAAGCAGCTGCAAATGGAGATGAAATCAGCTGTGCTTAACAACATCTGAGCTGGCAACCCATCATTTTTTCTAAGAGTTGTAGTTCTCTCCCAGATTCACTGTGTTCTTGTGTTTTTGTTTTGTTCTTAATTTTGTGGAAAATATACAGTAGATTGTAATGATAACCAAACAACAGCAAATTTATCTCTGGATTTCTAGACAATTACACCAGTCCTGGTAATGGGTAAACATCAAAACTATCAAGGAATGCCAAAAATGGCGTTTTCCCTTGCATTTCTCATGTTACTATCTTAATGTCTGTTTCACTGTGACAAAGATGCTTACTACAGGTTTAAAATACAATATTTTAATACTTAATGGCATGATTTTACTGGTTTTGAGGTAGTGGTTAACATGTGGTAAGGTCCCCTATGAGCAAAACCATTAGGTTTTTAACAAGTTGCGAAGTGTGCACACATAGAGTTTATACTAGGATCTTGGATGTCTGCCATGAAGTGTTTAAGAGTGGCTGAGCAAAATTCCCTCAGGCAAGTTCAGTGTAGCTTTGCCACTAACTTTGATGGATCAGGATTTCATGCACTGGGAAGAGCTATGGGAAAGAATTTTGAGCAAAATTCAGCGTTAGCAACGTATTTCTCTGTCAGACAGTAACTGACCTAATGGGCAAAAAAAAAGTGATTTCTTCTGGTAAATCTTTGCAATCTTGTGCAAAGTGATGAGGTGGCATCTAAATTTGAAGAAAAATCCTGACTGAAGAAAACGGCAAGGTGAGAAAAATTTATTTCTCACTATTCCCAGTCTGGGGACCAAGTTTGCATTCCAGTCAAATTATTCGATTTGGAGAAACTGATCACTCTGACTTTTCTCTCAGCATAGAATATATCCAGCCAAGCAAAACTTCAATAGAAAGCTTCTAAAATACAACTAAAGTAATATCTCCTATTTTTTTTTCCATGGAAACTACAACAAAGAACACAGTAACACTATTTGATAGAGCAAATTCTCAACTACTAAACACTATTTTTCAACATAGTCACCACCATTAACTATGCTTTTTTTTTTTTTGGCAGTGATGATTAAGAGCATTCACATAACACTTGAAACAATATGCACCAGTGGAGGTGACCCACTGTTTCATAGCTGCAGTATGACATCTTTGCTAGGAAGGTGTTGCCCACACAGTCCATCTTTCATCGGCTTAAACAGATAAAAGTCAGAAGATATTGAATCCAAATATACAGTGGGTGTGTTAGGACAGCCCAGCCAAGATTGGCAATGTTCTTCAACAGGCACGGGGCCAGAAGTTATTGTGTTATGCATTTTGAACTTTGATGGGAAATTCACGTTACCACTCCTTTCACTGCTGTTTTGACTCTGGCTCATAGTGATGACATCATATCTTGTAGCCTGTAATAACATGATCTGTGAAGCATTCACCTTCATCCTCATATTGGTTCAATAGGCACTTACAAACTTGCATATTCTGTTCTTTCTGTTCCTGTGTGAACACTGGTGGGACCCACCTGGCTCAAACTTCATGATATTCCAGTGTTGCCACAATACTTTCCAATGGCATGAAGCCAATATTCAGCTCTGTCTATGGTTTCCTGGTCATAATCCATTGATTCATGCAGATGGGCTGATAGAGACACTCTTCATTTTGCGGTGTGACATTGTGCATTGCAGCCCAGAACATGGCTTGTCTTTCATGTCAGTGTTGCCACTGCAGAAACATACCACCCGCTACCTCTCTGGGCTCACGTCCGCTGTTTGGTCTCCACAAACATTTAGCAAGTGGAGGATTGAGCACATGGAGGAATTTGATCACACCCCTTTGTTTCATAAGCACTTCCATGTCAGATGTCATTTAGTCAGACTGCACCTCTGCTGCCATCTTAGAGTTGAGTATCAGTGATTTTATATTTTAAATGTATTTGTCCATTTGGGTCAGAATTTTCTCTCTAATGCCAGTTTCCTGTATTGACAGAAGAAGTAGTGACTTTGGCAGGAGCTGATAAATGCTCCCCTTTAAGTAGCATGTCTTTGAAATGAAAGAGTGTTTGTCTTGTTCAGTCCTTAATAAAATTGTGTCTCTAATCAATTAAGAAAACAGAAGCCATTGTCACTTGTTATTGACTGGCTGCTCAGAGTGGCTTCCAGGAGTGACTAGATGTTGAGTCAGACTGATGTTCTCATAGTTACGTACAGCCCCTTCTGTAGTTCATGGTGGACCTCTGTGCTCTGAAAATGCTTTTGAAAGTGAGAAATAAAGTGCATTCTCAAACAGCAACAATAGGCTTTGCAATCAGGTTAGCTAGGAAGAGAAAAAAGTGAATGATGCATTGTGGTGGAAGGGTGGAAATCTTTGTGTTAGAAGCACATCTATTCTCATGACATGCCTAACTCAAAGCTAAACTGTCACACCTTTCCCCTCTGAAGGAAAAAACCTAAGGGAGTGCTGGTAGGACAGTACAGTTCTAGAGAAACTTGTTTCTACCATTTCAGTGAGTTGTTAGTGCAAAATTGACTTTGCTGGTCAGATAGTTGCAGATAGCAGCAAGAGACCATGTGGTACTTTCTTCAGGGGCATATCTCAGACATTTTACACAGCTTTGTCTTTCCCAGTGAACAGAGGAGATCTTTCTAATATATCTAAATACTTATAGGGAAGAAATGAAGAAGCAGGAGCTGTGCTCTTCTCATTAGTACACTCAGAAAGGAGAAGAGGCGATGGACACACATGAAATTCTATCTGAAAATGAGAAAATGCTTCTAGTACTGTCCAACACTGATACGGGCTGCCCAGAGTGGCTGTGGAGTCTCCATCTGTGAAGATATTAAAAACCCAGAGACATGGTCCTGGGCAATCCGCTGTGGCTCACCCTGCTTGGACAGCAGCCATGGGCTGAGTGGCCTCCAGAAGTTCCTCCCTATCTTTAGTGATAACATTAGCAGAAGATCAGATTGTTTGCAAATGTATCATTTAAAAATAAAATACCCCAGAGCCAAAACCCTCAGAAATAGGGGAGCCTATTTCATTTTACCAGCACTGACAAATTATGGTCTTCAGACATCTTCCTTCTCCACAGTTTGATTCCATATTATCGTGAGTTCTGTCTTGCTGCCAGTGTTACTCTGGATTCACAGTACATGACTGAAGGAAAGGGGTTGTTCGTTTGTCATCCAATAAGCACTATCTTCCATTACTTCTCATGCAATCACAACAAGGAAAGTACATTGCGTTTTATCCTTTGAGATGTATGAATGACCATTACTGCACCACAAACACAGTGTCACCAACAGTGGTTAATGAGAGATGGAACAAATTTCTAGAAGAGAGACACATCTTGAAATGAAAATGAATATTCTTCCTCGAAGAGGGAAATTCCATGAAAATTCAATATCATGTAGAGAATGCTACACTCTGAAGGCATGTTATCAAGGTAAATAACATGATTGTTTGATGCTTACTGAGAGCAGAGCAGGAAAGAGGAATTTACTTTCACACTGCAAATGATGGTTAGTGAAGAAGAGGTCAACTAGTGTTTGTTTCTTAAGAGTGACAGGTACATAATAGTGAAGTTTTCATGCAAGTGTAAGTATGGAACATTCAGGATAAACTGCCAGCATATTCAGAAAGATATTGAAGAACAAAATAATAGTTTTACTCCCTACAATTGTACTTTTTCTTCATTTTTCATGTTTACGCATCATTTATCCAATAGACCAAAATTAATTTGAGGGACACTGTACTGCATTATTTCAATGAAGGATCCCCAAATCTCTATAGCCAATATGACACTGACTTTCTGATAAATGTACCATAGTTTACTCACATATAATCAGTATATTGGATCGTGATGTGCAAAGTACAGTAAGACTCTAGAATTCACAGTAAGCCTGCTTTGGAATACACTTCTCATTCAGACTCTCAAAGATTTTCAGTATTTAAGTCTTCACAGTACCTTTAAACTCATTAAAAGCACACATTAGATCTACAAGTGAGAGTTTATACTTAAAGATGTTCCTTTGTTTATCAAACTGATTTGTGTTTTGTTTTTTACCTCCTTCTACGTCTGTTGTGCTTTTCTCTGGGTGGTAAACTATTTTGCAGGGAAACAATTAGAAATTCATCTGTGCATTGTAAATCAGTTCTAATGACATCAAAAATGTTCATAATGTTTTCTGAGAAATCAGAGTTCCTGAGAATACTTTTGTTGGTATATGCTCAAAAGACATTCACTGTAACTAGTTACTGAACTAACTATACTACTGTAACAGAATAATTCCTACCCAAATCATATACAGCTCTAGTGTCTGTATGTCATACTTTTCACGTTGAGGTGAATTAGGAAATACAGCTGTTGCACTATTCACAAAGCTGGCTCAGCTTTATTCCTGTGGAGATACTTATAAATAATTTGGGAAATATTTCTGAAAACATTATATTGTATGAGATGACCTTTCATTTCTAATTTACTTTTTGGTTACATTGGTGACTTTCCAACAAAATTTTAAGTGTTAGTGTAGTTCTATTCAGCATGCTTGCCCTGCTGTTATGAAGCCAGACTATCACTAAATGGAGCATAGACTGTTAAATAATTATCAATCCCAAAGTGACTTTGTCAAGGATCTCTCTATTACACCTTTACAAAAGCTGTTGCAATATATGCCATCTAGGAAAAAAAAAAATCTGGAAAATAAATGTATGCTATTTTCAATTTTTCTAGTATTACAGTTGGCAAGGTATGAAACTAATTAGTTAAATAGTCAGAGTCATGCAGTAATAATAATAGAACTTTCAGATCCAGAACTGATTAAAGCCAAATGCAAATTCAACTTGCGTGTTGAAGACGAGTCCCTTGACATCTTTGTTTTTTAAGTCTAAGATTACTTAGCTAATTGGATGACACATAGACAAGATTTTGGCTCCATTATAGGCTTGTCCGTTTACAATACTAGAAGCCAGCATAACATGAGTCCAGGAATAACCCTGGGACAGAGCTACAGTATGGTGAGCTTTAAGAGTTTCTTCTTCAGGGATTAGTAGAGACTGAAATGGAAAAGCCAGAGCAGACTAAGGAGCCTGGGCCATGGACAGCTGTTGGTACTCAGAGTAAGTTACAAAGCTGTGGGGAGCATCCTAGCAGAGTAACCTATATATTTAGTGCAATTGACATGGTGTAACAACAGGCCTGCTTTTCCACCCTGGCCTTTCCTTAGTGTGAACTAAACTTCCATGGCACCTCCTCTAACACCTAATCCCTTACATATTACAATTTGCTTCTTGGATGCAGTGAAAAGATTCCCACTGAGTTTGATGGGTTTCTTGACAGCTGTGGTTAACTGATGATCATCTTCAAAAGATCACCATGGACATATGCATCTAATTTTATGTTTTAGAACTGTGATTTTCCAGCATGCTTCTGCAGTTACAAAAACCTATAAATTAAATAAAACAATATATTTACACAATAAACAGCAGCTGATGCAAGCTATCAAGAAGGTTGTTTTTGTTGTTGTTGTTTTGTTTGTTTGTTTTTATCATCATGCAAATAGAAGTTCTTAGAACATTAAACAGATGCCAGACTTCATCCAAAGTCACTGGATGTTTGGGAGACAGAATGAACGCCGTCTTGACACATACTCCGTTGTGTGGGCTTTGCACACATGCCCTCCTCCTGGACAATGTTGCAATGACAGGCACAGAAATTATAGCTGTGATACTCAGATGCGTGTCTTATGCTTACATGGTTTGGGCCCCTAAGGGCATCATACAAGGCTGGTCACAGTTTACTGTTAAGCCATGCCCCAACCACTTGAACACATGGTTCATTGTCTAAATGTTAAGTCTGTCACAACTTTAGCACTTTGCTCTGCTTGTGGGTGTGTTCAGGGCAAAGGCACGGAGCAATCTGAGCCCTTAAAACTTCTGCACAGTTCCTTCCACTTTTGTGAATGTGACTAACCATGAAATAGGATAGAAGTTACACACAGGCCCACAGCTCAGTACAGAAATATAGAAAAAAAAAAAAAAGATTAATTTGACTACTTAAATCCTATGATCTCCTTTTCAGTGAGTTTTTATTTATTTTATTTTATTTTAGCTGCTAATTATTGGCCTTGATCCTGCTCCATACACTTGCTTGGTGTTATATCCTGATCATTATCTATCTGTGAATTTTCATACATTCCATCAACTTCAACAGTTTTACATTCTTAATGAACACATACAATATCAGGGTGACTGCTGAAATCTATAAGAACAAAGTGTTCCAGTAGGTTACCAAAATGTCCTAAGTTAGCTGAAACAGTTTTAGTAGCTGCTCAAGTTCCTAAGTAGTCACAAAATATCATGCTGTTGGACTATGCAGGAAGAAGAGGTGGGAAAGGTGCTTATATTGAAGGGAACTTCAAGAAAAAAGATCACTTGAAAATAGTTTCTTTCATTTTATGAAAGGAGAAAAACATGTACCTACAAGTTACAGACAGGAGTTATAAAAATCCTAACCAGGATAGAGAATGGGAGGTTCTTAGAAACAGCCATACTCTGCACTCCAAAAATGTCTGACTGTACTGACTTTGTTTATATAAATAGAGTTTATGTGTTCATTTTCAGCTTACACACCCAAGTGTGAATTTTACTTGTAATCACTGTAATTTCAAAAAGGTTATTTCCTGGTTCAGTTTAATGTTCTTTTTTCTTTCCTTTTTTTTTTTTTTCAGAATTTTGAAAAGTCTAATATCAATATTGCAATTTCCTATTAGTAAACTGTAGACTGAAATTAATTGCAGACAGGATTCTAAAGCGTGTAATTTGTTGTGTGGCAGGTATGCCATCATAAACAACACCTAATCTGCCAGCCTTCTTTGTTGTTGTTAGAGGGAAAAAAAGGCAATGTCTTTCTTTGTTTCTCAGCTCTACAGCAAACTTGCCATTGTATATTTTTCCTGTATGTCTGTAATGTATGTAAATTTATATACGTGTATGTATGTATGCACACATATGGTAGGTTAAGACTCCCAAACATGTCATGTACATAGAAATTATTTTGCCTTAAAATAGCATAGAGACTGAGGAGGTCCACTGGAGCATTCTGAAAGGAAATCTAATCTTTCATCTTGAGAGAATAGCTGCTAATTTTAAAGTACCATTTTCATTTTTCTACAGCAGAAATGCAGATTTTCCCCAACCATAAAATTTTCTCATAATAGAAATGAGCCAGTCCCCAAGGGTGTGGTTATCAAAAGATAATCTCACCCCAATCTGATTAGAGGCATACGGCTCATGCCTGAAATGCTCCAGGGTATGATTATCTTATGATAACCATACCCTGTATTATGTCTTATTGATTAACTAATAAAACTTCAGTGTTATTATTCAGAGGGGGAACTAAGATATTAGCAAGAGATCTGATTCTGGAATGGGAAAGATTCTTCAGAGCTCTCCAAATAACCTCTCTTGTTCTGATTATAACTTCTCTGAAACTGTGGGGAAACCAGATGCCAGTTTCTGTTTTTTATCAGTGATTATACCAATGGTTTATTAAAAGTGAATCATACCCTCAAATATATTTATGTAAAGACCCATTTCCATTAAAACATTCCCTTTGCATTTATATTGCAGATTCAGATTACACAACAGAATACAATAATGCTCTCTGGAGAGGACTTTGTAGTCTAGGCACTGACCAAGCACCTCTTATAGGATAGTTCTGCATCCTCTTTATGGTTATGATGTTGGTTATAGCTATGGGGAGATCCCTGTCTCCCTGTAGGATCATTCCTGTGCCCATGCTGTGTATGAACATGCCAATAACTCTAGCTCTACCAGACCTGGGTCTCCCTGTCCTCGTCACTCCCAGTTACAGGCTTAGCGTGCCTGTTTATCCCTTAAACCTCCTAAACAATAGCACAGAGAGGCCTTAAACAAGTGCTGGAGCTTTAACTAGAGCACCACCTCCCCATCCCTGAAATGTAGTTTGTTCTGTATAAAATATACTTAATGGCATGGGACTTGCTTGAACAGGCAGTCTGGAGTCTAATGTCACAGCCAGCAGGTCCTGATCTCCTCTGCATCTCAGGGAGAAGATGAAATTATTTTGCTGCCTGTGGAATACCATAACCAGGTTAATAGATACATCTAGGAAGAAAATATGGCTGGTGTATGCACAAAGAGCCTCACTAGGAAACTTCTACACAGTGATGACAAAGGAGGCAGTATGTCTCTTATAGAGTTAGATGATATGGGCCTTCGTTATTTATATCTGTACTACAATCTTCTCAATAAAAAGTGAGATTAAAATCTAAAACTATGAAATTTTTGATCAAACCTCTCATGTAGGAATGCACATTACATCTAACAAAGGGTTCATTATACAGCAATGCAATCCATACTACAGTAATCCACTGTAATGAATTCTTTGGCAAATTTTCTGTGTCTGTTGTGTTGCCATATATGTTCTTCTAATGGAGAATGTTAATTTCTGTAGCTAACTCGAGAGCTTTCACCCTTCCCTTTCATTCAGTGTGGCAAAAATATCTTGCTGCTTCTCTGAGCGGCACAACTCCCTTTGGATAATGACAGAGGGAATGTAGGTATAGATCATGCTCTAAAGACCACTATCACTTTCAGCATCGTGTTACCAACAATTTCCTGCAGCAAAATCACATAACTAATAGCCAAAACCAGCTGTTTTCCTTCAACATTCCCATAGATTATTTCATCATTGTGACTGTGCTGATATTTTCATTGGGAGCTGCCAAAATCTCAGTAAGAGTCAAGATACTAAGATTGTAGCCTGTCTCTATGCAAAATTTATTTGTGAGATTCGTTCTATGTACTTGGGCCATATAAAGACAAAAACTAGACTCAAGGGTTTTACCATCTAGCTTCTATCTACCATCAATAGGAAGAGATAAGGAGTTTCAGACGGTGAGAGATGTTATCCTAGGTCATGAACTCATAACAGAAATGACAAGTCACCCACCAGTGTCTGTCACTGCTGACAACAGGGAGAGAGCCAAGACTGCCAGTTTGAATGGCGTGCCTTGCGTGTATTACAGCCAGCTGTGCTGAGAGGATTCCTGCCTTTATCAAACCAAGTCTGCACTGGGGTTTGGGTTATTCAGACACAGTCTTTGTTGTTGTGTCTCCATCCCATGTAGTAGGTGCTCCTTTGCCAGGCTGCACACTGTGGAGCTCTGAGCAGCAGATCTTCCAGTCTCCTGAACCTAAGATGTAGTGTCAGATGATGGGCTCACTCTTAAGTCTTGTCTTTCCCTGGACAATTGTTCTCCTGCAGGGAAACATACCACTCCTGACAAAGACACACCCTAGTGAGAAAACTTCCCCCTTCAGCAGCACCTTTCTGTTCCATTGTTAACTACTATGAATAGAGTTCATCCTAAATCATAATACATATTCTTTGTGTCTTGAATAGGTGGCAATCCAGGTTACAGAAAGGAAAGAGGCAGGGCAGATTTAAAAGCCCGGAAAGTAAATTCCACTCACAAAGTGATCTTATTTTTAAATGTAAAGACATTTAATCACTGTAATAATTATGACTTTCTTTTTCTATGATGTCCAGAAAGAATTATTGTAAAAGAGTTCATGGTTTTGTCAATACATTTGCAGGACAAAATGTTGTGTTCCCTATATACAAGCCTATGTATCATAGGCTTAATATCATTCCAAGAATTCTCTTCTTCAGAAAGAGGAAAAACAAGCTATTATTCTCACCATCAAAACCATAGTCAGTATCTTTCTGTTCCCTGAAACATTCTAGATTGAAAAGCACACCTTCAGGAGAGGGAATATGGAAGACTACCTATGCAAAGGGATCATAGGCTCCTCATTATACATCATGCTTTGTGCTCATCTTTGTTTGGCTCCTGCTCTGAAATGGACACGGAACCTCAGATACACTTGAGGAAGAGCACTGCAGTAATCCTAAAGGCCTTTTGGAACTTAAGAAGCAAGTATCTTTTTCCATTAGAATTTCTGAATATACAAAAAGATCCTAGTTTTAGCCCAGTCTCCAATTCTCAAAGTCCAAAATCTCTGCTCCATCAAAATCTGAAATGTATAATGATGAATAAAAGAACTCCTTTGTCTCCCCTTGTCGAATTCAGGCCTATGCTTAGTGGTTGGTCTGTTATTTTCCAGGTTTGTTGCAAATATACAAGCCAGCAGCAGATGCTATGAGACTACTCATTTGCTTTCCCTTTGCTGCATAAAACTTCTCTCTCCTGCTGTTTGCCCTGACCCTCTCTGTGAGCCCCCAGACAGGATCTCCTACAAAGAGGCTGTGAGCAGGAAGGAGTTGTGAATGCTGTACAGCCCATGGAGCACCTCTGGTAATTAGGTAAGAGTAATGATCTTCCTTCCTCCTTCATCACCAGCACAGAACATCAGCAAGCAAAAATGCCATGTCAATGAGCCAAGAGTAATAGATCTAAGTCATGGTGATGCCATAGAACAAGCCTTTCTACAATATCACGAGCCCAGATGTGCAAGTTTGTGCATGCGCAACTGAATGAAATCTTCAGAAACCAAAATCCTAAGAATACTGTAAGCATCTTTGAAGAGTAGAGCATGTAAACAGATCTTTATCTGGTGCAGAATGTTTTTTAAAAATCAGTTGTTTCATTTAAACTTTGTGGGCATGGAATAAGGACATAGAAGTCGTTATGTCTGAGAAATATTTACCCCAGAGTCTATATATAATTTGCTGCTTATTTAAATATAGAAGCATGCAGTTAATCATGAGGGAAAATTTGCTGTTTTGTTTGTTTACTTGCTAATTCATTTAGATTTCTTTGCTGTTGTCATTATCCTAGGAAATGTACCAGATTTTCTGCATGGCTATGGTTACAAAGACACCACTGCTATGAAGGGTTAGAGATCAGTGTGCTCTCTAACCCCAAATGATACATTATTCCACGAAGAGTCTCACTGTTCTCAGTGGGAAGACTTGCACTTGTAAATATTCTCTGATACTGGGTAAGGAATCAGAGTATGGTCTTGTGCCCTTTGAGTTACAATTTCACTGTTGGTAGCTGGAGAGTAGATTTTAAAAACAGGTTATGTACAGTGCTGCTACAGGAAATGCAGCTGCCTGTATCAGAGCACTGAAAGGCATCCCATGGAGTTAATCATTCTGAAAAAACAAAAAAAGGAAAAAAAAATAATGCAAAATAAATGGAACTTTAAACCATTCACAGTGCTATTTTAAGCAAAAGGGTTTTGGCAGATTTTAGTTTTTTTGTTAAGACTATAAAAGTGTTGTTATTGTTGGATAAAAATAACAGCTGCAAGGGAGGCTGAAATTCATTCTGAGATAACAAAGAACAAACGAAAGACTTTGCATCAGGATTTGTGTTGGATTTAACAGCTAGACTGTGCTCTTAGCTCAGTGTGCAGGATGGCTACTGAAGCCATTGTGGCAACCACGTTAGTCCATGCCCAGGGGAGGAGTCTGGCTCAAATGAATGACCAAATGCAGGGCTGAGGGCCAACAGCCAGTGACTGAATTGTCCTTTCATTGAAACCCTTCAGAAAATGAAGGGGCTCATCTCTAAGTCTGTGTGCCAAAGCTGGAATGGGAGGAAGAAAAATTTAAATTATTTCGATCCTCCACCCTGTTCAGCCTTGTTAAAATTGGGAGGGAGGAGGGAGCACTTTGCAGCACAGGACAGAGGAGCTGCTCCTCTCCTGCAGAAGTGGAATAAATATACCCCAATCCCATCCTTAGAGTGCAGATTATGTACTTGCTACTGCTCAGAAAAAGAATAATAATTGAAGCCTCTTGTATTCAGGTCTAAGACCAATGAAAACAACACAGTCCCTGGTCCCCTCAGCCAGAAATGTTTCTCTGCATATGATGCGCATCAGTGTGGAATGTTTGTTCCGTGCAAACTGAAGAACGGGATAAAGCAGTTTTCCCATTCCTGAATAAGTTGGCACACATGCTCCAGGGAAGTTCTGTTCTTGCAGACTTTGTTCCACTGGCTCTTGGGTCTATGGCTTCTGAAAATCATGTGTTTTTATGAAGCCTTTAACATCCCCTTTTTAACAGATAGTGTTGGCTCTGCACATTTTGGCAATGAGAAGTGAACTGACAGAGGCAGATAGGAATGCTGTAAGAATGTATTTTATTAATTGCTGGAATAAGTGTTTCCTTTAACTGCAAAGACAAAAGGCAGAAGGCACTAGCAGTTTGGAAGTCCCTCATAGAGAATGAGGCCAGTAAAAATGCATCATGTTCAGCCCTCAAGCAGCAGCCCTGGGTGCAGCACAGGCAGAGGCTGATCAAGAATCACCTCTACTGTAAGCAGAGGTGCACTCCCATTAGCACAAGCCAGAGTCAGCAGCCACTCATACATCTCCAGAATCCTCAAAGGGTCCTCAAAATCAAACTTATCCAGGACCTGCACTAATGAATGCAATGTACAAGGGGATAATGCTCTTGAAAACATGCTTTCCTGTTTTAGAAGCTGATAATATCCAGCTACTGTGGATGTGTAATGGGTTTGCTTGATCTAAAAGCAGGTCTCTACCTGGGAATTGAGGACAGAATAGAATAACTTCACATCAGACTCCTTCCTGCTCTGTGGGAGACATACTAGTTATATTTTTTTAGCACAAGCTCATATTTTCCTAGCTTTTACCTTCAGTAAGGCAATATGGACCCCTGTGAAATCGAAATATAAATATGTAAATAAATAAGCAATAAGTTGTATCTAGGTATAACTGCAGTGCACCCCTAAGGACATGGCAATGGGAACAGGGAGATACACAAGTGTTTGTTTAAAGATGAAAGAGATGTTTGCAAACTTTTTGTTTGCTAACAGTTATTTTCGTGCTGATTACTGCTAAGATTGGGTGTCAAGCTACACCTGAAGCAAATGAACACTTGCACCAAGTCTGTGGGAAGCACACAAGTCCTTTGTGAGGCCTCGGCATATTGCTGCCGCTCCTCCAGTTATTAACACCAGCGGGCCGTGGAGATGAGGTGAGCAGGTTGGGATAGTGAGGTAGAGGGGTGATCTGCAGCTTTCCTCATCCTGCTACAAGAACAGCCTCATGGAAGGCAGTCAGACAGCTCCTGAAGCTTTTCCTTTCCACTGAACTCAGCAGTGTAGTGTGCTTGAATTCTATACATATTTGGCCCTTGCTCTTAGTTGTAGACCCTGCCCTATGGGTCTTGCTGTAAAACTAGAGTCTTTTTGTTCTTAGAAATGGGCAAATGTAGAATCCAGTGAGCTTCAGAGTGGAAACTGGCAGGGCACAGTCTGAGGCAGGCTAGAAATATGGTGCCCTATAGCTAGAGGAAATGTCTGTGAACAGCTTCTTCATTTGTTTTTTTGTAGGGGCATTTAGCGTCTTTGGACTATATCCAAAGAGATTTCGATATTATAATGCTGACAGTCATAGTTCCCGAGCTGTAGGCACATGATGGCATTTCTAACATTTAAATCTGATCCATGGGTATGCTGGAAATTTGGCACCTTGGAGTGAAGTCTGTGGAAGGCAGCTTAGTGGAGAGTGCAAAGTCTGGGCCATAGCATTGCCAGAGAGATGAGGGTATGTGTCAAACTCAGTCCTTTACTGAGAACAGCATATCTTGTTCTGGACACAAATGATGGTTGGAATGGATGACCTTGTAGGTCTTTTCCAACCTTGGTGATTCTATGATTCTATGCTGTTTTGGAATAGCTGTGCTGAAATATCTTCTTTCCCTGAAGGACAGCTTTGTGTCTGGCTTTGAGACACATATTGTTTTGGTAATAGAGACCCTGCTGGAAGCCTCTGCAGAATACTAGCTTGTCTCCATCTTACACTTTTCTTCCATCACATTAAAAGAGGCCTGAATACATCAAGCTACAGATATACGGTGTATACTCGACAAGCTGCCCATTACTGACATTTTCCTTGTACTCCTCTCCATGTCTGATTAATGTCTCTTTATTTTATATTAAGATTGTAGATAGGGAAGGAAGACTTCATATAGGGAAGATTGTTTGCTTTGCTTGTAGGACTTTGCATGATAGTAGTTCAGTGGTCCTAGGACAGAAATGCAGATCTCACTTGGTATGTGCTCTTGCATCTGTTCAGGGGATAGATGCAGTGCCTCGTGACCTGCAACCAAGAGAGCAGAAATTAGGACTGCTCACTGTGAGCATTTGTGAACAGTCTGTCGGTAAGGAATTCTTACTAAATACCATTTGGTACTATGAAGCAGAGGATGAATTCAGATAGCCTATACTATACATTGTGTGTTTATATAAAGGCAGCCATCTTTACATATGAGCAATTCTTTGCTGACTGTTAAGCAACAGGGTGTGGAAGAGAAAAACCTTTGTCGATCTTCCCCTGGGATGTCATGGGCTCTGTGATATCTGTGGTAGACTTTGATTAAAACACTCCCATGGCACAGGATGGGAATGGTACATAAATTGTCCTATGTGTAACAAAACTGCTCCTGATCAGCAGGCAGATCTGAAATAGCTGGTTTGACCTGTTTTGCTACTAAATAAATACTTGGTTTCAGATAAACATTAACATGAAAGAAACAAAAAATCAACAATGTTAACTTCGTGGAAGAACATCTAGGGGATAGTATGTGAAGGAAACTCATTCTCCAGATTTTTACATTTTTATCTGTACTGTGTAGAACTCATCTCACCTGATTTTTGCCTCTTTTGGGTTAGACACCTGGTCACTGGTCTCCCTCTCTAGTCTGGAGAGTGAGTTAGGTAGGATGAGGCATCTAACTTGAGTGCCCTCTTCAGTCTGCCACGGATGGCTTCAATGTCCCTCTGAAAGGGACTGTTACTCTTCTTTGTCTGTAATTGGAGTTTTGTGGCTGTTGGGTCAGTTGTTTCCAGGCTGGTGACGGGGCCACCACACAGCCTCTTGCTGCTGGCTGCCTATAATGGCAGATCTGGGCCCAGCAGATGACCTGCTGTCATGGTGAGCTGGGGAAATGGCAGCTTGGTCTCACAGAGGTCAGAGGGCTTGGTGGGCTGCTCCTGGCTGTGGTGCCAACCCCACACATGCCATGAAGACCTCAGTGAGCTAGAGGAATGGTTGCCAGCTCTTCCTAGGGAGCAGGGAACCTCCACATATTGCAATGACACTGGTGCCGTGCTCTGTTTGTTTTGTTTTGTTGTGTTTTTTTGTTTTTTTGTTTTTGTAGAAAAGAAGGAACTGTAGCTCTTTCCCCTCTTGGAGGCTTGTCCTTTGCCCCACATGGTTCCATCTGTGGAGGATCCTAACTTGAGTCCCCTGTAGGAGGTGTGGAGAGAAATCTGGCTGCAGCAGCTTGCTTCCACTGATAGTGCTAGAGTCATTCAGGTCATTCATCCTTGTGCTCCATGCAATAACTATCAGTTGTAGGCAAGCTGAGATTGCCAAAATTTGAATTTTCTTTGCAAGAAAACGAATAAACAGTATTATGAATCTCATGTTGAAGTAGCCAGCTTAACCAGCTGCCAAACTGTGCTCTGGAAAGATGGTAGATTAAAAACCCAAATACATTATCACTCCACCTTAGCTAGCCCATACCACAAACTTCTCCCTCCACTTGTCTGCCACTCAGACATTTAGACAGGCTGTCATTATCAGCCACCCGCTGCCCCAGCTTTGCCCCAATTTTTTTAAGCCCTACAGCACTGTCATTTGATATGTCTGGTGAGAGAATTAAAGTAGATGAAGACTGAGGATACCACTCCCTTAGGTAATGATATATTCTGATTCCCTCCAGCTATCTTCCTGACAATTCCATCCTCCTCATCCAGGACCTACTCCCTTCTTCCACAGACAGAAGAATAATTAATACTTCTCTACATAAGGCATGACTTTGCTCAACACTCAGCTTAGGCTGTTAAAAAATGCTTGTGACAGATGGGACGTATTCTCTGCCACAGCAATAAGTTAGTTGGCATGCAGTAGCCAGCAGGAAAAGCAGACAAAAATACCTGGCATGCAACGGCTGTGAAGGAAAAGAGACAAGGACACCAAAGTGTAGTGTACTTTTGAAGCAATACCTTAACTAAGGCCTCATAAATTTAAAAAATAGAAATGATAAACCCTGGAATTATTAAGCAAGTACTGTCTTGAATGCATTCAGCAGAGATATAACCACTAAGATTTATCTTTTAATCCAACAACAGATATGCTAGAGACTTGAAAATTATTTGGGATGTACAGTTATTTTGGGAAACCAAGAGTACTGGAAGTCAGGAAAGCTGCACCTTGAATGTCAGAATTCCTTGTTCCAAATGGTACCGGAAAGCAAAAGAGAGATATTTAATGGCATGAGACACAGTCAATTCAAGATGTCTAATAAGGGAACTTCAATAAGAAAGTTTCAGAATAAGCAGCTTAAATAACATCAGGCTGTCAGTATACACTTGCTGAGGTGATCCTGGAAGTGTTCACTTTCAGAACTCATCCTTCCTATCAGCAATACCACTGCTGAGCTCTGGTGTAATTAGTCACATGTTTAGATGCAGCACTTGGCACTCACAAGCTTCCTTGCTGTCCTAAAAGCACAGGCAAGGGAACTGAGAACTGTGTCCAAAAAATCCTACAAAAACACAAAATTCATTTTTAACCCAAAGGCACCCACACCCAGTTGTTCTGACAAAATGATTCTCTTTCAAAGGGCAAAGCTCTCATGACTTGTGATAATATCACAGCCTTGGAATGTGGGCACAGTGTTACTTGCAGAGTTTCTTTTTTTTTTCCTCTTAATTGTATTAAATAGTTGATAGATCACATGCTATCATAACAAGAAAAACAGGTTTGATAAAACAAATATGTTGGTGAACAGAAGGTGTAGTCATAATTATTTTAATAGATAAAATGGGCAAGAATAAGAAATTAGGACTAGAATAAAAACAAATGTGCCATGGTTTTTTTAACTATGTGGGCACAGTTTCATGTTCATCATAGATGGTAGAAAAATATTGCCACTAGCTAATTATTCTCTAAGCACTTTTTTCTTTGCTGCTCTTTGGGCAAGGCAACATAAGTCACTCTAACACAGGCTGCAAATGGAATTCAGGCAGTGGCCAGTCAGGGAATGCTGCAATATGCTTGCATTCCATCCTACAAACTCTCCATCATTTTCAGAACAACTTGAATTGTCAGGAACAACTTGAATTCAGAACAACTTGAATTGAACAGGAAAGGGAGGCTGAGGACCTGAAATAGTCTTACAAAGGTAATAAGTAACAGAGCAGTCTTGCCTGTACAGTGAAGGCACCAGCTGCAAACTACTAATAACTATTGGTGAACATGTATGTTTTAAGAGGGTAGAGAAAAGCAACACCTGGTGAGTGAGAGAGTCTTCACCATGATCAGTCCAGAAGAGTTAGCGCAGGTATACGAGAGCTGAAAAAGCTATGATGATCAGAAGCCCAGAAACCACATTTTTCATTTCTCACCCTGATCTCAACTTTTTTTTTTTTTTTAAATCTGTAAGTGGTGCAGTCACTCATTTCACTTACAAGAAGTTGGTCTGTGAGGGCTATAAATGCTCTACCCATCACAGTTCTCAGAGAGTTAAACCAAGAACTGAAACAACAATATGCACAAACACCAAAGAGGCATGAACCTGCACCTGAAGAAGGTCCATGAAGACATGCAGGCTCTGCAGGTGCAACCCTAGCTGAGCTGGCTGGAAAACAAACAAGATCTAGCAGGTGGCTTTCATACCTCAGTCCCATGACTGGTCATGCTAGGGATCTCAAACAGAGCTCTAACAAGAGCCAGTGAGAACCTTGGTTGGAGATGCCAGAGATCCCAAAGGCAAGCTGCAAAAGGTTTGGTGGGTTTTCCTTTTGGACCTTTATAGATCACTTACATTTTCAGGAGGTGCAGTTTAGATATCAGAGATTGTATATCAGCAGTAATACACTTGATTCAAGTTTATTTTCCTATAGTCCTATTGCTGTTTCTCTACATACTTTAATTAATGTTAAAGATACTGTTATTTTACTTGTTAATTTGAGCTGGTACCTATAACTTTGAATTAACACAGTGGAGGAACTGGAGACACCCAAAGGATGTAGAACTGTTATCACCAAGTTTAAGGTATCCACTCTGCATGCAGAGTTTTATCAGGAACTAGGTTTTGGAGAAAAGGAACTAGTTATTGTTCCTAGTCAAGAGCCGGGCTGGACTAGGCTTTGAGCACTCTGTTACAGAGGAAGAGGATTCACTTTGCAGTGTGTATTCTGTTGCCTATTGTTCATGGAGAGACCTGGGTAACAAGTGGTGCACTCAGCAGAGCAGGCTAACTGTTTGGAAGCACATTCATGTCAGGAAATGTAGAGTGAACATGAGAGAGTGGAAGTAGGGAACAGCCTCACACTTCTAAAACACTTCTGTAAAAAAATAACTGAATTATAGATGAACAGCCCTTATCCCTTTGTTTACTTTTTAAGTCAAATAAACTACAGCAGAGCATACTGACTACCACAGGTTGCTAACTGTGCCAAGATTTATGAAGATAGTAAAAAAAAACAAAAACAAAACAAAACTTAAAAGAGATGCCACATTTAGTTTGTTCTTTATACTCAGAATACTATATCCATTAAACTCATTTCTTGTTTTCTAAGCAAGTCAAAGATGACACTATGTTGACAACCTGAGAATATGTATTTGTCAGTATGTTGTAGTAGTCTTCTTCAGTTTTCCTCAAATGCATTTGAATGTGTATGTTCATGAAGTAAAAGTAATGTTGAGATCGAGAGAGCAAACACTGGAAGTCAGACAGTTCTCCAACATCAGCACGCAATATGAATATGTCGGGGCACATCCTATGTGCTTTACAGGAGCAAACTGATAGCAAACTGCCCTAGGCTTTCATTAGGGGTGCATGCACCATATGGTAAGGGCACCTTGGGCACTCCTTGCAGTGCAATCAGCTATCTGAACCATCCTGTTTATCTTAGTGAGGGTGTTAGGACACATCTGAGACCAAACAGTTTGTGGATCTACTTGCACGGTGTTGCATCTCTTTCTCCTCTTGCCCAGCCCCTGGCTCTTGTTTCCTGGCCACATTTTCTCCCATTGCTCCTTCCCAGTCCCCACAGCTCTTCAGCCTCCACCCTCATATGCACATCTGCTCAAACTACTTGTCCCTTCTCTGTGACAACCTTGCAGCTCCTTGAGGACCCCACCAGTCCCACCTTCAAATTTCAGGAAAAAATAAAAAATAAAAAAAAAAGAGAAATGAAATAAAGTGCAAAATCTGGGTCAGAGCTGTGAAAGCTTTGGTGCTGATTGTACAGAGCATATCAGTATGAGCTGAGCTGCTTAAGTGGCCTTCTGTGGTGTGACCAGGAGCACGTGCATCTGCTCTTTCTGACTCTGCCTACATCCCAGGCTGTGCTTATTTTCACCATGGAGCTATTATTTCTCCTCTCAGTCTCTTTTTTTTATCCATCTCTGCACAGAAAAGTAGCGGTTGCACTTTAAGTCTTGTAACAAATCAGTGTTGAGAGAGAGATTAATGCTGGATGGAATGAGTGAACTGGTGACAAGAGAGAACATTAGAAGTTCACTATTTGTGATGTATATTATGGAGTGGTTTTTTTCAATATCTGAGGGGCATTTGGAAAGGCAGAGCATTAAGTCTTTATTGATGCAGCTCTAGAGAGATGTAAAATGGTGCACTCAAACAGGTAGAATGCTGCTGAAAATAATTCTGAAAAGACTGTAAGAGGAAATATTGAATCTTCATTCAAGGCCTCTTTTCTGTCATATGAACATTGCTGCCTTCATCAATGACACATAGCACTGGCCGGCATGATTTACAATAACATATACCTGGGGACTAAAACAAGCTCAAAGTCCTTTTTGAGGTCCTTTTGGGCCCTCCTTACAAGAAAGACATGGAGACCCTGGAGCATGACCAGAGAAGGGCAGTGAAACTGTGAAGGTTCTGGAGCACAAGTCTTCTGAGGAGAGGCTGAGGGAGCTGGGTTTATTTAGTACGCAGAAGAGGAGAGTCAGGGGAGACCTTATTGCCCTCTTCATCTTCCTGACAAGGGATTGCATTGAGGGAGGTTGGCCTCTTCTCCCACATAATTAACAATAGGATGAGAGGGAATGGCCTCAAGCTGTGCCAGGGGAGGTTTATACTGGATATTAAGGCATGTTTCTTCTCAGAAAGAGTGGTCTGGCACCGGAACAGGCTGCCCAGAAATGTGGTGGACTCACCATCCCTGGAGGTTTTCAAGAAATGTGTAGATGGGGCAATTTATGAAGATGGCTTAGTGGGCATGGTAGTGATGTGCTGATTGTTATACTAGATGATCTTAGTGATCATCATACTAGATGATCTTAGATCATCTTTTCCAGATCTTAATGATTCTATGACTCTATGTAGTGTCTCCTAGCTGCAGCTATTTTCTGGGAGCACCACCCACCTCCAGCTGTACACAGGCTTGCCATTAACACCACAGCACTCAGTCATGACCAGATAACAATGAAGAACTGAAGCTTTCAGCCACAGTTCCAGCCTGTCCTGACCAGATCTCTTCTCCCAGCTCTTCTGTTCCCTGTGCAGTAACACAGATCATCTGAGTCACCTTATATTTAGTTAGGATATCTTCCTATCTCTGCTTAAGAAGCCAGAAATCTCAGAGCTTTACTCACTTCTGTTCTCATAGTAATAAGCACTGGGAAATGAAAGCTATGAATTCGTGAACTTAGAGATGAATGCACAGGGAACAGTAGACAGAGCTGATATTTTCAGTCAGAGACGCAGCCAGCTTCAACTTGACTTCAAGTGCTCTGACATGGGCAGTGAAGTGGGGACCACAGCTAACTGAAAATGCCAAATAACTCAGTGTCTTGTTGTTCTGTCAATGTGGTCTGTTCTAAGGCAAGCTGACAGATGAATATGTCACACTGACCTTAGAAAACTTTAGTCTGAGTGAGGAGTCTTCTGTTTGTTCCTCTTCTGCTTACTCATTCACTGTAATTTGCTAGGCAATAACCATGCAAATGTAAACCAGTGTTGCAACATGTATGGGCCCTGAGATTAGTTCTCATGAAAATAAAAAATGACATTAGGAGAATAATGTAACTGCTTATTCTAGTAACATGTGATGCAGCTTTCAAGGACCCCAAAAATGCCATGGAAATTCTCTGGACACACGATAAGGAGGCCCTTTTTCTTCTCCCTTGTCTAACTGTGAGGGAGAATAAAGCTGCTGACAGCTCTGCAGAGGGAAGAGCCCAGAGCCTCACTGTACTGTTGGAGAAGATGGGTGTTTCCCTGTGCAGGACTGAGCCACTCCTGTTCTTGGTCCTTATGAGATGTCCACCACTCCTGGACTCTCTGCTCAGCATCCCACAATGCTTCTGGCAAAGCAGAACTCTCCAAAGCATGACATCAAGTGGTGATGTGAGAAATACAGAGTTAAAATATTTCTGTTTGGGGCTTATTTGTTTCTCATATGCACTCACTCATATTCTCTCTTTTTGACATATGACTGTGATTATTTAGCAAGGGGAGTGTTAGTGATAATTAGATCTGAGAAAACGAGTGTATAAGTGTTTCTTGAACATATACATGTTCAAGAAGAGAGACAAAAGTAACTGGTACACTCTGTCAGGGTAAGGAATGGAGAATCCTGTGTGGCTTGATATCCATGTTGTTTCAACACCCAAAGACAAAAGGTGCCTGGAATCCAGCACACACCAACAACCACCCTTTTATTAAATAGGAAACTTCTTTAATGGCAGTGGGCCATAGGAAACGTGCCAGTACTGGCTTCTGCATCCATTCAGCAACAACCTGGTATACAATCTGCTTGTGAACCTTTTTATTTATTTTTTATAAAATTCTTGTTTTGTTATCAAAAAGTCTGTCACTGAGTAGGAAAAATGGGGCATGCCTCCCTCCTTTGTTTCTGTCAGGAGACAAGAAGTTAAATGCCAAGTCTTAGCAGGATCACTATATCTGCTGTTCTGTGGATCTACTCTCAGGATTGTCAGCTGATGAACCTCTCTAAAAGAAGTGGGAAAATAAAGTGTATTTAGACCAGACCTTGCTGCTGAAATGTTGCTGGAATGGAAGTGAATCTCCGTTATTATGATTTGGACTGGAACAATTACATTTAAAGAATGTGATTATTAAAGAAGTAGTTAGGCTAGGACTCATATTTCAGTGATGAAAAGATAATCAAAGCTGTTTTTTTTTTTGTTTTGTTTTTTTTCCTCTTAAACTGAGACTATTAGCTTTTCTCACTAATTTGTGGTGTTGGTAGAAGACAGCGCTTACAACATGTAAGACAATTGTACCTGATCTTAAAAGAGTGCTATCACAGCTTTGTAGCATCAGTGCAGTCACTGTAGGAAGTACCAAAATTAGAAGAGATTGAATTCTAGGGTGATATAATTCTTTTTTTTTTTTTTTTAATTTAATAAGCACTTGTCTCTATGGAATAAATATAAAAGATTATTTTATATGAACACCAGTGCTGCAGGACATGCAAAGGGTGACCAGAAGGGAACAGCATCAGTCCCAGACATGTCAGGCAGGCTGCAGCATCCAGCTGCCCTGCACTACTGCACGGCCTTGGAAACACACACCACCCCGAGCATCTCTTTGCTCACTCTTTTCTTCCCAGCACACCTTCTTCTCCTCAGCCACCCCTGCTGCAGGGGCAGACAGCTAGACAGCTGCCAGCACTGTTCCTTCTGTGCTACCTTTAGCTTCTCATACTTGCTGGGAAAAGCCCTTGACTTGGGCTTGCTCCACTTATTTCAACCCAAACTGAACCAATTCCTTAAACACTGCTGGTATACTTTGGGTTTTTCCCAATTTTAAAAAGGGTGGTAAAGTGATGTTAAACTTGCTTTGCTGCTTTTTCTGAATGTATTGCTGTGTCTCATGTTTGTCTGGCTTGAATAGTGAAAGTAGAAGGGTTTCACTTGCAGGTTCTCACTCACTCTTCTTTCCACAGCAGCATTTCTTTTTAGTAATTTCAATTGTTAGATTATCATCTCCCCTCTTCCACCCTTTCTAACATTTTGAATAAGTCTGAAATGTTTCAGTGATGTACAGTGTTCCTGTGTTGGATCTTTAGAGAAGTGCAACAGTAATCCACTGATACCAAGGTAAGGAGATACAGTAATTGATCTGGTGCTTTCAGTAATCTTCTGGTTTTTATTGATTGTTTTTCTCCACACCTTTATTGAAACCAGTTCTGAGTTTTTCATGTCCAAGTCAAAGATATTTTACAGGATTATACATATTTTACTACATTTTACTGACAGATACTGATGAAATAAAACAGTAGAACTTGTGCATGGTATGGAACTTGAAATGGTACACAATACTGACATAGAGATATTGTATATTTTTCTACTGAATTTTTGTTTGGATCCTGATAACATCTTGTAGAAATCAGGGCCAGTGTGGTTCTCACGAAAATTTCCACAAATTATCTTGAGGCAAGTATGTAGTAATTAAGTGTCAAAAAAACATACTGCAGAAACAGCTCTGGACAAGTACAGTCTGTATTACTCAGGAAGCTGTAACATGTGAAGTCTTAAAATGCATCCTTGAAATATAACGATACATAAATTCCTAGCCTAAGCATCATCAGCACTGGGACTATTGGTGTAGAAATATTCTGGGGTATAGAAATCTTGTTTTGTTTTGTTTTGTTAAAATGAAATACAGCAGTGCCAGCGTGATGGAGAAATGGTATGTTCACAGGAGGACACAAGAACGTTCTTAGCCTTGTTGATAGCCTGGCTGCAAAACAACTTTCAAAACGTCTTTTATTTCCAGATTGGCACCAGATCATTCCTTTTGGGAAGATGAGGAACATCTAATAGTATTAAAGTGTAAAACTGCACTCTCTGTTACTAAGAGAGCTGATTCTACAGTGACCACAAGTACAAAGCCTGCCCTGGCACGGAGAAACCTTTCAACTCTCTGTGTTGTTTCTGTTGTCAAAACTGTTACATTCCTGTGAAACATTCAGGATCAAATAGCTTTTATTTTGAGATAAAAGAAAAAAAATCTTGAAAACTGTTTCTGCCTGTCATGAGAAACACCAGCTCACTCCTGTGCCCAGATCTATCCTTTGTATTGGGTCTTTTGCAGCAGTCATCAGTGGTGAGACCCTGCCTCCATCATGGTCCCATTATTTTAACTGGGGAAAAGAATAACAAAGCTGGGAGTGCCACTCTTCGGAAAATCAGTTTCCACAAACCCAAATCTACCACAGGTACCAAGGTTGCCAGCTGACTAACTTGTTTGATTGAACAATCTGTTGTTACCAAAAATTTGGTATTTTATCTTAAAAATTCTCAGAATTAGTAATGCCGATAGCATGCCTGCCAGTTTTACATGCAGAGAAAACTTCCACTTCTTGTCTGTGGATATTTTCCAAAGATAGAAAGTGTTTGTTTCTAAAGAAAGTTTCTTTGTTTTTAAATGAAACAGAAGCACACAGCAGATGACTAGCACAATCTAAAACACCACTGTCCTCATGGTAGTGAGGAGCGGTCTTCTTACACGGACTGGTCTGACAGAGGCATAGCCAGTAGAGAGGTCTCAAGTGACAAACACGATACATGAGGCACCCGTTTCCATCACACACTGTCTGGCTGCAAATCCTTCTCCTTCTGGAGCAGCCGTGGGGCTGAGCATGGCAGACCACATTCAGACACTTCTGGATGCAGGCTGACTCCAACCTCCTCTGCCGAGTGCAGCCAGCTGTACTCCAGACAGTGCCATTGCAGGGGTGCAAAGGGCTGGCAGAGTGAGAAAGGCAACACAGCTGATTTTAAAACTCTTTTAAACAGAATTACTTGGTAATTATTTAAAATGCATTCTCTTTCAGTATTTACATTTTAATTGGATTTATCCAGGAAAATCATTATGGATTTGGTTTGACAAGTTTTGAATTCCAAAACAAGCTTTGCGACTATATTAATCAAGTCAGGCTGCTATCAAAATGACAACCTGTTTTGCCACAGTGAGACTTCTTTGTTGGTAGACTCAAGTGCCAAAACAAGCAGAAATGATGTGCTTACTCTCTAGGGGCAAGAATAGGCCAGTGTGTTTTCAATTCCCCCTTTGAAGGCCTACCCACATAACAATATAGGTGTAGGTCCTGCCAGAAACTGCTTGCAGCTGAGAAGGTAGCAGCAGGAATGCTCTGCTGCATAAGCCTGTACAGCAGGTAGGCACTCTTTCCAGCTGCAGCTGACTGCTTGAGAAAGCAGTTTAGATGTACCATTTGCAGTCCAGCATTATGGTCCCTTTTCAGTGATTGACCAACAAGTCTGAATCTGCTTGACCCCATAGTGGGCAAGCAAAAGTGAAATATGGCTAGAGAAGTGATGCCCACATAGATACTAGGTCCTGCTTGGCCCACCAGAAGACATGGGACTCATCTCTGTTCAATGCTGCCTTCTTTCTGTGGGCTACTTGGAGCCAGGGGGCTGTGCTCACAAATTTTTGCCCATTTGCCTAAGAACTTTGCTTATCTTCCTCTATTACATGCTTGGAAGAGCACCCATCCACAACCATGATGTGACATGCCCAAGTATGTATTGGATTCTCTTTTAACTGCATTATAATGAAAAGACAGGGAGATGGAGCATGTGAGGTCCCAATAGGAGGTAACGTGGCCCATCCTCACAAGAAAAATCAGATAATACTTTGACATAATGGTAAGCCATTAGGTAAGAACTCTTTATGTGAACGTGCACAAAGAGAAGGTCTTTGCTATGATCCCATCCTGAACTCCTTAATTAAAGGAGTAGCCCTGTTAATTTTATAAGATTACCTGCCTAAATACATACCACTCCTGTGAGGAAAGCGGTGTATTATTTAGCCCTAAACAAATTAGACAATGCTAAGTAGATTGACAGGTGAAAAGACCATTAAAAGATGAAAAGGAATCACAGAGTCTGTTTTGTTTTGTGTGTTTGATTATTCTCTAGAAGAGCGTAGTGTGGTAGGCATTCCTGTTTTGTTTTTATCCAAAGTAATCTGATCCTTGCCTAACCTTCATTTTAGCTGGCTAAGCAAGCCAGCCTACAGAGATGCCACTGATTCACCATTCCTCTCCAAAAGTGGTTCCCATACATCCTCAGGACACTGCATCCGCAAGTCTTGTGTCCCCAAAGCACTTTGCCCTGTTCACTTTTCTCGTATCTTCCTGTGGCTCAGATAAGCAGAAGCAAACTTGGAAGCTTCCCCCACAGAAACCAATAGCCCTTTGGGAGCTACATCTGCTACTTCAGACTGCTGGATAAGCAGCAGAAAGAAAACAATGCCTGCTTCAGAAGTGTCAGGTGCATTATTGGCAATGGAAAATAAAAATCAGAGAGGGAACAGGATTGTTTCTATTTAAATCATGTGTGCAGGTCTTTGTAACTATCTGCTTCAAGGTACCTCTAAAACTGTTCAGGAAATGTTTTATTCCTGCAGAATCAACAGTAGGACTTAAAAGGTGGGGTAGAAATAAAGAAGTCAGCACACAACCTGGAAGGAGAACATCTCCACATTCTCTTATGAATTTTGGATTTACTTTGACTAGATACAAAGACTTTGAAAATTGGATTTGCATATGGTCAGTGACAATAGCTCATAAAAGGATTTGACAACTACTACTAAAAGATTTGCAGTATGTTTTCTTTTTTGTCTTATTTACCTCTGTTCAGTATTTTAGATCTCCTAGACCAACCAAGTCCTGCATCCGGACATCTTTATCAAAATCATGCCTTACTGAAAAGGCTATTGTTATTTTTCCCCTTCCAGAAATTCTGACTTTCTGAACTGACAGAAGCAGGGCTGTTAATAGCTTATGGCTGTTCATTATTTAGAATGCTCCAGAAGAAATGCCTCCTAAATATTTCCATGGAAACTGCAACAGATATAAAAAACACAATAACACCTTTTGATAGAGCAAATTATCAGCTACAAAACAGTCATTATTAATACAGTCATTGCCATTAACTGTGCAATTTCTCCAGCGATGAACAAGAGCCCATTGTCACTGTCACCTCTGCTGAAGTGCATCACCTACTGCCTCACTCTGCTCACATCCACCGTTTGGTCTTCATCAACATTCAGCAAGCATCAGTGTATGTCAGTTGATGCTGTTTTTTCTGCATGGAGAAATTCAGTGATGCACCCTTGCTTCATACACGCTCCTATATCAGATGCCATTCTGTCAGATTGCCCCTCTGCTGCCAGAATGTAATGAAATACTGGTGGGAGGGTTTGCCCTCTACTGCCATTCTACCAACATCCTCCTCTGGTGCTGTGGGCCAAAATAATAAAGTACAAGGCACTAGTTTTGGAGCAGCTTTCATGTATTTCCTTCGTCATCCCTGTCTGCATACAGGCTGTCACCTTCCACCACAGCTCTCATGTATTGTATTCTGAAAGTAACAGTTTCAGTCTTAAGTTTATTTGTTCTTTAAATCATAAACTTGAATTCAGTGAAAAACAGTTTATTACTTCACTAAGAAGCTCAAAAGCAACTTAGTCAAAGATAAGAATTTAAGCTTTGCTTTCTAAAGAAGTTGACTCAAAGTGAAAACTACTGGGAACAAAAGAGGTATTAACCTATTTTCTTTATGCATAATTGCTTTCTGAAAATGTTCTGTTTCCTGCACTCTCTCTGGTAGCAAATATTGTCATGGATGCAATGAGAGCAAGGAACACTTCTGCAGCATACACTAGCTCTGCTTTACAAGCACATTAATTCTCTACTGAATGTAAGTTTTTACATTAAAATACATATTTTAGTAATATGTAGTATTACAAGTAAAAATACAAGTATAAAGCTCTTACAGGTAACTAAAAGATTCCTATATAATTATAGAGGGGTTTATTAAAATAATCCTAAGCAAAATTAATTTCCTTCCAAGGAAGAGAACACTGAATCAAATGAAAAGTAATTCTGAATCACGTACTAAGACACCCTGTAGTGGTTAAATTTAATCAGTAAGCATTGCATCTAATGAGTCTAGTTGCTCAGCTACCCAATTAATGTATGCCTGTTATGGTGGAGTCTGATCTAAATGTGTACAACCAAGAAGGAACCAGCTACTTCATCACTGCTGTTGAAGTACCATTTTTTAAAAACCTATTACTACATGGCACATACCACTAAAACACATTTGCCATTAAGGACATGGGATGGAGACATCACTTTTACTGCAAGTATCCAAACTACAGATAATTTCTCTTAAATATTTACATGGTAAATTTTCTTCAGTAATGGCTTATTCCTTTTTTTTTTTTTTTTTTTTTTTAAACAAATATCAAGCATGGAACAAAAGCATGAATGAATGGCTCTGAAAAATGGCCCCTGAAGAAGTATTGTTAATGTAAGATTGTTGAATGGGCTGAGTGGCAATGCAGCCTGGAAACCTGAGCGAGATAAATAGAATATTTTAAAATGCTGTAAGCTTTAAATAAAACATAAAAACATTTTGTGTGTGTATGTGTGTGGGGAGGACCACTACATGTAAGTTGGTGTTTGATACGTAGCATATAATTACAGGAAGTTTGTAGAAGGTGCCATGATACCTGTCAATTATCAGCAGGCAGAAAATGCAGATAACATCCATAATTCATCAGCACAGTGGCCTTTGTTGTTAGTCTGACTGATGCAGCTACGCAACATAACTGCTTATTCAAAACAAGACATTTAAAGTGAAATGAAATACTGTTCCCTTTTCAAAATGTGTTCAGTTAGAATACTGATTCAGAAGTGTATATATGCACTGCTAAATGTTAAGAAGGAGGAGTGAAAGTACACAAATTAATAAGTACACACAAATCCATTGTACTACAAAGAAAAAAAAAGCAGTTATCAGTATCAGTCAGCCCTTACATTCTCACATGACAATGTGTTAACCAAATATAACTTTTAATAGAAAAATATTTAACAATTAAAACAAGTTAATGTCTTTAATACACTTAGATATTCTGTCGGTTTCACACAAATTATTTCAGTAATTGCAAACCCACTTTAAACTACAAAATTAATTAAATTTTATTAATAAATTAATTAAAAACTAGTGCTGATATAAATTCAGCTTTACTTCTCCTGCTAATGGCCTTTAATTGTGCCTGCTTGAAGTCAGATAGAGCTTAAAGAAAAGTGCCATCTACCTAGATGAAAGCTAGCTGCAGGTGTGGATCAGACATTGAGAGAAAGGTTTTCATTACTTTTTCTCTGAGTACCCTGCCTTAAAACAGAAAAAAAAGAGAATACAGTGCTTACCAAGATGAAGAAAAACTGATAGAAGTACAGAGTTTATGAAAGTTAGTATCCGCTGCTTGCACAGGAGACAGAAAACTTGTATCTTGCTTCTGTCTCCCTCTAAATATTCAACAGAATTTTGAATATGGCATAAAATATACAAAAATGGGAAGAGATGAGCTGCTTTTGTTTACTATTTTGTAATACAAAAAGAATAAAAGGCACAGTGAAACCAAAAGGATAACAAATAGAAAACTTATCAAGGGAAATGTTTTGCATAGAAAAGAAAGATTTTAGTAGTTGTCCTTTGCTTAAGAAGGATTTCCACAGGGTTTGAACTTTTATGAGTGTTGAGTGCGTTCACTCCCATGTAAAAGGAAGCTGTGAATATTCTCATTGTGTATGAAGGTCCATGCTGCTGTAGTAAAACTGCCACACTGGTGGATGCATTTTCCATATCAGGAAGTTGCTTGCATTTTCTTGTGCTACTTCTGGTTCTGAATAAGTGTGAGTACTATGTACCTATAGCACACTATGTCCTGTATATTGCTAAATAATGACAAATACATTCTACAAACAACATCTTTTGCTAAGAAAGCTATTTTTCTATAACATCACATTCTTGGTGAATCTTTGCTTCTTCTATCACAAGGTAGCTTCCATTTTGTGCTTTGTCATTAACTCTAGTGACAACATTTTGAGCTGTAGAATAGGCACCACTGATGTCAACAGATCTTGAGGATGAAGTCACTTCACTGCCTATTTTGCTCGGTTACACAGCTGTTGGCTCAAAAGAGATACTACAGATGCTATGGTCCTGTGACAGGGGGGTTTATTTTCCTACCTCTTCACTTATCCGGATGCAGCTCTTGCTGCCTGGTTTCACATGTTGAGGCTAGTAGGATGTACACAAATTTTTCAGACCAACACTAGGGACATCTAAAGTTGATATTAGAGATTCTTAGACTAGAAAAGACTTAATATGCATGCAGCTGTATCCCTTCCGTAGGCAGCTGACATCACTGAGCCACTTGGTATTATTCTGGTCACTAGGTATAGATGCTCCAAAGGTGCTGTTGAATATGCTTGACATTGGCCAAATAAGCACTGTAGGCAAGCTCAAGACTGAATGGGCTGTACTAGAGCAGGTGCAAAGAGGATCACAGGGATGGCAAAAGTTGTGGTTTTATTTCTCTTCTTTGTTGAGGTTGTTGGCTCTGTTTGTTTCTAATGCAGCAGTATAAACAACCACTGACATAAAATTGGAGAAGAGTGTAAGACGGTAAGAATAAGGCCCTGGAGTTTTAAAAGGGAGAGGAGGTAAATAAGGATGTGCGGCAAGGAAGAATAATAAAATCTAGTTAATCATCTGACATGAAAAAGCTCTTAAAGTGAAAAGGAAGACAGAAAGGTAGGCCAGGGTTCTGTTTTCTCCCTCAGGCATGTTATTAACCAAAGACAGTCACTGGTAGCTTACTCTTGTCTTGTGACCCTCTTCAAACTTCTTTTAGTTTTATTTTCACTACTGATACGAATAAAATCTCTCACAGCTGAAGGGGAACTGCTACTAGTTCAGCTTAGTAAAATGTTTTGAGTGAAGTTTTCAAAGGACTGTTGATGGGAATAGCTAAACAGAAGCAATTGATTACATCCCAGCTTTTACAATGTAAAAAAAGAAGGGAGAAGTTGCATATCAGCTTTGTGGGAGGAGCTTACACAGTCCCACTTCTCTGCCTCTAAACGTCATGGAACATAAGCACTTTCTCCCCCATCTGCCAAGGTGAGATCTGCATCATGACTCCTTTTAGCCTAGCTGTCACTCAGAAGAAACTATGCCTGTGTTTTTATAAGGACTGTGAACATTCTCTGCTGGCATGATTTGAACAGGAAGGGAACAAGTGCTGATGCTCATAACACATGTTAATTCAGTTTAGAGTGATGCATAGAGTGCGAGTCCTCTTATTTCTGATAAAATTCCTATGCACAAAATTTAAATGGCATTGTATTGATTTTTGCATGCACAGATGGATTCAAGGGCTGTTTAAGTCTTCCCAATGATTACTTGGAAAAGTATTCAATAAATGTACAAATGCATTCATTTTCTTGTTTATCCTCCTTGTTCTCCTTTTTACCATTATTGTAAGGGCTCTGGAACAACCCATAACTCAGGGCTGGGGTAATATTTGGCTAGACCCAACTAGAAATTGCACATACTGCATCTTATTTTATATTTTAATCATCCAAACTCCTTTCTGTCATAAGATGCTGCGTATTTATTCTAGGAAATTCAAAATCAAACAGCTATGATTAAGGTTTTGGATGTAGCAACTTGATTAGGCACAAATAAATTCAAGTTGATTTCTCAGTGTGTCAAATAATTATAAGCCTTTCTATATTTGTGTCCAACAAATAATACATTATCTATCCACAATAACATTGTAAGAAGTGTATGTTGAAGCGCATGCAAAAGAAAAAGTTGTTTCTCAGAACTGACTGAAGCTATACTCACACAGGCTGCAAAGCAAAATATTATACTCACAGATTATCTTTATACCCTTGAGGTGAAAATGGCTGTACTTCTGATTATTTCTTCTAAGTATCAACAGATATATGTATGTATTCTAGGTGCATACATACATACATACATACATGTGGTTTTCTTTGAGTAGAGGACAAGAAGGACAAGAAAAAGTCAGAAACAAACCATAACTTGAGAGGGGCAGAGGACATTGTCCCTCTGTAGGGAGATGGACTCGCCCAAATATAGACATCAGTTAAACAGCAGGGGGGATAGAAATAAGAGAGGCTGAGAAGGGGAAGCACAAGAGCACCAACCTGAAGACAGGGCTACCAGAAACATAAAACAGCCAGTCCTAGAAATGTAGAAGATAACTTTTGCTAACAGGAAAAGAACAGAAATTACAGTCTTCTAAAATCCACTGTTCTGTCAGTTCTTCAATTTCTATCAATTCTTTTACTCATGCATAAGGGCAAAGGGACCAGCACAAACAAGGAGATGTTACAAAAGGAAGGAAAATGAATGCTCACCTGCCTCCAAGGATCTAGGCTCATAGAGAAAGAACTCAAAAGGAGGGAATCTCCAATCTCCAAAATCCTTCCTCAGTAGCAGTTAGCCTTTAAATGAAGTCTAAGGGGGGGTGGAGCCTGGCTTCATCTGTGCTCCCAGGGCCGACCATGTCTTTCGTTCAGGTGGCACAGGCCATGAGTCAGCTCTCCCCATACATCATGAATACCAGAAAGAGTTTATTTTAGATGTACATAGATATGGAGACTTCATATGGCTTTGTAAGATGTAAAGACAGTAAAACCAGTGACTTCTGGGGAGCAAGCTGGAAATAAATTTTATTCCTGTATTCACTACTCTATTGAGGCTATTCTTTTGAGAATGGTCAGGAGCTTCTATCATTTGATAAATATGCCTCCAGGAGGCAGCAGCCATGGAATATACCTGAGCCAGGCCTGAATGCAATTTATAAAAATGTGTTGTTTACATCTATTTACTCTTGTTATTAATAGAAAGAGCACAATTGTATGCAAATTTTAATTGCAATTAAAAAGTTTCAAATAGCTCTTACAAACAAAATTTCATAATATACTCCAATAACATAAATATGTAAATAAAGAATAAACACTTCATAGGTTCATAGGTTCATAAGGTTGGAAAGGACCTACAAGATCATCTAGTCCAACCATCCTCCTATCACTATCCCTACCCAACTACTAAATCAAATCCCTTAGCACCTCATCTAAACGCTTCTTGAACAGCGCTAGGGACGGTGCCTCAACCACCTCCCTAGGCAGGCCATTCCAGTGCCTGACCACTCTTTCAGAAAAGAAATGCTTCCTCAGGTCTAATCTAAATCTTCCCCGGCGCAACTTGTGGCCATTCCCTCTCGTCCTGTTGTTATTTATCAGGGAGAAGAGGCCCACCCCCTCCTCACCACAACCCCCCTTCAGGAAGTGGTAGAGTGCAATAAGGTCTCCTCTGAGCCTCCTCTTCTCCAGACTAAACAATCCCAGCTCCCTCAGTTGCTCCTCATAAGACTTGTGCTCCAGACCCCTCACCAGTTTTGTTGCCCTTCTCTGAACACGCTCCAGGGCCTCAATGTCCTTCTTGTAGTGAGGGGCCCAAAACTGAACACAGTACTCGAGGTGCGGCCATACCAGAGCTGAGTACAGGGGGATGATCACCTCCCTGCTCCTGCTGGCTACACTATTTCTAATACAGGCCAGGATGCCATTGGCCATCTTGGCCACCTGGGCACACTGCTGGCTCATGTTAAGCCAAGCATCAACCTACACCCCCAGGTCCTTTTCCTCTCTACATTCTTCAAGCCATTCTGCCCCAAGCCTATAGCATTGCATGGGGTTATTGTGGCCAAAGTGCAGGACCCGGCACTTGGTCTTATTGAACCTCATCCCATTGAGCTCAGCCCAGCTGTTCAGCCTATCCAAATCCCTCTGAAGGGCCTCCCTACCCTCAGGCAGTTTGACACATCCTCCCAACTTGGTGTCATCTGCAAACTTACTGAGGGTACACTCAATTCCCTCATCTAGGTCATCAATAAAGATATTAAACAAGATGGGCCCCAAAACTGACCCTTGGGGGACACCACTCGTAACAGGACGCCAGCTGGACTTAACTCCATTAACCACTACCCTCTGGGCACGGCCCTCCAGCCAGTTCTCCACTCAGAGAAGAGTGAACCTGTCCACACCACAGGCTGCCAGTTTCCTCAGGAGAATACTGTGGGAGACCGTGTCGAAGGCCTTGCTGAAGTCAAGGTAGACTACATCAACAGCCTTTCCCTCATCTACCTGTCTGGTCACCCAGTCATAGAAGGAGATGAGGTTGGACAAGCACGACCTGCCCCTGGTGAACCCGTGCTGGCTGGGTCTGATCCATTTATTGCCATGCACGTGTCGTGTGATTTCCCTCAAGATCATCTGCTCCATAACTTTCCCTGATACCGAGGTCAGGCTGACAGGCCTGTAGTTCCCCGGGTCTTCCTTACAGCCTTTCTTGTAGATGGGAGTCACATCGGCAAGCCTCCAGTCTTGTGGGACCTCTCCAGATAACCAGGAATGCTGATAGATGGCAGAAAGTGGCTCGGCAATCACCTCTGCCAGCTCCCTCAGCACCCTTGGGTGGATCCCATCTGGCCCCATGGATTTGTGGCAGTTCAGATGGAGGAGAAGATCTCTGACTGTCTCTGCTTGGATCACAGGGGGTGCATTATGTGCCCCGTCCCGAACTTCCAGGTCAGGGCAAGTACCCTGTGGACAACTGTTCTGTCTATTAAAGACAGATGTGAACTTCAAACATGCTATGGTAGGCATATTACAATATCACATTCTGGAACTTGTCAGAGACTACGTTTTCTATGAAACATTGTACAGATTCTTACCATATTCTTGATATAGGTAATTGATGCTCTTGCAATCTCATATTACTCATACAAGTTCAAATAAAAAACAACTAACGTTTATGTGGCTTGAAGATGAACACAGAAGTAAAAGTGAAGACACTGTAAAGTGAAAAAGCTAAACAGCTGATTTAAAATATATAATTATATGTAGTATTCATGGTCAGTACAAAGACACTGACTAGCTTCTAGCAGAAACATTCAAGGGCTTTGCCAGGGGAACGTTGGCTTTCAGCTCTCCAAGCAAAGTTGCTGTCAAGGACTTTCACAGTCTCTGTTCAACTTCCATGTTTGATAAAACACAAGACATAATCCCAGTTACTCATACACAGGACTTTAAGACTCTATTAGACAGTTGACAGTGAGTAACAGGTATTAAGATAAATAGATTCAGACACAAACTAGGCACTTATCATTTTTCAGAACAGCTAAAATAGCATCTGTTTTTCATTATAGGATTTTCAGATGCAGAACCTCAGATGTTATAAATTATCAAGACCATCAAAGATGATGAGAACTATGATAATTTACACCAGATGAGAATCTAGACTATCACTGGAGAAGTAATTTCCAGTCTGATGAGAATGTAAATGTGGAAAACTACTCCTAAAAGTGTATAAAGAATCTCCTCAGTAGCAAAATAAAACTTTTTGGAACTTTAGTTAAAAACTGATTTCACCTGAACAGAGACTAAGCCCTGGAACTATGGATAGCAAGGTCAGCAATTAGCCAGCTGCCTGATGGTCAGTTTTGCAGTGTGAGTGATTGTCTTTGTGACAGTTCTTTTCACTGGATTCCAAAGTAATTTAGTTTATTAGCTTCTGCAACATGGCACAAGAAAAGATAGGGACTTTTCTGTGATTTTTTTTTTTTTGACACACCCCTTTCTGATCAGTATCAAAGTATTTCAAGAGTTTGGGAGACTTGCGCAGAATACCAAGGCCAACACTGCATCAAAAGGCTAAGGTAAGAAAGGTTGCTGACAGGTACAAGGTTTCACCTTGAAGGAAGCTCAATAAAAAATTCAGATGAACATAAAGGAAAATGCATGGCAGCAGGGATAGAAGCATCCAGATCTTGTTAAGGAACTACTTTGAACACTGACCTCATTCAAACATGCTCCCCGACTTATTTTAAATTTCTTACATAATTATTTTCTGTTTTCAAGTTCTTGTCATTGCACTGAGGTCCCTTCTGTGTAAGTTCATATTCAGGTCAGGTTCAGAGAGGCTTCGTAGCCATCAGAGATAGGACATTGTCTTTCTGCCAGTTTGGTTTTGCCTCAAGCTGCAAGAAATCTGAAGTACCTATTGTAAGGAATCTTTTTTTTTTTTTTTTTTTTTTATTACTTGCAGAAAGGAAGTTTTCAGCCAGGCAAAGACATAGTTTAAGTTTTCTACGTGCAACAAGGGAATTAGTTTGCTGTAAATAATGATATGCTAATGTTGCTGATTACTTTTGCTTCTTTTTTTCTGTAGGACTATATATAATTTCGTAAGTCCAAACACAAGCTGTGAGGTCTGGAGAAGCAAAAAGATCAGGTGTCCATATGAACATATCCTTGGTGCATTTAAAATCATGCAGGAATACAACAGTTGATACTAGGACTGTTAATCCAAAACAGTATTCCACCTTCTGTATAAGGGTGCAAGCTTATATTGTAGCATAGATGAACTGTTACTTCACAAATTTATCGCTCAGAAATAAGAATAAGCAAGAAAAGGGAGCATTAAAATTCCATGTGTGGCTAGTTGTTCTCTGCATTCCCCTTTAGGGCAGATTTTCAGCAGTTTGAACTCCTTGCCAGGGTGTATCATTTAGACAATTATGCTTTTACTTAAAACTGCTACACTGAATTGATGTTGCAATACAACTGTTAGCATTAATAGGCAAAAAAATGGAAGCATAAGATAAGCCCGCAGTAGAGCTGAAGGAAGAACCAAAACCAGCTTGGTTCCTACCAGACATAAGGCTAGATCATCTACTGTGACCACCTGAGGCTGATCTGTTTTGTCATAGAGGTCCCTGAGATTTCCTGAACTACTTTTCAGTTCAGTTAGAGCATGCCTTTTAAGGAAAAAAAAAAAATTGCTTGTAGCTTAAACTACTAGAAATGGAAAATCCATTATAATTCCCATCAAACCATCCCAAAAGTTATCCACCCATTATTTATGGAATATTGTACCACTCAATTCTATTCTGATTTTGTTCAGTCTCAACACCAACAATTGGATCATAACATGTCTTTGTCCACTGGATTCAAAAGACAGGCATTAAGTTCCTATTCCACTGCAGATAAATTTTGACTTCAGTCAACACCATTTTCTGTCCAACAAACCTAACAGGATAACCTCCTTGCATCACTCATCCTATGCCTTATGAACCAATGATATGGCTAGTTCTTCTCACAGCATTTTCTGCCTACCAGCAGTCTTCTTGAATCCTGAACTGGACAAAGCAAACTTGAACAAAAATTATTTCAGTGCTAAACACAGAACTACTATTGCTATTGTACTCCATGGAGATTTTCTCTGTAGCCAAGAACTACATGAGGCTTCTTTTCACAAAATAACTAAATGAACGAGTTAATTCATTGCTACCTTCTTTGATAAATTCCTCTGCACTTTTTCATTTCCCCTTCAAATTCCAAAATAAAAAACATATTAACAGAGAAAAAATTCCAATCAGAATTTTCAGTTCTACTGAAATCCAGTTAGATTAGTTCCTCTGACATAAGTATAGTTTACGCAGGGCAAAACATGGTCTGAAAACTTAATGGTAATTAGATGACAGTGTAGTCCTGAATGACAGCAAACATATACTTATGAAAATATATGCAAGGCAGAGAAATAGAAACATTATAGTATAAGAAAAATATTGTAAAGTCTGGCTCAAAATTCAAAAATATATGTAGTCTGTAGAATGGGATTGTTGGAGCATTCCTCTGATGTGCCACAGTAAAATTGTTCAAGTGAGCAACAAGACACATTTTAGAGATGATCATTGCCATGAGGCTCAAAGAATCTGGAACCTTATATTTCCCTAAAGCAAAATGCTGTGTTTTCTATGAAACTGTATTTTGAACACCCCTTGCTCAACTAACCACCAATGATCCCAAATCTAGGTTCTGCTCCACTCCTTCTTGAGCTCTAGTATTTGATGAACGGACTAAACAGACAGGTAAAAAGGACAGTGTGACAGTGTGCTTTCACTCTTCACAAATGCATTACTTAATAGTTACCCACAAAATACCTGTTTGCTCACACACTTAATAAGAAAAGTCACCTGGACCACGAAATAGACTATTTTTGTTGTATGCTACATCTCCAAACTTTTGGATCATCTATAAGACAATAAAGTTATTAATTCTGTAGAGAATTTGATGCCATTTGAAACAAACAAAAATATAAATAACACAATGCCAAAACCAATTCCTAAAACAGCCCTAATGTGCTCATTGAGAATCCCCTATTTGCTATTAATTTTTCAATTGTCAGTTTACCAATATACTATTACTAAACAGGTGATAATGAATAAATTAGATAGACATATAAAAGGTGTCATGCAGTAGTAAGTTAAAATGTCCAGAAGAAGTCTAAAAACAAAATAAGCACTACTGCTATGTAAACACTACAAGTTTTATTACGTGTGTTTTAGAATAAAACTGTGGTCTGATCTATTTGTGTATATACTCACAGTATTAACCATTAGTTCTGATTTCTTTTAATAGTTTATTGATCAAACTGATACTAGTTAAGTATTTTTTTGTCTACATATATGCTAGACTGATGTCTGATCTGGATTGTCCTATTTTACACATTTACTACCAGTACTCTTCACTTTGTCAAGCCCTCTAGATTGTCTTTTACAGTTTCAATTCTATTAAAAACAAACAAAAATCCTGATAGCTACTCAGTTTTAATACAGATAGTGAATTCAAGTTAGATGAATATGATACTTTAAAGCTAGCTCTGATGACTAACATGTTCCTGAATGACTTCTAGAAAAGGATGTGCTTCTTTTTAACTTCCAAAGTGATAGAAGTATCAGTTTGTTTTCCCATATGTGAAAAAATATTTAATTATTTTTTTCTCTCATATTTTTGCAGTAACATTTCCGTCATTTCTGTATATTTGTATAATTCTTAGGACTAAGATAACCCACCCTAAATGTACTGCTTCTACTCATGAGGGCAGCAAGGGACTTGAATGATGCAGTGTTCTTTGCAGACGTAATTGCCTTTTACAGCACTGACTCATGGAAAGTAGTAACTCTACGTAAAATATTCCATCAGACTGGCTGATGTGTTATCCCAAGATGGTGTATTGAGGCATTAAAAAGCAGTCACTGTTCTAAGCATCTGTTGAAAGGACAGAGTCAGATTAAAATCTTGCCAACTTTCAAAAATCAGTTCAAGCAGTTCTGCATTCTCCTCCACATCTCCTGAATGACTTGTGAGGCTTATTTACAGAAACATATCTTTCTTTCTATGTGATAGATGCACACACACAAAAAAGGAGGAACTAACTTTAACAGAAATGGTGAAGCTAGCCTCATAGAAAGGCACAGACAAAAGCAGGGAAATTTCTCAGCGTAGGGTTGCCTGCAGAAGTTTGTATCACTCTCATCCAAAACTGTGTAGTTACACTGACTCTGTTCCCTTCAGAAACAAGTGACCTGTGGAGAGATACCAAGAAACAATGTATAACTCAGTTCAACCGCATTGTGTCAGACCACAGTTTTCCATTTAAAGGATACCTGCAACAGTATTACAACAGGAAACACCCACAGGAATTAGTTATTAGACTATGTTTATCAACAGGTTACACATGGGGCTGTAGAACACTAACTATGATCTAGAAAATTCCTTTTATATTCCCCTCCACATTTCCATTCACTCCAGGCTTTTATTTTTTTTATTTTTATTTTTATTATTATTAATTATTAATTATTACTATTATTTTTAATAAGTGGAAAGCAGAACTTCCATCCTGTCTACAAAACATCGTTCTGTTTTTTTTTTTTTAATCTTTATAACAATTATTATTAATAACATATATATATTTTTTCAAAGTAAACTGATTTCAAAAATCTTAGTGCTGGATTTAAGCATAAAGGGCTGTGAGCATTTATGTTTCTAAATATACTTCAAAAAAAATTAAGGTCATGAAGCTCATCAGAATCACCAAGAACAGTTAGTATTTACTGCACTAAGCTTTCATGCACTGAGTTAAGACCTATACAAGTTACCACAAATATTCTTGCTGACACTAGCTTAAACCAAACTAGTAAATGTAGCATAATGTTTGCTCTGCAGATGCCGAAGTGTATTGTCATCTGGACTGTCATCTGAAAGTTGCTTTTTGAGTTCTAAAGCCACTATCAAATAGTTGTCTTCTAATTTCACTTCTGTGTTGGCAGATTCATGCAGAGCGTGTCATGAATGTTGCCATGGTTATACTTCCCATTTAGTAAACAGGATGATATAAGTTCACATTCAATGGCAATAATGCAACTGAGACAAATCCCCAGTTACTCTTAAAGTGGTTTGTCATTTACACTTCTAAAAACCTGAGTGAACACAGGTTTCACCATGTTGACTCAGATCACCATTGCACTTTCAACAAATCATCCTTTTCAACAAATGCCCAAACTTAGCAAACAATTTTTCGTTGCTTGGACCATCTTTGCAGACAAGGCAGGAGGCTGAGCAAAGGGAAAAAATTGCCTTCTTCCCCTTAACAGATGTGGTGAATGCAACTCATGAGTACCAGATGGAGTTTGTCACCACAGCATTAATTATTGGGAGAGGAAACTGCAACTTTTGTAAGGCCCAGAGCTATTTTAGGAGGATTTTCATGATGTTAGAATCAGCTCAGGGTGGATTCAATTTCCCTGGCAGTGAATGCCATTTAGAGGGTGGAGCTGGCAACAGACTGAGTTTATATAGAATAGATCACCCTTCAGCTCTTGCTCGTACTAGTTCTGCCCTTCTCTTCCTCAGTTCTTCCACTCCATACTCATTTCATATTTTCTTCAAAAAGAAAAGATGCAGCCAGCAATTTTTTGTTTCAAAAGAACAATAAAAATCAAATCCTTTGTGCTCATAGAGATAAATTGAAAGGTCCCGAGTAGGCTGAGAACCAGATCAGGATTGGTTAGCCAAGTGTAAGCACAGAGTTTTGTTGCCTGTGCTGCTATCTTCAGCAAAATGAAAACTAAACAGAATCTGCCAATCTTTGCTGCTGCTCAGAACCATGGGATCACAGAAATAGAAGTTGATTTTTGAGCTGCCTATAAACAAAGCTCTGACAAAACACATATTAAAATTACTAACTGGGAAGCAGCTCTGACCCAGGGTACTGGAGAGATTCTTCTTTCATTTCTGAATGGGGGACCAGGAATGAAGGATCATAGAATACCCTGAGTTGAAAGGGAATCAATAGGTTCATGCAGTCCAACTCTTTGCTCCTCACAGGATCACCCAAAATAGAATCAAAACTTCACTACAATGGATAAATTCAGAAGCTACTGTCCCTGCCCAGAAGATTCATATATATATATATATATATTTTTTTTTTTTTGAAACATAAAGAAATGTATTTTACATGAACTACAGATTTTTAACACTGTTCAAGAATCACAATGTCTTCAAGGATGACTGGTGGAGACATTTGCCTAAGCCTGCAGTCGGCCTGACACAGCCACATACAGGATCTGAGCCACACTACTCACCGTGTTCTACCTATTCCTTCTGAAGGACTCCAAATACAGCCCAGCAGAGGACAGTGTCTAGCAATAGAATAACTATTCCTTGAGCTCTGCCTGACTTCCTGAAGTGAAGCAGAATGGATACATACCAAGCATCAAAGGGTTCCTTCCTTTTCAGTAATTATAACTGGCAAAATTCTTGCCACTACTAACAAGCCGTATGGAAGAAGCTCAAAGCACTAATTTTCTGGAAATGAAGGCATACCTTGTGCCATTGTTACTTCAAGTGGAGAAATACAGCAGAGACATTTCTTGCAGCTCATCTTAATCTCTATCTTCTGAATTTGACTACAAAACTTAGCTTCAGACATTAGCTCTGATATAATTTCCAAGATCGCTGAGCAGGAAGCCCTAAGGAAGCCATAAGGAAGGAAAGTGGATGGAATGTTTATGGGGTGTTTATCAGAAAAGAGAACTACAGCAAATGAGAACTGTCAGTATCAATGTGCAATCATGGGTAGGTATGATGTAGAGAAGAGGCTTATAAATAGGCAAATATGTGTATAGTTGGCATAAAAGAAATGTGAAATCATATCAGAATCACTCTGAATACACATTAGTAAGCTGTGTTTAACTAAGAAATCTGATTGCTTGAAATGGATGAAACATTCCACAGCTCAGTAACTTGGCTTTGCAGGGAAAATGTGATAAAACAAGCACACATCAGTCTAATCAGCGCTTGGGCTACAAAATTTCTAATGCTTCATAAAGCACTGGCCCAAATATAAAGTTTTTCTTAGATCAACCAAAATTTCTGAAGTTCCATCACCTTTAGATGGCATTTTTCTTAAGTGTGGAGTTGATACCAAAAACTATTATATATATATATACATTATATATATATATAATATGATATTGAAAAACAAACAGGCAAAAAAAAAAAAAAACTTCAAAGAATGATATACTCTCATACTGAGTTTTTTATATCAGATATTATAGCATAATTTTCCTGCCATATTAAAACTTGTAGTCTCTGATTTCATAGGGGTCTAAGTCATACAAGCTTTTATTTAGAGTACTCCCTTAAAAGTTTGCCTCTAATACAAATCAAGAAAAAAAAAATAAAAAAATTAATAAAAAAAAATCTGTAAATCCTAACAGGAATTTCCATTCCTTAAGTTATAGGTAGAAGAAAGTCTGTAGTATTTTTTTAAACATTAGTAGATTAAGAGGTTAACAATCAGTTATCAAAGTTTAAATGGACTGCTAGCAAAAAGTTTCCCCAGTTTGCTAAATGTAATCACTGGTGACAAAGTCAGAGGAAGCAGACATCGTAACCAAGCTTTTTAAAAGAATGCCAGTTGTTTAAACAGAAACCAGTTAAGTGTTGCTTAGTTATCTCTGACTGTCCCTGCCTCTGAGCTTTATGTGGGTGCACAGTAACAATTTACAAAGGCATGGAAGGTCACATGGGACTGGCAAATATCAGAAGCAACAGTTGGACAGGTAACTACTCTTCTTCTTCCTGCACTTCTTCTTGGCTGTGCTGGTAGACACAAGGAGTCAGCAACACAGCAAGGGTCCTAGGAACAAGCACTGCGTCTCTACCCCATAGGCAGGAATTAGAGATCCTGCAGGAAGCTTCTATTTCCAGTTTTTGTCATGTTTAAGCTAATAACTTGTGCATTCAGCTCTGTCAGCATCACAAATGAACCTGGACTCAGAATTCTTGAGGTGGGAGGCAGAAACTTCTTTTTTTCTAGTTTAGAGACATCCTACCAGCAATTAGCAGCTTGGAAAGTGCACTTATGAGAATCTTTAGTACGTGTTTTTTCTCTTCCTTTGCCATAGGTGAACATCTGGGTAAGAAAAGCCTTTTGTTTCCAACATTAGTGGATTGAGGCTTTCATGTCTTTCTTCAGGAAGAATTTCTACCCAATAATTAATGTTTCCTGCCACAGCACATTAGCTGTTTTGTCTAATGCACACAAGTCTCAAGTAAAGATAAGTTTAAAGAGAGGAAGCTGGATAAAAAAATAAAAAGTTTGTTTGTGCAGGATCTTAACCACAAGAAACTCTGCAATGATGCTCCCATTTAGATCACCAGCATAAGAAAAACCCAGTACCTCACTGTCCATACATTGTATGTGCTGAACTGTTCCTGCACATGTTAGTAGACTGACTGGTGGCATTCTGCAACTGACTAACTTCTGAACTGGCCTATCATGTTTTTGATGGAGGATGTCTGACCAGGAGAGTTTAAAGCTTTGAGGAATGTATTTTTATTATTATTATTACTGTTACTATTAATATTTTAAGCTTCACAGAGATATTTTACCACAACTAAGAGTATGTATTTGCAACAACGGGAAAGAATACCTATAAGAAAGATATTTAAAGATTGAAAAACGTTTTCTTCAAATAGATTAGCTTTTACTTACTTATTAAAATAATCCTTTAGGAATATAGTTTTCAAAAGGTTGTGAAGAGTAGCATTGTTCTTACTTAGTGTTCATGAATTCTGAAACAATAAACCCAGAGTGATATCAAATCTAGCTTCCTCCGAAAGAAAGGATTTTTTTGCTTTTGACTTCTTGTGGATGCTAGTAAGTTAAAAATCTGAAGAAAGCTGAGACACTCATTTCTCTATTCAGAGACTCTGAAACTCTGAACTTTGTAAATCAGTTTAGTGTGTTTCATGTTAAGAAGTCACTTGCACATTATCATTTTACTTGTAATAGTGATGCTTTTATCCCTAGGAAGTTAGTAGTCAACTAAACTGTCCCAGCAGAAATTCCAACACAATGCTCCTTATAAGGAAGAAATAATTTCTTCCCAGGGTCTATTCTTAATAAATGTAAAGTGAATGAGCTTGTTCCTTGAGGAAACACAGAGCAGCATTAATTCAAAGTGCTCTGGGACTCTGGCACACACAATGCCATTCCCTTCAGTTCATCTTGGAATGACTTCATACGTCAAGTATCAAGCCACAAAAAGGCAGAGGACACAGAAATGAATGTCAAGAGGATTTAGCTCAAATTAAGATGTTTGTCTCTTTACATTATTTTACAGTACTGGTGCAGCATGCCTAGTATTTTAAGTACATTTTCCTAAATGCTTTTGGATTCTAGAATCTGACTCCATTTTTAGAATCATCATGGAACTCAATTAGAATAAAAAGCTGTTCTTTGAAAGGTCTCTTTCAGTCCTGCTGGTTTATTTACACTTTAATAGAATGACTCCAAAATGAGCCCTAAATGAGCTAGCAATATTTATCCTGAAGTATCCAATTTGATTTAAAGGGCTAGTAAAGGCAAGATTTCTATGTTTAACTTCTAAAAATAAGTTTCTGGACACAACAACTTAAACTATTTTAGGAAACATTTTAAGCCAAAGGCATAAATCAGGCATGCTGTTCTCTTCATTGACCCATCTTTACCAACATTCATCATAACTGCCTACTTTTCCTGCATTTGAATTTTCAGAGAACTGTGAAGTCTAGCAATGTTATTATCTACAGCAGTGTTTTTCAAGTTTTTGAATGATAAATGTTAAAATACATTTGTAATCCATAAAATTTATAGCTTTCTTACAAACTGTCTTCAAATTGCTTTGTTAAATAGAAGTCCTTACAGAAGCAGGTTAAAAAAAAACCTTTTAGCGTCATAAATTTAACTGTTTCAGTATATCTCTAAGTCTTTCTTGCATTTGATTATATTAATGCTGCCATCTCTTGATCAACAGTTTAAATTAATGCTTAGTAATTTAGCTTGCACTTATTCATGGAGCTTCAGCTTTAAGAAACTTTTAGCCTCCTTTGCTAAATTTCACAGCATCACACAAAATCACAGAATTGCAGTGTTGGAAGGGAGCTCGAGATCGAGTCCAAACCCCTGGTAAAGCAGGTACCTTACAGTAGGTTGCAAAGGTAGGTATCCAGATGGGTCTTGAACATCTCCACAGAAGGAGACTCCACAATCTCTCTGGGCAACCCGTTCCAGTCCTCTGTCACCCTTACCAGAAAGAAGTTCTTCCACATGTTTGCATGGAACTTCATACATTCAAGTTTCAGGCGACTACTGCTTGTCCTGTCACTACACACCGCTGAAAAGAGACTGGCCTCATCCATTTATGACTTCCCTCTCTCTTTAGATATTTATAAACACTGATCACATTCCCCTTCGGTCTTCTTTTCCCCAGGCTGGACAGGCCCAGGTTACTCAGCCTTTCCTCATTTCCTCCTTTTCATCCCTGACCTCCTACCCTTATAGCGTTGAGAGATATTTTATCCCATGCATTAATATAGACTCTTGTTCAGCTTGAAAGCTATCTTGGGTTTTGTTGTTCTCATCTTTCCAGATACATTTTAACCACCAGGGTGACTCATGTTAGCCAGCACTGGGCAGTCCTCAATCCATTTTCTACATACAGACCATTGTTTTCTTCATACAAAGACAACTGCACACAATCTTTCTTTCAAATTAGTGCAACTAGTAGAGTGCTCAGACCTTGTATGTGCAACAGCAAGGAACGGGAATGACTGCAAGTGGTCGAATGCTCTGAAAAATGAAGAACAAATTAAACTGAGTGGTCACAAGGATGTTTTTCCAAGTAGCTCACAGAACTGAGAATGATTAAGTGCTAAGAGGTTAACCATGTTAAGTTTGCTATTCCACAGTCTCTGCTTTCCCTCCGTGTAACTCTGCAATACAGTCCTTCCAGGCTGAAAAAGAGGAAGCAAATATACAGTTCAGTAAGTTCTTTCCACAAAAGAAAAAAAAAAATCCTTCAAAAGAAAAACTAACTACGCACTTAAATACAGATAAGGTACTTGTTTAAGACATTGATTTTTTTCCGCTAGACTTTACACATCTTCCTAGTTACCCTCTGCCCTACTGGTGGGAGAAGGAAACTTCAGACTCAGATAATCTGTAAACTGTTAAGAGTGCTAGGTCAGTGCAGAGCCCAAGGAGAAGTACCATTGTTGCTTATGGCACCATTTCAAGAGCAAAGATGCCACTACTTCTTCAAGTACCCTCCAGCCCAGCAAAGAAAAAAGCATCAGCAGCATCCATATATGATTGGAAGCAGCTCTTCCTGCTGAGTGGTAGAAGGATGAAAATGTGCACCGATGGGCTTTTCTCTGGGGTTTCCTAAGTGAGTTTGGTAATTTTTCCCCAGCTCTGAATAGACAGAAGGATGACAAAATTAAGATAACAGACAGCCGTGCTACTTTCGCTTATTATGGAAGAGCTATTTTTCATTGCCGTCCTTGCCGGTTTTTACTGCCGCCTCCGCCGTGACAGGAAGAATCGTCCCAGCAGCGTTAACGTGCTATTTTCATTGCTGCCGCTGGCTCACACCTGGTACCCAGCACAGAACAGCATCCCTGCGCCTCTTTGGGCGTTTAAAGCAGAAACAGCGATGGAGCAATGCGGAGGAGAACAGTTTCAAGACGAGAGGAGCTGTTAACCAAGGCAAAGTGAGGGGGCCGGCGTTACTTCTTTGCTGTCACACAAAGGTAATCGTGAAACTCTTGTGCGTGTGTGTGTGTATGTGTGTGTTTTCATAACGTTCCACGTGTTTCCTCGCTCTGCCCTCAGAAACCAGCGCGCTATGAATAGCGAAACCGAGACCGACACCCGCAGCTGCTCCCTGCAGCGCTCGGCTCCCAGACAGCTCACATCCAGCTGGTGCCTACGGTGACAGCGCGCTACGATAACCTCAACGTCCGAGCGAGGGGACGGCAACGACAGCCGGCAAACGGCGGCGGGCGGAGAGCTCCCCGAGAGGGCGGCCGGTGCCGCCGGCATAGCGCACACCCGCACTCCGCCCGACGCTCCCGCGGAGCGGGGCCAGGCCCCGCCCCCGCATCCTGCTCCCCGCGTGACGTCGAGGGAAGCCCCGCCCCCTGTTCCTCACGGCGCGTGACGCCATGAGGCGTGCTGGGGGAGTGACACGGCGCGCCGCCCGCGGCGTGTGTGTGTGTGTGTGTGTGCGTGTGTGTGTGCATGTGTGTGTGTGTGTGTGTGTGAGTGAGTGTGAGTGCGCGCGTGTGCGTGGGATGGGACGGGGGAGTGGCGGCGCCGCGCTCGGGCCGCTCAGTTTACGGTTGTGGAGAGGACTCACATACGGCACCACCCACTGCCGCCCGCAGGTGGGGCAGCGGGACGCGCCCCTCTTGGCGTATAAGGCGAAAGGGGCGGGGATTCGGGGCCGGCGGTGGCTCGCTGCCTTCCTGGTGCCGTTTATAGGGTACAGCCACTTCCGCTGTCTGCTTAGAAGCGGCGCGATCATGGCGGAGCGCGGACAGCTCCCTCCACCCGCGAAGCGCCTCTGCTGCAGACCCGGCTACGGCTCGGGCTGCAGGCCGGGCGGGCGGGTAGGCGGCGCCGGACCCGGCAGCGGAGCGCTCTGCGCCGGTCCCAGTTCCGCGGCCGCCGCCGCCGCCCTGGGGCTGCTGCCGCTGGGCAAGACGCAGAGCCCCGAGTCCCTGCTGGACATCGCGGCTCGCAAGGTGGCGGAGAAGTGGCCCTTCCAGCGGGTGGAGGAGCGCTTTGAGCGGATCCCGGAGCCGGTGCAGCGCAGGATCGTCTACTGGTCCTTCCCCCGCAGCGAGAGGGAGATATGCATGTACTCCTCCTTCAACACCGGCAGCGAGGACCCCGCCGCCGCCCCCGGGGGGACCGCCGCGCCCGGCGGGGCCGCGGACGCCGCCGACGATAACCGCCTGCCCTTCCGCAGGGGCATCGCGCTGCTCGACGGCGGCTGCGTCGATAACGTCCTGCAAGTCGGTGAGTCACCGGGCGCCACGCCGGGCCCGTGTCGGTTAATCGCCCCTCGACCCCTGGCCCCTTCGCCCGAGCTGGGCTCTGGAGCGTCTCTGCCCCTCGGCGCGGGTGGGTTACCCCGGCCCGGCGGGGAACCCAGGCAGGTCGCTGTCCCTTTAACTCTCGCTGCCGATAATCCGGAGCGTGTAATCCCGCTTGGGTCTGCCTCCTCTCAGCGCCCACCCCCGGTAATCCGGGTCACCGCCGTACCCCGGGCCACAATGGGGGGGAGGTGCCCCCCGCGCACACACCTCCCCGGTGGAAATGAATCAGCAGAAGGCGAACCCACGGGGGTGGTGTGCGTGTGTGTTTGTTGGGGGGGGGATGCGGCGTGCTCGGAAATAAAGAAAAGCGAATGCCGGAGTCGTGTTTGAGGGAGGCGGAGGAAGGGGGGAGCGGCGAACAAAGGCATTTCTAGGGCAGCGGCGAGCCGCAGGGAGGGGGCGAGATCCGCAGCGTGCGGGCGTGGGGGGGAGAGGGTGGGGGGCACGGGGCCGTGACAGCGAGGCGTGTGTGTGCGGGGGGGCCCGCGGTTCCTCCCGTTGGAACAATGCTCCCTCCTCTTCTCTGCGTTTAAAGGGCTGTGGGGTTCGGTGCTCCCCTTCTGCCCGGGGGATACGCCTCGCCACGTCTCGCCCCCACGGTCGCCCCCGTGGTGGGCCGGGGTGCCCCTCGTCTGCGCGGAGAATCCCGAACTTCCACGCGGGGCGTGGGGTCTGCTTTGTAGCCGGCCACTTTGTTCTCGTTTTCATGTTTATTTCCCACCTCTTAAAGGGAAAGCCAGACAAAAGGATCCTGCTCGGTTTTCTAATTGTTGTTATTATTTTTTAATGTAAAAACGCATCTATCTTTATTATTTGCCCCACAGTGCACCTTGTCCTGAGCCTTTTGTTCACTCCACTTGCACTCCTCTGCATGGCCATTTATTTTTGTTGCTGCCGCTCCCAGCATTGCTGCCCTTCTCAGGGCTGTATTCGAGACAATTTTTTATTTAATCTAATTAACTTTCTTGTAAGTTTCATCATTTGACTGTCTTTCTTTTCCAAAGGTTGAGAAGTAGCTGTGGCTCCTCAGGACTGGCAGAACCAGTAGCAGAGCTCTTTTAGTTGGGTTGGCAGCACTGACATTTTTTTCTTTTTTTTTTCTCCCTTCTGCTTGCACTTGATTCTGTTTGCAAGCGATGAGGAATGACAGGAGTGCACATAGGGAGGGTTTCTTGGATGATTACATTTAAGCCAGGAATTCGCTGTGAAAATAAAGCCAAGGAGCGATAAATAAAAGATGCAATCTTTTCCAGGAGACGGACACCCAGTGTGGCTTTCTCTGTGCTTTGCTTTCAGTGACAGAACAGGGCCTCAGCAAGGACTTGTGAAAGGAAAAAGTAACTTGTTGTATAGCTCCTGAAGGGGAGGGGCATTGAGTAATATTGGCAAGGGTCAATGCGAAGAGAGAAAATATGCACAAATACAACTAAGTGTTGACTGCTGCTTCTGGAGCCCTTAAACATGTTCCAGACAAGTGCTGAAAATACAGTTGTGTTGTGTTTTTTTTCCAGCCTTCCATTGGAAAGCTGTGCTCCAGCAGTGTTGGAGCTGTTGATGGTGAGTGTCTCAGTGCTCTGGCAGCACCATGGTTGGGCCCAGAGCTTGGGCAGGGCTCTGCTGGATGCAGAGCTCTCATGCAAAGCTTGTACTGTGACTGCTGATGGGCTGGAGGGTGTGACTGGGCCCTGGGTTGGGACTGGGTCTGTGCAGCATTGGTGGGGTGCTGCCCTGGGAGAGCTGTGATGGATCTGCGTGAGTGCCACTTGGTGGCCTTACAAATGTGAACTTGTGTTCCTGTGCAGGGTGAGTAATGGAAACTCTGTTTACTGTTGCACTGAAAAGTGCAGCTGTAGGACAAAGTGCATTTTATCATGTATCAGTCCCAACAGCCTTACTTAACAGTGACAGTAACAGTGATGATCACTATAAGGAAATGCAGACTTGGTTAGTGAGGGTGAGGTTTGAAATTCGCATTGGTAGTTAAATGGATCTAAGTGCTTCCGGATTCTACGTTTCTTAGTCTAGCCTGGAATAAACACTTAGTTGCTGTGAAGAGATCTCATTTCAGGTACTAGAATTTCAAAAACCTCATGTCTATGTGCTGCTAAAAATTGTCACGTGCTCCCATGTTGTCCTCTCCACCTCTGTCTCACACGTGTAATGAAAAGAGCAAAAGGAGCAACGTGTCAGGGATGCACACTACTGATGTTTGGGGTGATCTGATGTGGGGCTGGTGAGAGCTCTGTGAGTGGTATTGTCCTGGCACAGTAATTAGCATCACTTAGTTCTGAAATACTCTTCTCCAGAGAAACTCACTTAAAATTTCTTCTTGCATCTAACTTATTGATGTTTGTTTTGGTATGTTTCAACTAGACATAAAGGGCTTTCTTTTCCTCTTTGAATGTAGGTTTCTGGAACAGACCTTTTCAACTGTACAAAATAGAGCTTTTCTATTATATGTGTTTCATTTATTTCAAACCAAGTATTTTTAGTGAAGATTGCAGGCTAAGCACGAAAGCACTCTGAGGAAATAGAACAATCTGGGAGAGAAATTAGAAGTTGACTGTGCTTCGTTTGGTGTTTGCATGAAGATGCCAGGAGTAAGCAGACAGTTTTAGCTGGTGGAGTGTATATTTGGTTCCTGAGGTTAGTCCTGAATTAGTGTACAGCCCTGCCTTGTCGTCACAGCAGTGTCTGTCAAGGATAGGAAGAGGTATGATCCCTCAATAGCACAGTTGACCTGGCGAGAGCCCTTAATGTAGCTATTCTAGGAGGAGGGAAAAAAAGCTGCCCTGTGCTCTGCTAGGTTGACTTTCTGCGTCAGGAAGGGCAGAGGCTGCCTTTACTGCAGTGTTGGAAAGCCCTGCTGCTGTATCTGTGTCCACATTAGAAACACTTGAAGTGTTTTTTTGATACGTCACGTCAGGTACTCCTAGAATGTCTTACTCTGTCTTTAATTTGAGCTTGGCTTGTCTTTTCTGCATAGACCTTGCTTGCTCATACAGGTCTCCCTTTAAGGTTTTGTAGTCTTTTCCACAGTAGCATAAGACTTTGTAATCATGGTAGTCATGCCTCTTAGGTATGAATGGCAAGAGAGTGAGTTGGAGGGAAGAAACTTCCAAGGGAAGGAAAATAATGTATAGAATTAATTGATGGGCACTTACCACAGCACTGGAATTTAATATTCATGTTGTGAACTAGGAAGCTACCTTGTGTTCAGCTGGAGTGTTGGTGTGGAGCAGCAGATGCAGTTTTCTGAACTCCCCCAGTGAAATGTGTTCAGAGGGATGCTACTAAAATAATGTCTTTTGTTTTGCTTTTTTTTTTTTCCCTGAAATTAAACAAATGAAACCTCTCAAATGTGAAATAGTAGTTGGAACTACCTGAATGATTCTTTGTCTGGTTCTTTAGTTAGAACTTGTGACTTTTTTATTTTCCCAGTTTTCTCTTAATGCTAACAATTTATCTTTGACTTGGTTGCTTTTGTCATCTCTTGCTACAAAAGAGCTACAAGTTGGTGGATGTTTTCAAAACCAGGAGAAGCCATCAGTCCAGGATTTCAGCTTTATGAGATCCTATTGGTAGCTGCTCTAATTCTGTCTGAACGCAATATTGTAAAGAACCAGACATACATGTATTATGATCAGCAACTTTCTGCTCCTTTTTGTGGATGATGATCCCAGTTAATAATTTTTTCATTCTTCCAAGCCATCTTTGCCCAAAATAGCATGGAATTATACAGCACATAAAACAAGTGTAGTTTTTCTTCTTTCAAGGTTTAATTGTTTGAGTGCCAGCAGTATAATGTGAAACACCTTTCTGCTGATTAAAACCACACCAGGTATTTTATTAGAAATCTGACACAGGCATTTTTGCTGTGAACTGAAATGTACCTTTTAGCAGATGTGTTGATCTTCGCTAGTGCCTACAATATGCATCTATTTGTTGGTTAAACATAGATGACAAGTGGATTTTGTTTTTTTCTAAATAATCAAAGTAAAATTAAGTAATGAAACTAAGGTTTTTGTTTGTGAATATAAGCACTGTGTTCTGCATTAACCTCTTGGTGTCCTGGTATGTCTGGTGGATTTTTTCCAAGAGGAGAATGTTGTGCTGAGATTATTCTCCTGGAAGAGGCTGTTCATCTACAGACATGCCACAGAAACAAGCATGGTTTCTTCAGCAGCCAGCCCAATGTTGGGGCTTGGTTAGGAACGTATGACTAAAACAAGTAATCTAGAATTTGTTAATACAATATTGTGGTAATGTAGTAAGCAAACAATATCTGACTTTTTGCTGGACTTCTTGAATTGCATCCAAAACCACTAGGATTTTGTAAAAATACCTTCAGTGATTAGAGTTTGTAAGTCACTACCAATATTTCCAGGTTTGGAGGGACAAGTATACTCATTTTTAAATATTTCTTCCTGGAAGGGAGACAGCTGAATGCATTCCAGTTTCCTTGTTAGACTTGGAATGCAATGTATTAATTAGAGAACACAGAAGCTATTTTCAGTGAGTATATATGTGTATTCTAATGGACTGTTCTTGACCTTGAAGAATTTGTTTGGAATCTTTTCTTCTTAAAAATAAATAAATGTGTGTGCAGGAAATTCTAAAAAACCCTCTTTCAAGATTAGATTAATGAACGTGGAAAAGTCAGCTCCTCCCCTTTTTGAGTCTTTCTAAAGGTACTTAATCTGAATTTCAAGAAAAAGTAAGCGTTTTTCAGTGATTACAAGAAGCAGGAATAAAAACCCTATCCAAGTATGTCCAGCCCATGACCTGGCTCCACATGTGCACTTACCATTCCCCAACAGCCAAACGTCAGTGTGTGATGATGTATATTTGCATTTCCATTTTCAGCTGACATAAGTACGTAACTGGGCATTTTCAAATGGAGTATACAGAGTTTTGACCAGACATTCAGCTCAAAAATCTGTGTCTCTTTACTTCTATAAGCTTTCTCTTAACCATAGAGAAGCACTTCTCACTTCATAATCATCCTTATCCTTGTCATCGCTTTTTGGCAGCACATATATTTGTGGACAACTGTTGTCATGGGTGAAGTACAGGAGTAACATTTTACCCAAAATCACTCACAAACACCATGAGAGCTCACAAAGAATTGCGTGCACTGCCATCAAACCAGGGATTGATGTGTTAGTCTCACACAAACAGTGTCATGTATCCCACTAGTTCTGGGTGGGGTTTTCTCTCCTTTTTTTCTCTGCTCTGCTTTTTTCTTTTCATAAAAATACTATAGATTGAAATTAGTTTTGTTACTTATATGTGTGAACTACAGTATATATTTTATGATGGCTGCTCCAAAAGTAATGGCTGCTCCAAAAGTAATGTCTGCTCTTTTTTTTTTGTTGGCCTGCAGTGTTGGAGGTGGATGTTGGTAGTATGGCGATGGAAGTTGAACCTTCCTGACAGTGTTCTGGTACATGTTGTTGCCGTGGAGCAGGTGGCAGCAGAGGGGCAGTCTGACAGAATGATGTCTGACATGGAAATGTATATGCAGCAGAGGTGTGTCATTGAGTTTCTTCATGTGGAAAAAATGGCACCTATTGACATTCATCAACACTTGCTGAATGTTCCTGGAGACCAAACAGTCAGTATGAGCATGGCGGGTGGTACATTTCAGCAGTGGTGACAGTGACAGTGGAGCTCCTCTGCTGGTGCAGATTTTGACAAGCATAGCATGTAGGCTCTAGTTCATCAGTAGAGAAAATGCATGGCTAATGATGGTGACTGTGTTGATAAGGAGAGTTTTGTAGCTGAGAATTTGCTGTATCAGTAAGCATCCTTGTGCTCTGTAGCTGTTGCATTTTCTGTGGGAATATATAGGAGGAATTAATTTTGGAGCAACTTTTGTGTGTGCAGCACAAAACTGTTCATTAGATGTGGCCCAGGCAAGCCAGAAGGTTGGACACTCATGCCTTGTAGGGTCTTGCCACATAATTACAAATAATAGAATAAATCCATAGTGAGACATGTCGTTGCTGCATGAGAATTTAGTAAATTGCTTCCAGTTGAAATTTTTAGAACAACAACAACAATAAAAAAACAAACACTTTAACATAAGTTTTATATTACTTGGCCTATCAACTTGTCATTATTCATTTTTGTCAGTTTTCATTTTTTTCATGTTTCATATTTATCCCCTAATTTCAAGGCTTTCCTCACTTCGAAGAAAACCATTTCCATTTTCAAAGCTTGCTTGCTTTCAGTTTAAGAAAATGATTCTATCTCTGTGTACAGTCACATATTTTGATATGTAGCAGTTCTTGAATTTGAGCCAGTTGTCATGCCAGCAGCTGATGCTTTCTCTGTCTGTCTCTCTGTGCTTTTGGAGATGAATGATTAATTAGAAGTGAAATATGTGTGTAAGGGTAAGCTGAAGCTATTTAAAAGTCAGTCATGGACAAATTGGTTTTCCTTAACAATCAGTAGCTAGTTCCTGACTTTTGCCATAGCATTTGTTGTTCTTCCTTTTTTGTTTTTATTTTTATTTTTAAATTAAACCCTTACATAAGACTGTGAAGTTTGAGTTAAAACCTTTTTAGTGAGAAGCAGTGTTATCATATTCAGCAGTTCTCACCAGTGAAGGTTAAAGTTGGGTGATATCCTGTAAGGTGTATCTGCATGGGTTCAGTTTTCATGTCACCTGCTGTTTTGTAATCTAGTTGTTGAGACGGATCCTGAAGTTTTGTAATGATGTGACAAAATATTAGTATGAAGCTATGGTAATGCTAGAATGCAATTGGCACCCTTTCTCTTATTTTCTCTTTAGCTGTTTTTCTTTGGGGATTAGATAGGAGAACTTACTGAATTTTGAAAAGAAAAATAAAAGAAGGACAAAACTTTTTTTAACTGACAAAAGCTATTCTAATTTATGAATCTGCTTGCCTGTCATAGGAACTAATTTGAAATTTTACAGGGCTTTTGTGTGCAATGAGGGTACAGATTTAATATGAATTCTGGTTGCCTGGAATGCAGTCAGCCTGATAGCGTGTGAATACTTGAGCACCGTCCAATAACTGCACTTGTGCTGGGAGAGCTGTCTCCTTGAACTTCCAGTTTTTCCTCTTGGTTCACTATCTAAAGCTACCTGTGTGAAATGCTTCTCTCAGACGGATGTGCATGCAGCCTTTGACATGGCTTTGTAGCCCTCTGTGGCCTGGATCGCTAGTAATGTTGGCTAGGGCTGGCTGTGTGCTGGTTTGCATTTTCCTCCTTTCTACATGACAATTACCATGATTTAGTGATGTCCTTGCAGTGCATTACTGTACTGGTTTCCATTGAGGTGACTGCATGCATTCAGCCTTCGTTGCCTTGGCCCTGCTGTTAAACACTAGGACGTCTAGAAAACTGGAATGTAAGTCACTATCTTAAAATAGTTATTTTGTTGTTTGTTTGTTTACTTAATTCTGCAATTGTGTAAACAGACAAGGAATGTAGCCTTCTAAAAGTAAGCAAAGAACATTCCTTTATGGTTAAGTCAGAACTGATAAAAGGCCTGCTACAGAAGCTCAGTGGACATACAAAAGAAGCTTTCTAATTTGGCAAAATTTCTGAGTGGATTCATCTCCCACTGTAGGCTTCTTACCTGTGTTTCATTAAACCTTTCTGACAATTGAAAAACAAAATATGAAAAAGGGGCATCTTTGCCTGTATAGCATATTTTAAGGTAATTGTGATGTGCACTATCACGCTTTAAAAGAAAGACCTTAATCTTTTCTTTCCCTCTAACCCTTTCCACCTTGTTGCAAATGAGTGTATTTGACAGTCTTGAAATATCTGGGAATTTTTGCTTTGGAAATGCATGGGCAATGGCTGAGAAGGTCTGACGTTAATTAGGAGGATGCTGCAAAAACTGTCAGGAAGTTCAAATTTGCACTAGTAGAGCTAGCTGATCAGATAAATCGGAAGCTCATTTACTGAATTAATATCCTAAAAAATTCAGGTGGCTTACTTTTTTCCTGCTTTATTTAACAATCTGTCTGTTTACATAAGTCATCTTTCATCGTTCATTGGTGTCAGACCTCTAACATTCTATGGGACTGTTGGAAAAATAAATGTGGACAAGTGGCATAATAGGAAGAAACGAAACAAAAGTAACAAAAGTAGGCGTTAATACATCTTTGAGTGTATTTGACTTTATTATTATTTTTTTTTCCCAAGAGCTAATTATTTTCAAACAATCATTTTAAAGTCTGGGAAAATCAAATGTTGTGTAGCTGTATGACTTCTAAGAAGTAAGATGCTTTGTTGTCCACAAGCCAAGCTTAACTGCTAACTGGTTACTGGCAGCCAGTAGTAGTGCAGAATACAGCACAGGAGCTCTGCAGCCGACTACAATGTTTAATTTATACTGACTAATGAAATAAAGGACATTTGACCACTGAGGCACTTAAGGTTGAATAAACAGTTTTATAAAGTGTGAGACAAATTTACAGTCTGTGATACAGTTAAGGATCAAGTTTGTGTGTACTGTGCTTATTTTTGTATTTCTAATGTTTGTGGGTTTGGTGATAGGATTTTACTAGCATTGACTCTTTTGGGCTTGTTTCCACATGCTTCAAGCTTGACTTGCTTTTTTTTTGTTGTTGTTTTATACTAATGGCTTGTATTTTGTCTTGGTACCTGTGTTCAGCTATCTGCTCAGCTTAGTGGCTGTGCAAGGCCTCTCTGTCAAATCTGATTCTAACTTACCCTTGTCGAGAGCATCTGGTGAGTTTTATTATCACTTAGTTTCTACACTGAGCTTTGATGCTTAGGCCAGCCTGAAGTTCAGAGTGTCACTCCATCTTCAGTGATGAATGATGGATGGGATTGTTAGTAAGTTTGTGGAAAGTACAAGCAACGTACTGCACGTAGTATGGTTTTGGGATGTCATATACTAGGTGACCAGATATTTTTGCCACTTAGCTGTAGTTCTGACCATGGAATAATGGCAGATAAAATGTCTATGTTAAGAATCTTAACAAAAATCAGTAATCACTCTGAAGTTGTCTGGTGTAGTGGGATTGCCTGGTCACAGCCTGAACCAGTGAATGAGCATCCGAGTGACCGGAGCAGAGGAGCCCAGCTCCACCTGCCCTCTCGCTCTCTCCCTCTCAGTGGCGCTTCCGGGAGCACAGATAGAGGCTCAGCGTGCGCGGGTTGCCCCCCCCTCCCCGGCTGCGTTCCTTAACTAAACGGTCGCCGGGAGGGGTGAGTTCATTCCCCTTATCTCTAATATCCCTTTCTGTAGCGCCTCTACCTCAAATAAAGGCTCTGTCACCGCCTTTGCTTGCTTTACATCTAGAAAACATGAGAAGCTTTCTGAAGAGCTTTATGGTAAGCAATTGATTACTTGCACTGCAGTAGTTGCCTCAATGAAGCACTTTTTTTTTTCTTATGTTTGTGGAGTGCTATATATCCCTGTGGAAAGCTGGTAAGTAGTGTTGGTAAAACACTTGTCTGCATATTTACAAAGCTGACCTTGTGCTTCAGCACAGCTCTTCTGAGCCCTGTGATTCTGAAGCTCAAGAACAGGGAAAATCAGTAGTCTAAAAGAATTGTTTAACACATGAGCTAGGTGGAGGAAATTTGGAATGTTTGTCTTCTGATATGCTGTGTTATGACCAGTGACAACTGTGACAACTGGCTGTACTGCTGATGTACATGCAAAATGACTGTTCTGCCAGTGATTAAGTTGTTAGCTGAAACCTTGCAAACTGACTATTAGTGTCTCATGGTTAAAATATCAAGTCCATTATATTCTGTATCTGTGTCTGGGTTTAGCATAGCTGTATTACATAGAAGCATGAAACTTCGATTTTACTTCTAGAGCAGAGGGATAACAAAATGTGTAACTGTGGTGTTAGATTTTTTAGCTCTTTGTTATCGCAAGTCTGCACGGTCATGCAGCTTTCCTGGTCAAACCTAAATGCACAAACTAATAGAGGTGACTTCAGCTGAATGTGCTACTGAATGATAGATAGTGACTAGAAATAGGACTTTATGTAACAGATGTCTCGGCAGTCTGATTGGATAAGGAAGCTGAGAATGACTTGATTAGTGTTACTTAAATTTTAGGAGCAGCTTAGTTTTACTGATGATTTTCAGTCTCCAAACTTTGCATTATGTGTCCTGGCAATAATTTACAGTCTTAATTTCTAAGTACTTATGTTGATGATAAATGTAAGTGGCTGCTAGGTGGCAAGTATGAATAACTGTTAAGGAGTAAACAAGAATTCAGCTCATTGAGTAAGATGTACCTGAAGATAAGAGGGGTAGTAAGATGCTGAGTTGACCTTTATAGATGAGAGGCTAGGAAGAAAAGTGAGGAAGTGATGATGTCTGAGATAAAGATAGAGGTCAGAGAGCTTTGCAGGTCTCTGAAGAGGTGTGTTTAATGAGGTTGTAGTCTGAATGACTGGCTTCTCCCTCTTTACTTTCAGAAGGTATTAGTGTAGGCATTAAAGGAAATAGATTTCTTCATTTTTGAAAAGTTTGTTTTGTTTTGTAGAACAGATGAGCAATCTAACTTAACTAACTTAACTATCTTGTAGATTTTGAAACTGCAGAAATGTTTAAAGCTATGAAGTGAATGGTTGCTTGTTCTGTGCTCTCCCTTCTTACATCCTAATTTCAGTTTTAGAAATTCAGTATATCTGACAATACTTTTCAGAAAGTGCTGATTTTTCTGTTAAATAAAAGGTTATTTGTGAAATTGTGGTTGATCAAAGCAGAAGCTGTTTCTATTATGTCTTGTGGGAGACTATCATTAGTGGTTAATATATATGATATATACATGTCTTTTTTATACAAGTGTTTGATACAGATTTATTAATGGGGTTAAAAACACATTGATAAACTCATATGTTACAAATTAATTTGTTTATTATAATATGTAGTCAAGTTTTTCTTAATTGTCCTAATTCTAATCAATAGGCAATAAGTGGCATAATTTTAAACCATTCTGCTCTGGAAAAGGTCCAAGTGTTTGCTTTCATATCCTTTCATTTTCCCCGCAATAGTAAATGCTTGTGAACAACTGAGTTTTGGGGCCACACCTTGTGCTGACATAGGGATAAGAACTGGAGATGCACTGAAGAAGGGATAGGAATCAGGTGGCAAGTATTGCATGGGCTTGTTAGGCACTTTATACAAAGGTAGGAAGCGGAGGGGCAGGGGGGGGGAGAAATAGCTGCATTGGTACAGCCTGAAACTATATGGGAATGTCTCTTATGTATAGAAGATACATGAAAGCACTGGAAATGCAGGGATAATGTGAGCATTGTAATCTTAATAGCAAAGAGATCCGGTTTTGTGTAGTAGAGGTTGTTAAAAGGAAGGATTTGTATATGCACGAGGGGTCAAGGAAGCATGCTGATGTCAGAAAACTGAAGACTCTCAGCGTGGAGAGTAAGCTTGAGAGGACTGAGATGGCAGTAAGATCAAAGCAGCTACTTCCTGATTACTCTAAGTGTGGAATGATAGCTAGTGAAATGTTAGGCAGGATAAATGGGGAAAATGTGAATCATGGATATATGCTTCAGTGAATCCCTGCCTGTTATGAGGTCCATCTTCCCCTCCCTACTTGAGTAACAAAAGGAAGTTAAGAAGTAGTGATAAAGTATTGAGAAACATCTACTGAAAGGAGGAAGCAGAGGAGGATGACTGTGCAGTGAGACACTAAGCTGTGATTTTAGGAAGTAAAAGGAGAGCCACAAAAGCCAGTGAAGGTCAAAAGTACCAGAAAAGGAGTACTCTGCTTATAGAAGTGCTGAAAAGCGAAGCAAATCCAAGTCCTGATAGCATTCAGAAAAATCTCCAATGGAGACATGAGTGAGAGCTGTTCCAGTGAGAGGACACTGCTGGAACCAGCAAAGACTTGGGTGGTAGAACCACATTCCAGAAATGACCTCAACACACTCAATTATTTGGCCATGGTAGAGAGAAGATGGGGATGTGGGGAAGGTGGTAGTCTAGGACAACATGAACACCTCAGGTAGAAGTTACATGGGTGAATGAAGTGGGGGAAATCTGCACTGTAAGAGTGAAGCAGTCCATATGGCAAGGCACAGCACGCATGGAGCTTTATAGGTAGGCATGGGGGTGGACTACTTGTATCTGTGTTTTGTGCCAGACCAGCTGTGACCCTAGTGACAATGTGCGTCCTGGGACTGAGTGTGGGTAGCATGGTGTGAGGGAATAGGGAAGGAATTGAAAACAGGTCCCCTTATCTTGTGCTTGCCTGCTGTCAGGTGAGGACTGGACAGGGAAATGCTACTGGGGTAGACTATGACTTGATCTTCACTGGATGTCCTGGTGCAAGCAGCGTAAGCTTGCTCAGTGCAGGCTGGAGGGACCTCAGACTGGCCTGCCTCAGCCCCTGCAAGGTTTGGGGTTGCCACACACTGCTCACACCTCTCTCCTTTCAGGCTTTTGATCAGGTGGCTTTCCTGTAGGAGCTGATGTATCTGTGAGCAAATGAGGCTTGTTAGAAATATGTACTATAGGTATTGAGTATCAGCGTGCAGTGCTGCAGCTTCTGTAGGGGCTCTCATAGCTCCAGCTAACAGTTCAGAGCCTGATGTACCAGCTGATGAAACCTGGTCTGAGGCATAAGGGTGCTGCACCAATGAAAGCCTGAGACCAGTGGACTATGGTCCCTGTAAGTACAAGCTCAGATACAAGCCCAGCATCTGTCTTGTCTAAGGCTAGTAACTTTGGGTTGCCAAACAGGTCATAAATGACAAAGACCATAAACCTTTACTCAGAGAGAAGTGGAGAATCTGAAACTGTATTTCCAGTTACAATTTAGAAGTGTTATCACCTTACCCATCCCTTCCTTTTCAGAGGGAGTGGGCACATTCCTCATTGATCAAGCCTGCTGCCGTAAGGAGAGCTGCTGTTGCAGCAGTGCAGCATGGTCATAACGTTTCCTGGTGAGGCTGGGAGTTGTTCTCCAGGAGCTGTTCCAGCAAACGTGCTCCCTCTTGTCGCTGGGTGAACTCCTCCAAGGACAGGCTGCCAAACAGACCTATCAAAATAAATGTATTTCATTGTGAAATACTCTAGTCATGAATATGGTAAATGAAATAACTGACTCATTTAGTGTGCCGTGACTCATTTGCTGCTCTGTGCCTCATTGTGTAACTCTTAGAACAGAAAATACATATTGCTGTGCTCAAACATGTATTTTAAAAAGATTTTTTCATGATCGTCATTTTCAAACTTTACCTACTGCTAAGACCAACCATTGTGTGTCATTCACCCTGGAGACATGCAGCTGCTTTAGGCTGGCTTAAATGCAGGCCACTGTCAGAGGGACACTGCAGTTCTCAAGCTTGCACCTTGTGCCAGGGTTTGTATAGCTGTGCAGTGAGCTGGAGAGTTGTCCTGCTTTGTGAGCTTAGATCTTGTTTGGTGAGTTTTACCTTGTTTATTGCCCACATGTATGCTGCTGTTGATCTAAGGGAGAGATGCTGGGAGAAGGGAGCACTAAGAATAGGAAGATTCTTTCTGTGTCAGTCACGCTTTGATCAGTTTAAAGATTTCTTGGAGCCCTGTTCTGCCTGGAAAGGAGATGGCTGCTGTGCTTGGGCATTTGCTCTTGTCATAGGCATCCTGACTGCTGAGGATCGCAGCATGAGCCTCTCCCTGAGCTGTGACATTGGACAGGCTTGTGTGTGTGGCAGTCATCTTCCACATGTCTTCATCCACTGGTCTTCCTTTTGCAGAACCTTGACTAAGATAGGAGTCATACCACCATATTCATCCTGTGATTAAAAAAAAAAAAAGTTTAAGAGCACAGGAGACAAGGGAAATACCTAACAGCTTGCTCTGGTCATATGTGTACACTTCTTTCTATATTGGTATAGCCATTGCAAAAAGTGCTTTGTGTCTCTGAAGTTCATATGTTGCTTCTTTTTCTGAGGCAGTAGTGAGCTTTAGCATACCTTTCTTTAACACAGGCTTTCAAGGTGAGTTTTCCCCTTATTTCCCCTTACTGTGTGGTTAACTTATTTCATGATTTTTTTTTTTTCCATTCGTAGCTGTTGACATGGATAAAGCAGGTGTTCTTGGCTTTTTGTCTGGTCAGACCTGCTGATCCAACACAGCTAAGAATAACCTAAAGTCTTTTCTTTGAGCTTTGGTCAGTTGCAACTTAACACACTGTGGGGTCATGGTGGTACAACAGAGACTTCAGCTAGCTTGCACGGAATGCATGAGAAGCAAACAATGGAGCACAGCCTGGGGTTTGTAGGGCTGGAAGCAAGGGAGGAAATAAACTTCGTTGCCTGTAGACTGAACACTTTTGATATGGACCTCACTGGCAAACTAAAATAGTTTTGTGGGGTTACAGTGTCATTACTGCTTCCCCGAGAAGAGCAGCAATTGGGCAGGATGTTTCAACTTTAGTATAACTTGAACAGTGTGCAAGTTAGATGACAGCTGCTTCTGTTAGGGAGGCATATTACTGAAATGATCTCTCTTCAGGACTGGAATAAAGCAGATGCATGAACTATTCCAGATGGACTGAAGTAATTCTGACCTAAGCTTGCCCATAATTGAAGAGAAGAAGGGCATTGTGAGCCCTGTTGTATATTTTGTTGATGATGAGCCAATTTTCAGGGCAGAAATGGCTTTTTACCATAAAGTGATTTAATGGGGAGTTATGCAGGTCAGCTTGGGTTAGCATACTTCGGCTTTCTCAACTGCTTGCACAGAGATTAAAGCTTACTACTGGCTCACTTTCAAAAGTAGCATGTTTTAATGTGGAAGAATTGGTCTGGGTTGCTCATTTCTTAAAACTCTCTACAGATCTGCCTGGAAGATTGTGGCTGTCAGACTGTAGTCTAAGGCATGTGTGAGACACAGCCCTTATGTTGTATTGTGCTTATGCAGGGTACTTTCCTGGTTGTTTTCTGCTGGAGTGGAGCCTGCATGACCTCCAGCCCTAATTGGAGTGTCTTATTTCCTTCTTAGCCTCTGCAGGTGGTGTTTGTCATTAATGTACATGTTTACCCGTGCTCCAAAATGAAATAGGTTCTCATTTAGGAAGGTGAAGCTACTTGGTCTGTTATCTTTTCTGCTTTACAGCTACACTGCTAACACTTGTGTAGAATTAGATATCTCCTTTCTGTCAAATCGTATTTTAGGCTGATGGTGAGTGTTTCTCACGATACTTCTGTGAGATGACCATGATTTCCACAAGCTGTGTTTGTTAAAGAAACATGTTTGTACCGCCTAGAACTCTTGTCTACTTAGTGAATGAAAAAGAGTCAGGTATCAGTCCTTCAGTTTTAGTTGCAAATAGTTTGATTTTGTAGTTTTTTTTTTCATTTTAACCCTTCTACCTCTACTCCTGATTCTTCCTTACTGTTTGGAAGATAAATACATTGAGAGGGAGTTGGCTGTTCAGAACTTCACCAGTTAACTATACAAAGTGTTGTTGCTCATGTAAAGTTAATAAGAAGGAAAAAGATCAATCTCACAGGTAATGAGAGGTTCTTTAAACAGCCTTGTCAAACAAAAATGTTCAGTTTTGAAGTTTGTTCAAAATATGTTAAGTATAAGACATGCTATTATAGGAAGGATGAAATGCTTACAGGACTTGGAAAAGTGGGAGGAAGAGAAGCAGTGCTTGTAGACTTCGTTAATCTTCACAAAATTCTGAAGTCTCGGAATTCTGAAGTCTTTGTCTGGATGTGTATACTTATGTCATATATTTATGCAAATTCAAAGTAGTGCCTCAGTTTCAGGGTAGTGTAGAGAAAGTATTTAAATTCACATAGCTACTTTTTGGTTTTAATCCAGAATTAACTTCTTTCCCCTTAGTAATAAAATGAACAAACAAACCTGTTATTTTGAGGGAAGGGCATTTAAAAGAAAATTTAAGAACCATGTGCTGCTCTTGAGTGAACGTCCTCAAATCTGCCATGCTTAGAAACTCAATGGAATTGATGTTTCTATATGGAACAGACAGCCTACAGCAAACATTATCATCGCAGCTCAGGTTGATGGGGAAAAACATTGTATCACCAAAAAAAAAAAAAAACAAGAACTCAGCCTGGTTCTTTGCATAAAGATTTGCTCATATGTTCAGAACTTTGAAAAACTGGTTCAGGAATCTTGACTTATACTTAACCAACTTGCCAAAGCCATCTGTGAACATTACATAAATACCTGCATACCATCTGAAGGTGAGAATGCTGCCTGTGGGTGCACTGACAGAAGCTGCTACTTGTCAGCTGATTGCTGTAATTTCCCCTCTTCAGACCTTTATTTTGCACCTTCTTGAATGACAGCTGACCACTTTCCACCAGCAGGTAAAGTGCTGTGGTACTATGGATTACTTTCCTGTTCCTGCTGGGAGACTGTCTACCAGGCAGTTTCCATAGAGCCATAAATATGCTACCAGCCGTGCCTTTGTGTAGTTTTTTTTTGCTGAAAAAAGAGTGAATCTGTACAGGAGAGAAGACCTATGACAACTCTTGAATTTTGTATTTCAAAGATATGAGGAAGAGGTCCTGTTGGATTCAGATAACTCATACTTCTGAAATTGTTTGTGTAGTTCTGTCTACTCTTGTTCTATTTGAATTCAGGCCTGAGTAGTCCTGTCAGTTACGCTGTGCAGAGGGCAGGTCTAATTCATCCATCGGCCTTTTAAAATGTATCCATCTTCAAAGATAAGTCTGTGCAAACTAGGAACTGGGACATGTAAAATTACTTTCACAACAATTTTTCTGCTCAATTCACTCTAGAAGAATTTAGAGTGTGTAAAGTGATTTAATGGGTTTTCATCAAGGTGAATCTGTTACAGATTCAGTTATAAGTATTTAGCTCTGTTTTAGTTCAGAACACTTGGGCAGGAGAAAAAGACAGAAAATTGACTGATCTTGATCTCTAAGAGATACCTATTAAGAGTATCTTCCCAAGAATAACACTGCATTGGGTAATAAAACTAAGATGTATTTGTGTATAATGATTTAAACTCTTGGCAATTTTAAACTTTGGCAACTGAGAAACATTAGAAACCCTTCACTCAAATAGTTTGTATGAAACTTGATTTTAGATAGGAGTGGCTCTTCTTGATATATACTATTGTGACACTCAGTAAATCTAGACATCAAGATGGTGTGTCAGTTTTGGAAAATACTGCTATCCTGAAGAGGTGGAAAGTTGTATGGACTGAGTTTTGGTAAATATTCAGGTCTGCACTGCTTCTCATTGAGCTTCACACTGTGCTTTCTCCTCCTACTTTTTCCCTCAACCATGTGGAAGTAACAACAAGAAAAGACAGGCAAAATTGGACCCCATTACATTTGTTAAGAAGGTGCCGCTGAACACACGGGCAGTTGAGTCTTAGGTCCTCTATTTGAAAACAGGATGTGAAATTGCCCACATGAAAATTGAACATGAAAATCCTTCAACTAGTATTTGCTGAAAATGCAGAACATTCCTGATGATTGCAAACTTTTTAATCCTTTTATATTCTAGTTATTTTGAATACAGTTCAGCACATGTTGTTTAAGCCTGCTTTAACTTGGTGCATGCAGGGAGTGACCAGAACACAAAGGAGAAACCTCGGCTGAAAGTTAAGTAGTTTTACTCAACCTTGGTCGTTTAGGGAAAAAAAACGACCTCCTCAGAAAATTTCCTCAGAAAATAGGATAAAGAATGAATATGCTGTGTCTTGGCCATCATTTTTAGTTTGTCTGAAATAAGGTATGGATCACATTTTTATATCTTAACTGACTAGCTCTTGGAAAGTGAAAAAAAGCAAGTGGAGGAAATATGTGGCTTTTAGTAAGTTCACAGGGAACTATGCAGTTCCTGAGTGTGCCTGGAGATAGAGGAAAACCTTTTTTTAATTTTGGTGATGGCTTTTGGAGTTGATACACATCTACCCTGTTAGATTTTGTACCAGCTCACCTATCCTTTCACTTAACATAGAAACAGGGCATGTAGCAAAACTTTCATTAACCCTATGAGCAGATGATGACTGTTCCTTTTGCTAATTTTACATTAGCACTAGCAGACAGCTTATTTTTTGGCATTCTGAGTTAATCATTCTGAGTTAATTATGCTTATTCTACTATTCACACACACAGATTTTGAAGACTGTAAAAAAAAAAATTGGTGTGGGTGGGTAGAAAAAGAAGCTTCATTGAAGCAGTTATGTGTTTTGGAGACTTTCTTCCAGTATAAACACAAATTACTTGCCAAATTTCATTTTCTGCCAGTAGTAATAGGTTTTCCATACATCCACAAATGTTTATCATGTGAACAGCTGACAAAAGCTCAGGCTTTCAGGGTAAAGTGAGCTTTCTTCTGTTTGGAACAATGACCTTTGGAAGTCTTGGGGGAGGAAAGCTTTCTTGAGAAGCACAAGTGTAAGGGCAGCTGGCAGCATGGATACAAATCAGAAATGTATCCAGAAACTTAATTCCTCCTAATTGTGGTGCTACTGAAGGACAAGTATTTGTTATCTTTCAAGGTTGTTGTTTTTTATCAAAGAAAACTATGTGCTGCTGCTTTTGGGGCTGCAAAATGCTGTGACAGGGAATAATCGAGTTAAAATAAAGGGAAGGAAGTGCTTGCTCAAGTGGTGTGATTTGTCTTGTGGTGAGGAATGGGGGTGTCACTGGCGTTAAACTAGATTCATAAATAAGCCCTGTAGGTGTCGGAACTCTTCGGTTTTCCTGAATCTGACACATTATGTGGGAGTGTTTCCCAAATACTTGTTCGAAATAAGTGACTCCTGACGTTTGTAAAGCAGTATCTCAGTGCTCTCCTAGTACCTCTTATTGTGCATCTGGATTGTTACTTAGATAACTTCAAAGGTATGCTACTTGTCTCCCCTCCCCATATTTTTAGTTAGTTTGTATCTAAATCATTGCCACAAATCCTTGATCTGCTCTGTGTCTCCTTTATCTCTCCAGTTGTTTGTTTTCCCTGACATTCAACCATGTAACTGGGTTACATTGCTGAGGGAGAGCTTTCTGAAGGAGAAATACATGTTCTGATCTGAAGGGCTGCCACTGTGTGAGTGACCCGGGGGAGGGCTGTGCTGGCAGAAGTCACATCAAGCTCTCCAGGCACAAGGAGGAGGAACTTGAGTGCAACAGTATGATAACAAGAAGAAGACAGTCCCATTTCACTCAGAGGTAAATAACGTATAGAAAGTAAAGCAGAAGTGGAGCAATACAGTGTCACAAAATTCAACTTGTTCATTTGCTAGGAGTAAATTGTCTTGATGTGCAAAACATCAAAAACACTTCTTGTGACCTTCGTTGTTCACAAACTGGTATTTTTATCTCAGTTTATAAAATATCATTATCTACTAGTCTAAAACCAACAATAAAAAATTCTCCTTTAATGAACACTTGTAATATGACGTGCTACCTCTTTTAAAATGCTTGCTATTGAATGCTTCTGTAGGTATCTTGGAGTAAAGAGTTATGAACTTAGCTGAATTATATGATCTCAAACAAAATAATATTTGTATTCAACTTTTTGTTGGGAACTTAAATGATATCGAATACTGGAAAAAAAAATTAAACTCACCAATTAGAAAAAGATTGTAGTAGACTCAAAAGTCTGTTTCTCTTATTCAATCCTGTGCCAGTCATAACATCTTAAAGAATAATGCAGTTCTGTGTCTTGTGTGTCAGTAGGCATTAAGCTTAGTTGCAGCAGACTTTAGAGCTCAGGCTGCTTTTACAGAAAATAAAATGCACTGTGTTCACTGAACAATAGAAAGTAATTTAAAATTGGTTACATCCACCTTTTTCCTAAGCTTCTTATGCTGCTTTTTATGCTTAGCTTTGCCGTTACTTAACTGTAGTGTCCATAAAGAAAGATTTTTGCATTTTGTAATTCTTTTATTAATGGGCATAGTATAAACTTGAAAATTGTTGAGTTAGAACAGTTCACTGACTTACTGTATGTATGGCTGTTGAAACACAGCATGCTCAACAGTAATCTGTGAATTACACCAGAATGTTCTTCTGCATGAGAGATGGTGAGCTGACTGTCAGAAAGGCCATGGGTGGCAGTTGTACTCTACCCCTCCAAACTCAAACAATCTCTCTCTTGTAAAATTGATGCTTCTTTATTTGCATTTTGTTCTTTGAATCTTGGTCGTGGCAAGTTTTGTCAGGTATTGACAACCATTCTAGACTATGGAGCGTAGTATTACTTGAACACACAGTCATTTGAATCTCTTTGGCTAGATACTGAACATGCTCCTTTCTGCTCATCTAGTCCTCTCTCGGTTTTTGCTCTGTAGCATGTTCTTTACCTGTTGCAAATGAAGTCTCTTGTCTGTGACTCTTGTTAGCTTTTTCCTATCTCATGTCATTAGGAAGTTTGGGGTATATTAGTTTGTGATAACTAAATACAATAAGAGAAAGTTGCCTTCTGTTTTGCGTTGTATTTTTTTTTTTAACTTTAAAGTCTAGAACCATTTTTAAAGGTCACCTGTAGTTCTTGAGGCAGAGTTCATCCTGTGAAGAGCCATGTGCATTAAGACTGACTAACCGTAGTAGTTTGCTTTTTTGTTGCAGTTTCAGAACCTAGATGCCCCTGTGGAAAGATGAGTGTGGGTTATGTTAAGATGTGTATGCGGGGTATATCACTGGGCATTCCTTATGCAAACATAGCTTTTGTTACAGCTGTAGTTCAGCACAGACTCAGTGTTGGCTCAATAACGTAAGTGATGTTGCTGGGCCATAGACTGCATTTACATCAGTTGTGTGTGCTTTGAGGCGTATATTGCTAAGGTGGAACGTACTGAAAGCCAACAACTGGTTGCAGAGCTTAAATCTAATTTTCACCAAAAACAGAAGCCCTTGGAGACGAATTTGTAGAGTACTTGATACTTAAATCTGTGGACAAGTGAATAGCACAATGGTAGTTGTGTGGCTAATCACTTAAGGCATGTTTGTATTTGTTGGCACTAAAATGTCTTCTAAAGAACAGTCCTTGCTGGTTTCTTTGAAAAAATAACTGGTGTAATAAGAATAGGCTTTAAAAGGAGATTTTTAAACAAAAACAACTCTGCAACTTGTGGGCTTTTCAAGTCTTTCAGCAGGCATTAACTGCTCCTGATGGTGTGTTTTCTGGCAGCTAAATTTAAGCTATAGGATTTTTGCTCTGTTATCAATGTAGTTTATGCCTATTATATTATTGTTGTTATTTCTATCTGAAATTGTTTCTAGCAGAGAGTTGACACTACTTAGTCTGGATTTTTGGCAGAGTTGATCTTGTTCTGTTTCTGGAACTTTGATCTTTTGATCAAGACTGAAGAGTATTGACAGGCAAACTTACAAACTGATATGGCTATACATGTGCACTATTTAGAAATCTACTGTTTTTTCATACTCCCTCCTCAGGTTTGAGCAGGAAGATGCGTGAAATGCAAGCCACATTCTTAATCCTTGTTGTGGTTTTATGATTTTTGGTACTGGTATTCCACATCATAACATCATGTAGTGCATTTAGAGTTTAAGAGTTAATGCTCCAGCTCCGTGGATCATCGATAGTTCCAGGTATACCTGTCTCAGAAGAGAAGAACAACTCCATTCCCCAGAGGACTTTGCGATGCTTTGCGTTCTTACGTGTTTATGCTCAGAGGGAAAGATAAAAACTGTCTGCGGTCACGGGACACTCTCTTTCCTTTGGGATGGACTCAGCAGTGGATGCTCGCTGCCGTCCGCCTTCAGCGTTGTCCAATAAACCGAAGGCCTTACGCTACTTACTCTTGCTCATTTTATTTGATTTATTAGCTTTAATTCCAATTAAATTGTATTATATTGTGTTATTTTGCTTCCTGATATCTTATGTAGTAAATTAGCTTTCCTCCTCAGATCGTTGCCGCTGTTTTGTTCCTAGGCACATCTCCCTTTTCCCTTTTCCCTTCCCCCTTTCCTGGGGCATGGGTCCGTGGGTCCCCCGCAGCAATCGTCATGGAATCGGGCCGAACCTGCCCGTAAACCGTTGACAATCCTGGATGCAGATACCATGGCGATAGCTGCAAGGAATTATCATGTTTTGAAGATTGGAAAAAAATGTTCTGCTTTATTCAGGAATGCAAGACCCACTCACTCTATGAAACTGCAGTTCTCGATGGGTTATGATTTTTTGAAAATAATTCCTTCTGTCAGTATGGAAGTTCAGGGTAGAGAATGCTGATTCTGTCTCAGAGTAGAATGTAAATTATTTGCTTTGAGTATCCTTCCAACCTTGTTAATGAATGAGTGCTTGCATTCATTTGTGAGATTGAAGTTTCTTTTGTAATGTTGGTATTTTTTCTAGTGAAAGTGATGAGTTTTAACTTTTGAAGCTTCTAATTATTTTTCAACTTAACAGTGAATGAACAATGTAAAATCTCGTTTTGGAGTTTCAGACTCAACTTTTAACCCCAAACAGCAGTGAAAGAAAATCACTTGCTTAAATTAAAAAACAATCTTGATTCCTTATTTACCCAGCCTGTGTAATTGAAACAATTCCATTAATCTTGTAGAGGGAGAGTTTTAAAACTTGAATTTACAACACAGACATCAATACCAGTGCGTTAGTGGGTGGGGTTGTAATTGGTACAGCTTTTATCTGGGAGGAGTTACAGAATGGCTTCATTAATTGTTGACTTAATTAATTTTCTTTCCTATTACTCTATTGTTTGCTAACCAGTCTGTCTGTCGTGGTTGTTTCTACGGTTTGCTTGGGTCTCTGTTTAACAGAAGTTGATTTCGGGTGACCCACTTGCTGCTTTCCTTCTGATGGATAAAGCTGATGTTTTTGTTTGTAGTTCAACTTGGAAGCTAGTTACCAAATGGAATAGTAAACAACTGATTCTGGCACCTCCTTGCTCTCCCTTCCATGCTGTTTGAGATTTGAAGGTTTTTTTTTTTCCTTAAAGATAGATAATGCAGAAGATTTTGTTTGTTTTTTTAAATAAGATAGGGATTACCATATTTTTAAATGAGTATGTTTCCTAATGTTGGTCATTTCAGTAAGCGACTTTATGTTCTCTACTTTTTGGATTACAGTTGAGAAATACAGTTGTGTTTTACATAGAAGGCTGCAGTATAGATGGAAGACAAGTAGGTAAGAAAATATTAGATGTAGGTAAAGATGCCATCTTGCATTGAAAGTTATGGCTCTCATTCTCAGTGAACTTCTGTATGCTTTTTGTTTGTTTGTGTATTTCATGTTCCTTAGTAGAAAGAGAAATACAGTATTGTAGGATTAGTCTTTTCTTCTGAGACTTATAGTGTAATGACCACCGCTACTATAGTGGTGGTCAAGCACACTTGCCACTGTAATAACAGCCTCATACATTCTAGTGATACACATATAATTTATTTTTAGCACTCTTTGAAAAACAAATAGAAATTTACTATTATATTGGGAACATTAGAATATTGGAAGGAAATTGATAACATGTCTTACATACAGTTGAGTGTGTCATTTGCTGCTGTCATTGTCTGTTTCTCTGTTACTACGCACTCTGTAAACACACAAGACAGTTTTTGTCCTGTGAAGTTTATAGTCGAAGGGAAAAAGTATGTATTTAAAAACTATGAATAGCAGTTGCTTGTAATGAAGTTGCGTGGACATCCAGCTTTCCTGTTTACCGTTAGGTTTCTAAGAGAGTGTAACAGGAGACGAAATCTTGAAACACATAATGATCCAGTTTTATAAATATTTGCAGGTTCTCTTCCAAATAGAACAAGAAGGAAGCAAGAAAAATGTTCTTTATACAAACGAGCAGTGTGCTTTTGACTCAGCTCCAGTTTGTGTACTCAACTTATGCCTCAGAACATGAATGTGTAAATGTTTCCTTTGCGAACTGTCATGTTCTAAGATGTCCATACTTAGGGCAGTTTAGGTGAAGTTCCCTGACTGCTCCTTTTCTCTCTGTTTTCCTCTTTTCCTTTAAGTTCTGCTTTTCTTCAAACTCTTGATGGAAAACCTCAATTATTTCATGTAGTTACCTCTGGATGTGCAAGGATTAAGTCATAACCACAACCTAATTGTCAAATATTCACTTGCTGGTTATGGTAATCTAGGTGGACCTAAGTTGTCTTGGATTCTGTTAAGTTATAATCTTCCTGTATGCTTTTCTGGTTATCTTAACAACAGATGGAGATAAATATGCAGGAGAAGTTTTTCATAGAGTTTGTCTGTTTCTGCATCTTTCGATTCGAATGCAAAGCAGAAATATTACTGTTGCTTTGAAGAGGATCTGTTTTTTAATCAAAAAAGCTTGTGAAAAAAGGCACTGTTGATCTTGAATGTACTACATTCCATTATCATATGGTCTTCTCTAAGTTTGTATACTATATAATGAATGACTGAAGATGTATTACTAGGCAAAAATGTTTAATGTTTAAGATGATTGTTCCAGTCACAGTATCAAAAGTACAGCCAGAAGATTAATTATTGAGTGAGGTACCTGTGTTCTCCTTAATTCACATTTTCTTCATGCCATGAATATACTTAGCAAAGTATTGGTTTCACCAGCCTCATCCATGCTGTAATTCTGCATTTCATCTTGCCTGAAACTAAATTTAATTCAGCCACTGAAAGGCAGTAAGAAAAACTTGCTTGGGCTTGAGATAGCTAATGTAAACTAAGTTCTTCAAAATAAGAATTAGGGAGAATTCTGTGTTGTCCAAGTTCACAGTGAAGTGACGTATTAATGGAATTTAGTAACTAAAGAGCACGTTGTTGGGCTTGAATTTAAATACTTAACCAGTGGAGGCAAATAGATCATCTTAGTCCAAAAAGCAAAGTAATTTGAGTCTAATGAACTTGGTTTGGTAGATCTGTTGGTAGAAACATATGGATAAAGTTGTTTATTTTTCTCCTTGGCAGGGAAATAAGCAGGTAATATTCTTGGCCCCTTCTATTCATATTGTCTGCCTCCAGTGTTCATTATCATGGTCACTGGAAAGCAGTGACAGAGAGTACACCGATGTGTTTGGGACCTTCTTTTGGCCTGACAAGGTTTTGCCTGACCACCTTTTATTTTGACCTTGTCCCCTGTGACAAGTCTGTCCTGCTTAAGACTGAAGGACTGTCCTTCTCTTATATAATTTTCTGATCTTGTCTGCTTCTACTTTACCATCTTACCAATGTCCTTCTTTGATTTACTTTGATCTTCTGACCTCTTCTCATCTCTGACCATCTCTTTTGCCTTTTTTCTGTTTTTTTTCTGTACTGTTGCCTGTTTCTTTGATCTTCTCTTCTCTGACCTTTTTATTCCCCTCCCATAGTTGTATCCCTGTCCCTTCTTCTGTAACCTTCTCCAGTGTACTCTACTTTGAGCTTATATTGCTGTATCTGACCTCTCTGATCTGCTCAGGCTTTTTCTTGGATTTTCTCCTATCTTTTTCTCTTCTCTGTCTTTCTTTTTCTGCCATGTTTTCTGACATTTCCTCTCTTCTCTGACATTCTCTTTCGCATTTTCAGGCCTCTTCTATTCTCTAATTTTATCTTCAGAACACAGCAAACAGAAACAGATGCATTAGCTATACAGCAGTTTATGGCTCTGTTTTGGAAGCTTCAGGATGTTCCAGGGACATTGAAGGGATGCGTGGCAGCCCTCTGAGAAACAGGAGGGTACCCACTACTTTTAGGCATCTATCAAGTAAGTAGAAACACAGTGGTGTGGGCCAGAGGAAGTACTAGCAGCTAACAGCGACTGTAGATAGTTGCCCTTGACCTTGGGTACCTGGAACCTCTGCTGTAGCAGCCACCTGATTCAGCTGCTGCTTGGGAGAGGCTTGTGTGAGAGCTAGTCCCAGAACACAACTGTTCTCTTTGCATCTCCTTTTTCCTCAACCTATTTGAGTGGACAGAAATGGAAGTGACTCTCCAGAAGTATCCTGGCAGGAGAAGATAACGTACTGTCATGGTTTTATGATTTTTGTTATGATGTTATGATGTGGAATATCAATAATATGTAGTGCATTAAGAGTTAGAGTTACTGGTCCAGCTCTGTGCATCATCGATAGTTCTGGGTGTGCCTGTCTCAGAAGAGAACTACTACTACATTCCCCAGAGGACTGCTTTGCGTTGTATTTGCTCTCAGAGGGAAAGATAAAAACTGTCTGCAGTCACGGGACACTCTCTTTCCTTTGGGATGGACTCAGCAGTGGGTGCTCGCTGCTGTCTGCCTTCAGCGTTAGCGTAAGGCCTTTGGTTTATCGGACACTCTCTCTTGCTCATTTTATTTGATTCATAACTTCAATTCCAATAATATTGTATTATATTGTTATTTTGCTTTCCAATATCTTATTTAGTAAATTAGCTTTCCTCCTCAGATAGTTGCTGCTGTTTTGTTTCAAGGCCCATCTCTCATCTCCCTTTTCCCTTTTCCCTTTCCCCCTTCTCCTTTCCTGTGGCGTCGGTCCGTGGGTCCCTCGCACCAATTGTCACGGAGCTGGGCCGAACCAGCCCACAAACCATTAACACATACCTTCCTTAAATGATTATTTTCTAGCTTGGAAGCAGATGTTGCTGCAGACAAACTTGTGACAGCAGTTATTTTTTCATTTGTATACCATTCTTGTCGTCAGTGCTTCTTTGGAGCATGGGACAGTTAATTCTCAGTGTGAGTTTTGGTGTAGCTTTGGTTTGCAGGTCAAATTCATGCTGTTGCATGTTGATTAAACATGGTATCAAGATTTCAGGTAAAACTGGAGATGGGCATTGAGATACAAATGAAGCTCCCTACTCAACTTTTGGATGTAGAAGTAAAGCCTAGACGCTTTGTATGAACTGCTAACAAGACTGCTATAGGCGGTGTTGTTGCTGTGATTTTTAAACATCCTTCAAGTTCTGCATTTTACTTATGTCTTTGGTTATTTATTTATTTTTTCATTTGATGATGGCTTTACTTGGTTGATAAATATGAAATTACCCTTTTTTGTCATCTCTAGGGATAGCAGTGAGTCTAACACCTTTAAATTTTGCCCTCTTGTAGTTACACTGCAGTGTTTTAATGTGTGTGGCAATCCCGTTTGTTCATTTCATTTTATCTCAGCAATATCAACATTTTAACTGGCTTTTCTCTTTTTGAGCAAGTCAGGAATTTTCCTTTTGTTTTCTTTTTTTTTTTTCCAATGCTGTTAAAATGTATGTTGCAGAGTGTCTGTTTTGAACAGATATTTGGCTAGTGGCTATGAACTATATTTTTAAATATCTTTTTTCTTGCATTATGTACAATTATAACAGTTGTACACCTGAACCATGCTAATACATTGCTGTACACTTTTATTTCTCATTTGAACTCTGTAGTGGCACTCCTTTAGATGCTAAACTTGCAGTTCTAATTAGCTGGTGATGCTTTGTTGCAGGCAATTGCATTTTATTATGAATGCTATGTTGTAGGCAGAAAATACAGCAAAGGCTGTAACTTGAACCAGAACAGCCCTCTCTAAAGGTTGAAAGGTACCATAGTAAACTCCAGCCTAATTTATAAATAGGCTTCCTGCCTCTTCTTGTAGGGGCCTGACATTTCAAGAGAACAGGCTTAACCTATGCAGAAGGCTTGCAAAGCTGTATTGAGAGAGAAACAAGCCATGTATGCACTTAACCAACTCATAATGAAACACAAGTTGGAACATAATGTCTTTTACTTGAAACTGCACTAGGTACAGTTGTGCTTTTAGAGTGCTTGAGAAAGTTTCAGTCTGCTTCATGAGTGTTGTGGCTTAGAGCCATAGTAGTGCTGAGGGGAAAAAAAAAAGTTAAACTGTTATTTTCGTGTGAGATCAGCTACATAAGTAACGTGTAGGTTCAAGGTTTCTTACAATTTCACAACTCCGTAAATACACTGGAGAGAGAATCAATGTTACTGCTATATATGTTTTAAACTGCTAAGAACCTATTAAAGTAACTGAAGATTGGGCTAAAGTTTTGCCAAGTATTCTACCATTTGCTGTGACCAGTGGGAGAGCTCAGTCCATATGTATGTAGGACTAGGCTGTGGTTTTGTATGCATTTCTTGCAGTGCCAGTATGCATGGAACTTGCCCTCAGCTGTTTCTTAATGTCTTTTCTCCTTTAGTTATGCCAGCAGAAGTGGGATTTTTGTTTTGGATGTGGCTGGGTGTGGTGTTGTGGATCAGGGAACTTACCCAGTGAAGGATAGTTTATTGTTTTTTCCTAGTTGGTCTATTCTTTGTTTCAGTTGCATTTGTAGGATCAGAGAAGAGTTGTGGGGAAACAGTGTGGTGGCAAGCATGAGTGCCCATGGCTCCTGCGCGTTGCCTGGTGCTGTCAGTAGCATGCAAAGTCATGCCTGTGGGTGTGTTAGCCTGAGGTGCTGTGGATTTCCTAATGCTAATCATAAGCCATTAATGAAATACTTTACTACCTTCCTTATTCTAATCTGTGCTTATGCTAAGGCAGTAAACGTCTCTTTGGAAAGGAGGAAGGGGCATCCTGTTCCTGTTTGGCATACCTAGTTTCTCCTGTCCAGCTCTTAAATTAGGCCTGGCTGTTGAAGAAGTTTTTGCCAAAGAAAACAAAACAGAAGGAGTGAGTAATTACAGCTGCCTGCCACCCAGAACTTTCGGTGTGAGAAGGAAAGTACCTGACAACAAAGTGTCCCATTCACCTAGATGGTTCTTTCTGGGGTTTGGTTTATCTGGTGTAGTACTGTGTGTTAACAGACAAACCAACAATATGTATATAACAGCCTCAGTGAATGAGCTTGTTCCTACTTCTGTCTCTGCTGGTTAAGAGAAGAAAAAGAAAGGAATGTGTGCTGCTCTGTTTCCTGGAATATACCCAAGTTGATTGAGGAAACAGAAGAAGGGTTTTTCCCTCTGCAGAATCCTTAGGTTGTTGCTGAATCCATTTCTGAAATAGCCTGGACCTCAGCCCTTCGTCTTTAGCACTCATAAAGTAGGCGGTGCACTACAGCTCAGTGAAGTAGTAGCTGTTTGAAAACATCCAATACTTCCACTGTACTGCAAACTGTGTCGGAAGATAAGGTCGCTTCCAAACTTCCTTTTATTTCTTTGTAGGTCTCCTATGAGTGCAATATGGGTTTGCAGAGATCAGAAGAGCTAGAGCTTCTGAATGTGCAGAGCTCACAGGAGAAATCCATGTCTAGATCTGCAAAAATGAAGTGTAAAAGTTCAGTTGGTTCTTAAATAGAACTTGAGAAGAGTTGCCAGATTTAAAGAGGGTGTAGTTTAGCACTGATGGTTTATCTTTAAGAATAATTACAAGGCTAGTAGTTTATTTATAACTGCAATAAAAAAAAAAGATGCATATTAGTTATGAGAGTCACACTGGTTCTTCTCTTGAAATGGAAATTAACTGAATCTTTATGTCGAGTTGTCCTTTTGTTTTTTTTTACTTCCTTGTTCATGTGTTGGAGAAGTTTTCCTTCTCTGTATTTTCTTAGTGTTCATTTAATAAAGGAAAAGCTTTTTATAAAAATACTCAAGAAGATCAAATGATTAGTTTATAAAGTTTTTGTTGATTTGGTGGAGATTTTATCCCTGGACTGAAGGATTTCTCCATAGCTCATGTATGAGTGCCAGTACAGTACTTCTCGAATACTTCTGCACTTATCCATCTGTAGTCTTTGTGCAGTGTTTATTTTGTTTGTGCTAGATGCTGTACAAATTCATGTTACCAGTTAGTGCTAGCTCTGAAAAATTTAAATAGTGAAGAAAGTGGGTGTAGCAAAAAAAAAAAAAAAAGAGGAAGAGGCAGTGAGAACAACAAAGATGTGAACATGTGGTTTCATGGGTCTATAGGTACATAACTGTACAGCATTGCATAATTGTCAACTGAAATATCTAGAAATGGATTTACTACTCCTAAACCAAAAAGGCTTAAAAGTGATATGATGGCTGCTCTGAAAGTAATGCCTACTACGTTATTATGTTGGGCCATGATGTCAGAGGCAGATGTTCATGATTTGGCAATGGAGGTTGAACCTTCCCACCAGTATTTCATTACATGTTGCCTTGTCGGATTGTGATGTGTTATGTAATGTGTTATTGTGCTCTTTGTAGCTTTTGTAGATTCCATGGAGATAAACAGGAAGCATTACTTTTGGAGCAACCTTGATAATACCCTAGGAGATAATTTTGGAATTCCATGTTTATTTTCCTTTTGTAATGCTTCAGGGAATTGTAATTTTCAACCTTTCATCTCCAGCTAAGAAGAGACATTTTAAAACAATCCAAAGACATTCAAAATGTTTCTGATCTAATAAATTAGAAAAGCTGGAGATACTGATGAATAGGATTATTTTAGAGAGGTTTTTGAAGGACTTTATTTTGAGAGCTGTTCAGATAATTGTGGGGGTATGGTAAAAAGCACTGAAGTGACATTGCTCTCACTGAGGGAGCTGCCTGAAATAAACCTGAGGAAGTGTTATAAATGAAGCTAAAACTAAATTGTCTGCTCACTTCAGATATAGAAAGTACTTGTTAATTGGAGTCTTATAGTAATCTGTAGCATCTAATAAGATCTACTAAAAGTTCCTCAACTGGTCTTGTATCAGCTGAGGTGACCTGGGGACATCACTGTGATGGCAGAGAACAGAGGAGTCCCATGGGGAAGTATTCTTAATAGTTCATGCACATACCTCGAATGAGATCCTAAAAGGAGGAAAGCCAAAGCTCAGCTGAAATCCCGTTAATGCTGCTGTCAGTTACCCAGCAGAATATTGGAGTCTGTTCTTGGAATTGATGCTGTTAACATGTTTCTGGAAGACTAATGATTATAAATCTGTGATTTGTACATGGAAATAATAGATCAGATAAAGCAACAAATCCTTTCCAATCCAGTCAAGTATTATATGTAAAAGAAATAGTTTGCATGCTTAAAGCAGAAGACTGAATTTATAAATGTCAAGAAAACTAAAAGTTATGGTCCCCACAGCAACTATTAAGTCACCCCATCATGTACTCTTTTGTTTCTGTGTTGCTGTGTGTGCTGATAAAATCTTGGCTTAAAATATGTATGTTGTGGCAGTTATAGTAGCTAGGGGGAATATTTATTCAAATAAGTGCCTTGGTGCTTTGAAGGCACTGAACTGATTCATTCCATGCGCTTAAATCCTGGTGTCAGTTACGTACCCAGATAAGATGCATTCATCTATAGCAGTTAGCTATTCAATTTCTATGTGGTCACAACCTGGGTGATCTGTGCAGACTTGATGTGAAGGGAGTAGTGGAAAAATTAGGTATTTGTTAGTAGTTCAAGTCCTGCATGCAATTGGTTGGAGCAATGGGTTGCGTGTTGCAGTTTGTAACACAGCAAAGCTTCAGTTCTGGAGAGCCCCACACAGCAGGGGTTCTGCACTCACAGGGATGGGTAAGGGGCTGCCTTGGAAGTATGTTGTTGGTCATGTATGCAATGTGGAGGGAGTGAGAATCCTTTCTTACTCCATACTACCTATGTGTACAACCTAGGAGCACGGGTTGGTGCTATGCGGTCTCTTTCAGGTTTCAAGAAATTATGGATTCAGAAGCTCCTGTTGGGCTTCAGCAGTTCTTGAGCAGTATCAGTTCTGAAGAATGCTGATTGAGATTGTTGTTGTTTTTTTTTAGTGGGGAAGCTATGGTTTTCTGACATAGACACCCATTTTAGTGAACAGCCTGTGATTTTAATCAGAAGCACATTAAGTTGTGATCTTACTAGCACTATAGTTGCTTCTCTTTGGGAGGCATGGAGATCTGTTTCTTTGGAGCTAGTAGTAAAGCGTGTGGTGGGTGACAGCTGATCAAAACTGTCCTGACAAAATTCTTCACAAAACACCTGAAGTTTATATGCTAGTTGAATTACAACTGTTCTTTAACTTTTCTGTGACACGTTGAACTCAGAATATTTGCTTGTGGCTTATGGTGTCTGCAGTCTTATGGTAGCTGAAGTAATTAAGTCTTATGCAAGTGCTCCCGGGGTCGCTTGTCTGCTTTGACATCAGTGCCCCTCATTGGGTGAGGCAGTGCGTACTTGATGCGTGTTCACCTATAGGGCAAAACCTGGTACATGCTAGCAACGTTATTCCTGTGTGGTGTGTCCTCCGAGAAGCAGAACTAACCTTGATGGGGTTAGAAAATTACAGAATGTTACAAAATAGAGGATTGAAAGCGTGCCTTATCAAGGGGATCGGTGAGTGCTGTTGCTGACACTTGCACTTGGCAGTGTCACTCGTTCGAGCCCTTAACCTTCGCTCTTACACCTCGGTGGACAGGAGGCACGGGACCCGCAGAGCTTTCTGCCGGCTCCCACGGCGCTCGGAGCTCCGGGCTGGAAGCACTGCGGGCAGCCGCGCCTGCCTCTAGGAGCTGCGTCGACGTTTGCAGCCTCCGGGCAGGAACGCGCTCTTAGGGGAAGCGGTGGGACGCGGGCGGAGCGAAAGCTTCTCCCGGCGACGGGACCACGCGCGTCCGCGGCGGAACCGGCGGCCGCCAGCTCGCGCGTGGCAGGCGAAGGGTTAACGTCGGGAGCGGCCCTCCGGCATTATGCAAGCGGCTCGGTGAAGAGGAAGTGCATTGCAAAACGCTGAGCTCAGCCGCCTGGCCGCCGGCCAAGCTCTGCTTTCCTCGCTCCAGCTGAGGGCTTTCTAAGCTTCCCAGCGGCGGGTCTGCCGGCACTGCCGAGGAATGCGGCCTCCCCGCCAGCTGACGTAGCACGGGCGGTTCAGCCCGGGGCCAGCCGGCGTGGCGGCGGCAGGGGGCGGCCCCTCCGCCGTAGCCTGGGCCGTGCGGGGTGGGCGGCGATGTGCCCGCGGTCGGGGCGGGCGGGAAAGGGGCGCCGCGGGCGGGGTGCGCTGTACGGCTCCTGCAGGAAGCGGGAGGCTGCGGGGCGGGCGGGAGGCGCGGGCTGAGGTCCGCCTTACCGGCAGCGTAACTGAATGCGGGAAGCGTTACTGCTGCTGTTTGTTATGCATTTTTGGAGAAATGCTGCTTGTAGAGGCTTCCGTCTGTCAGGACGCTTGCTAAGCAGGTTCCGGCAGCTTCCTGAAGCTGTTCCCTTGGCTTTTTTTTTTTTTTTAATTTTTATTACTTTTATTTTTATTTTCTATTATTTGTATTATTTGTTATTATTATTTTTCCACCCCCTCATTTTTATTTTTCTGCATTGCCGTTCCTCTTATAACTGATCTCATTGCTTCCAGGCAGCCAGAGCTGCAGGGCTTTGGGGCAGTTCCTTACCACAGGGCAGCCATGCATAAAACAGCACCCCGAGCTCAAGTGTGAAGGAATTGTGGAGCCGATGAGGGAGGATAGAGGTGGGGAACACCCAGGAGAATCCTTCTTCTCGTTGCTTTCTCAGTTCTCTCCTGCGAGTGCAGGTGTAGGTGACATCCATAGAGTTACTTCTTCAGAATCATAAAGAAGACAAATGACAGAACAGTTTGGGAGGTGAAATAACGCATGTTGAAACAGTTGCCAATGAAAGGTTGTTAGTACTGGGCAAGGCTAGCTCATGGAATTGATTGTCAGGTGATACCGAAGCTAAATCTTACCCAGAGCCAGAGAGGAGCAGTTGTACTGGTATGGAAAACACCTCTAAAACTGGTGTTTGAGACACCATCAGTGGCTGAGGCTTTCTTTAGAACTCATCAGAGGTGGATTTTGGTACTGCTGAAGTACTTCGTGCTTTTGGGTGAGTCACTGCTGTGTGCTGCTTTCTCCACTGTCCTTTTCCTGTCTTGTCTGCTGGAGATTGTTATTACATTTCATGACTGCTACTGGACAGCACATACCAGAGTGGTGCCTCAGCTTCTGTCTGGGGCATCCAAGCAGCAGTAATACAATAGCATGACTGCAATGAAGCCTCTGGGTTGCCAGTGTGAATCAGACTAGTTTTACACCTCATTCCAGTGAGCACGATCTGGGATTTCCTCTTGAGCTGTAAAATGACTAAGTCTGGCTAAATGTGGCACAGGCCATACAAAGTAGGTCTTTGGAGCTTTTAAGCTGCTGAAATATTCCTGTGTATTGAAGTGGAATTAGGTGTATTGGGTTACAAGTTCTGCATTTCTATGAAGGGTAGGCACAGCGTAAAGCTAAATATATTGCTACTTCTGAAATTCACAGACAGAGCTTTAATTTGATACATGAAGATGGATCAAATTAAATGAAATATGTCCATGTATCTTTGTTTCTTTCTTTTGTTCCTGTCTTTATTCCTTGTACCTTAGTTCAGTTTCGGTCTTGTGTTATTGGTTTTCATTGTTGTTATGGTAAATACTTATATTGCTGTTTCAGTTCTCTTTTCTGGACCCTGCTTTCAAGGCACAGTGCTCCCTGTTGTCCCACCAAGAGTCTCTCATCATGGCGACTCAGTGAAACAAACTTCTGTGCAATACTAAGAGGGAGGCTCTTCTCTTGTAAACCAATGGGGAATGTACCCTGTAGTATATCCACTAAGCAAACCAGTGCAGTGCAGCCTTTAACATAAAATAACAGAACATTGGAACAGTGCTTCAATGCTTGTACTCAGTATTATATTTTCTCTTTGTGCCACACCAGCCGATGGTCCTGTCTCATAGGCATCTGGGCCATCTGTCTGTAATGGGTGCAGTGTGACCAGTTTGGTATGATGTCAGTGCAAGTATAAAGGAGTGATATGCCAAAACTTTTCTGCAACACTAAAATAACATAGGAGCAACCCCTTTGTGCTTTATTGGTGTGTCCCTCTATGAAGCTACAGAGAGCAGAAGTAGTTGGATCAAGGCTCCGATGAGTGCTGTGTATGTGCTAGCTGTTTCCCATGGGCAGTCTTCCTTTCTTGGCAGGATATTTATTAGGTAACATGTTGCATTCCTTCCCTGTGACCCTTTGGGTGAAGGGATTCTGGTGCTGAACTGCGTCATTGTCATCCTTGCCTTGGGTTCTAATAACTAAAGAAGCATCCTTATCTCACTTTTCTGGAGATATTAACTTGAAACGGCAATTTTGCATGTGTCTGAAGGAAAAATGACTTCAGCAAGGATGCTGTTAAGGTACCATTTTTTTTCCCTTCTTTCTTCCTTTTCTGCATGAGGCTCATCTTTAGGGACTGCCCATCTGGTGAACTCCACAGCCAGGGAAGAGAGAGCAGATCTCTAGAGCTCTAGTGGCTGGTGGATAAATTAGTAGTAGTAAATGAGGAAACTACTTGATTAGGTAAGAAAACGACCTTTTTTTCCTGAGTATTATGAATAGGTAATTACTTCTAAATGCAACAAAAACATTTCCAGAGATTGTGTGGAATTTTTTCTAGCAGAAGAACATAGAAGTTTACTGTGTGCCCTTACCCTCACACCCCCCTTCCCCCCCCCCTGTTTATTTCAGTACATAGTGGCAGATGAATGGCTGTGCTTTTCTGATCTTTCTCCATTTTCTTGGTGTGGGGGGTGGAGAGATCCCTCTGGCTATTTAAAATTAAAGTATATAAATGTTTTTTTTCTCTCTCTCCTGGTTTTCTGAATCAAAAGAATGAAAACCCTCTAGTTTGTTGCTTGCCTTGGTGGGTTTTGGACACAGTGTGGGTGACAAAGTGTTCCTGTCCCATTCCATTTTCAGCATGTAACTTCTTCTCCCATCTCCTTCTGCATACGCTGGGCTGCTTTTGTTTGCCTCTGTCTGCCCAGCATCCCATGTTTCCCCCACCAGGATATGAGGCACCGGCTTTGTAGCCAGTGTCCTTTGCCAGGAGGTGCTATGGGGCTGATAGAGTGGAGGCAGGCAGGAAGCACACTGGTGTGCTGTGCTGGGAACTCTGCTCCAGATGCAGCCCCATAGGCAGTGTGCTGTGGAGGCTGGATGCGGGTGGCTGCTTGGCTGTCAGCTATTTAAGTTTTTCTCCTAATGCTTCCAATAACAATAAAGTAACAGCATTCACAGGGGACTGCTGTTAAATGAGTGGAGTGGTCCTCAAACTTGTCTTAAATGCCTTTTCATTTGCTACAGAAAGTGTTTTTTTTTGTTGTTGTTGTTGTTTGTTTTCACTGTTTGAACTCTTGTAGCTTTTTTACTGAAGCCTTTTTTTTCGTTGCTGTGTTCCACGAACTTAGAACGTAAATGGCCACATCCCAGAAGTGAGACACAGGTTGGCATGGCATGGCTGTGCCTTCCCATGGTGGTATGAGGTTGATAGCTAGGAAACGAAGGAGTCTACTCCGTTAGAACTCGGTTAAAGAGGTTTTGCATGATCCTTGTTGTTGTCTGTTTGGAATAGCTGGGGTACATGCGATTTTGTTCTATGAAACATGGTGTACCCTGGTTCTATCCTTGAGATGTGTTACAGAGCTCTTTTGTGCTAGCTGACAAATCCTCGTATCACACTCTGGTACTTATGTCACAGAGATACTGCAGTAGTATGTGGAGATACAGTGCCATCTGCATTGCCTAGTGCTTTGAGGCCTGTAATATATGTAGGAGGGGTCTGTAAGAGTACTTTGTGACATCTTGGAGTTTGTTTCTCCGTGAGGCTCCTTCAGTGTGTGCTCTTTGATAGCTGCATAGATTCCTATAAAGTAGCTCCCTATAGTCAACACATTGTGGCAGTGCTATCTGAAAATAAAAATAATATGGAAAAGGATCCACACAGTTGCTCTTTCCTGGTTGGAATATTATGGCTGTTTTAATACGTTTATTTCAAATCTATTCATTCCAAAACTGATAATATAAAAGCACAGGATTCTGTGCTGAAAGGTGCACCACTAGAAAAAAAAAGTTATTCTTTTGTATTTGGAAGCAACTTCTGTGAGTAACTCTGTATTAATACTTTTCCGTGCATTGATGTTTCAACAAATAACAATTACGGGAAAGTGACAAAGCAGTATTTTTAACAAGCAGACTTGTGCAGCTTGCTTTTTTCCCTTGCTTACTGCTCTTTTCCCTGTTTTGGCACAAAAGAGTAAGATACTTTTCACAGGTGGAAACATGAAAAAAACTGACTTCCCTTGGCTGTGTAAAAATTCTCATTATTTTTGCTGTCTTAAAAAATAGCGGCTTTCCTTCTGTCAATTTACAATTGCATTTACTATGAAGTAGGGCCTGGCAGCATGCAGGCAGTGTTTCTGCTGCTGCAGATTACTCTGTCACAGAACTCACACTACTGAGCTGTTTTTTATTTTTTTGTTGAGTGACGTCTGCTGAAGGTAGTGTTTGAGTAGGGAGTAGTTTGAGTATAGTGTTTGAGTTTTTGTGACTCTTGACCTGACTGGAATGGGATCCTTAGGTCTGCTAGGTGATACCTAGGATAACCTGTGTCCAGCATAGACACTCTTTTTGACTGGAATATTTGGATTATACAAGAAAGATTTTACCAAGAATAAGACTTGTTCTCCATTAGTGAGAAAAAAGCCCATTTGAATGGATCTCTAAGAAGCAATCTCTGCTGAATTCTGGGTGATGCTTTTTGGCAAGCGGGGACATTTCCCAGAAAGGTTGCCAACACAAATGCTGTGTGTGTACTTTTGTCTCCTTCTACCGCCCCAATTCTCTGAAATAACTTGGTTGGCATTGGATGTGCCAGCTCTGCTGTGCAGGCTGCCGGCGTCTAGCTGCTAGTGCTGTTGTTTAGGGCTTCTTTGCTGAAAATTTTAATCCCAGTAACAAGCAAGCCCTACAAGTGTCTGGGAAGTCCATCTGTGGGTTGTTTTAATGTCTCCATCTACTGGGAGGGGAAAATAAATGCAACACATCTGAAGAGATTTCAGAGAGCTCGGGAAAGCAGGTGGTGAGATATGAGCTTATGCTGAAAATGTACCTGTTTGCAGTAACTTGAGTTTGACTTCATTTAATTTTGAGTAAATATTTGTGGCTTTCAGAATGTTTAAGTCTTACACTGAAATGCAGCCTTTAGGAAGGGTTGGTTAAAAACCATGGGTGCTTTTGGAGATGGGGAGAGGAAAGCCTCGTTTTTAGAGAAATTGGTCCCTAGTGCATATGGTTATCTAGTTCAAAAGCATACCATATTCTTTATTTTTAAAAACAACATCTATAAACGTTTTTATTTGTGCTATAAATAGATGCTTGGTTTATTAAAACCAGGATTGCAAGAAGAGCACCACTGTGCTAAAGATTACAGGTCAATGTAAAGCATGCTTAGAAGTTGTTGCTTCCGGTGAGGATTTCACGCTGAGTGTTGGAACTTGTCTATGTGGAGGGAAGGGAGAAAGTTGTTTATGATACAGTCAAAAGTTTTTCTTCAGTAATTAAACAATATTTTTACTTGACACAGTTTCACCTACCTGCTTAATTTGTGAGTTCGAATTAAGATACAAGCATTTTGTACTGCCACAGAGAGAAACATCAGTGTCTAGTTTGCCTCAGGAAATGGCTATTCTTCCTTTTGGGATCTGGCTAAGTCTTTTTTTTCTTTCCTTTCCTTTTTTTTTTCTTTTTCTTTTTTCTTTTTAAGGCATTAGTGATTCAGAGAGCAGAAGCAAATAGCCATTTTTAAAATTCATGTCCTCAAATGTTAATTTGATGCTTTGAGGCATAAATGACCTTTCTAACCAGCCCAAACTTGTCAAACAAAGGAACGATAGAAACAAGCTGCTTTGTTCTAATACAACAGGCTGCTTTTCAGGGAGAATTTCAAAACAATTCTGCCTCCCTCATCTGAACAACATTAAATTAAACTTTGGCCTGTGCTGCATTTGAATTTAGATGTGTATGCATCATTGGAGAGCTGGTGATGGAATCCAGACAACCTGTGCAAATTGAACCATAGACTTCAGCTCCTGAAGCCCAGGGCAAGTGAATAATGCTTTCATCCATGGCTACTATAGCTGGTATTACTTAGCCCAGGAAAAGCTGTTAGGCGTGAGTCGGGAGCAGAGGGAGACCTTCAAGTGTTTAGATTGGAGCGTACAGCTCTAAAATATAAAAACTAAATATGCATTTTTGCAGCTCCTAAGAGTGTAAGACTAGAATAGCGTTGTAGAAATAGGGAAAATTGCTTTACGTACCAGTGCCAACTCTGACATCATAAGGTGTAACAGATAAAATATATGCTTAAAAGGCCAGGACAGGGATATGTAAGGCAATACAAAAAATGACTGTCTTTCTATAAGGTAATGCGTTATTTTTTCTACCCTTTTCCAAAAAAAAATTGAACTACATTTGGTACTTGTATATTATTCTTCCTTGCTAGCTATGCTTTGGGAGTGTGAAATTAATCTCTTGAAAGAATGACATGTTATTGTCTGCTTCGGAAACACCTAGAGAAGTTTACTAGTACTATAACTAGAGTTAAGGATTAATAGTCTGGTGTTGCAGTTCCTGTATCTTGTGTAATTTTTGTCTCGTATTTTTTTGTCTTGCTCAATACTTACATTCTCATCCAAACAAGAGTTATCCAACTCCAAAAATTTGTTCCAGCTTTCATAAATTATCATATCTCCAGCAGCTGAGCCATACTATAAATTCTGAAGATCATGTTAATACTGTTCATTAATACTTGATTACTTGAGTCTTTCCTATTAAGGTTTACTTTATTTGGGTTTTTGTGTATATTATTAAAATCTTAATCCTCTTCAGATTTTTTGTTTTAGATTATCTTCTCAGTGCTGTTTTACATAAAATAGAAAAAATGCTTACCTTGTTGGTTTATATTTTTGGCTTGGTAGCTCAACTATGCTCTCTAATGGTAATTTTTCTGTTTCATCAGAATCCATTCTTGAAGGTGTTTTACATTCATAGAGTTGCAGGTTTCCATTTATATTTAATGATTTTCTCACAAATGACTTTTTTTTTAATTGATAATGAATGAAGTTCTTTGTTGGTTGTTTTTTTTTTGTTTGCAAAGCCTATTTTGTTCTGATCACTCTTATTTGTCCAGAAATCAGAATTCTTAAGTTCTCTAGGAAAAGAAAATGACTCAAATGGCCTGAAATCTTGTATAAAGCGCTTAGATCAGTTCAGACTAGAACTTAGCTAAATCTTCTACCTGTGTCAGTTGTGGAGAAGAGCATCCCATTTCTAAACAGTAACTTAAGAGAAGCAAAAATAAAAGCTTGAAAACGAGCTTCTGAAGTCATGGAATACTTTCTAAAATGCAACACGTGCACAAACTGTGGTGCACGCCATTCTGCTCTCTGGACAAGAACAGAGAGTCCCCTTCTTTTCTATGGCGGTATCTGCTAAATCAGTCTGCAGAGCTCTTCTGCACTGCTCAGCACTTTGTCGTCATGGAGCCTTCGTGCAGCTGCAGGTATGAGCTGAGGCTGCTGTGAGGAGCACCAAGCTCATAGCAGATTTCAGGTAGAAAACCTGGGCCAGCAGCATACAGATCAGCGTAGTCACAGAAGTACAAACTGCCCTTGTTAATGATTCTGTAGCTTAAGTTTGCAGTTGATTTTGGTAGTCAATCCAAACTACTCTGACTGTTTTCTTAGACACAAACACATCATTGCTTTAAATTGTTAGAACCATTTCAAATCTAGTTGTGCATATTTTAGGCAACTGTTGGTTTCTATTATGTTTGGGTACTTGTGTATTGAAGCGAATAGGTACCAGGATGGAGCTTTAGACAAAGCTGCGAGCAGAGCAGAACTTCAAAAAAAAAAAAATATATATATATAGTACTTTATAATTACTAAATATAAAGTACTTTAATTACACTATCACTGGCTTATTATCCAGTCAAGAATACTTGCTCTCTGAAGCTGCAGCATTTTTAAAGAACAAAATTCATCGATGTGCTGTATACCTACAGGATATCCCCACAGTAATGCTCTGAAAATGTGTATTCACCTGTTTGGCCTTGAGTGTGTTTTGTGCTACCATGACAACCTGGTCACAAAAAGACTCGGGCTTGTGGTTTCCAGGCCTGATTAACACAATGTGCTGTAATTAGGAATAGGAAAAAAACCCACAGGCTCTTTTCCAATTTAAATATTCCCACTGCTCCCAAGACTTCCCCAGTTTTCATTGTGCATTGTTTCAGATTAGTTATAATTGAAACATTTATTTTGCTCAGTGTGGCCTAGGCACTGGGAAGAGTTGCTAGAATGTATCCGGGCTTTCAGCTGCTGAACAGCATGGAGCTGGTGCCTCCTTGAGAGGATCCTGTGATATGAGGGGTACCCCAGGAATGAGCAGAGGTAACATGTAACAGCATTTCAGGGCTTTGCTTCTGCAGATGAAGCTCTCATCCAGAAGGGAACTGCAGAGAATATGCACTTAGCTTTCCATACATTTTTTTCAGTCACTCTTAAGTGCCTTCCTGAAATTTGTTGGTGAAGAGTATTAGAGCACTGAAATGGGGAAGAGATCAGAATACAAAGCTTCAAATATCTAATATTTTCTATACAACAGTAACAGTAACTTCACTGTGGGTTGTTTTTTAAAAAACAAATAAACTATGAATTATATCTTAACCAAATGGAATCTTTTTTTTTTTTTTTTTTTACTACAGCTGCTGTAACAATGTGTGCACAGCTACTGTTTTGGTAAACAAAGCCTAGTAGCCAGATGGCATTAATATTTAAAAAGTTGAGTGACATGGTTTGGAAGCATTGAACTGGAATATGCTGTGCTTTGCCTAGGTACCTTCGATTTAGTACACAGTGGAGGACTTTAAATGCATTATCACTGCAGTGTCTTGAAAAAACAAATAGACTATTATGTAGACTACAAATAATGTTTATTAAACTTGCAGTTGATTCTTTCTGATAGATGATCCAAATTTCTGTCAGACTGTATTTATGTACACATAAACAGATGTGCTCCTACTCTAAATCAGGGTAACTATTCCAAATGTGGTTACACATATTTTAAACAACTGTTAGATACTAGTTCAAATCATTTCTGTTCATTTCAAATCATGCTTCTACTGTAAAGGTTAAAAATTGGTGTGTTTGGTTTGCTGCTATATAGTTGAAGAGCTGCTACTGATTAAAAAAGGAAATACCTTGTGTTTTTTTTTTTTCCCTCCAGGGCTTCAGTGTCCATAGTACTATGCTGTTCTTCATATGTTTTCAATCTGCTGAGTAAAACTGCATTTAAAATATTCAGCTCACTGTTTTTTCCTTGCTTCTGAAAGTAGACTTCAGACTAGATTGACGCGTACTTGGTATTGACTAAGCAACCATCAGTTTTAGGAGATAATAAGTAAGATTCAACTGCTGGTGATGCAACTAAGAGAAAACATGATCCTTGAGCTACTAAGCCTCAAAATAACCTTTTCTAAGACTTGAAATAAGATCAGTAAATGTTGGCAGATTTCCTTTATTAAAAATGGGGCAGATCTTCCTGCAAGGCTGCTTTGCCCCCTGCCCTCAGCTTTTTGATGTGGGAGAAGTCTTCACAATGAAAGAGTTGAAGCAAACAGTGGAGCCCCGTCCTGTCTAGACTCCCTGTTTCTCATGGACTCACCTTCCTTGAAACAAGCATAACCCAAGTGCTTTGGCAATTGTTGGTCCAGCAGTGGCAGCAGCAGCTTTGGCTCTTCTCTCTTTGTTCCAAGCTCTCCTCCTTGCTGGTGTTAGACAGTCTTCTCATCTGACCTACCCACTTTACCCATTTCACCTTGTAAGCTTTTCTTTCAAACCTCTGCTTTTCAGACAACTACAAATATCTTGCAAAAAGGTTGCATATGGATTTTTTTTGAGTGTGTTTGACAGTATTATTCTTGCTTAGGCCACTCTGCCATCATGCTGTACTTCACTGCCTCTCCTCAACACAGCAGTACGCAGTCTGTAGTAAAGGGAGAGATATGTTCCCTGCCCTCCACCACTGCTGATGACTTTTGTGGATGATGAGTGTCAATACTATTGCAGTGCTGCAAATGCTAGCAAACCACCTCTGGTATTCTGAAAGCTTTTTCTCTGTTGTTTGAGGTGGTTATGGAATAGGTCAGTGGTGTATAACTTCCCAAGTGCTGGAGTGAATTATTTCCTTACAACAAGGCCATTGGGGTCCCTAGAAAAACAAAACAGAACTAACTACATTATATGGCTGGAAGCAGAGAGACTTGGTAAGATTATAGTCGTTTTCTCTCTGCTCATTATCCTTAAAATACAGTAAGAGAAGTATTCTCATCTTTTAAGAAGGGAGTTTTATTACTGGAAAACTGGCTGGGGGTTTTTAATTCAAATAAACTTTGTTTTATTAAGGTTTTTTTCTTTTCATGTTCAACAAGCAAGGGAAAAAAGTTCAGCAGTTTCTTTCAGCAAGTTTTACCTCATATTTCAATATTAACTCTGAAAGAATAACAAGAGGTAGTGTTTTTGAGCTGGTTAGATCACAGAGCAGCTTTAAAGTAGTTACTTCACTTGTTAAAACAGCATTTCATTACCACAGTAGAGCCTTCCAGTGTTCTCATAACAACTTTGACAGTAAAAATTTGGACAGGGAATTTTCATACGAGTTAATGTGGTGAGCAGTAAGGTTGCAGAGACAGCTATCTTAATAACAAAATCCCTCAAACTCATCTGAAAATTGAATAATTCTTGAGGCTACTTTAGTGTTCATTTGTTTGGAAGGTAGACTGAAGAAAAAATGTAAAGGTTATTTCTCTTAATATCCTAAACAACTTATTTTTGTTCAGTACCTTTCCAGAAATGAAAAATAATCCTTCTTATAAAGAGAAGGTGGTTTCTTCAGCCCTCTTTTGTTTTTCATGGTCTAGAAGGCTTGGAATTTGCATTGCCCTCGCATGCGAAAAGCTGACATCACCTTTCAAAACAGTATGTAAACTTGCAGCACCTGTGCTCTTACAAAGAAAATAGGTGTTTTCTTTTTTCTTTCTTTCTTTGTTTGTTTTTTTAAATCTAGACCAGTATTCTCTAGCAGCAATATTTTAAAAGCACATTAAATTTGCAAAGCCAGAATATAATAGTTTCATTTTATACTTTGTGAATTTTATGTAGATGAATAAGAAATAAAAAAATATATTAACCTGTTTAGAACTTTTTAGAAGAGTCTTAGTTCTGCTTCATGATTTTGATATTTAGGTTGTTTCCCTGCATAGTGACTATCAGGCTTTGTATTAAAAAAAAATAAATAAAAAATTATCTTCTCCTCAATCTGGTGTGATTTGATCAAGAAATGTTTTTACTCTCCCTTACACTCATCATGGATTTCAGTAGCTCGGACTGACCTTACTCACAGGTTGGGTCACTGTCATTCCTGCATTTTTGCAGGAGGTATTGGTTTTTTGCTTGAATTTCTTACCGCTTTAAAAAGACATAAGCCCAGAAAAATGTGCATGCACAAAAAATACTTTGTGTTCTTTAAAAGTGTACTGTCCTCATCAGATCCGAAGTGGAAAAGTTTGTCTGGTGGTTTTCTGCATACATGCTGCATATGCATGCATGTGTCATGGGGGATATTGGTTTCCTATTGGCCCTCCCTGCTGCAGCCTTCCCAGCATCTGTGCACCAGGCTGTGATAAGGCATGCAGAGCACACAAGGCCCCCTACTTTGGCCTGCTGACTGCTGCAAGCTGTTGGGCAATGCAGTGGCGCTCTGCTTCCTAAATGTCTCAGGGCACTGGCTAATTTCTATACTACAGCAGCCTTTGGGTGCACTGGGTGAGCAGAAAAGCTTAGTTCCTTGGAGTCTTTCCTTCCTCAGGACAGAGGTTGTCTAAAGTGTAAATGAAAATAGAGGGGGAAAAAAAAAACAAAGATGTAGTAGGCTTTGGATATTGTCTCTTACACTCAGGGATGATGATGTACTGGGACAGGTTGCCCAGAGAGGTTGTGGATGCCCCATCCCTGGAGGCATTCAAGGCCAGGTTGAATGTGGCTCTGGGCAGCCTGCTCTAGTGGTTGGTGACCCTGCTTACATCAGAGGGGTTGAAACTAGATGATCTTGGAAGTCCTTTTCAACCCAGGCCATTCTGTGATTCTGTTATCTCAAAACAGTGGGCTGTTGGACTGCATGTGCTTGCAGCAGCTAAGAGCAGACTGGGCTGAGGCTCTCTCTGGCTGACAGGGTGCCTCTTTGCTACTTCCTCGTGTTTAGATTTGTTGGAAGCTTGGAACAAGGAGAATAGGTTCATAAGGTTGGAAAGGACCTACAAGATCATCTAGTCCAATCATCCTCCTATCACTATCCCTACCCAAGTACTAAATCAAATCCCTTAGCACCTCATCTAAACGCTTCTTGAACAGTACTAGGGATGGTGCCTCAACCACCTCCCTAGGCAGGCCATTCCAGTGCCTGACCACTCTTTCAGAAAAAACGTGTTTCCTCAGGTCTAATCTAAATCTTCCCCAGCGCAACTTGTGGCCATTCCCTCTCGTCCTGTCGTTATTTATCAGGGAGAAGAGGCCCACCCCCTCCTCACCACAACCCCCCTTCAGGAAGTGGTAGAGTGCAATAAGGTCTCCTCTGAGCCTCCTCTTCTCCAGACTAAACAATCCCAGCTCCCTCAGCCGCTCCTCATAAGACTTATGCTCCAGACCCCTCACCAGTTTTGTTGCCCTTCTCTGAACACGCTCCAGGGCCTCAATGTCCTTCTTGTAGTGAGGGGCCCAAAACTGAACACAGTACTTAAGGTGCGGCCTCACCAGAGCTGAGTACAGGGGGATGATCGCCTCCCTGCTCCTGCTGGCTACGCTATTTCTAATACAGGCCAGGATGCCGTTGGCCTTCTTGGCCACTTGGGCACACTGCCGGCTCATGTTGAGCCGAGCATCAACCAACACCCACAGGTCCTTTTCCTCTCTACATTCTTCAAGCCATTCTGCCCCAAGCCTATAGCATTGCATGGGGTTATTGTGGCCAAAGTGCAGGACCCAGCACTTGGTCTTATTGAACCTCATCCCATTGAGCTCAGCCCAGCTATTCAGCCTATCCAAATCCCTCTGAAGGGCCTCCCTACCCTCAGGCAGTTTGACATATCCTCCCAACTTGGTGTCATCTGCAAACTTACTGAGGGTACACTCAATTCCCTCATCTAGGTCATCAATAAAGATATTAAACAAGATGGGCCCCAAAACTGACCCTTAGGGGACACCACTCGTAACAGGATGCCAGCTGGACTTAACTCCATTAACCACTACCCTCTGGGCACGGCCCTCCAGCCAGTTCTCCACCCAGAGAAGAGTGAACCTGTCCACACCACGGGCTGCCAGTTTCCTCAGGAGAATACTGTTGGAGACCGTGTCGAAGGCCTTGCTGAAGTCCAGGTAGACTACATCAACAGCCTTTCCCTCATCCACCAGTCTGGTCTCCTAGTCATAGAAGGAGATGAGGTTGGATAGGCACGACCTGCCCTTGGTGAACCCGTGCTGGCTGGGTCTGATCCCCTTGTTGCCATGCACATGTAGTGTGATTTCCCTCAAGATCATCTGCTCCATAACTTTCCCTGATACCGAGGTCAGGCTGACAGGCCTGTAGTTCCCCGGGTCTTCCTTACAGCCTTTCTTGTAGATGGGAGTCACATCGGCAAGCCTCCAATCTTGTGGGACCTCTCCAGATAACCAGGAATGCTGATAGATGGCAGAAAGTGGCTTGGCAGTCATCTCTGCCAGCTCCCTCAGCACCCTTGGGTGGATCCCATCTGGCCCCATGGACTTGTGGCAGTTCAGATGGAGGAGATCTCTGACCGTCTCTGCTTGGATCACAGGGGGTGCATTATGCGCTCCGTCCCGGACTTCCAGGTCAGGGCAAGTACCCTGTGGACAACTGTTCTGTCTATTAAAGACAGATGTGAAGAAAGCATTGAGAACCTCAGCCTTTTCCTTATCATCTGTGGTTACATTCCCTGCCTCATCAAGTAAAGGAGAGAAATTTTCCTTCGTTTTTATCTTGCTGTTAATATATTTGTATGTATATACCAAAATGTACCAGTTAGTTTTGTTGACAATCTCAAACAGCCTGTTGGGCTGCTGTCATGTTATCATAACTCCCAAATCTAGCATCAAAAAGATTTGAAAATGAACAACTCTAGAAAAAAATGTCTGAATGCAAAATCCCAAGTGTCTAGTTACGATAAAGCTCATTTTCATTAAGTGGAGTGCCCTATGCCTTGTCTTACATTCATTCTGAAATGGTGAACCATCTCTTGGTCCAAAGTAAAGTTACAGTACTGCTTCCCAAAGGACATCAGCCTAGTAACGCAAAATAGCTTTTTACCAGACTTTTATATCACTGTTTCTGAACTGATGTAGTAAGGAAGTCAAAAGCTGAACTGCATACTATACATCCTGATGTTCAATGGTCAAATTACAGACTAATTTCATTACCTGTAATATCCATATTTATACTATTTTTACAGAGTTAGGGGTAGAGAATGTTGATGACACTGCCTGAATAAAGTGTTTGGGTTTGGATGATATTGCAGCCTTTCCAGAAAGACATGGAACATCTTGCACACACTGATCCAAAAAATCCTTGTTTTTTTATAGTTTAAAACCTTTCCTTTCTGTTGGAGCCATTTGCTATTGTGAACAAAATTACTAGTAATTCTGTAACAGAACATTACTACTTGGAGACTTCTCTAGTAGGAGGAGTGAAATCTGGAAGATTGAGACCCTGATAGAATATTCGTATTTCCAATGACAAGAATAACCTGGAGCAGGTTTCCTATCAGTTTTTGAGATATGATTGCATTTCCACTTTCCTTCAAATCAAAATGATGTAAAAACTGTACACTGGGAGTGAGACCCAGGAACTAAACTGAACCATACTAGTAGTTGCAGACCAGAAGCTTGTCACATCTGGTTACCTCACCCTGAGCCATGGGGCTTTTTGGTCTGGAGCAGTCTGTATGCCACTCATTTGGGAATCTCTTAAAGAACACCAGGGAGAAGGTCTAATGAAAAGTACAGCATTTTTCAAAGGGAATAATGCTACTTAAGAGTACATAATATCTGAACAAACATGCAGTGAACAGCATATAATTCTCCACATTGTGCAGCAGCATTAAATATACATATTAGTAAGGTAGCAGATGCTGTGGTTCTGAAATTGCCGCGTAAAGTAGCAGTCTTTCGCAGCAGGGTGCTGCTCTGTGTGAGACTCCTTCACATGTAATGAATAGGTAATTTCAGCTCTATAGTCCATGAGAGACTGGAGGGGGTAGGGGAGGGGGCTGCATACTAGTAACCCAAACCAGCAGGATGTGCCGTGATGTGCTTTTAACCGAGCAGCACTTCAGAGCTCTTGGGGGGTAAATTCATAAAGAGAGATGCTCATCTGTTACACCATATTGAAATGGAGGAATTACTGTTGCAAAGGCCAGGCAGGCCTGTGATGTGCTAGTTGCTGGGAGGAGATGATGGAGGGTTCCATCTGAAGGGCTGTTCTGAAATGATGGATGTCAAGTATGTTTGTGTTCTCTGTGCAACCAAGAGATGAAGTAAAATCAAGGAAATGCATGCCCCAAGAACTGGCACTGAAATGATGAGTGGTATTTCTTCTCATCCCTCTCCCGGAGCACGTAGACCCATCTGATGCATGTCACATATTGGAAGATTCAGCTAACAGGTGAATTCCACACTCTTGTGACCTGAGGGCTCTGTGGTCCAGCAGGAGGTGAGAAATACTGATTTACTGCTCAGTAAGTGGAGTCAACAAACACTGGATATTCGTGGCTTATTATTGTTATGTATATTCTGTGTGGTAGAAGTATTTTGAAAAAACTTGGTCTAGTGTTCATATACTCATTTAATATAAAGCCATCACTGTTGCTCACTAGAAAAAAAAAAAAAAAAACAAAAAACCTAGATCTAAGGATTTGAGTATCAAAGACTCCCTTGGAGAATTAAAAAGGTGTTAGGCATTGTATGGTCATCTGTCACATCTCCAATCCGGAGAGTTGGATGGCAGAGAGAAAAGGCAGATTTCTAAGGAAATGGCTAATGGTGTTTGTATTTCCTGATATGTCTCACTCCTTATCAGAGGAGGAAGCCTCCTGTTTGAATAAATAAACAGGAAAAAATGGGGTAGTGAATAGTAATCTGTGCTGTGTAGTCTAACACTCTTTAGTATAGGGAATGATATATTTGAACTGACTGTCAGAAGATAAAAGTAATCTAAATAATGTAGTAGTTATCCTTCTAGAACCTTGATGCTAGCTAAACAGTCCTTTTCCTTCTGACTTGACCAGTAAGGTCGGAATGTATTACTGGGGGAGGTGGAATGTATTTTGGTTTTAAAAAGTGGGTGACTCTGTTGCCATGTCTAGCCAGTTCCTCTTGCCAAGTGAAAAAGCAGGATAGATTTTCAGAAGCAATGGACCTGTTACTGTAGAGGACAATAATCAAGATATTTTATCTATGATTTTTTAGTTTCTACTGAACCACTTATAGGGAAGAAATCAATAGTCTTTTATGTAAGGGACCTGACTTGGAAGTATTTCAATTTATTTTGATGAGAGCTGAGATATTGACAGTGGTACATGTTAAAGGCCCAGTTTTCAGTTTATGAATTTTCTACAAGTCCGATGTGTAGTTTGAGTCATAAAATTAGTCTGCAGTGTACCTCATCTTTCAGGGTAGGTTTCATGCTCACCATCAAGCCTAACCTTTGACTAATTCAGTGGCAATCAAAGCTAACAGAGTAAAGCATTAACTGCTCTTCCACAATTGCACTATGTCATGGCTTATCACAAATGCTAATGGTTGTAGTGTGGATGAGTTATCAGAAGCTGAACTACCAAAAACAAATGGTAGGAGAACACAGAGATTTGGGAAGGAAAGGAAAATCATACTAATATGAACAAGAGTTACTAATTTGTTGCTTAGAATTGAGTTTTTGGTTGGCTCTCTGGTAGCTAGAGAAAATTGCCAGCCTTGAGGTTTTGGTCTTCTGTTTCCTTGTTTTTGGATCTCCCAGCACTGCATTCTGAAAGGAAAATAAATGATGGTGGTTTTGTAATTTATGCTTAACAAAGGAAAAGGAAACATTTTAAGGTCTTTCTTGTCTTCTCACTGTCAGTTATAAATAAAAATGTTACCAGAAGTGTTTTGTTGTTGTTGTTGGGATCCTCAGTGTAATACCTTATATTCTCTAAAACTCAGTTTGGAGGCCAAATCACAGCACGCTAAATTCCATTAACTGCTTAATAAATCTAAGTGACAAATCAGTGTTTAGTTGTATTTGTCCTTCCTTTCATTGTTTTATTCTTTACTTTATCCTGGAATTTTTACTTCCTTGACTATGCAGTTCTGTTTTTTCCTGCTTTCCCATCCCTTTCCCATTTTTTTACTAGCTCCGTTATGTTGGCTGGAAAGTTTTAATTTAGTGTGGTGAGGTAGTGGTTTGAAAAAAATATTGCATTTAATTTTGTAATTCATGATAAATATGATATGATGTTTAAAGAGGCTTGGATAACCTGGTACATGGTAAAATACTATCTAGAATCTGTTTAATAGTCAGAGTGTTAAATTCACCTTGAGTTCTGCAGGGTAGATGTAAATATTCCTACAAATTTTGTGGCTCATAGAAGGATGGTATACCTCATTCATTCAAGTAAAATTAGTGTGTAGCTTTAAAGGAAGAGAGAAACTCCTAAATTAAGAATATTTAAGAAAATTGGACATTAATCTTACATGCTTTGTTTGAGGAGCAGTCGTGTGCTCCAAATGTGCTGGTGTGAATCAGTCGTTTGCTTTGTCCAGTTAAAAAAAGACACCAGGTTCCCCCACCATCACACACCTATTCCTTACCTATTTCAAGAGCTTCCTGAGCACCCAGCTTTCAAAAATCAGAGATGCCAAGAAACTGCTGCTAGGGAATGTGTGTAATTTTTGATTGAACTAACATATGTTTGTATTTTACAAATACATTAGAGTGGGTAAGCAGTTTATACTCAACATTTTCTGCACCTTTATAAATCTAAAGCCAATTCCTTCATCATCCCCTATGTGGAAATAAATGGTGCATGTCTTAATGGAGGAGCTGTATGTCAAGTCTTGACAGCCCGTTTTGGTGATGGAGTGTGCTAACTACTTCTGTATTTTGATTTTTTCCTGTATTTTGATTTGTTTTCACAGAATAATCATTTGAACAGTGCGAAGTGAATTAAGATTTAGCCTAGCAACAGTATGGAAAAACTGTGAACTACAGGAACCTATCTGCACAAAATACATCCACTTTTGTGAGTTTAGGCTTGGTGCCTGTGTTGTCAAGTATATTCTGATGTATTATATAGGTGACCTTTGCATGTTGGTTTTGTTTTGTTTTTCGTGTGTGTATTTTACTTCTATTTTTATTATACTTGTTTCCTGTGATTTAACCTGATTTTGGGGCTCCACTGCATTTGGCCTGGACAGATAGAAAAAGAATCATATTGGCTTCAACTGTACAGCAGCCATTCATCTGTGATGAGGGCATTGTTTTAAGACTTTTACCCTGGAAATCTTTCAGAACTATGGTTTTAGTGGTCTTTTTTTCCACTGCTTTGTCAGGAAATACTGTGCTGTCCCTCACAGTGCTCTCGTGACCTAAAGAAGTTGCTAAAAAGATTAATCCTGTAAAGTTTACAGTCTAATGTCAGCTGAGCCCCTCCTGAAGTCCTATGTAAAGCCTGTTGTTTCTCTGCTTAAAACCTCTTTTTCTTCTTCTGTTTCCATTTTGGTTATGAATAAACAGGATTTCAGTGAATATCCTGAGTCTTGCAGTAACACAAAAATTTGCTGTAAATAAAATTAAAGCAATAAAATAATTTTGTAAGTGCTGAAAATTAAGTTTTTTTCTGAATATTTACAAATGAAAGAATAATATTTTGGCCACAAATAGAGGCCTTCTCTTGCTGGAAATTTGAATGCTATTTTTCGTTGTATGCAAGTATACAGTTGATCTTTTCTCTTTTTTTCCTTTTTAAACAATAGGTTTTATCCCACAACTAGTTATGGAAGTGGGAGTGGTAGTTTCCTCTCTCAGGCCAAGGATACCATTTCCTGAAGGAAGATTACAGTATTAGACATATATAGGCTTTTACATAGATTAAACTTGTGCTGTTTGAGTGCAGTCTTAAGTAGCTCTATCAGTGAAGTTTTGTGTTCTTGGAATGACCTAAATAACTTTTATTGTGGGATGCTTATGTTTCAGACATCCTGTGCTGGGTTTTCCCAAACTTTAAGCATCATTATGGAAATCCTGACAAGCTTTTTTCAGGAAGTAGTCATTTTCTAATCTTAAAAATATCTTCCTAGGTTTATATCCGTGATTACTGTTGTCTTCCTTTCTAAGGTTTTATCCACTTCCCATTAAACTCAGTGGCAGTTTGATCAAGCCTTTATCATCCTTTATCAAGAGGATGAGAAAGCAGTTTTTCCTGGTGATAAAGCAGTGGTTATGATTCAAGCAGGATGTTATTTCTTAAAGGGTCTCCCTTCTTGTGTTCACCCAACTTTTCTGATTTAAGCTCTGTGATGTTCTGTGGCATCAACTAGATTTCTTCAAAAAGCTGTCAGGATAATTCCTCTACAGTTGAGATTTGGAGCTTTTTATCAGTAGCCACACTCAACGACTCAGTAGTTGTATCCATTGTTAAGACTTAATACTGCTATCATGCTTATTTTTAAGAGCCAAGCCATATTGTGTCCATATGGAGGTACTGTATGAAGGAGCTGATAAAGTGAAACTGATGCAGTTTATGCAACCCGAACAAAGGAAAGTTAGGTCTGTGGTAGTAAGTAGTGAATATGTCAGTAAAATGGTGGAATGGACAGCAAGGAAGGTGTCCGCACAAAGTCCATTCAGGTTGAAGAGAGTTGAGTTGAGGCTGGTCAAGCAGAGGGAATTTTCACAGCAAAAATTCAGTTCAAGCTGCGTGCTTCCCCTCTTCCTCTTTCCTTCAACACAAGGAAATCTTCCTGGAAATTTTAGTCAGTCTAAGACTTAATTTCTGTTATTTACTCTTCTTGGAGACAAATAACTCTTAGTTGAGAGTAAGCCTTTGGTAGAAGCCACATTATATGAAAATTTTATCCTCTTAGCAATAAGAATGTAAATTGCAACTTAAAAAACAAACAAACAAACAAGCAAAAAGACCATATTGTGTCTGTTTGACAAATAAGACAGCTTCAAAGTTGCTTAAAACAGCTGACAAACTCAAATATTTACTTCCCTGAACATAAGAGCAGCCTATTCCTTGCTTGTTGCTGTAAGGATATTTTAATGAAAGCAGGAGGTTTAATTTTTAGATTTTCTGGTTGGTTGGTTGGTTTTTGTTTTTGCTTTTTTTCATTTGCATTCACTTTTCCATTTGCCATATCTATACTTGCAGCTTAGCAAATTAACATAATTTCTCCCTGTGAATATCATGACATGATAACAGAGCAGCAGTAAAAGCTGACACAGCACCTCTGTGGGAGATGGCTGGGGTTGGGGGATGGATCTCAGGTGCTGTTTCCTGCAGGAGCGGAAGCCAGCCTCTGCCAGTGCTGTGAAGCAATTCCTCCCCAAAAACTTGCAACAAATGTCATCTCACTGGTTCTCTAAAGACTGGGAGTGATCAGTTGTTGTTCCTGGTCTCCAAAGCCTATTCTCCGTATGCAGATCGTTCCAGACTGCTTGCACATCCTGCTGTCTCAATCTGTTCCCTTTGTAAAAACAACAAAAATAGAGCCTGAAATATTCACCAGCATTTCCTGGTTTCCTTCATTACTACCAAAATAGGATGGGTTTGTAGTGAAATGGAGTAAAGGTTTCCTTGTCACGGGCTATCTGTATTTAATTAGGCTGTCTTAACCTTTTGTTTCCAGCCTTTGTTGTGGCTGGATGTAAACCTGAGCCTGCTGGCTGACTCCTTTTATTTTGTTACAATGTTGTGGACAGCTTAGTGCATGTAACTGGACTATCTGGACAGCTTGATGAGTTAAAAGCACCCTTAGGTTAGAGTAGCCCCATCTCTAACAACTTTCTGAATATGAAATACCCTTTTCCTTATCCTTCATTTTAAATTTACTTCAAGTTTCTTGTCAGTCTGTAGTTTTGATGGCTCCCACTCTACACTGTCTCTGCAGCGAGCTATTGTATTTTGTCTCTAGCTTCCCGTGGCTCAGATAACCTGTTACTTCTTCCATAGAAGCTTCATTCACCATTTTCTGTGTTTCATAAATCATACAACATTAACTTGCAAATGTTCTACAAATCTTATGATTTCTATGTCATTCTTAATCTTTTAATACCAGTCACATGATCTCTGTGGGATAGGCAACTCCAAAAGTAATGATTTCTATTTTACTATATTGGCCCACAATGTCAGAGGCTGATGTTGGTGGTATGGCAGAGGAAGCTGAACCTTCCCACCAATATCCTATTACGTGTTGTCGCCTTATGAAAGATATGAGCAGAATGGCACTCTGACAGAGAGATGTCTGTCAAGGAAGTGCATGTGGAGCAAAGGTGTGTCACTGAATTCCTCCATGCAGAAAAAATGGTACCCACTGACATTCACTGACACTTGCTGAACATTTGTGGAGCCCAAACAGTGGATGTGAGGGCAATGAAGCAGTGGGTGGTGTTTCAGCAGTGGTGACAGTGAGAGTGGGTCTCCTCCACTGGTGCAGGTTCTTACAAGTTTTCTTTACCTGGCAGGCATCCGACATAACCTATACTTCCAGAGTATGCCCTGCTCTTTATTCAGCCTGCAGCTGAAGAGGCTCAGCTGCTGGTATAGCACTGTAAGTGGCAATCTGAGCATCACTGTGCTACAGGCAGACTTCTGTGTTACTACTGTCCAGATATTTTGGAGTATTTTTAAAGATATTTCATATTCAAAACAATACACTGCTGTTTTTTGTTGTTCTTGGGTGGTTTTTTTTTGTTTGTTTTGTTTTGTTTTTTGTTTTTGTTTTTGTCTGCAGAGGTAATGCTGGAGATAGCTGAACCAGGGGTGATTATATCCATGAGGTAGTTGGGATATAAGTGATTTCTGGTGTGCACAGAGATGTGATCTGAAGTTATGAGCAGTTCTGGTGAGAACATTGTCACATGCTTTGTGTGAGGAGGGAGGAAGATGGTGACCACAGGGACAGTGGAGCCACACCGAGTGAGCAAACCTTGCAGCCGTGCTCCTAAGGAGAGTGCCATGCTCTTTGCCTCTACTTCCAGATAGGAACTGCAGTAGGTGTTAGTCCTAGAACAGGAGGTTTGTGGGAAGGAGTTTTGTTGTGTGAGTGACCACTTCTCCTTGTAGAACAGTGGTCTGGATGGATGCATCCCATCCACAGTCATCAGTGGACCTCCATGGACCATGGCACTGAATGCTGGCATTTGAGCAGCAGAGATGTGACATGGACTTTTCACATAGTTCAGCTTCAGAGATCAGCAGAGTCTTTTGTCTAATGAACATACTGAGTTGAACAGCTCTTAGACGTGAAGGCTTGGGCTGTGAGAGGGAATCCTGGAGGAATTTTGTCTTTAAATAGACTGTTGTGTTCACAGCATCAGGAGAAATAATTCTAGCTGCTCGGGTCACTGATGTTGGCACAGTTACAGCACACGCAGTCCTGGACACATGCCAGACGTCATGGACTTTCAAGTTGTCAGCATGGTGTGTGTGTGGAGTTATTTATTGCTGCTTCCACTCTGCCCTTGCATGCAGAGGTCCCAGAATATCTGATCCTGAAAGCTGTCTTCATGAATGTGAGTCATAGAATGCAGGCAGTGGTTTATAACTGGTCTCCTGTTAATGTGAAAGTGCAATGGTAAAGCCAAGTTCATTCTACTTGGCAATCTTCCCAAAATATAAGCTGTTCTACCCCATGTGCATACATTATGTGTAGTAAACATCTTATGTGTTGCACATCTTAATTAATCCTTTTTTGTGCTTCTCATTACCGTTGTGCCAGCATGTTTGAGGTACTGTGGGTAGGTATTTTCCATTTTAAATCAATGTTTCTCCAGTTTATAAAATAGGCTGCTAACATTAGCTTCAGGCTGAGTGGTGGCATGCAAAGTTTTGACTTCAAAATGATTTCAGAGTGTTGCTAATCTGTGTTCAGAGTGCTCTGGAGTTTAGACAACTGAATGTAGGATACTACTTTGCTGTCTTAAAGGAAAACCACTTCTTAAAAGACAAAATTTCAATGAGATGAACATGGTTTATATTTCTGGTTGTCTCGGGGAATAGAAAAAGCAACCACTGGTCTTAGTTGTTAAAGAATAGCTAATAGGCAAGTTGGGAACTACGTTCCATAAGCATTTATTCTTGTTTGATAGGCAAGATGAAGCGGAGCTGTTTTTCACTCTACACTGTGATTTCATGTGCCAAGTAATGTAGCAGTATAAATAAACCATAGCTGGCAGGCCTGCAAGTTGATGTAAGTGACTGTTAGGATAGAGGATATGATTCTGGTTGCCAGTAGTTATAAGAAGGGAGGCTCCTCCTCTGTGTCAGTCTTGCTCACCCAGGACCCTCAGTTCTCAGAAGTAGCTCTCCTGTCACTCTGTGCAGTGCCTCTTCTCACTTCTCTTTCTGGAGAATGGAACAGCTCTTCGGTTTTGGTACAAGGACTATATAGATGGCTGTTATGAACTACTTGAGAACAAGGTTAATGGAACAATGTTAAGGAGCCTTTCCATTTTTCAGATAGAGTCAGTAGCATATTTCCTAATTTTAACACAAGGTAGGCATAGTGGATATGCGAGAGCGAGTGACTCAGTCACTCTTCAGCTTTAGAATATTTCTGTAGTTGAAATCTGACATTTTTCTATTTTCTGACATGAATAAACAATACCCAGTAATGATGCATAGTTGCATTTCAATCAAAGGTTTGTATTGTGAATGTGAACTTAATATTTGAGTTTTTTTTAATCGCTGGAATTCTTGTCAGTAATGCTGTATTTTTAATGTATACATTGCAGGTTTGGATTTTTTTTCTTGACATTAAAGTATTATTGTAAGTTTATTAGAAAAGCCTTCTATTTTTTAAACTAATCATGTTTACTTTTATGCCATATTATTAATATTTATGAATAGGCAGCTAAAACCTTGATAAAGAATAATTCAAATTTTTTTATTTCAAAAGAAGTTTATGTCATTTTTTTTCTGTTATTGACTGACTCCACAAATGGATGCAGCTCCTATGGTAGTAAAGGTTTTTTTTTTGTTTACTTTTTTTTTCCCTTTCTACAGTACCATTTTAGAGTTTTGAACTCTAAATTACTTAGAAGAATCCAACAGCTCTGAGATTTAAGACTGAATTATTTAAAGTTACTTTAATACATTTACATACTCTTTTTTTATTTCCCTTATCCGCAACATCCTGAAAGTTCCTGGTTGTTTTTTTTTGTTTGTTTGTTTTTTTTTTCCTTCACAATTTTACATAGCTTATTCTGATAGTTCTTGCTTGTATTGATATCTTTTAAAATATACCTTCAGACTTGAGTAGTCAATGAAAGATGCTCTGTAGCACAGGGTAACAGTAGACAAATCTGAGACATCATTGATATTGCTTATTTAGTGCAGTAAATTTGCTGCTTGCCCTGCTGGAATAGTGGGAATTGTTTCAAAATTTGCTTTTGAGTTGAGTAACCAAAAGCGAACCTACTGCTGTGTCTACACATATTGTTTCTCCTCTGTTGTTTTGAAGTTTCCTTTGTTTTATTTTAGTGTTTATTTTCTGTGGCAAAACTCAGAAGGACATCTGAGAATGCTTAGTCTTACTGGCAAATGCTGGCCTGCAGTAATACAAATTTTCATTCATTAGACTTTCACATTCCCAGACAGTTCTTAATTAGTAGGTAGGATGCTGTCAAATAGATTTTGGCAAAAATCGCTTTGTAAAAATCAGTAACTTCTTAATGTTTTCCTCCTGATGGCACTTTGGCACAATCCCCTTCCAAAAGTACAGCAGCTGAAAGCACTATTTTTTGTCTGTTAAATCATCATTGTGGTGAATGTTCGACAGAAGCAAAATTCATTTGTTAAAGAGCTTCATTTGATATGTTGTCTTAGTGCTCTCATTGGTTTTGTAAATGTATTTTTTTCCAGAATGTAAATATTCTGCATATTGAAAATATCAGTAGAGCTTGAATTACTGGTCATGTGCTGTTGTGAAAACAAAACATCTCAAACTGCTGCTGCTGAACTCTTTTGTTGTCTTTAGATAACAGTGAATGAGCTACCTGTTTATAAGGTGAAGCACTAGATTACTTGGTGGTTTGTTTTTTCCTTTCCATTGATTTTGTTTGTATTTTCAAATGGTAAATATTTCTCACAAAGGTCATAACTTGATTAAAAACGGAATTGTCTTGGAAGGAAAATACCAGGGAGAGGGAGCTGATTGTCCCCCTCTACTCAGCTCACGTGTCCAGGCCTGGAACCCCCAGCACAAGAAAGACACATAGCTCTTGTAACAGGTCCAGAAGAGGCCCACCAAAATAATCAGAGGGCTGGTGCATCTCTGCAATGAAAAAAAAAGGTTGAGGGAACTGGGCTTACTTAGCTTGGATCAGAGAAGGCTCCAGGGCAACTTCATTGTGGCCTTCCAGTATTTGAAGGAAGCATATAAACAGGAGGGGGAATGACTGTTTACATGGGTTGATAGTGATAGGACAAGGGGGAATGGTTTTAAACTAAGGCAGGAGGTTTAGGTTAGATGTTAGGAAGATAATTTTTCACCACTTTTTGTGGTGTCACACTGGAACAGGTTGCCCAGAGAGGTTGTGGATACCACATCCCTGGCGACATTCAAGTCAAGGCTGGATGTGGCTCTGGGCAGCCAGCACTAGTGGGTGGTGACCCTGCCCACGTCAGGGGGATTGAAACTAGATGATCTTGGAGGTCCTTTTCAACCCAGGCCATTCTATGATTCTGTGACCGTATTGACTGCAGCGGAAGAGACTGAAGATTGAGATTTCTTCAGCAGATTTATTCCAGTACCAATGTGGGTGATTGCCTTTGCCTTCAACAGGCAGCATATAACATCTCTCCTGTTGCCAGCCTATAAATTGCTGCTGAGAGAAGCTTATTAGCAAATCACAGTGTATCAGTTTCCTACCCACTACAAACTTTCTTGCAGAGAGATTGTTCAGTGACTATGCTAAAGAATAAGGCTCTGTCTACCGGAGGGGAACAGCTCTCCTTGTCTGATTACAACAGCCCTATCGAGACTTCTGTGTCAAAATTTCCTGATCTGTCTTCTCTGATATATTGAAGTCTTTTCAAAGGTTATATTTACTAATGACAACTACCTTCTTTTTCTGTTTGACTATTTAAAGAAAAGGAAAACTCTGCTTTGTAATTGCCGTGTGTATTACAGCACTGCAATGAAGTTAATGCAGATCTGCTGTGTTTTGAGTGTGCCAGGGCAGCTGATATTTCTGTTTAAATTCTAGGTAAGGTGAGAAGGGTAAGTCTGGTGACTTAGCTGGTTTAGTGCTGTCACTGTTTAGATCAGGATCCATGTTTATAAATGTTGCTGCTTGTAATGTGATTTCTCAGAAAATTGCCTTGGAGCGGGAGGAGAGCAGGGAACAGAGCTTGCCTGTGCAGGAGTGAAGACTTAGAGGCTGTTCTGTTGTTAACACTGCCTGGAGATGTTCCAGGGGGGCTTCTGAATACTTTGCCATTTTTAATTTTCAGCATTTAATTAATGTATTAGTAGCTGGTTGGGCATGTTTTTTTGTTTGGTTTCATAGGAAAAGAGCGAATAAAGAATTTTATACAGAAATCAGTAGTTCATTTACATACTGAGAGTTGGAAGAAGTGAGATCAAACCCTTTCACTGTTCAAGTGTTAAGTTTTTCCTTATCTCGCAGATGATAAATTCTTTACAGGAAGCTGATGTTAAAAGAAAATTCTCCAATACAATTTCGTTGAGGCCACTGATCCAACTTTCTTATATCGGGAATTAAGCTGGCTAAGTTTCAGTGGTGTCTGTTTATGTCTGTTTTTTTTGTTGTTGTTTTTTTTTTTAATTTTATGTTCTATTTCTTAATCTTTTATTTTTTATTTTTTATCTTTTTAATATTTTATTTTATTTTATTTTATTTTATTTTATTTTATTTTATTTTATTTTATTTTTGTGGGGGAAGAGGGTTCTTTTTTTTTTTTTTTAACAGAAGCATGTCCTCAATACATAAAAACAAAAGGGAAAAGCGAAGGAGCTCATAATTTAAGGGGTAGTTCCACTCCCCTTCTCTGTGCAAGTACTGAGTGGAACTGAGAGCAATATGGGAATGCTGTGGCTTGTTCAGCCTCCTCTGCCTTCCTCTCAATGCACTTTGCAGCATGCTTACCTCGCCAGTTTCAACCCCAGCCACTCTAACTGGTAAACAATCTTGTGCAAAGTGAAGGTTTGTGTGTGTAGATGACTTTCTTTAGGCCAGAGTATCAGAGTAATGCGGGCAAATGTAATCTAAACAGTGATGCTGACTGCACAGCCTGTTCTGAAATGTACAACATAAAAAAAAATAAGAAAATTTTCTCTTTGTTTCCTGTAACTTGAAGGGTTTAAAAAAAACCACAAGAACAAACTGTTGGAAATGTGGACTATAAAGCAGAGTAAATTTTTTCCACTTCATGTTACTTTGATACTACTTTCTGTGAAGCATTTTCTTCTATTTCACAATACTAAATCACTTGAAATTTATGTGGTGTGGTTTTATATTATTTCCATTATAAATAGTTAATGCATAACACTTCTGGTGATTGTTTTAGGTTTTATATATACCGTTCAAGTTTGATACTGATCCATTACATGAAGTTTGATTGCATTTCTCTGTATCCATACCTCTGACTTAATGCTTTAGCCAGGATAAATGTCACACCTATGCAAATTGCATAAGAAACATCCAAATTCTGCTATTTAATGAGAAACTAAGAGCAAGACTTAGTTTGTTAACACAGGGCTGCGTTTGGATCTGATCTTCACAGGACAGTGTCTGAGACCTTGGTTTAGTAGGCTTTGTTGAGTGGTTGTGTCTTTACTGAAGTCAATGTCTTATAATGTAACCTAACCTTCTTACAGTATACAGAAACTGTGTTTTCTTTTGCCTTGCACTTCATCATGCTGTATGAGAAAACAGAGTTATAAAGCAGACTTCTGGGATGTTGCTTGCACATTTTGTTCAATACTACAATTCTGATTTCCTGTGCATTGATAACTGCAGCTGTTTCCATCTACAAAGAGCTATGCAACCATAGATTTTTTACTACATCACATGTGAAAATGAATTTCAGCACTGCTGTGGTAGAGGGGGAGATGAAAGCAGGTTAAGTGACTTGTATCGAAACTATGGCAGTGGAGATTAGAACCATGGTTCATGCCACTAGAGTGCACTACTTCCCTCTTGCTTATTGAGAGAATGGTTAAATCTGCTGATAGGTGCGATCTCCCTGGCATAAGGTCTGGAAAATTGCTCCCAACTTGCTGAGCTGCTGGGGATTTTGTATTGATTTGAGTGGGATGCAGCTCTGCTAGTGCAGCTGTCAGTTACTGAATAAATGCTTGACTATTGAGCTTTTGTGAACGTTGTGACGTAATGGCAAAGAGGGCTTGTAAACTCACTTCCTTTGTTTTTATTATATATGGGAAGGTGTTTATGTATGAAAGGTTCATCATATTTGTAAATAAATCCAAGTTATTTAAGATATATAATTTTTAAGAAATATGTATTTTTTTAACTTATTTGACAAATTTAGTTGACAGTGAGATTGTAGTATTTTTCTTAGTAACATAAGCTCTCTTTCTTTTTTTGCACAGGTTTCCACTTGAGTGGCACAGTGACAGAGCCTGCAATGCAATCGGAGCCAGAAACTGTTTGCAATGTAGCTATCAGCTTTGATCGTTGCAAGATTACCTCAGTGACCTGCAGCTGTGGAAACAAGGACATATTTTATTGTGCCCATGTTGTGGCACTTTCTTTATACCGGATCCGCAAGCCAGATCAGGTCAAACTGCATCTTCCCATTTCAGAGACACTCTTTCAAATGAACAGAGACCAACTACAAAAATTTGTACAGTATTTGATCACAGTGCACCATACAGAAGTTTTGCCAACTGCTCAGAAGTTAGCAGATGAAATTCTTTCTCAGAATTCAGAAATCAATCAAGTCCATGGTAAGTTCGATGCTTGTTCTTCCTTTTGCCTCATTCCTTCCTTGATTTTGAGCTTAATGGCGTTCAGAAGTATGACCTCCTGAGGTCCCTTACAACTTGAGTTCTGTGATTCGGTGATCTATACAGAAGATAATTCTGCACTTCTGAGGTGGTTGGAAAGCAAAACTTTTGAGGAGAGAGAAGAATTCGTAAGCAATGAGGTTGATCTCTTCAATGGTGTTTATACATGACCTGATCTACTTCGCAATTATATTTTCCTCCTATGAAGAATGTGATTGCTCTTCTCTGTGAACTCAAGTTGCTCAAAGAACCAAATAACCATCTATGTCTTTTTGTTACTCTATTCTTTTTAAGCTAATCTTTTGATGTTTTGATTGTGTAATTTTGTTTCAATGGCAAAGCATAAAAGCAAGTAAGTTTTACTGATCTTTTTCATACATGAAATGCTTTTGTTATCCTTTTGGAGTTTGTTTCTGTATGAAGTTGGGAAAAATGTGTTGTGTTTCCATGCCTTTTTTTTTTTTTTTTTTTTTTTTTTGTTACCATTGCAGCTGCCTATGGCATCAGCAATGGTCTCTTTTCTGTTCTTCCTGCTGCGCACAGTTTTAATGGCTACCAGTTTCTTGTAGCAAAACATTTAAGGTTTTTTAAAGGATGCTGGATGTGACTGAGGTTGCTTCTGAGGTTGCTCTTCGATGTACTCTCCTGAGCTAAAAGGAATTAGTCGTGGGCTTGAATTGACACAACTAGATTATTACAGTCTTGTGTTCCTATAAGGACAGAAACACTGAAATGTCATCCATTGTGACCATTTCCATAAGCTTGAGTGCAGTTTTGAGGGAAGAATAGGTTCATAGTTCATCAGGTTATCTAAATACATCTTCATTTGTTTGTTCATCGACAGGAACAGTTCTTGTGTGCTAGATAGTTAAGAGGGATGACTGCTGTTGGAAAGAATTTGCAATACCAGCACAGCAAAGCTACCTCAGTGTTAGAGAAAGAAAAACACACATCTGCTATACATAGTGTATGTGGAACAAAACAAATGAGTCTTTGATTACAGGGCTCATCTGCAGTCTAGCCCCTTTCCTTTGGCTCCAGTGACCCTGGCAGTCCCAAGCAGGTGGTGCTGCAAGGTGAGTTTCTGGAGTGTTCTTTTTTTGGATTTGGGGGGCTCTGGATGTGACCAGAAGGAAGGATGCTGTTATGGTTGTGGAAGAGAGTGGGAAGGTGTTTGGCAGAGCTGCCTGGTGGCAGTGAAAAGAAAGGGAAACTAAAGCAAGTGCAGGACATTAAGCAACAGAAGAAGACGCTCTGATATTATAAACTGAAGGAGTGCCTAGCATGAGAACTGATATTAGCTCAAACATAAAAGGAATTAAGAGAATACAAGGAAGAATTATGGTGTATATGTTTGTGGTGCTGAGAAGACTTAAAATAGGTCATTAGAAAAGGCAAAAGCAGGGGTGGGAAAGGAAGGACAGATGATGACTCTATTAGCTGTGCTGTGGCTATTGTAAGATGAGACACAACCAGAAGGCTGTTAGATGATGCTTAAGCTCAATCAGTTTCAAGTCTGTAACTATACAGGAAGTAGGAAGGTCCTTCAGAGGGATCAAGACAAGCTGAGTAGCTGAGCTGAGGCCTGTGGGATGAAATTCAACAAGACTAAGTGCAGGGTCCTACATTTTGGCTGCAGCAGCCTCAGGCAATGCTGCAGGCTTGGGGTAGAGAGCCTGGAAAACTGTGTGGAAGAAATGGACCTGGGGTTGAGATGAGATGAGCCAACAGTGTACCCAGGTGGCCAAGAAGGCCAAAGGCATCCTGGCTTGTTTCGGAAACTAGTGCTGCCAGCAGGAGCAGGGAAGGTGATCATCCCTCTGTACTTAGCCCTGGTAAGGCTGACACTGAGCACTGTGTTCAGTTTTGGGCCTCTCACTGCAAGGAAGACATTGAGACCCTGGAGTGTATCCACAGACGGGCAACAAAATTGTTGAGGGGTCTGGAGCATAAGTCTTATGAGGAGTGGCTGAAGGAACTGGGGTTGTTTAGTCAGCAGAAGAGGAGTCTGAGCGGTAGCCTTGTGCTCTCTATAACTAACTGAAGGGAGGTTATGGGGAGATGGGAGTCTGCCTCTTCTTCCATCTAACTAGTGTAAGACTAGAGGGAATGGCCTGGAGTGGTGATCTTATGGTCCTAACTCCACTGCTGCAGATGTTCAGTTTGTGATACAGACTGTCTTGCAGACCTCTCTTTGAAGAGTTTAACCTCACTAAACCTTTGTTTGAAGCAGGGTTATTATTGAACGCTGCTTGGAGGCACAGGTAAGTAAGAGGAAAAACTTGCTAAAGCTTGCTTATGTAGGGGGAGAGGTGGCAGAGAGACCCCCCAGAAACAGCCTTAATCAAAGGGGGGTTCGTCCTGAGTCTGTAGTTGTATAAGATGTTCTTAAATGTTGCCTGAGAGGTATTCAGGTTTCAGAGTCACTTTGTCTGAAACTTTTTTTCCCTTCATAGTGGGCGAGTTCTGTTTTTCACAGTTCAGAGATAGGCAAAGAAAAATAGCTGTCTTGAATGCTGCTGTTAAATAAGCAACATCTAGGGCTTTGAAGAGATCTGACCACAGCATTTCTCTTGATCTGCATATGAGCTGGCTTGGAAGATGGAGTAACTGCGCAGTACCTTCCTTCCACAAAAGGTGAATTGGATAATTGTTTACTCAGAATTCTGTCTTGTGCAGAATTTGATGACTTTGGCCACATTTTGGAGGGTTTTGGACACCTTTCTTGTGTAAGAAGTCACTGGGGGAAACCAGTGGAGTGGCTCACACTGACAGCACAGCTGTGAAGAAATGCATCAACCGAGCATCTAAAAAAGGATTCAAGTGGCATTGTATTCTTTCTTGTTTCCTGATTGAGCCTCACCCCAGGAGGGAATAGGGAGATAGTGTTAGTCTTAGAAGCACCTATGTGTATGGAAAGTTGGTTATCATTTTCATGCCTGCTGTAGCTTTTAGTGGGTAATTGTAGGGTAGGGCTGAACAACAGAATACAGCGTATTACCAATCTATTAGAGTTTCCTAAAAGTGAGAAAGGAAGTATTTATTATTATAGAGGCTAAATTGTATTTTAAAAAGAGAGACTCTTTTGTATGAGCCTGCTTAAAGCAAAAAAAGAGAACCAGGTAGCAGGAGGGGAATACAGGGAATAGCAGGCAGTTTTCTTTCAAGATAGGTAAATATTAAGTGCTCCAATGTTCATTATTAGAATTATTTGATGACTCAGAAATGGGAAGGAAGTAACAAAAAGCTAGTCAAAATCTCAGAAACCCAAGCAGTGGTGAATAAGTAGTCCAATGTAAGTGGAAATGAAGGTTTAATAACTGTGAAATAAAGATAATATTTTTAATGAAATTTATATTTTAAGGAAAAGTTTTTGCATATTTGCTAAACATTAAAATGGAACTACTTAAACAAAAAATAAATGAGTTTTTCTTCTGAGATGTGGAACATAAAGGGACTGAATGAAAGGGATGCATGCTAATCTAGGCTGAAAGTAAGTTTTTATCTGCCATATGCAAGCAGACTGAAACTTACTGCTATATAACATTTGTGAGACTAGAATTTTAGCAGGATATGTTAGAAATAGTCAGTGGGTATGTTGCAGCATTTTGCTGTGCAGATGGAATGGAAAAAGTTTTTGGAAGTTAAATCTTTTGAGAGAAGGGGAGTGTTACTAACTTTCCTCATTAACTTACTGTACCATATCCTGTTTGTACCTTTTCTGTTACAAGCACTTGCTGCTTTGCTGCAGTTGCTGTTTTTCTTTTATGCTGTGCTCTGCTTAACAAGTATTATATTCCATCCAAAAGTTTTGACATTAAGGACCAGATGAAGTGACTTATATTTTAACTTTGAATCATATGGGAAAATTAAAGATGTACTAGTATTCTTAAATTATTACTTTCATGATCTTCTGTTTTATATAATTATTATTTAGAATAGTTCTGAGTGTGCTAGGTTTATAAAATCAATTACTGTTCTGCTGTGAATCAGCATACAGCAAACTTGCACTCTGGTTGGGGCCATTAAGCCTTCGTGTAGTACTCAGCAAACTATACTTATTATTTGTTGTTATTTTCCATATATTCCCCTTAACACTGCCATGGGATGACAGTGACATTTAACTGATCTACTGTTCGTTTGTATACTTAAAGTCAGAAGGCTTTTACAATGTGAAGTTCAAAAAGATTCTGCATTGCTATGGGTGAGTAATTCAGTGTTGTTGGAGCTGAAGGTTAAAACATCTCAGGCCTCAAAGACTACATTCTGTTATTTTAATCATATTTCACTGCTAATTTGCTCCTGAGTATTTTGTGATGTAGGCTAATTTTAGCCTATTTTAGTCAGTGTCACTTGCTTTGCTTCTTCTCACTCTTGTTCTTGAGGTTTTCTGTGTACAACGCCAGATCTTGAATTTAGTTGCTCATTTTGCAAGCAGTTGCAATTAGAATTGCTGTGTAAATGCTCAGTGTTTAATTTTTTAGAGCTTGGAAGTTGTTTACGCTTAACATGTAGCATGTTACAACAATAGATATGAAAGGCTGCTCCTTCTGTTTCCAAATTTAATTTCAGTGTTTAGTGTCACAAACAACTGCACTTCATTATTCCTGCTTTGATTGCTAAGATTATATGAGTGTTTTAATTTTAGTAAAAGAGCATGAATATATGTCTGGCTGTATCTATACACCAACTATAAATACTGTATTTATTGTATTTAACTCTCTTTAAGTACATGACATAAAACATATTTCAAAGACTGGTCGTGACAGAAGTTAACAAAGCCTGAGGTTAGAGTGGGGAAGATTAATATGCAAGTGTCTATAAACTGACACAGTTTAATTACAGGTTTTAGTATTTAGTATAATTATATGGTGCTTTTCACTTTCATAGTTCAAATGTGAGCTAATTTATCTTCATGACATCCCTCTAAAGCACATAAGTAATATTTGTCCCCAGTTTATTAGTGGGGAGAGGGATTTGCCCTAGGTATGAAGCTGTGTTGCAGAGGTGACATTCAGACTGCCCAACTCTGGGTCTCCTTTGGTCAAAGGCTTGAGGTGCCCATCCAGGGCCATGCAGCTGCTGGAGCCATGCCACTGCCTTATGACCCCAAACCTTCAGAGCTTGGTGCTTCTTTGCCAGTTACTGTGAAGACAACATTTCACAGCATCTAAGGAAGTGCCCCTTGCAATCCTGGTGCTTGATTAAATGGTTTCTCCTCTACTAGCCGGGTCCCATGTCTTCAGAAGAGAAGCTGCAGGTTAGAAATTGTCTGTTCTTCAAGAGTGATGTATGTATGAGCAGGAGAAGAAAGGCTCAGTTAGAGATTGTTCAAGTTACTGTATATGAACACAACAATCTCAGATAGTGCCTGGTTGAGAGACATGGTGATAGTAGTCTGCGTGCCCAAAGACCAATGATGGGGACAGTGGGAGCAGAGGCTTCCCTGGCAGCATTGTCAGGATGCATACGTCAGTACAGGTTAAGGGATGACCTGCTGGAGAGGACCTCTGTGATGAAGGACCTGGGGGTCCTGGTAGACAACAGATTAGTCATTAACCAGCAGAGTGCTCTTGTGGCCAAGACCGTCAATTATATCCCGGGGTGCATTAAAAAAAATGTGGCCAGCAGGTCAAGGGAGGTGATCCTGGTGAGGCCACACTTATACTACTGTGTTTGGTTTTGGGCTCCCCTGTTCAAAAAAGACAGGAATCCAGCAGTCCAGCAAAGGGCCACAAAGATGATAAAGTGCCTGGACCATCTCCTGTATGAGAAAAGACTGAGTAATCTGTGTTTGTTTAGCCTGAAGAGAAGAAGACTGAGCAGGGATCATCTGATTCATGTTTATAAATACCTGAAGGGAGGTGGGAGGCAAATGGATGAGGCCAGGCTATTTTCAGAGGTGTTTATCAATAGGACAGGGAGTAAATTCAACATAGGACTTTCCATGTGAACATATGGAAGAACTTCTTTACGATAAGGGTAGCAGAGGACTGGAACAGGTTGCTCAGAGGGCTTGTAGAGTCTCCTTCTATGGAGGTGTTCAAGACCCAGCTGGATGCCTATTTGTGCAACCTGTTGTAGGATACCTGCTTTGTTAGGGGGGTTGGACTCAATGGTCTCTTGAGGTCTCTTCCAACCCCTATGATTCTGTGATTCTGACAGAGTCTGGGCTCACCCTATTCATGCATGCTGTCTCTATGCCATGTTAGCCTGTGGCTCCTGCTTGTGGCTGCCAGTGGTACAGAAGGGTCAGTGAACTACAGCCCAAGCTGGTACCAATTAAACATATGCTGACGTTTCATTATACATCCTGACTTCAAAAATCTCAATCATATTGATTGTAGCCTTGTCTTGAAGAAAATAGCTCGAAATCAGAAGTGACTATGGTACTGAACTAAGTACTGTCTGAAAGTTCAGTCTCTCAGTGTGACACTTTCAGCTTTTACAGTATTCTAACCCACTGGCATAAAAAATAGTGCTGGTGTAAGTGTAATTCAATGTAAGTCCCCAGGGAAAGTATATTTGGGATCCTGCTGGGAGGAAGACCTAGGTGGGATCACTGCCATGGGCCTGGGCAGCAAGTACCCTTGTTGCTGGAGAGGAGCCCTGTTGTCTAAGCATCTGCGGTAGCTGCAATGAAATGTAACCTTGCAGCACATGCTGACCGATGAGCTTTTGATAAAATGTAAACAGCTATGGAAGGAATTTTGTTTTTTTTTCCTAAATAGGGAAGCTTAGCTGAGGAATCTTTGGCTATTTTTAATACAATTCAAAAGTAGCTGTACCAAGACTGCTTAAAGATAAATCTCTGCTCCAGTAAGGGATAAATATGTTTTGTATGTAACTTCTTTTACTTAATTCATTTTCACAATTCTTTTTCTCTCCCTTTTAGAACAATGAAATATTTAAGCTATTTGCAAGGTGATACCACAAATCTGGGTCTGTGCAACAGCCACGCTGCTCATTCTCCTGTGACTTGATTTTGCTTTTTATCTCACTCTTTACAATTGAAGACTTATCAGCAAGTGTTTCATGTGGCTGACTGAACTGAAAGCTCTAAGAAACTAACACAGTAAAATGGAGCCATTGTTTTGTTGTACTGTCTTGGGCTTCATTTCTGTCTTCTGAGATACTTTTATGTTTCCTGTGGAAGGCATGGAACTTCTTTAACATCTTCAAAGATGCAGTTTCTTAGTAATCTTAAGTATATATGTATAGGGACAGCAGTGCTGCATTCCCAGTTGTAGGTTCTGAAGTTGGAGACAGTTTAGGAAGTTGCTGAGCTGGAAGATTTTTTTTACACTCTCAGCAGCTAGTAGACAAGACATCCCTCTGACCTTTTAAAGCTTTCAGTTGTGTTTTCATTGAATAAAGATCCTACCATTCACTGCAACTGCTGGAAAGCGTCACCTACATGGCACAGCTGCAAAAGTGAAATGAAGGCTTAAATCAATAGAATCAATGTTTAATTCCTGTTCATCTAAAAAGCTGTAGATGGCTTTATGTTTTGAGTTCTCTGGACTGTTTGAAAGTGAGCTTCTACAAATCTGACCATGTAATTTTCCTTTCCTCCACCGTTCTTCATTTAATACTGGCTATAGAGGTAGCATAGGATGTGATTTAAAGGTGGTAGACTGTGTAATGTGGTTGAGTTTCTAAGATCTTAAAAAGATGTAGAAATTCCACAGTAGTGACAAGCTCAACATGAAAGTGTCAAGTTAATTTGAATCTTGTGTTCTTGCTTAAAATGATTTACATCTGTTATAGTGATACACTACCTTGTCTGTCTAGATAACCGCATTTCAATTTTCTTAGTTTTAATACCTTTTAAAAAATACCCAGTGGAAGTATGGGCTTATTCAGAAATATGTAGATTTCTAGAAGGTGCAGGGACTTGTTTTAGTTAATTCTTCAGCCTTCAGAAAAGCCACCAGTGGAAAATCACTTAACTATAATTATTTGTGTTAGAACAACCTTTGGCCAAAGTGCATCCTAATGTAAATCACAGTCATTACAGTTTGCAGTAGTAATTCACTCTGAATTCACTCTGTGCTGATAACACTGCCTACATAAAAAAGCTCATTCAGAAGCACGACCTGTAAGATATTCTTATTCTGTAAATGCTTTCAGTGCTTTAAGACTTAGAATTTGTTTGGGGATTTTTTTACTCTTTGTTTAGCTTTGTAGAGTCATCACAGCTCAGAGACAGTGAGGTGATTATTCTTCTCATGTTCATCAGTAGCAGTGCTCACTAGTAGTCACTTAAACCTGAGCAAGATTGTAGAATATACAGGAATTACACAGGTGTTTTGGGGAGAGTAGTTTTAACAGCACAGTTGTAGAAGTGCTACGAAAAATGTAATTTTCTTTGTAAAAGCATTCTAGTATACCTACTGAGATTGGAGGAAAAACTTCATCTTTATTTTAACATTTTATAATAAAATAATTATTGTATAAATAGCATGGTGTAAGGTATCATTTCTTTCCCACTAAGTGCTTAAGACTATTCAGGAGATATTTTAAAATCTATTTTAAAGAACGCTTAGATTGAAGCCAGGACATCTAAAACAGGAAAAAACAAATCCATAAACCTTTGCAATACTTCTCTCCTTTGGACTCGTGAACCTTTCATCTTTATCTACAACATAACTTCTTTTCTTGCTGTTTGCAGGTGCTCCTGACCCAACAGCAGGTGCTAGCATAGATGATGAAAACTGCTGGCATTTGGATGAGGAACAGGTCCAAGAACAAGTTAAACTCTTCCTCTCCCAGGGTGGATACCATGGATCAGGGAAGCAGCTCAATTTGCTTTTTGCAAAGGTGTGTTTTAAAATTTCTTTCTCTCTTCTCATCCCTCTAGCCAGTCTGTACTTGTTAATGTCTTACTCCAAGTTCTGCTCTTCTAAATATAAAGTCTTGAGAATGTGATGACAAATCAGTAATCAGCTGTTGAACATGGACGCAAATCTCATGTGTCTCAAAATCAAATTAAGGATATGAAGTAGCATTTCAACCTTTTGCATCTTTGTTGTTCTCTTCTTTCCCTACCCTAAAATGTTGGAGAAACCTGTAGAAATGATAGTTTTGCAGCAAGTTGCATAATACATGGGTAGATACTCATGAAAGAAGTGTTTGTAGAATTGCCTAGGGACACTGAAATCAAAATAATTGTTAAAAATGGGAAAGAAGATTATTGTTTTCACTTAACAGTGTCACTTCATATATATTGTATTTCTTATTTAACAGAGGTGGAATGTTTAACAGTGAAATGCTGTCTGTACTGTGGTGTTTTTTTTCCAAGTTTATATTAAAAGGCTCATTTCCTAGGTGCGAGAGATGCTTAAGATGAGAGATTCAAATGGAGCTCGCATGTTGACGTTGATAACGGAGCAGTTCATGGCTGACCCTCGTTTGGCACTTTGGAGACAACAAGGAACTACCATGACTGACAAGTATAGGCAGCTCTGGGATGAACTGGGTAAATGCACAGACTTCAAAATCATATAGGTGTTCATATGTACAATGAAGAAACAATTATGTGTTTGGGGGTGGAAGGAAGCTATTGTGGTACTAGGTAAAACAAGTCAGTTTTTTGCAGCTTTGCTTGTTCGGGTAGGGTTGGGTGAAATTGAATTTCTGATCTACTGCAAGAGACAATATAGTTGAAAGAAAGTAGGCATGGTATGAAATAAATATGATTGCAACAGGTAGTGTGTAACTTGAGGATCTAAAGAAATAAACCAAGAAGTAAAAATGTATACAACTGAGGGTAGGTATGTAAACCAATAATGATGATCTGGATAGGTTAAGGAAGAGGACATTTCAAAAGTAGAGAGAAATAGAAGGCAAAAAGAGAATATTCCTTAAGAGTGTGAGAAGACTGCAATGAAGGAAAGAACTCCATTATGTAGCTGGGAAGGATCACATAACTGAGGGCTGAAACAATTAACACTGATCTACAGGAAAGGTCAGATGTGACCAGATACGTGACTTATACAGCAGAGGGAGGAATGCAGGCTGATCCAGGCAAGGAATACTTAAAGTAGTAACGTCTAAAGGGACTTAGTCTAAATAGTTCTGGAAACTTGCTGATGCAGTTTTGAACTTTTTCTAACTGCTTCAGAAGTTCTCAATGTATAAGAATTTGTGGTAGGGAATGAAAACTAGAAACAGCTTGAGGGTAAATGTTACCAATATTTTAAAGTAAGGTGAGCCAATGAGAAAAAAAAGCAAAAAAACCCACAACAACAAAACTAACAACAACAACAAAAAACCAAACAACTACAAAAAAAAAAAACAAACCTAAGTGACTGGCAGCATTGTTTTCATTGAATGTAAGGTGGTGTGTAATGAGTGTTATGTAAAAGATAACAGTGATAAATGATCTGGATTTTTTTTAATAATAGGAAATCTGATTTCTTTATCTAAGAGATAATTCACGGAATGTGTGAGTGAAAGGATTAATATGGTAGATCTTAGCTGTAGTAAGGTTTTGGTTGCTGTCTTGAAGGCTTTCTGAAAGCAAATTAAGGGTGCACAGTCTATATGAAATTTCATAGTGGTTTATGGAAACTGTGGTAGTTACCAGTCTTTCACTGAATGTGGAAATACACTTCAAGTCTAGACTTCGAGGAGCCATCTTGAGATGTATTCTTACCAATATAGCTACTTCTGACTTACATGACAGGAAAGGTGCACATATATATGTAAAGGTGCATATATATATGTAACTTACAAACAATGCCCCATGAGACTATATGTAAGCACTGTGGAGCCAAAACTCATAATGGTATTGATATGTTTAAAGTGTGCAAAACAAGCCTAAATGAAGTTAATTCAAAGTAAGAAATAATTCCTTCTTTTAGAAGAGAAAAGTCAACAACAAATCTTAAGTTTTCCTTCTTGTAAAGGTTAAAAATGACCATGATTGATTTCATGTTGTCTAGTGGGGCTGAGACTAGATGAAATGTTAGTATAAATTACATTCACTCTAAATGAAGCATTAGGCTAATAAAGCCTGGCTTGCCTAGCTGAGATTATAGACTTCTGTGGTGAGAAACCTTATTATCAAAGCAGGTAAAGTTTTACTGGAGAGAGTGTTACTATAACACTCGAGTTGGAGACCTGTGACTAGCAGTATTCCCCAAGGGGCTGGTGCTGGGTTCAGTCTTGTTCAATATCTTCATTGATGACCTTGATGATAGTGTCCACCCTCAGCAGGTATGCTGATGATACAAAGCCAGGAGGAGTGGCTGTCACGCCTGAAGGCTGTGCTGCCATTCAGCAAGAGCTAGACAGGCAGGGGAGCTGGGAAGTAAGAAACCAGATGAGGTTTAACAAAAACAAGTGTAGAGACTGGCACCTGGGAAAGAATAATTGCATGCATCAGTACAGGCTGGAACATGACATGCTGGAGAGGAGCTCTGTGGAGAAGGACCAGGGTGTCCTGGTGGACAACAGGCTGGCCATGAGCCAGCAGTGAGCCCTTGTGGCCAAGAAGGCCAATGGGATCCCAGGGTGTGTTAGAAGAAGCATGGCCAGCAGGTCAAGGGAGGTGATCCTCCCCTTCTACTCTGCCCTGGTGAGGCTTCACCTGGAGTGCTGTGTCTGGGCTCCCCAGTACAAAAAAGACAGGGTTCCAGCAGACGAGTGAAGGGCCACAAAGATGATAAAGGGCTTGGAACATCTACCCTATGAGGAAAGGCTGGATGACCTGGGTCTGTTCAGACTTGAGGAAAGAAGACTCAGAGGTGATATTATTAAAGTTTATAAATATCTTAAACGTGAGAGTCCAAGGGACATGGCCAACCTCTTTCCAGTGGTGTGTGGGGACATGACAAGGGAAAATGGCCAAAAACTTGAGCATAGGAAGTTCCAGACCAATATGCAAAGGAACTTCTTCACAGTGAGTGTGATGGCACTGGAAGAGGTTGCCGAGGGAGGTTGTGGATTCTCCTTCTCTGGAGATATTCAAGACCCACCGGGATGCCTACCTGTGCAGCCTGCTGTAGGGAACTACTTTGCAGGGGGGTTGGACTCAATGATCTCTAGAGGTTCCTTCCAACCCCTACAATTCTGTGAATCTGTGATTCTCGGGTAACTGCTTTACCTTAAATATAACAATCATTGGATGCCATTTTTGTGACACATTGGGAATAGTGCCTTTTGCCAACATGTGCTTAGCTGGACATAAACGTAGCAAAAATTGTATCCCATCATACTGGAGAGTCTCGTGCTTCATTGCATTTGTGGATTGAGCTGGTAGGCAGGGAAAAATGAAAGTGAATTCTCCCTCTGTTACCTGTAGCATTTTTAATAAAAGATTTTGTTAGATTTTCTTAGCAGCTCCCCTTCCTGTTTATTCAGTTTCATATTGTCTTCATCTTCTTTACAACACCTATCTGAAGGTGGAGGAAGCGGAATCTCTCTGCTTGCAGCATCAAATAAGTAATATTTTATATTAATTGAATGGATTGGTTTACCTCTATTTGATCAGTATTGCACTTGCCGCTCCCAGAAAACCACCACAACCTTCAGCTTCACCACTACTTCACTTGCTATATTTGTAATCTGAGGTAGGCTCTGCTGTTTCAGTCCTGCACTGCTCTGCCTGCTTTGATAGTATCAAAGTATTTTGATCATATGAGAGATTTTCAGTAACCAGTATTTTATCATGTCAGGTGTGTAGTTGGCTAAGACAGAACAAAGCTTGGTTCTTTTACTTCCAGTTTGTTTTCACATTGCTAAATACTCCAGGTCATCTCCACTTTGGCAGAATCCCTTCCACTGGTGGTGCTGGGCAAGTTCCATGGAAGTTGCTTGTAACTGGATGAATCTCTCCAACTGGACTCCTACCTTGTGTAAAAAGTACAAGCTGCTCCCATGTTTTTGTTAAGATCTTACCTTGGGTTTTATTACAGTTAGACACATCCCCTTTTCCAGATGAAATATTCATCACTTAAAAAAAATGTAAAACACAAAAAAACAACTACAACAAACAAACAAAATTGGTTTTATGACGAACTGGAATTACACTAGCAAACTACAGAAGAATAAACAGGATATCCCTGGAGACTGACACTCAGTTCTGGTAGTGGCAGAGAGAACTTGGCTATCAACATATTCTAAAATAATGTTTGTTTCCTGTCTTGTTCACATCTTCTAGGCTGCCAGGGAACTGAAATAACAATTAAAGGGGTGAGATAGGCCTTTACATACTTCACTTACTGTATTTTCTGTTCAAAGTACTCTGAGAGTGGTAAATATGTATGGCTTTTATAAAAGAAATAAAGTTATTTATGATCTCACTTATTTCACAGGTGAGTAGCAATTTAGCATAGTAGTTATGGAAGATAATAGGACATGTAAAATATGTAAATATAGACTCTGCTTAATAAAGGCTTGCTTGCTTGCCCTGTTATGCTGTCTGCGAACCACTAGGCATATGGCCACTTTGTTAGTTCCATCTTGGCATAAGTTTTTAAGCGTACTTAAATAACTCAGCTTTATTCTCTGACTGTGTCACTTGAGCCTTTCATTAGAACTTAACTGATGCTTCCTGCTTGTCATTGAGCACTGGCAAGGGTACTGGAAGGACACACAAGTCCCTGATCAGAGTTTCTACTGGAGTTTATGGTAAATTGCATTGACTTCAGTAGAAGTCAGATTGGGCTTGAGTGTTCAGAGGTGCTGATTTAAATAACTGATTAAAAATAAATACTTCACCTCTAAGTGGGAGCTTGGTAATATTCTAATATAAAGTCCTAATTCAGTAAGCAATTTATCATTCAGAGGCCTCCAGTTAACTAACTAGTTGTTCATAAGCCTTTTTTGTTTTTTTAAAGCCTTCAGATCAAGCGGAAGTTCAGCTGATTTCCCCTATTGTATATCAAAGACCAGGTTGAGCTAGGTACTACTTATGGAACTCCAAAAGGTGTGGTTTTGGCAAGGTTCTGATTGCAGGCTGGGGTTATAAGCCTTCCTCATATATTTTTCAAGCCAGAAGAATGTAGATGTGACTTCAGTGGTGCACTGGTGAACATTTCCAACTTCTCATTGCAGTATGTGAATGCACTTTACAGATTTTAAAGCTCAGCTGGAATTCTTCATGTTGTAGCTGTTTAAATGGTGTTTTGTGTCAATAAGTAAATTTCATATGCAGATCATTAGGTATTTAACTCTCAGTGACTATGGTAGAAGACTTCAGTGTATCAGAATGATTAATTATTTGAAGCCCCTTGGCTTACCTTTTTTTAATTAAACTGCAGTGATAAAATAGAGGGATATGGAAATGCACAGTAAATATCCACTGATGCCTGTTGAATGGAGATCTCTGTTTTCAAGGAAAGGTCAGTTAACCTTCTTTGTATTCTGGAGGGAAAACTGGTCCATGCAGTCTTACTGTAGCAGCAATTCTTTAATATTCATCCATCAAAATTAAGTAAAAGTTGCTTGTGGTCTACAAAAGGGAGAATATTTCCTTAATAAAAGGGGAGAATTTGACTTTATGCCCCAGCACAGGGATTGTGAGGGCTGCAAGGCTCTACTTTTGCATTAATATTGAGCACTGCTAGATGCCAGACATAGAGAAGAGGCTGAGTTTTATTACCGAATGGGATCTGCAAGTTAATTGGTGTTTTCTGCTGGCTTCTGGCTGTGAAATGAAATTGGAAGCCCTTTAGCCACATGGATAATACCGAACCTGAATACAAATGTCACATGTCACCATCAGGGCCCACTGTGAAACAATAGTGTTCGCACTCCAACACTGCGCCATTACAGATCATTTAAAGATGAGGATTACATTTAAACTAAAAGCCCCATTTGCCTTTTACTGCAATTTAAATGTCCTCTTAGCAAAAGCTAAGTGACAAATTAAATGAAAAAAGTGCCCACATCTTTAAAGCTGTAATGCAAAACAACCTTTTATTGCTTCTCATGTGCCATGAATGAATCATTATACTTGACAATGCTAAACCAAGCCATAATTGGAGCAGCTACTGTTATCAAAGTGGGGCTGTGCTTGTGACAGCTTAATAAAGCTGAAACTGTTAAATTAAATCCCAGATGCTTAATCTGATGAAAGCAGTCAAGTAGAAGAATCTAAGACAAGTATCTGCTACTTGGTGGAGTGATGGAGCCCAACAGCTTGTCAACATGTAGATTACAGGATCAGTTTTTTTTTTTTTTTTTGTGAACTACCATTTTCAGTGTCTTTATATCACGTTGCCTGCCTTTACTGTGAATAAACTTCACATAATTTGCATGTTTCAAAACAAACATTTCTAGCAGACTACCTCCATTTTGATATTTAACAGTTTAAGGGGGGAGGGAAGCTGTTCAAAGATTATCTTTTTATGGAACAAAAGGATGGTGGCTTTGTCATAGGGAAGCTCCAGAGAACTCTTGCAGTTCAGGGCCATGAATAATTGTCAAACGCATTCTGGGTTCTTGTCCTGCTTATCTTGACCTCTGTTGGTTCCTGTACTTCACAAAATGGAAGAGAACTAAAATGGGATTCTGTATATCCAGCTGAGTGCTCTAGATACTTTAATGCTTTAGATTTGTTAGTTCTAAAGTTTCAGTGTTGGAACTTCTCACAATTTTGCCATGAGCTTCACTTGTGGCATAAAGCTTTCCTTGGTGACCATTTCATGACCCTTTCTGTTTGGCATACAAAGTGGATTGTTCTTGTAAAGATATTTCCTGACCAGAAAAACATCCTTGCCTTAGCAGTTCTAGTACTTTTCATTTTTCCAAATTTCTCTCTTAAAGTGCTGAAAGCTAATGTGAGCTGCCTCTTAAGTGCTGTGACATCCTGGTGATCTAATTTGAGTTGGTTTGTTAATACTTTGGCAATTTTCTGGATTAGTGAGACTAAAATTCACACTAGTGCATTTTCACACTAAAATTTAGAACTAAAATATCAATTTACAAGGTCACATCACCTAGAAAACTGCAATGTATTTCCTGAAGGATGATGCATAACATTTTAAAAGTAACACTTTGTTCTACATTTAAAACATAATTCTAGATGTTGAATATAGGAAAGAATCATTATAGATAAAATAAAAGAGACTTAATTACCACTTTGCCTGGAGCAGGCAAAAGATAAAGTTAAATAATGCTTTTTGATTTGAAAACCACTCTGAATTTTTCTGATTCAAGTTTATATTCTTCTCTGGATATAGTAGGTTAAATTCTTTCAACCCTAAGTGGACCTATTCTCTATCTATATTTCTATCTCAGGTATTCCTTCTGTTTGCAATTAAGAGAGACAAACTTGTACAAATGGGACATGCCAGCTGTTCTAAACTAATTATCTCTGTACTTAAGGGAGAGGGGAGAAAGGGACAAAAGCAGCTGGGATTGTTCCCAGTATGCCACTTGAGAAATTCTTTCTTGATGCTGGATTTGGTGGCTACTTCAGGACTTCCATAAAAGGAATCACTGAAATTACAAATTCATTACATATTTTGTGCTCTAACACCATTTTTTCTAAGCGACATACTTTGTGTATTCTTGGTGTAGTATTGACTATGCAGCAGAAATATAGACTTTTCCTTATATTTTCTGGTATTTCTGAAATGATACGGCAAGACTGTAAGTTTCAAATTTTAGTGTCCAGTATATATCAATATTTACACGATTTCTGCGTCTTTAGAAAATAAGGTAACCTCAAAATTTCTTAGTTTATGTAAATGAATTTCATGTATCACATTTTTGGCATTGAAGTGAAAGCTGCTGGAACACCTGTGTTTCAAAGGTCGTGGGATGCCCCATGCTTTGCTCAATTGCAAGGCTTCCAGGTCAAGTGATGTCATAGCTATTTGTGTCTGCATCTATATAGCGTCCCATAGGCTGTCCTTGCTTAACTGATAATTCTTTTCTTCCTGTCATTATTTTAGTCTTAGCTGCCGTGGTGTGACTGCTATACAGTTAGAAAATGTGTGCCTTCAGTTCATGCACTTTAAACTGCATTGTTCTTTGACAAAATAAGCTGTTAATATGTGTCACTGTATTGGAATGATTTATGCTATTGGAGGCACTAAATTAACAGTACTTCTGAGTTAACAGTGCTAGATAGTTTTGCTGCTCTAGGGCCTGAGTTACGGATGACAACTTAAAGAAATTGCTGTCATGGCTGTAGAGTGTCTCAGTTGTTGCTGTCACTTTCATTTCCTTGGTGAATGAAGCCAGGACACCATTTTACAGGGATGGGTTCTGTCCATCTCTTCTGAGGTGATTTCCTTCTTCCTTCGTTACCAATAGTAGAAGATTTGCATCTTTCATAATGGTGTTAAAAATGAGGGTGCGTGTGGCTGTAGTATACATGAAGCTGTATTACAGTAGGTGGGAACTGTTTTCTAAGACGGTATTTTTTCCTGTGCTAAAGCTACATTAACTGATTTGAGGAATAAAAGTAATCAAGTATGCAAGCATACTTGAAAGGTTTTATTTTTAATGCACATAAATTTTGGTTTTCCATGTAGTTGAGTTGGATGGAAAGTTCTTTTTTGCAGTAGAAATCAAATTTCTTCAAGTATCCACTTTAAAGTAATTTTTAATGTTTTTATTCTTAAGCTGTTGAACTGATTTACTCACAAATATTAATGTATATATATTAATATATATGTATATAGGAGTTGATACAAATGCACTGCTGCCATAAATGTGAAATAGTGACTTTCAAGATAAACATCAGAGTTGTACTATGATCTTTAATGTATATTAGCTTTTTTTCTCTCCCTCTCTTTATTTCTCATACCTCTATAGTAATAAGCATTTGTTTAATTTTCTGCTTCAACTTCTAGTAAATATGAGAGAAGGAAGTGACAGATTGAAGGAATCTTTACTGACTTCTCAGAGCTTTACTGAAGTCCAGCAATCTGACCATGTGATATTTTCCATTTTTCTTATGAATGGATACTAGGAAGATAACTGAAAAACTGGAAAGTCATTTAAAGTGAGAAATACAAAATCTTATCTTACCTTGTGTCTGTCAGAACAAGGTAAATGTAAATATTGGTAACTATAAAAAAAATTGCTAAGAACCTTTTCAAGAAGTTCATGAAATAGTCTAATTGTGTTATTTGTGCTATTTATTAGCAATATTTATTAGCAATACTTTTACCTTAAAATGATTGTTTGTGAGCAAGTGAATGTATTGCTTTGTGAATGTTAGAGAAGCTGATCACTGTAGGGGACTGTGAGTGGATAGAGGGGCACATAATGGACATGTGATGGATACCCAAACGCTTTCTTAAGGATATTGTACTGTCACGCAAGCTTCAGTTCTTTTATGTAACCCTTTGGACAAATTACTGGATATCTGTTACGGCAGTTTGAAACAAACGAAAAACAAAACAAAACTAAAAAGCATAGTCCAGAACAAAGGGCTCATGTGAGATGACAGATGTTTAGATTAGTTCATATTTGTGCTAGAAGTTGAAACGTAGGCATTCTGCAGGAGTTATTACTTGACAAACACAGACTAGATAATGTAGTTGATGATAGTTTAGAGTAAAACTTCAAAATGTAAATACGCATTTCAGCCAAATACATTGTGATTTTAACCCTGAAGCAGAGGAAAGCAGAGGGAAAGGAAAACTGTATTTTATTTTATTTTATTTTATTTTTCTCCCAGAGTTGCACCTACACTCTTTTTAATGCACTTTGGAGTTTAGTGTGCAGAATAGTGAAGTGATTCCCTCTTGTCATCAGTGCTGCAGGTAATCTATTGCATTAATCAGCCAGCTCGTGTGAAATGCAGGGGGAATGATTATACTATCATACACAATACAATCAGCATGAAGCACTTGTCAAGACCAATACATCAAAGTTTAATTCAGTAATAGAATGAATTAGAGCAAAATGAAACATTCTGTTCTCCAAGAAATACAGCACCCACAGCAAGTCTTTTTTTTTCTGAAGGCTGCATAGAGAGACCAGAGTGCATTAATGAATTGTTTTTATGAATAAAATTGTAACTCAGATGCAGGTGAACACTGTGAGTGCTTTTCCTTGGGATTCTTATCGAGGACACCACAGCTCTGAAAGTGCTTTGCCTATCTTCACTCTTCTATAAAAGCAACTGTTTAATTGGAGCGTTCTCTAATGGAACTCCTGATTATGCTTTGTTCTAATGGAGATCTCTTTGTGCCAGGAGGAGGGAGGTAGCTTTACCAGTCATTCTGACAGCACTTGTCCTTCTTGTTGAGAAGCAATAAATACCACGAGCTACCTTCTTTGAGGTTTCCAATTTGCTGTCCTCCTGAAAGTGCATATGTGTTTAAAAAGCAGATATAAAGCACTTTCAAATCCTTTGCTAGTAATTGTATTTTAAAGGGGTCATGGGCTTCGTCTGCTGTTTTTGTTTCTGTTCTGGCACTCCCAATGCTGGAAAATGATGTTTTTGTAACTGAACTGGTGAAATTTGAATAGGACAAGTGTGCAGCAAGACCTGAAGCTGAGCTGTAGGTTGCACAAAGTGAATGATCTTGATTGTCTTGCTTCGTTCCCTTTGAAATGATAAAATGCTACCAATTGGGAAACTTGTGGGTTTTCTGTTTTACAGAAATAGATGTACAGTAATAGAGAAAGCAGGGAAATTTTGAATTAGATCTGCATCTATTTTCTATACATTTTCTATTTACAAATGGATGTTTTGATCTTAAGTATATTGAGAGTATACATTAGTTTAACAACAGCTATGATAAGGTAGTATATTATTTCTGGGAAATACAGATCTCCTGGGAGGAGTGCAGTCATTCACACAAAATCATGTGCTGGATCTTCATTCATGCTTAGTGCCCTAGCCCCTCATAAAACTGATTTCACCACCGATCTCTGATTTATTGGGGTAATAGTAAAATATAATGGGATTTCTGAAAACTGAGCAGTGCTCTGTGTCAAAGGAGACTATATGTATGTCCCTCAAACTTCCTTTAACTTGATGAATACATGCTTATGTGTAATTATTACACCTGTTTTTAGATATTTTAACTCAGTACTTCTTGGTATTTTTCAATTTGCATGTTCAAATCCTGCTCAGTGTAGATGCTGTTCTTTCTCCCTCGTGAATTCAGTGGTTTGGGTGTTTATGGATATACCCAAAGTACTGATGTTTGCATACATGTAAAGGAAGGCATATGTTATGAAAAAAGCAGTAATATTACCTACATTTTTGTGATATGAGGCACACTAAAGATGAATGACAACCGTGTGATTCCGAAAAGAGGTCTGATTGATCTAACAGATTTGTTTGGCAAAGCTAGTGTTTTCCAGGTCAAGAGGATTATTGTTGAACCAAAATAGACAATTCCTTCCTGCAGTGTGACAGTTCTGTGATTCATTGCCATGTGAAATTAATACCAAATTGCACTCACAGCATGACTTATCTTCCAATTACCTATCGGAGAAAAATAAATTCTGCATAGTGATTTGTGATCATTTTCTACTGTACTACACGTTTGAAAGAGTTTCACGTTGGAAAGACATGGTCCATAATCTAGGAATCTGACATCAGGTTTACTCCTGAGATCTTGTGTGAAAAGGTGGGTGGTGCCTGGGGAAAGGGAAATGCCCTTTCCCCAAAAAAAAGAGAGTATTGTGTTTCTGTGAGAACGACAAAGTATGTAAACACAAATATGTTCTTGCTCTGTTATTCATTTAATGAGACATTTGTGCATATTGCAGGTGGCATTGGTGACATCTAGTCAAACAGATAAACTTGAGAATGCCAGGAATGTATTTTCGGGAAACTGACAGTTTCCTAGCATGGGACTCATTGGGCAGAAAAACAGATTTCTTGTTTGAGGCCAGTGTAAGCCTATGGGTCAGTGACCAGCTCTGGGTGGGGGGCTCCAACTGAGCAGCAGCAGAGCAAAATGGAAAAAATGTCCTCCAGGTTTCTTCCAGGTGGTGTGAGATAAAATCTGTGCAGGAGTGAATGTTTTCCACAAACTTCCCAGTGCTAGAAAGCAGGACAAGAGCCAGTGAATGGAAGAAGCCAGGATGTCAGTATAGAAGGGAAGACACTAAGGGAAAAGGATGAGGAAGAAATGAGAGTGCAGACAAGCATGCACACACATTGGGGGGAAGAAAAAAAGAAGGAAAATAACCAAAATTGCCAGAAGCCCCAGTAGGCTGAAGACTGTAGGGTCACTGGCATTGTACTTCTGTCTCCCAGATGGTGGGCTTTGTAGCACCATAGGAGTTGAGTGCCAGGCGCTTTCTGTTTCTTTCTCTTCTCAAGGTAGTTTGTCACATGCTCCCTGTGGTGCACGATGGGGCAGCCTGCAGGGCTGTGCCAGGACTGTGGCCAGCCCAGATGCACACACAGCTTATGCTCGTGTCAGTGGGAGTGTGAAGTTGAGCTCTACTGAAAGCTGGAGTGCCCTGTGTGCAGTTTATTAGAAGTACACTTTTCCTTGTGCTTTATTTGCATAAAAATAGGCTGGGTTTGTTAGATGGGCTGCTGATGGTGTAGTTAATGCTCAAAGTAATTTCCTTCTTTAAATGAAATATGCTTTTAGAGGGTTTTGGTATTTTTGGTTGTCTCTTCCCTTTCCTGTCCATGAAGTGGAGCTTCTGGAGAATGCAAGTTAATTTCTTTGCCTCTTCTGGTGCTCAAGATACAGAAAAGTAAAAGGCTACTCATTTTGTAGCGGTGTTGTTTAATCAGTAGTGTGTATGCTGCCTGACTGAGTGGTTGAAATGCTTCCCAAATTCAGTTACAATACTTTTCTTTTGCTTTAGTCTGAAAACACTGGGAGTCTGGCTGCAAAGTATTAAATGTGTGTGGGTTTGTTTTCTTTTGTTTGGCTCGGTTTTTTTGCAAGGTTACTGAGAGATTCCGTGTCCCCTCTGTGCCCTTCATGTTGAAAATAAAAAAGAAAATAAGCCCAAGTTAACTGTTCTTTAAGGCTTTCCAATATGCCCATGCCCATCTTTTGTTTTGCAGAGTAGAAGACATATATACTTATGTATGGGGCAGTGCTGATTGCGCATTGATGCTTTATGAATCAAGTGAAGCTTGTTCAAGAGGGATTCTAAAGCAAAGTCATATGATTTCGCTTTAAAAGATTTTAAAAACACTTCTTTGAGAGATTTCAGACACCTAAAAACTGAAGCAGGAAAAACACAAATTTGATGTTACTGTATTTAACGTTGGGCAGCTATAATCTGTATTAGTGAGGTATCTCTTCTAAATTCTGCATAGTACCACATTTTATTTTGTTGACATTCAGATTTCTCTGCTATTAGTTCCCAGTCCTTGGTAGTCAGAGTATTTGGGGAATTATAACCTTAAGGATTAGGCTCTATTTCCACTGGCTCCTGTATTGTGGCATACCAACATGCTGAGCTACTCTAAGAATGAATGTAACGCAATGGCCCATTCTCTGAGTGTCCATTTTGCATTCTTAGCAAAAGAGTGCATGACTGTAAAAATCTTATTATCCTGGAAGAACCAGCTGCATTGTTTTGTTCAGTCTTTCATTAAGATTGCATAGTTTGGGCGTTCTCTAAATCTCTTAAAGTGTATAAGGCATGTTTTTAATAAGCAAGTGAACTGCTGCTAAATAGCACTTTCTGATGTTTTCATGCTTCTGTTGAAGTTCACGCTGATGGAGAGACAGCTAACTTAGAGAAAAATCTTTTCATTTAAAAATTGTTACTAGAGGCCTTGATGTGTTTATGCTAGACCTGTCAGTGAGAGGCAGGGAGCAGGTTCTAAAGTGATAGTGTATGCAAAATGTCAGCACAAATTAGCTTTCTGTTAGAGCTCCATGAGGAGAGAAAGTAAAACAAATTTTATAGTGTAACCAAATTACAGGAGTTATTGCAGCAAAAAAGTGTCTTTGTTCCTATTGCAATTCATGAAACATTACCAGATCTCTGAGATGGAAATGTTTGGAAAATGCATGATATGTTCAGCACTGCTTCTGCTGGGAAGTATGTGTTCACAAAATAGGTGTTTTACTTATAAGCATTCTTGGTTCCCATAATCTGAAGTTGGAAGATTTTGTTTGTAGAAAACAGCATTTACTTCTGATACAAAAAAAAAAAAAAAAAAAAAGGAAAAACTTGTGTAACGTCCTGCTGTAACTTTCTGAATTCTTGTTTTCTTTTGATTGATACTGCTGTCTGACAACCCGTACATTGTGAACTCTAGATTTTCTAATACAAAAGACATGCTAACTGTCTTTTAATAGAGAAGTTTGGCTTGGAACAGTCTTATAACAGCTGAGGTGGGTCAGGTTCTGAGTCAGGAATTCAGCCTGCCTGATAATAGGCATAGCTGGGAAGTAAGCAGTATAGCCTTTGAGGGGAGATTAAAATTATTACAGTGTAGAAGTTTGCAATTAGACAATGGCTGCTGCATTTTTAATAGAAAACATAATTTAGCAATTTTTTTAAAATCAGGTGCTCTGTGGATGTGTATAGTCTTAAATCCCCACTGCAAGTTGGAGCAGAAGGCCAGTTGGCTAAAACAGCTGAAAAAATGGAACAGTGTGGATGTTTGTCCCTGGGAAGATGGAAACCATGGAAACGAGCTGCCCAATTTAACCAATGCTTTGCCTCAGGGTGCAAATGCTAACCAAGGTGAGCCTAAACATATGCACTGACTGCAACATATAATATAACCTCTATCTTATGTACTCTAGCCTTGCAGAATTCAGCACTCTTTCCTGGGACAAGTAACTTTCTTGTTAAGAATTGACCAGCCAAATTTATTTTCATTAATACTGTCCTTGCAGAAAGGTTAAATAGTTTTTTGTTTGTTTGTTTGTTTGTTTGTTTTGTGCTGGCGCTGCAACATTTTCAAAGCAAGTACTTGTGTTTAGTTAGGTCTTCTAACTTTTCACTTGGTCCTTTTAAATAGTTGTTGCATGAAAATTGGATGTCCTTGAAGTAAGTCATGTAAAAGCCTGTTGTTTCTTTGCTTGACTACAGTCTTGTATCCCTTCCAGTGTTGGGGTTTTTGTTTGCAGTTACAAAGCCTTTGATACCTATTTAAAGAGAGATCTGTTACAGCTGCATTAAACTGAGTGTGTGAGAAAGTAAAGCTGTTACTTGCGGAATGTGCTCTTGTTGTGCAGTCTGCATTTGCCAGGTTTGGGGTAGAGGTGCAGATGCAGCACTCTGACTTCTTGGAGGAGGTGTCTTTTCTTACTCAATGTCATGCTTAGTAATTGAAAATGTGATTATTAAATCTGACAGAAGCCTTGTCCAGTCCTCTTCAATCAAGATTATTACTCTGGCTAATAAGTGGTGAAAATGCAAGATTTCCCTGGGAGTGGGGTGGAAAACCTCGTAATCCTCAAACTGCTCAGTATTTTGATACATACTTCATATAATTATGATGAAATTGAAATTAGTTAGTTGTGGGAGGTGGCAGATTTGGCTTTAGATGGGTTTTTCCTTGTTTTTTTTCTTGGAAGAAAATAGTTTATACTTAGTTCCTGTATAAATCTTACAGCTAGCTTGGACCAGAAGTTCATTCAGCATAAAACTCCCTGCAGAGATTGGTTTTGCTTACTGAATCTGTTGATGTTCTGTCCAGCCTGAGCAGACTAGTAGCAACTAAAGCATGGCATCTCACATATACACAGACAGAGCTGTGCTGGCAACACTTTACCCATTGGAAGATACCCAGTAAGGGTTATGTCAGTCTCTTGCCCTCAGTACCTAGTTTTATCTACAGTATTTGTATATGTTTATGAGGAAAAAATTAAACAAGTGCTCAGTGTTAATGTCACTTTCAGAGGAGAACAACTGGAAGTCCTTCATGTGCTGTTCATCCATGCCTCATCCTAGCAGCTCTGGGCCTGAGAGTGGGAAAAGCTGTTGAACGTCTGAGTAGCTGTGCTGTATACTTTTCTAGCCTGTTTTCAGGAGAGCTGTCAAATGTTTTTCATCTTCAGCTGTTCCCTTTGCAAAGCCCTGTTTAGCAGAAGTCTTGCTGTTCCATAGTTCTCTTCTGAAATGTGAATAGTGCCGTCTTGGTCTGACCTGCTTGTTAGTAGGATGTGAAATGTCATCTGCAGTTTGCTCCTTGCAGAGGGGCAAGACAGGCTGCTGTCAGCTGGGGGTTGTGAATAGGCAGAAGACAAGAATGCTGTGAATGACTTATTCACATATGAATGAGTAAAAGCTGATGCAGCTTTCTGAACTTGTGAAAATGACAGATTCATCGAACAGGCCCCATCGGACGGTGTTCACTCGAGCCATTGAGGCGTGCGATCTTCACTGGCAGGACAGCCACTTACAGCACATTATCAGCAGTGACCTGTACACCAACTACTGTTACCATGACGACTCTGAAAACTCGCTCTTTGACTCTCACGGGTGGCCCCTCTGGCATGGTAAGTGGCTCAACCGGAAAGACGTTTACATGACTTGGCGCTTTGTTTAGTTTCTATGGCATTATTTTGGAGGGGTGGTGGAGAGATGAATGAAAAGCCTGGAAAAAAGAACAGAGGCTCCCTTGAAACACTGGTCTCAGAAGTAGTCCTTTAGGTCTCTTTTGCATAGTTAAAACAAAACAAAACAAAAACAAACAAAAATACCCCAAAAAACAAACAAACCAAAAAGCCCTTTGGAGTTAACCTAGCAGAACAGGGCATTGCAGACATGGAAGCATTGCTATTCCTCAATTATTTTCTCCATTTTAGAACATGTTCCTACAGCCTGTGCAAGGGTGGATGCATTACGATCTCATGGATACCCAAGAGAAGCACTGAGGCTAGCAATAGCTATTGTTAATACACTAAGAAGGCAGCAGCAGAAACAAATGGAAGTGTTCCGGGCTCAGAAGAAAGGTAATTGCGGGAAAGAGAGAATGGCAGAGGATGCAATGAGGTGACAGTAACACTGGACTAGAACTTTGCATGAGAAAACTGTTTGTGAAGCTATAATGCTTAAACTGTGTGTTACAGATTATCATGGTGGTAGTATAACATTCGGGATATAGAGGGCTTTCTTTGCAAGTTCTGTAGGGCAAGCACTTGGTTCTTCCTTCCACAGTATGTCTGATGTGACTGGGTCTTTATCTCAATCAGGGGTTTTGATCACATGCTGTAAATTCTGTGTAACTTTCAGCCTTTTGAACAGAGCTTTGTATTTGACATGTTGGGTGTTGTAAATTTTTTATTCCTCTGACATATAATTTAGCCAAACTGTGTATTTCTGAGGGGAAAGCCTAAATTTACATTGAGGGGTATACCAAAGCAATGCCTGAATTACAGAAATTCATCAAATTTAGCCATTTCTTCCATGAATCTCTTAACACCTTAAAGTTTAGTGTTTCTAAATGAAATTGGACCAACGTCAATGGAAATGAGGTTTTGAAACCCTGTTTTTATATGGTATTCCAATGGATCATTGTCCCTATATTGGTCGTTTTTCATTGATACAATTTCTGTTCCATGTGATCTTCGCTATCCAAAATAGTTTTCCTCCAAAACATTGATGATTACTACATAAACACCTTACTTCAGCCTTAGATCTTAATTGGATGCATTCTAATTAAAATTACCATTGTGAAGTCGCACGTATATCTTTCATTGTATATGCAGGTGTTTTTCCAGAAATGAGCAGTTAAAAATGTAAATGATGAAAGTGTAGTTACCCAACTAAAAAATTAAGGTTGGTAGTTCTTATGTGCCTCCTATTTCTTCACAGTGCCCGAGCTAGAAGTTTTATACACTGTTGTGGATCCTAGATCTGAACAAAACTTAAGAGCATCTTATGTTATTACTTAGGACAATTTTTCAAAGTGATTTCTATCATGTAATACATCTTTCCATAAAATCTATTCCTTTAAGAACTTTGCATCTTTTCTAGCCTCTCAGGCTGGGGGGAAAAGCAAGAAGGGGGTTGTGTATGCGTGTACATACCACTGAGGTGTGAAGGGTCTGCTGATAGTGTGCTGGTCCTAGTACTGCTCTTTTCTCATTGCCAGTTGCTAGTGGAGTACGTAGACATTCAGTACTCCTGTTAAGTTCCTTTTCTCTGCGAGCAGTGTCAGCTAGAATTATGCTATTATAAATAAAAGATGGATTGTATGAAATGCAGTCCATCATATTCTGAATCAAAGAAATTTGTCATTTCTGTGTTGTCACTCACTGCATTTGTACTTTTTCTTCATACATTTGTAATTTGGATTTTTTTTTAATGCTGCAATATGTGCTGGTCGCCCATATAAGTAGATGAATTCTGTAGCCGTAGCTGTAGGTTTCAGTTCAGCAAACACCACACGCTTCTACTCGGCTTTTATTCATGTGACTGATCTGATGTGCATGGAACCACTTGTATGGGCTAAAGTTAAATTTCTGTGTGACTGCGGGACTAATGCCTTTGTTTGAAGTGACACAAGTGAATCTCATAAGTAGCCACGATAGATGAGATGAAATGTGAGTCAGTAAGAAGTCAGTGTGGTTAATCCTAGTAAGTAATACTACTAACTTCTGCATGTCACCTGTAGTGCATTCTGTTTGTTAGTAGACAATAGCTTATCTGTTTGGTTTCTGTATTACATATCAGTTGATTCTTAAACAGTCAAGCAATCAAAACCCAACCTCATCCTCCTGAACAGTCAGTTCAACAGAGTAGATGTGTTTCATTTTGTAGCCCTACACATTTAAATAGGTAAGAAGCAGACTTTCTAGTGTTTTAAAGCTTTGCTATTGCACATGAGGATACTAAAGAAAGTTGGCATTTCATGACTGAGAGCAAGCAGAGGCAGCTGCAGGTTAGTGTGCAGTAGGAAGAGAAGCAGAGCACCCCTAACACCTTATACACAATTTTTAAACGATAGAACAATTAAGGTTGGAAAAGAGCACAAAGTTTATCTGGTCTGTCATCCCATCACCACTGTGACAACTAAGCCATCTCGCATTAACACATCTACATGTTTCTTGAATGCCTCCAGGGATGGTGATCCCACCACCTCCCTGGGCAGCCCCTTCCAGTGCCTCATCCCTTTTTCAGAGAAGTTTTTCCCATTTTTCATCCTGAACCTCTCCTGGTGCAACTTGAGTTGTCCACCTCACCACAGTCCCCTTCAGGTGGTTACAGAGAGCAATAAGGTCTCCCCTGAGCCTCCTCTTCTCCAAACTAAACAATTCCATTTCTCTCAGTTGCTCTCCTTAAGGCTTGTGCTCCAGACCCCTAAGAAGCATCAGTGCCCTTCTCTGGATGCACTCCAGGGTGTTTCTTGTAACAGGTGGCCCAAAACCGAAAAAAGTACTGGAGATACAGCTTCACCAGGGCTGAGTACTTCTTTCCATTCATAGTGCTAAAGGATTTTTCATGTTCCATCTGATGGGTGACACCTACAAAACAAAGTGTTCAAAAGTGTGTTTATATAAAATTTTAGAATGCTAAAATTCACTTGTTTAAAAGGCAGTTTTTTCTTGTATATCTCATTTGAGCTTTTCATTCTTTTTTTTTTTTTTTGAAAGGAGCTATAATGCTGATCTTATTACTTCACTAAATGTTTAGATTAATCTCATATTAATCTCAAAATCTCATAATCTCAGATTTTGTTTATGTAAATGAAACATATTTTACACTCTTTTCATTTAAATCAGCATCATCAGGCTCACTTAAGATGTGAAAAATGGTTCTACATCTTTTGAACTGGGAAACAGGTGTGAATATTTTCAAAAAAATATCTTTGCTGTAATTATCAGCAGACATGTTCAGAAGACTTCCTGCTATATAGTAAAATTTCAATAAGTGATGCAGTTGAAGTTGTTGACCCATAATGCACTTTTTTAGTGCTCAGTGAGTGTTTGTCCTTTATTCTTTTTCTTTTTTTCCTCTAAAACACATGTGTGAAGAGCAGTTTGTCCTGGAAGTTACTGTTTCTTCTTTCTTAACAGAGACTACTGTTAGGACTTTGTACTGAAAGCATTTTAATCAATTTTACTTCTATAATTGTTTCAAGCAGCTAATATGCTGTTTCCTTCTTTTCTCCCGCATTTTTTTTTCTGACACAGAACTTCTCCACAAAGGAGTAACCTCAGTAACGAATCTTGAAGGTTGGGTGGGTCATCCTTTGGATCCAGTTGGCACTCTCTTCAGTAGCCTGATGGAAGCCTGCAGGGTGGATGATGAGAGCTTCCATGGATTCTCAGACTTCATGGGTAAGGGTATGCAAAGGAATATGTTTATTCTACGTGTTTTCAGTACCCAGAGGTATTTTTCTACCTTTCTGTTCTGAATTAATGTAGTGTGAGAACTCACATTTACATTCTCTAAGAAAGTGTGTGGAAGAGAAAATATTGAAAGTGGAATTTCGTTCTAAGCTGTATGAAAACACAAGATTATCAGTTGTTCATTCTTTAAAATTCTGTATTTCACTTAAAGTGAAAGCAAATGCATTCTTACAGCAGCAGCATCTCCTCATACAATCCTCTGTGTTTTTTTGGAGACAATGTAGAAGATCAAAAAGTCAGAGAATTGTTGAAAATGAAAAGCAGATCTACAGCAGGTTTTCTTAGGACTATGTCCAGATGGATTTTGAGGATCCCCAAGAATGAAGGCTTTGTAACTTTGGGCAATCTCTTCCAGTGTTCCACCAATCTTACAGTAAAAAGAAACTATTTTATTATGCTCAAAGAGAACCTTATGTTTCATTTTGTTCTCGTTGCCTCTTGTCCTGTCATGACCTGTCACTGAGAAGAATCTGTCATTTGTATGTTCTGCTACTGGATGTTTTTATGAGATCCTCCTGAGCCTTTTATATTTCAGGCTGAACAGTACCAGCTATCTCAGTCTCTCTTCACATGAGAGAAGCTCCAGGACCTTGATCACCTTTGTGGCCTCTCAATGGATTTGCTCCAGTATGGCCGTATATACTTCCAGCTCAGGACAGGACATAACTTAACTTGCCTCTCATCAGTGCTGAGTAGAGGGGAAGGAACAACTCCTTGACCTGCTGGCAGCATTCTCCTAATGCAGTACAGGATGTCATTGGATCTCTTAGCTACATATCTGCATAATTCTTCAAATAGATAGCAAAACAATCAAAGTGGTCTACAAAGAATATCAATTGGAAAGTAGTGTTTCAGAATTCATGCATGTTTTTGATCAGGTTGTGTATGCCTGTTTCAAGTTCAGTATTTGCTTATAAGGAGCTTAAATGAATGCACTCCTTATTCTCAGTCTATTTCCACCTCTGCAGTAGTTTCTGTATGAATAGAATTTGGAATCATCCTTCTTAAAACTCTTATATATGCATATCCCCAATACTCTTGAGGCTTTGCCTCAAAACACATTCAATTAGATTTTTTTTTCAGTAAACTTATAATCCCTTATCCACCTATTTCAGAAGAACTTTTAATTAGAAGAAATTAGAAACCAAATTCTTTGCGATTAAAAAAAATGCAAAAACTAAAAAGAAAGAAAGAAAAACCCAAGCAACCCATAACAAAGCAAAACAAAAAAACAACAAATGCATGACTCAGGAAATGGAAACTGTGTATAAAAGTAACTTCCCTTACACAGTATGTTTGCGTTGTGGATTCTTGTATGCTGCAGTTGCCTGTTTCCTGACATCTGTTACCATAGGTTTTTCTTCCCCAATTGGACTGTAAACTGCTAAAGGTTGGAATAGTGCTTTGTCAACTTTGAAGAGCCAAATGAATTGGTAGTACTTCTTAGTGCTATTTATGTCTTCGTCTCTTTGGAATTTACAAGTACTCTTTACTGAAAGTAAGAACAATGCCAGTGGAGTTCAGAGACGCTATACGTGTTTATCATAAATACAACTGTCACACATAATAAAAATTCCTGAAGAACTCTAGCAGTAAATGCTTTGGAAGAGCTATTAGGACTGCTGTATTTTCTGAGTCTTAATAATTTCTTCTGAAATATATTCTGAGGTATTAATGTGTTCCCTGTGCACTCATACAGCACTGAGGCTTTAAGGAGATACAGAAATAGGTGAGGGAAAAAAAAGAAACCTGCAAAAACTTGAGATTTGTCTTCTAATTTTGGTCTTGTTAGCACAGAGCTGTAGGAAAAACTGCCTTCCTCTAAATAGTGCAACTTAAAGACAAACTTCTTTTTACTTGGGTGATTATTTTAAAATTTCTAATCGTTTTGTTTATTTCTCCCTCATGAAAATGGATTGGGTAGTTTACATTTGATCTTGTGATAAAGCCAGTAATTTAAATCATTTTAAACAAATGAATACTGACAGAGGGAGCATTTGTAAATGTGACATTATAAGCAGATTACGGATTAGAATGGCTTACTGATGTGTTGTTCTTTGTGTTGCCCTTTACAGAGAACATGGGGCAATGCAAATCTCTGGAGTACCAGCACCTGCCTGCACACAAGTTCTTAGAAGAAGGGGAATCGTATTTAACACTGGCTGTGGAAGTAGCATTGATAGGGCTGGGCCAGCAACGAGTAATGCCAGATGGCTTGTATGCACAAGAGAAGGTTTGTCGAAATGAGGAGCAACTCATTTCTAAGCTACAGGAAATTGAATTGGATGATACACTGGTGAAGATTTTTCGAAAACAAGCAGTCTTCCTATTAGAAGGTAGCTCAATATAGATGCTAACTGCTTCTCTAAACTGTCTTCACTTACAGAAGCACACAAAACTAGTATTTCTGTGGAAACTGATCTTACCTACCTAAGTTGTTGTTTCATGTAGAACTCCAGTAAAATTTTGTTTACAATCTCTTATAAAAATCAAACATACACCACGTAATGCAATAACTGTAGATATAAGGCATTTACTGACATATGATGAGCCTTTCATTTCAATTTTTATTGTATTGTGTTCTTCAGATTTATTTGTTGCATGTCATAATCTCAGTAGCCTTATTATAGAGCTCAGGCTTCCAATTAGATGTTATAGAAATCAGATATCAGCAACTTTCAGGTAGCAGAATTCTAAACATCGCTTGTTTCTTGCGAAAGAACTGTCAGCTTTGTAAATGCAAGAAGATATTTCTTTTTCTTTTCCATGTAAAGAGTTTAGAAATGCTGGGATATAAGTAGAACATTTTACTTGTAATCTCTAAGAAAATTATTTCCCTCTGAAATCTGAATCATCTATGCAAATTATGATACATGGTTAAATATTGAGGCTTAAGGACTGATCTTGTGACTGAACTGTGATCAAGGCAGTTTTCTGCCTGGGAGTCATTGTGGTGGATTGCAATAAGATATGTGGTAAAAGAGAGCATGCCTTTGGTTTAACTTTTAAAAAGGGTTAACACACATCATTTTAACACCACATTCAGAAAGTAGCCTTGTGGATTCTGAAGTTATCTTTCTAGCTTTTGTTTTTTTAAATGAGAGAAAAAGCTTTATAGGAACTTATTAGGTGAAGGCATGGTCCATGTTTTGAATACCTATTCCAGTGAAGGTGAGGAGTACAATATTGCTCTAGCTGAGTTGTGAAGACTGTTACACAGCAGTCAGGTTTTTGCTTTCTTCATGAGACATTTTTAGAAAAAAAAAATGCATTTAATGGAAGAGATGCAGTATGCCCAGGTCCTTAAAGACTTTGTTGCCTACTGATGGTGCCATTTGAAACTGCAGAGAATCTGCACCATATGGAGAGTTTCCATTATGAAGTTACTACTGCTGCTTTATGGCCTTTGGACAAGAAAAGCTTCTCACTGGATCCAGCTATTAAAAACTGCCAGGCGAGATCTTATGGATTGTAAAATCCATTTTCTGCATCTCTTAACTGTTATGGATGCTTCATGAAGAAAAGGCAGGGTTTCTCTGAAGTGTTCCCTTGTTTACTACTACTTCTTAGATCACTGATGTTTTGTTTTCTTGGAGCTGTAAACAAGTGGCTATAGCAAGAAATCTGCTAAAATAGCTACCTGGGAAATTGTGATGGGCAGTGTGCAAAGAGGGTCTTGCATTACTGTTTGCTTAGACATCTAACTTTTCTGCATTTGCATCAGTTTACACCAGATTAGACAGAAACTGTCGGCTTGCATGGAGGAAATAGTGCACAGTGATTGAAGATCTTAATCATATCAGTTGTGTTTTTATAGTTTAAGTCTTGTAGATACAATAAAGAAAGCTTAATCCAATATTAAGCTGATTTCTATGCTGTTAATGCCAATTAATGCATGTATGTAGCTATTGCTTGCATGAGAAAGTAGAATGTTAAAACTGTCTGCAAGTAATGTTTTAATTTTTTGCTTGACTACTAAGTTAATGGCAGAATATATTTTCAAATAAATATTTCATCATGTGTTCTCATGAGCTGAGTTTCTGACTGTACTACCAATTGACAAGGATATGAAACAGCTTCTTTCATTGAAGCTGTGCTATGTATTTTTTAATGGATTTCACCTTCATTTAAATGATGATACAAGACACTTTGTCACCACTTAATCTTCACTGACATTTCCTTTGTAATCAGCTCCAGTCTTTAAAAATGCCCACCTATGGAGCTCAGATTTTTTTTTCAACTCCAGATGACTTTTTAAGCTTAGTGCTGTGTTAAAGAAACAGTCTGAAAAACATTGTTGAATTGGATGTGCTGGTTCATGTTGTTACCAACTCTGTTTCATGGAGTTCATCCTCTTCCACAGAAGAAATGGCTGCTTAAATTGTGCAAGTACATCCTCATCTGTAGGGCCAGCTATTTTGAACTGATGCTGGAAACAGTTTAAGTGACGTGTGCTTCTGCAGTGAATTGTGCTCATCCAGTCCTTGTCCGTCCAACTGTGGTGTATTAAAATCTATAGTAGAGGAGGAAGTAAAATCCTCTTCTTTCTCAGTAACTTCTAGGACTGCTGCTGACTATCTAAGCAGTAATCATCCAATAGTAGTTAATGTGCGATTCTTGTTCTGCATCTTGCAAGATCTTACGCTAGCTGCTGAAGCCAAAAACTGCTTGACAGCGTTCATCTTAACAGGAGTAGCAGCCTCGTGTGATTGCAGGAAAAATGTAAAAATGGTATTCATAGTCACTGTTAACCTTCAGAATGCATCAAAGAAATAATAACATTTAATTTTTCTTTTATTTTCGCTGTTAGTCCTGACACTGTTCTTATGAAGTACTGCACTGACTACACTGAGTATGTGCAAAATCCGCTGTCTCAGCAGTGGGGGTAGTTTGTAATGTAGCAAATGTAATTTTTGAGATCACATGGCTGTAACAGACTAGCGAAACAAGGTTTTGTCACAACATCTGGCCTTGTTTTCTCTGGAGACAGAATCTAGACCAAAGGGTAGTTTACATGTCTTATGTCAAACGAGATTAATAGGGACCAGGAACTGTAGTAATTGGCCATGTAACTTCAACTGAAGATGTGCACCTCTTCGCTGAACCCACACTTTTCTTGGATGGATTTTTGGGAAAGAAATCACACCCTGCGAGTGCATGTATAAGGATTCATGTGCACAATCTAAGAACGTGGAGGCAAAGCTGTATGTAACACATTCTGCTTTTGCATACCGTAAACTTGTTAAATGAGCCCCATGATGCTCTGGGACTGTTATTTGTGTGCGGTCTGGTAATGTCCCTAGTACTATTCAATTTGCAGGATTGTCTCATTGTCTCAAAGAATGTATGATATGGAATAGGTTCGTAATATACTGTACCGAGATCACTCCAAAAATAATTCCTCCTGTTTATATATGTAGAAACTACATCAGATACAAAGAGCACAATGACACTGTTTGATAAAGCTACAGAGCACAAATTTTCAACACAATCACCACTAGCTATGCATTTTCACCAGTGATGAACGAGAGCCTGCTTGCCATGCTTGTAAACATGTGCACTGGAGGTGAACCACTGTTAATATGACTCTCTGCTGAAACACCACACACTGCCCCACTGTGCTCACATCCACTGTTCAGCTGCCATAAATGTTCAGCAAGCACTGATAAATTGCAGTGGGTGCTATTTTCTCTTCATGGAGGAATTCAGTGGTACGCCTTGCTTCATACACACTTCCATGTCAGATGCCATTTGTCAGAGTGCCCCTCTGCTGCCATCTGCCGCATGCCAACAAAATGCGATGGGCTACTGGTGATAAGATTCAACCTTTACTGCCATACCACCAACATCTGCCTCTGACATCAGCTAACATCATAAAACAGGAGGCATTACTTTCAGAGCAGTTCTCATGTATCTGTGATACATGTATGATATGATTCACAAAAAATAATCAATGCAGTTTTACCTTTAGCACAGCAGACACTGAATACTAATTATAGAGAGTGTTTTTAAAGGTGTGGAAGTTGGGTTTTAGCAGTCTGTAAAGATGAACATTCTTTTTCTTTTTCCTGCAGCTGGACCATATAGTGGATTAGGGGAAATCGTTCATCGAGAGAGTGTTCCAATGCACACATTTGCCAAGTATCTCTTCACCTCTCTCCTACCTCATGATGCTGAATTGGCATACAAAACTGCACTGAGAGCCATGCGGTATGTATTCTCAAGTGACCTAGAAAGACCACAAGTAGCAGTTGGGAAAAGAGGGGAAAGCTTGGTAAGCAAGACCTCAGCATTACTCCCTTTAAGGAAAAATTACTTTGGTTCTGTCATCTGTAAAACCAAGTGATATCTGTATTAAATATGGCGTAACAATTTCTAAATGTACAATTAGTGTTTACCTACAACTGTATAACAGCATTCTGTTAAAACTACTTCGTTCTGGCATCCCTGTTAGTATGTGTGGTTTTGTGTTTAACAGTGGCACGTGTGTTCTCATCCAGCTGTTTTTATGTGGTGGTAGTGGTGTGAGGAAAGAGACGTCAAACCAGCAGTCTCAGTATCATCTCCTGCTTAGCCTCTAGCCTTAGTTCTGTAGGACTGTTTGTTCTGCTAGCTGTCTTTATAAATTAGCAGTCAGTAGTAGATTTGAAACCATATGGTGTTGTCTGAGACAGTACTTCTTTTCTTGTGCTTCATAGCTAAGCTGTCTTGCACACATTTGTGAGTGAACACTGGAATTTAAAAGGGGTGTGTTTTATATGACAACAAAATATGTGACTCCTATCCCATTCGTCTTCAGTTATTGTGAGAAAGATATTTCTCAGGGAGCTCTCAGTGTGTGTTGGCTTGATCTCCAGGCAGGCCAGATATTTAACAGTGGCTAAGAAGAGCCTTCTGAAGGAAATTTCAAGGGTCTAAATGATTAGTAATGAATCTGTTGTCTTCCTACATTGCAGGGAAAAAGTTCGTCCCCTCTGGATTGCCTGTTTGCTGTCAGTAACTTGTATTAAATGATGATTGCCAGTTGTGGCAATTCTTTGTCTACTAGGAGCAATCAAATCTCTGTTTAAACACATGCATGTTTGGTGTTCATGGTCACTGTTATCAAGAATGATTGTGCAGTGACTGTAGGATACACTACCCACATTAGTAGTATTTGTCTTCATCAGGCAGACTGTGTTAGTGCTTTGGATATGTTTATTTTTTTCTGGAGTTTCTGCAGAGTGCTAAACAAGGAGAAAACAGATGTGTAATCAGAAAACTAAACAAGATAGCTACTGTTGTGTTGAGGGACATGGTTTAGTGAGAACTATTGGTGATAGGTAGACAGTTGGTCTGAATGATCCTGTAGGTCTTTTCCAACCTTGGAGATTCCATGGTTAAATTAGACCAGAAGTTTGCTTAGCTTATGTTTGTTGCTTTTTGTTTGTTTTTATCTTCAGATACATCTAGTAATGGGTCTTAGAGGAGGAGTCTCAGAAATACGAAGTGGCCTTGCATACTCACTGCTTGTAATTAGAAATTTAAGAACTGTATTGACAAGACAATGCATTGTTAATGAACTATTGAGAACATTCAAACATGATCAGAAAGCTGCCATCTAGATACATCCCTTTTCATTCTTAAATGTATTGATAATACTGATCATAGCATATTATCAAGATAGTATAATATGCACAGTAAAACGAAAAAAAGTAAGTATATCTTTGTAAAATAGACTTTTGCTTTTATATTGATTTCCAGTCAGTACATTAAAGTGTTTCTCAGAGGTTGGTTTTGTGGAGTTTTCCTCCTTACTAAACTACATTTAAAGGCTGGAAAGGATAATTTGTCAGCCACCTTGCACAGTGCACTGGACACTTCAGTGAATGTGATAGCACCATTCCATTCCTCTTGAACATCACAGCTGAAAATTTTCCTGGAAGTTTCCCATCTCAACTGGAAAAATAATAAAAGTGCTGAAAGATCCTAGATCATGAGGTCTCTAGCCACTCCAGTAACTTCTATACCATCCAAAAAAAGCCCTCCAAAAAAACAAAACAAAACAACCAACCAGAATGAGCTGCCTGTTTGTTTCTATCCGGTAAAATTACATCGGGCATTGGTATAATTAGGTTAGTTCTCTGAAGCCCCTTTGGCATTGCTTTATAAAGCAGATGAAAGTTCATCTCTAAACAGAAGTCAAGTCTTTCTGAGTGTGGAGTACACAGTGCAAAAATCAAAAGAAGCTGAAATCGTACCTTTCATATACCTCAGGTTTGCAAAGACAGGGTGTGCTGTTCTTGATGGTCAGTTCAGTCTACATTTATCTTCTTGCAGTGTCAGAACATATAGAGTGGAGCTTTAGAGAAATGTGGGTACGTGGTGACCTAGTTGACTGCTCACATGGAATCTGAACGATTGGCATAGCTCAACTGATCTCTTCTTAAGTCTGAATTTCACTCAGGCTTTGGGAACTATGCTTTAATGGTGATGTTTAATCACAAGATAGCTTTGGTAAGACCTAACTAAATAATTGATGTTTGAAAGAAAAAAAAAAAGACGTTAAGAATGCTAAATCTGTTGCAGCTTGTGCTTGTTTTGATGTTCCTTAGTCTTGCCAAAATTGAATGAAAGCCACCAATTCACAACAGCATTTCCTTTTCACAGCAGCGGAACATAGAAGCTGGCAGTGAAATTTGAAGTGACAAAAAATTTCCCCAAAACAGCCTATTCCTTTCATACTCTTTGTCTATTTGCTGTTACTTTTGCATTCTGTAGTTGAGATTTTTCCTGTTTATTGAAATTATTTAGTGTCTTTTTTCCTCCTCTTTCTGTTCCTGGAAAAAAATCATCTGAAGAATTTACACACATTTTATTTTTATGTATTTAAAGCTTTACAAAAAGCTGTCTCTGTTGTACTAGGACAAAGATTTGGCCCTTGATACAAATCAAATGGGCAGTTGGTTAACTCTTTTTTTTTTTTTTTTTAATTTCCAGACCTATATTCAAAATGAGCTTTTTAAGAAAATTCTTAGAGATACTGTCAGTTGCTTCAAGAATGTACAGAAAACTGTTAAAACTGCTGCAGATGTCTTAAAACTGTCTTAAGGTCTCCACTCTTACTATGAATAGTAGAATCACCAAGGTTGAAGAAGCTCATCCAGTTCAACGATCCACCTACCACCAATATTTCCCCACTAAACCATCTTCCTTAGTACATCTTCATGATTTTTGAATGCTTCCAGGAATGTTGACTTAACCACCTCCCTGGGTAGCCCATTCCAGTGCCTGACCACTCTTTCAGAGAAGTTTTTCCTAATATCCTACCTGAACCTCCCCTGGTGCAACTTGAGGCCATTCTCTCTAGTCGTATCACTAGTTATGTGGGAGAAGAGTCCAACCCCCACCTTGCCATAATGTTTCAGGTCATTGTAAGTTGTGATGAGGTCTCCCTTGACCCTCCTCCAGACTAAAAATACCCAGTTCCCTCAGCCGCTCCTCATAAGACTTGTGCTTCAGACCCCTCCTCAGCTTCATTGCCCTTCTCTGGACGCGCTCCAGGGTCACAGTGTCTTGTAGTGAGAGGCCCGAAACTGAACACAGTGCTCAAAGTGTCAGCCTCACCAGGGCTAAGTACAGAGGGATGATCACTTCCCTGCTCTTGTTGGCAGCACTAGTTTCTGAAACAAGCCAGGATGCTTTTGGCCCTCTTGGCCACCTGGGCACACTGTTGGCTCATGTTCACTGAGCATTAGCAAACACCCCCAGGTCCATTCTTTCCACACAGTCTTCCAGCCTCCCAACCCCAAGCCTGTTCTTGTTGAACTTTATCCCATTGACCTCAGCCCAACTATTTAGCCTGTTCTGATCCCTCTATAGGGCCTTCCTACTCCCAAGTGAATGAATACTTCCTCCAAAAGTGGTGTCACCTGCAAACTTTCTGATGATATACTCAATGCTATCATTTGGGTCATCAATAATTAAGATATTAAACAGAGCTGGTCCCAATGTTGACCTCTGGGGAAAACCACTTGTGACCAATCACCAGCTGGATTTAACTCCATTCTCTACCACTCTTTGGGCCCAGCCATCCAGCCAGTTCTTTACCTAGCAGAGGGTATACCTGTTCAGCCCATTGGCTGCCAGCTTATCCAGGAGAATACAGTGAGAGACTGTCAAAGGCTTTGCTAACATCTGAGTAGACTGTGTCAACAGCAACCAGGCAGGTCACTTGATCATAGAAGAAGATTACATTGGTCAGTCAGGACCTGCCTTTCATGGACCTATGCTGACTGGGCCAGATACCCTGGTTCTCCCACATGTACCTTAACCTACAGCTCCCATTGAAGTAAATTAGGCCTATCTGAGAGTCAAAATGGCGTTCAGACAACTTCACAGAAGTCAAATCAATCTGTGGTTCACTTGCACTAGTGTTTGAGATAGTTAATTTAGACTTAGCCTGCCTGTGTCCATTTGAACTGTTGGATATGCTTAAATACGATCATATAACTATTTATAGTCTGCATCTTATCACATAGGGCTATTTTCTCTGTAAGAGAAAAAACTCAGGCATTTTCACAGTAGGGATGAGTGTTGGAAAATATGTATGCTAGTTATTATGAAGTTGTTCAGAATTTCAAGGAATTGACTGTTGGTATGCTGCACTAAGGTTCAAATCATGTGAAAGCACACGAAAACACATTCCTGGTTTCACTGTTGGGTAACAATGAAGAGCTTACTTTTAGACAAGAAAGAGTTGGCATGTTACAGGAATAAATAATTAGAAAACCTTCAGTATAGGAGCACATTAACAAATAACTCTTCACATTTTTTTGAATGGTAATTTGCTAGAGTGTTGTGGGTGCCAGAAAACTCAAACATTAAACCCAGTCAAAAAACTAGCATTTGGAAAGCTTTTGCTTCTGGACATTATTCATTACTATCATTTGATGTCTCATTAACCCTTCATGTCCTGAAACTATGCTTAATTGTTGAATAAAAACATTTTCATTCAACCACTTCTACTTCTTTTGGCATTTATGTTGTAAATATTATATCAGTTCTGAGTGGAAGAAGGGCTATCAGTTGAGTCTCTGTTATTTGTCATCACTTCTACTACGGTAGTCAAGAACAGGAACAATAATTTGAATTTTCTAAGTGTAAATGCTCCTTAGCCAATAAGACCACAAATTCTTGCTTAAGGATTAGAAAACAGTCTTAAAAGTGTCCTTAAAAGCAAATTCCTCTGTCACTGCTGTTTGGGATCCTAACATCAGATTATTGTATGTTACGCAATGTTGGTAGACTGTAGCTTAAGGACTGTAAAAAGTAGGTAGTAGTTAAACAATGAAATTTCCTTTTTGGTGTGTAAAAATTTTAAGATCAAAATCCAATTGACTTCTTGAATATCCATCTCCCTTAAATTGCTAATCATTTGCAAGTGAAAGATGTTGCAGTCATGCATGCAGTAATATTGGAAAATATTTATATGTTTTCAGTATGATGGAGAAGCATTTGCCTTCCTGAGAGCTGTGGTCCAAAGGCTGAAAAAAACCCACAAACCAACCAGGAAAAATGTTTAAGCTTTAAGGATGATGTAGAAAGTATCAGCTGCCTTGATTAATGGATGGCTTAATTGTCCTGTGCATTCCTACAGATCACTGCTGATATAAACAAATTTAGCAAATAGATTCCCCAAGTTTTTCAGTTACCTCAAAAAAAGAACTGATTTTTACAATATCTTTCTATAGCCCAAAGGGCACATTTTATAAACAAGCTCAAGTGTTCTTGCAGCTTTAGTCCCGCTCGTGAGTAACTTAATGTAATAATGATTTAATGAAAGAGGATTTCTTCCTTATTTCAGGTTGCTAGTATTGGAATCTACAGCTCCTTCAGGAGACATGTCCCGCCCACACCACATTGCATCAGTTGTTCCAAACCGGTATCCCCGCTGGTTCACTCTAAGTCACATTGAATCCCAGCAGTGTGAGCTGGCGTCAACCATGTTAACAGCAGCCAAAGGTACAGTGCTGTCAGTTACTCAGCTGAATGTATGCTTTTAATATTATATGGAGTAAACAGATTTTAAATCTTGTGTTTAGGAATCCAAATGGCAGTCTGACAGGAGCTTGAAATGGGAGCGACAGCAAGCTGAACTGACTTAAATCTGTCACTAAATATTCTAGTAAAGTAGTTAAGCCATCTAGAGGGTAGCCAGATGGGCTTGGTTTGAGGCAGAGAAGACAGCTTTTTGTTCTTCTGATATATGACTGTGAGACCCAGCAGTGGACAAGTAATTTCAAAAATTCACAAATTGGGTTGACCTTTTGGCATGTACTACACGAACGTCATCAGACACAAAAGGACTTTGTGCTCTCTTATATCTTGTGTTGATAAGTGATTTAATTATTAAGGTCTGTAACAACAAAATGCATACAACCAAATCCTTATAGTATTGCTGCAGCAAGGCAGGCTAAATTATAATGCATCTCTGGATGACTTGGGAGCTTGTTCTTCTTTGTTGATTCTGTTTACATCTTGCAGGTGATGTTCGGAGGCTGGAAACAGTGTTAGAATCCATACAGAAAAACATCCACTCTTCATCACACATCTTCAAACTTGCCCAGGATGCATTTAAAATAGCAACACTCATGGACAGCTTGCCTGACATCACTCTTCTAAAAGTTTCCCTGGAGCTGGGCCTTCAGGTATTTCCCTTGTTCATTATTAAGACAACAGAATACAGCAATTAGACTCTGTTGGTGGGTTCAGCTCTTCAAGTCTCTGAGGACCATATTGTCTTGAGCTCCATATAGAACTGTTAAGTATCGCCTGCTGATGTGAACTTCACACTGGGACAAGGGTCTGCTCAGCCCCTTTATTCCATTTGGGTGGAAAGAGCTGGAAGTAGCTGGCTGCAGGGCATTATTATGTTCATGGGTCAGAGAAGACTGGTGCAGTGAGTTCAGGAATTTATATAGCATTGGCCAGAGATAAAAAAACTATTCTGCTGGCCAGAAATGTGCTAGATATCTTTCATGGTCTTGAGTGGCTTCTTACTATTCCTCCCATTCTTCCCTTCCCTGTTTTCCTAAACAAGATTTGAGAGGTTGCCAGCTAATTTAGTGGGAAAAGCCAACAGCAATCATGTGTCCTGTTTCTAAAACAGATTGCGGTAACAGCAGCCCTCTCACTTTCTTCATCAAATACTGCACTCCACATACTTAGAGACAGTCATCTGAATCAGATGCAGTCTGAGGTGTGCAACAGCCTCAGGTCAGTTTTAAGGCTCTTAGGAGACTTATCAAGATAGAAGGATACAGTTCGGTTTTTAAGTCTCTGGAGAGATATTGCCGTACACTGATGAGTCTTGGAGATTACACAATTCAACAAAAATAAATCTCTTCATGCCTCTTCTGGGAGTTCTTTAAAAAATAGCATGCAAAGATCAGGAAATCATTTATTACTTTGCTTCAGTAAACAAAATTGCAAAGACTTCTGGGGAAGTGATATTGTATCCCAGTTGCTTCTCATGACAAAGAAAGGCACTACTTGCCTATTTTAGACTTTTAGAAGCTAAAATTTTTAATTAGCTAAGATGCTGTATGCTTCATTAGCTTTCCTTGTTAAAGTTGCTGTGTAAAACTGCTTCTTTTTTCACATCTAGGTATGTTTCCACTTTCAATGTTAATTTTCTTGAGAAAGAAAGATCTCTGACCTGTGATTCACCTCAGACATGCAAGAATGATTCAGTAGCAGTACACTTTGGATGTCATTGTTTATGAATACCTGTGTGTGGTTGATAGTGTCCTTGGAATGTCCTCAGTGAGGTCTACTGAGAGGGACATTGTGAATTTATATTTCTTAGGAGAAAGTTCTTCCCTGAGAGAGTAGCACTGGAACAGGCTTCCCAGAGCTGTGGTCATGATGCCAAACCTACCAGGGTTTTTGGACAATGCTCTCAGACAAAGATTTTGATTTTTGAGTGGTCCCTTCCAGCTTGAGATATTCTGTGATTCTACAATTCCTCTGGAATCCAGTACTTTTAATAAAACTAAACCTCAGCAGTATAGAAATTGTCTCTCGTTCTTTTCCAAGGTGACACCAACATTTTCACAACTCTTTCACTGAGTAATTCAAGACAGAAAAGCTTCTTGCATTGTTCTAGAGTTTGGAGAAATGCATGGACTAGTGTGTTCTTTCTCCCTATTTCCAAAGGCAGCACGTTCTGCAGAGGGAAAGCATTTAAACTTGCTGTGGAAAGAGGTCATCAGCGTGGCAAAATGGTCATGGAATATCTCAAGTGTATTCTAGCTTTCAGAACCTTACTGATACAGATATTCTGAGATCTGCAGGTGTAGGAGCAACTTCTGTTCCTCCACTTGCCTATCTTATACTAGGTCAATGAGAATATTATTGCACATGTACAGATAGGTTTATTGGCAGAATTGTTGAGTGAATTAGTGCAGATTGTTGCTTGATGCATATTTGGCAAGTAGTATCCTTTCCATGAATACCTGTAAATCAACCTTGTTCCAGTTTGCCAGTCGAAGAGTTTTCACACTGCTGCAGAACTAATGGTTGTCCATTTTTTGCATCTCTCATGAGTAGATGAGCACTTCTGTTCCTCTAGATTATGAAACTTATAGAAATCCATTAGAACTAAGTGAAGAGGCCTTGACTTTCAGACAATCTACTAAATTCAAAGGGGTTTCCTGTCATTTTCAGACTTGTTGTTAAGAAGCTGTCTTCCATTAACAAAAGGGATGTCTCAGGAGTGTTTTGAGCAGTGTATGTGAAACAGTTCTTTGGCAACATGGATGATATTTAAAATTAGCTTCAGCTTCTTTTGATCAGGACATCAATATATGCTTCATTTGAAATGTTTGGTTTTTTTGTTTTCTTTTCAATCATCATTAAAGGGCCCCTCTCTTCGTGTTCTCAGCTTGTCAGTTTAATCAGGTGAAAAAAACAGTTCCAAAATAGTTGAAGATAAATCTGTCCAAGTCAGGGGACTAGATAATGGTGTTGTGTTTTGCTCTCATGTTAGGACTGTCTACAGTGGAGTTGTTATTATTTTGTCTATGCTTGCTGAAGGCTCTTGTGACCTATCCTTTTACAGACCACCATGGGGAAGAATGTGATCAGAACTTCAAATAAAGTTGTCATTCATAGGTTTTTGTTTGTTTGTTTGGTTGGTTGGTTTAACCTTTTACCAGCTGCAGCAATAGCAGAATTCAATCCATAGATCGATTTTCTGTTGGGTTCACTCTAGTTGGGGTAAGCTGAAAATTTGTCTTGGATACTGGAAGTGTTAGCCATCAATTTTGTGTGCATCAGTAAAGAAAGTCATCTTGACTTCCTCTTTGATAGAGCAGTCAGATGCTCCTGTTGTAGTTTAACCTGGCAGGTGGCTCAGCAGGCTCAGCACCACATAGTTGTTTACTCACACCCCTGCTTTCCAATGGGATGAGAATGAGAATTAAAAAAAAAAATTGTACCAGACACTCTGAAAGAAAATAATTTCATCCCACCTGAAACTAGGACAACTCCAAAGCATTTTGACTTGCAGATGCTGTTCCATTCCAGAAATACTTCAAGCAAAGGCTTTTTCCATGCTCTATGTTAGCTTTGTTTTCATTTAAAATCATATGGAGTTGACTCTTACAAATCAACTTACTTTCTTACAATATGCTATTCTCTACCACTTACATGACTTACTTAGTCAAGCTGATGCTCCAACGTTTGAGGCTGGTAAAGCCAACAAAATTCTTATCCTGTGGCAGCCAGTCACCAAGCTTCCAAAGTGGGAATGCTTGTAGACCAGCATGAAATCACAACCACACAGTTCATTCATGTGCTTTAGTAGTCTTCACATCTTCTTATCTTTTCTACAGTTTAGGACAGAAGGAGGTGGCAGGAATAGCTGGTATGACCAAGGTCTGTGTACTGCTTTGAAGTCACCTTAATACTGGGAAGGCATATCAGCTGAGAACCCCCTTACTTGGCTGCAAAATGTTTAATGGGTGGATTTTATGACTTCAATAGGTATTGCTCATTGCTGAGAGCTTTATGATTGACATAATTTCATTACTACAGCTATTACCATGATATTATGACTGAGGTAGTAAAAGAGAGGACTGTTTGCATTCTTTACCTGTATCTGTGGAATGTCCAATTAGCTAAAGCAAGCTTTCTGTGCAGTGGTATTTTTGTTTGTTTGTTTGTTTTTTTTTTTTGTTTGTTTGTTTGTTTTTGTTTTTTTTTACCAAAGAAATGTTTTTGCCTACATATTGTACAGGCAATAGCTGAAAGTGGAATAAAATTGGGGCACTACAGTCAAAACCTTGGGTTTCCAATGTTTTTATGATGGAGCTTTTTTTGCAGAGCCTCTGTTCAGGTAGAGAAATCATTGCTATGGGACTTTTAAGAATATCTGAACATATATTTCAAATATTTCATATTTCAAATCACAGCGCATTCTTAATTATCTGTATTATTGAAGTCAGTGTAAAGAAATGCACATGTAGGGTGAAACTGGGTTGGTCTGCCCAACAAGAGTGGACATGTTTCCTCTTTAAAGACTACTATTCAAAGAGGGAGGAGAGACAATGTATTTCAAATTGAATCATTCATTAGTAATTGGTCGGACTTTTGGTTTTGCTTTTCTCTAACAAAACATAGTCTTTCATTTATAGTCGAAGCACCTGCAGTTGGATAAGTATTTTCATCTAAGGTAGTTGTGCGGTATTTTCAAATCTTTGGACGTATCAACTGAAAGACAGCAGAGTGGAGAGAGCAAGAAGCTGCTATTTTGAACTCCAGTGTGTAACCTAAATACCTAGCTGCTTGTCTTTTGTATCAGTTTTGCAGTTAGGATTATTTGTTTTTGTTTCAATAGGTGATGCGGATGACACTGTCAACACTGAATTGGCGACGGCGGGAAATGGTGAGGTGGCTGGTAACATGTGCAACAGAAGTAGGTATGTTCAAAGATGCTGTTCAAGAGCTCTTGCCTTTTCATCAGTTAATCTTGGATAACTTGATCTTATTTGTTAATGCCAAATTTCTGCAAATGTTTTTGGCTTTCTATTACCTAGAAAATTTCTTCATATAGAAAGCATTAATTATGGCAATAATGAGTGGTTTTCTTGAGCACATGATGGAATAGGCACAGGCCAGATAAGATAACATTTGAGTAATGCAATGTGACATTTTTGCCCTGCAGCATAGAGGAATGCATAATATCATGGGAAATATCCCAGATTTCCCCTTCTACTCTCTATATTATATTTGGATTTGATGTTGCAGCACAGAAGAAGCTTGCTGTTGTGGATTGTTTTACTATGCTAAAACTTCACTTGTTTAGAAAAGCCAGGTTTAGGGTGCAGATGAAATAGCTATTTGATCAGCTATTGAGAAGAGGAACCAGAAAAAAATACATATGAAATGCTGAGAATAATCTCATGGAGATATTCTCAATTTCTTATTTTAAAACCTCTGGATAAATTCAAGTTTAGAGTGTAACACAACTTTCTAATGTGACTTTGTTATGTGCTGGAAAGCAAACCAATTAGTAATATAACCATTGTTTAACCACACAAGATTAAAATAAAAATAAAGTGGAATCAGAATCAGCTTCATCCTTAAGAAAGCAGCACTGAAAGACTAGCGCACTCAACAGGACATTCTGTTCATTTCATTATTCTGCCATGGATTTCCTGTGTGTGTTGCATCCCTTAGCTTCTGTTTTCCTGTTTACTATCTGAAGATGAAGATACAGAATATAAAAGTGAATATGTAGACATTTAAAACTGTAGCTCTAAAAAATGAAATAATAATTGAAAAACAACATCTATGGTAGTAGGGACAATATGAATACTATAATAAAGGAAAAGTTTTAATTGCCATTAGAGGTATTTCTTGAAAGCATGGTTCATGCGTTTGAGTTGGATTGTTTCATAGGTGCTTCTGAGTTTCAGAACTTTATAAAATTGCAGCTGCTTATGCTTTGGATTAATTTATTCTTTTTATGCTTAACTGGGAAACTGATGTTGTCAGTTGCTTAGGAAAATACAGCTCACCTTTGTATGCCCTCAGCCACAAGTTGGTTTGTGTCTGCAAATTTTGATGCAGTGCTCTTATTTTATTGTTTTCATATCTTTGCAGAGATAATTATTATTGAGCATATATATGATTACCGATATTAGTGTCTGAATATTATTTTGTGCAGTTGAATACTGGCAAATAAAATGCTGGTTGTAAAAGGTTTAAAATAGTTTACATATTCTAATAGAAGTATCTCATACAGAACCTATAATGTCATGCAAAGTACTCTTGAGTCTTAATCATGTTGGTAAACTAAGCAATCTGCTTATTTAAATGAAGTTACAGTACCCTCTGGCTGTGCTCAATTTTTGCACATGAGTGAAGGGATGTACAGGAAGCATCAGGGGCCCGTGGAGAAAATGAGGACCTCTGGATGTGGTCTAGGTGTGCTCACAAATGTGTGTAAACTGCCTCTAGCATAAATAGGGCACTCTAGTAGGCTATAGAATTAAATTATGGAACCCATCAATCAGAGTTTCCCTCATTTTCTCCCTGCTAAACAAACATACTCACATAGGAGATGAAGTGATACTAAATAAAATACCTATTTCAGATAATAACAAGTAGTGATTATTGCTCCAAGTATTTTCCTACTATAGAGCTTAGCATTCAGGTGTGTTTGATTTTGATTCATCTGAAAACCTGTTGGAAGCAGGTATGGCAGGTAGGATTTTCGGGTCTTTTTTTCTTTGTTTTAAATATTAAAGTATTAAATGTCATGGTGTCCTATTAAGTAAGCCACTTAGCATGGTTTCATATTCTTTTTTGCGTACACTTTACTTTGAGATGCATACTGAGAAAAGGAATTAAGATTGCCTTTTGAAATAGTTCAGTGTGAAGGTTGCTTTTGGGTGGTGTGATGAGACCAAATGAGCCAGTACTTGTTATCCAAATTGTTTTAAGTAATACATAAAACAGTTGTCGCACCAGGAGATTAAAGGTTATCTTGCAGACTTTTTTATGTTGTTCTCTGTATTTCAGCAATTGCTACAGATTTTGCACAATAGTCTCTGTCTTACTGCCCTTTTTCAGCCTTTCTTGATATGGCACACGCCCTTGATAACCTCACAGACTGCTGAAAATGTAATCTCTTGCTGAATATTTATATTGCTGGATTTTGTCAGCTACAGCTGGTCTTTTCTTTCTCTTACAGGTGTTTATGCACTGGATAGCATCATGCAAAACTGGTTTACACTGTTCACTCCGACCGAAGCCACTAGTATTGTTGCTACAACAGTGATGTCCAACAGCACCATCGTCCGTCTGCATCTGGACTGCCATCAGCAGGAGAAGCTGGCCAGCAGTGCTAGGACGCTTGCTCTACAGTGTGCCATGAAGGATCCTCAAAACTGTGCTCTCTCTGCACTGACCTTATGTGAAAAGGATCATATAGCTTTTGAGACCGCTTACCAAATTGTTCTAGATGCTGCTACAACCGGCATGAGCTACTCACAGCTTTTCACTATAGCACGATACATGGAGCACCGTGGCTACCCAATGCGGGCCTACAAGCTGGCCACTTTGGCCATGACACATCTCAACCTGAGTTACAATCAGGACACACACCCTGCCATTAATGACGTTCTGTG